>NW_026652276.1:222418949-223082474 GCF_009828535.3 Hylobates moloch | reverse complement strand
TAAATATATGCTTTACATTTATGTGGATTATACATATGTGAGATATATGACATGTATACAGTCTCTCAACTCCTCCAGAGGCAGAAATTAGTCCTTCTTGACACCCAAATAGATTCTTACTTAAGAAAGATGTGTTCCTTCTAACATAACTAATGACCGAATCAAGTAAAGGCCAAAATGAAGATAGTTTCTTTCTCACACCAACTAATGTGAGAGAAGCAACCAGGTTAAATATAAAAAAGGACAAAGAACTCTCTCCTCTTGAGTGCGTGCTGAATCAACAGATTTGCAAGTAATAGAAACCAGAGAAAATAACAAGATGCTGCTTTCAAGATTAGATCACAGAAAGATTGAAGCTTCTGTCTTGCTTGCTCTCTTTCACTTTCTCTGTTGGAGTCCTCGTTCTGGGAGAGGCGAGTTGTCATACTGTGGAGGGGCTCACATGGCAAGGAACTGAGGGAGGTCTCCAGCTAGCAGTCAGCAAGGAACTCAGGTTCTCAGTCCAACAACACCTGAAGAGGTGAATCCTGCCAACAATTGCATGAGTGAGCTTGAAAACGATCATCCCATAGTCCTGGAAGACGCCTTGACTACAGCCTTCCAAGAGACACTGAGCCAGAGGCACCTGGCTAAGCCAAGGTCAGATGTCTGACTACAGAAGCTGTGAGAAAATATTTGTCATATTAGGCCATTAAATTTTGGAATAATTTATTACACAGCAATAGATAACTAATACCTCCTGCCAGATCATTTTACAGATGAATTAACTTTGGCCCATAGTGGTAAAGCTTCTCCGAGGTAAAGTGACCTGCCAAAGGTTACTCAGCTATTGAGAAGGGAAGAACAAAACTTAGTTCTCTTACTATCCATTTCTTTTTTTCTATACTCTGGGTTGAGTATCTCTAAGCACATTTTCAGGAGAATACAGCCTTGCAAATGGTCAGAAAAATGTTTTGCTTAGCTATACGAACAGTGAAATTTAATCAAATGCTATTTTTTACACTAATAGCCAATATGAGGGATAAACAATGATGTCCATATGTGGTTTATACTGCGGTAAGATCAGGTTTCACTGTGAACTCAACCTCGATCCACGGTTTTGTCTTCGTTCTTGTAAAACCCACTCACATGAAACCTCAGCATAAAAAGAAAAAAGTGTTGAAAAGGGTGTTAAGCATAATGGTTTTTGTATACAGCCCAGAGTTTAATAATTTTTCCATTAAACTGGAAAGGACAAAGATCAGAGTGGCAAAAAGAGCAAGGAATGCAAAGAGTCTCTGTTGGCCAAGTCAAAAATGCCAGCTTCTACAGCAGAGCTGAGCCATTGCAAGAAGTGGGAAGGGACATGGAGAAAGACCCATATAATAAGAGAAAACAAAGTATGTAAAACCTAGGAAAATAGATTTAGAAAGAAACTATGGAAAATCATGGCATGAATAGAATTAGGGCACACAAAAAGAATTAGGCCCAGGACACAAAATGCCCCTTTAAGTTGGATATGATAATTAAAAATTTAAGAGAAACTGCCAAAATAATATAGAATGTGTAACTACCAAAACAGTACTGAAGGAAAATTGTTGGAGTTGGGGGGAGTGTGGAAATCCTCGATTCAAAAAATTAACAAAAAAGACATGTTTATGAAGGAGTGGGGGTGGGGACTAGCACATAAACAGAATGAAGAGAAGGCACAAAATGAGACCGTAGAAAGAATGTGTCATGTCAACGATCACATGGGTTTCAATATTTAAAAGACAAAGATAGATTACATTTAAAGGAGTAAGTCCAACTAAACGTTTCCTATAGTTTACACATCCTAAACTTAAGCTCACAAAAGCCCTGAAAGTGAAGGGGAAAACAAATATGTAAAAAGAATGACAGCTGGGCGCAGTGGCTCACGCCTATAATCACAGCACTTTGGGAGGCAGGCAGATCACTCAAGGTCAGGAGTTCGAGAACAGCCTGGCCAACACAGTGAAACCTTGTCTCTACCAAAAATACAAAAATTAGCTGGGTGTGGTGGTTCATGGCTGTAGTCCCAGCTACTCAAGAAGCTGAAGCAGGAGAAACACTTAAACCCAGGAGGCGGAGGTTGCAGTGAGCCAAGATTGTGCCACTGCACTCCAGGCTGGGTGACAGAGTGAGACTTCATCTCAAAACAATAAAATAAAATAAAAGCCATATTAATATCAGGCAAATAGGCTTTAAGTAAAAATTCATTATTAGAGAGACATAGAGTCAGTACATGATGATTAAAGTTTCAAGATATTACAGCTCAAACTTGATGTACACCTAATAATACTCAAAATATATACAAGAAAAGTTTAAAGAATCACAAGGTAAAATTAAGGGAGATAGTATATAACAGAATATTTTAAGAACACCCAGAGTAATTGATGGATAATGTACATAAAAGATGGAAAGATATGTTACTTTTTATATAATAGCTATACAGGCTCTTCCGCCAACACGAAGAGGAGGAGTGAATAGAATTCAGAGATAGAGAGAAGCCAGATACTGAAGACACTGCTTAAGAGTCAATCAAGCTCTGCTCTACCCTTATCATCTCCTCCTCCAATTCCCAATGCTTCTTAACATTTAAAAGAGAGAGAAGGGAAGAAACAAAGAAAGTACTTTATGTCAAAAGCAAACATGAAACATAAAGGATAACTACAGCCCAGTCTTATCCATGAACATACATGCAAAAGTCTAAAAGAAAAAGCACACAAAGGATTAATAACAGAAATCAGTAACATATTAAATGAATAATGACCAAGTGGTGTTTCCTCCAGAAAAAAAGGAGATCCTTTAATAATAGAAAATCTACTTGTGTAATTCATTTAAAAAAACCATTTTAAAAAGTATACCATATAATCATTTGAATTCATCAGCTATCATAATAAAATTTTTAGCAAACTTGGAATGACAAGCAACTTCCTTAGTTTGATAATGGATATCCACCAAAACTGTACACAAGTATCTTACTAAATGGTAACATATTAAAAGGATTCCTTTTAAAATCAGAAAAAAAAACCTAAGTGACCCATCACTATGATTGCTTATAATTTAAAAATATATTGGAGGTTCTAACAATTCAAGAGGACAAGAAAAAAAAATGTACAAGACTGAAAACAATGAAGCCAAATCATCCATTACTTCCAGACAAAATATTGTCTCGGTAGAAATTCAAGAAAATTTATAGAAAAAATAGAATAAATAACTCAATTATTATTATATTAGATTCTTTTTTTCTCTTCTTAAATCTATAACTTTTTGTTTTTTGTCTTTAGGCTTTTAGTCTTCTTGAATTGTTTTTGAGATACAATGTTATATGGGAATATATAGTTATCAAAACACAAGTCACAATTGTTGATAGGTTTGACTCTATTAAAATGTAAAACTTTTGTTCATCAAGACAGTATAAAATAGATGAGCAAAGCCTCATAACAGTAAATATTTGCAACATATATGATAAGAATAAGATCCAGAATCACATGAATGAACAAACAGGAAGCTTGTACACATCAAGAAGATAAACATCTCAATATAAAATTGGGCAAGACAGAAAAATTCACAGAAAAGAACTAAATGAGAGATGTTCACCAATATTAGTATTCAGAAAAATTAGCACTGAAACCACAACAGAATACTATTGTATAATCCCCAAATGGCAAAACTTTAAAAGAGTCAATTCCAAAGAAGATACAGAGAATGACAGTGAGATGGTAAATCGGCACAGCCACTTCGGAGATCAATTTGATAATGTCTAGTAAACTTGAAGATACATATCTAAAATCACACAGATGCAAGTAAAAAAAACTTACAAAGATATTCAGAATGGGACTGATGTAACTTCAAGATAGTGAAGAAAAACTAATTTTTTTTACTGTAGAAAGAGTGATTTTGATTTATTTTTGCCATAAAATTGATATATAATTTTATACAATTGCGTACCAATTTTACAGCAAAATAAATGAACTAGAGATATCCATCAACATAGTTAATCTCACAATGTTAAGTGCATAAACAAAAATGCATTTTGTTTATAGGCTGTATATATCTATTATTTACAAGTATATATAGAAGTAGCAAAGGTCGAAAGGAATGCATGGTAAATATTAATTTCAAATGTGTGGTTACCTCTAAAGAGGATGGATGAAAAGGTAATAATACAGAAGGGATATGAGCAGGGGACTTTATCTCTGCTGATAATATTTTATTTCTTAAGCTGGATAATAGTTATATATTTTTGTATATCTTAAAGATTTATTAATAATTATTTCAAAGAAGTTAACGCTATACAGAAAAAATCAAAACCATTGTGAAAATAAATAACAGAAAATAATATAGAACTGCCTATTTTCTCAACTCCCCATCTTTTATCAAGTCCCAAATGTGTCATTATTTTTCAAGCTTTCATATACTGGATTTCCAAGAAGACTATAATAATCATGCCTAACAATATAAAAACACAAACTGAAAACATTCCATATTTTGCCAAAATCCCTTCCAACATAACGACCTACAGAACTGCTGAAAAATGTACAACTTTGCACATTGTGTCAAACACATTTTACTATATTCTCAAACTATGGTCCCTGTCAGAATCACCTGGAAAATTTAGGAAAAGTATAAAAGCTCAGGCCCTATCCTCCTTCTCTGAAGCTGGAGTGCTAAGGATTTTATTAGCTCTCTAGGTGATGCTAATACAGAACAATGTTTGAAAACCGCTGCTGTAGACCAATGGTTATTAATCTTAGCTGCACATCTGGATCACCTGGCAAATTACAAAAATAAGCAGGCCTGGGATCCACTCCTTAAGAATTAAATCAGAATTTCTGGGACAGAGAATAGGAAATAGAGAAAAAGAGAAGCAAACAGAAAGTAGTAAAATGAAAACTACTAAATGACAATCCATGATTCCTACTTACAGGAAAACAGAGAAGCCCCAGGTGCTTGTGGGCTGATCAGTGTAATGGGTAGAGAGAAGAACCAGAAGAAACCTAAAGGAATCTGTCGCAGACTTTCTCTCCTAACACATTTTCTGTAGTAAGCATGTGGGCCTTTTAGTTTTAAAAATATTTTCTCACATATTTTTATATAAAAAAGAGAAATTGCCACCCTATATTCTCAAAAGCCTATTCTAAAGGTGAAATCAATTATCAACCAGAAACTTTCTCGGAAGTAATTCCCTATGTCTTTCCACAATATGGGGTGAAAATAATTTACTGATAAGATTACAGGCGCCTTGAAATGCATAAACCTTTAGGGCATTAGGAAGCAGCAGATCTAAGATTTAAGAAAAAAGAAAATCAAAACTTCAGCAACTGCAGCATTCAGGAAAGACAGAGGGCAAAGTTGCAAGGACAAATGCAAGCTGGTTAAAAAGACAGGATCCCAGACTGAGGCAGAGTCAGCTTGAGTGAGTCAGTGGCATCAACCATTTCCTGCCGCTGGAGGGAACAGGAGGAGCTCCTCACAATTCGCATTAGACCTCAGTCACTCAGCTCTGCCACCCACCCTATTCCCAGTGCTTACTCCTCTAACCTGTGCCACCCCATCCTGCTCTGTTCTGTATTGTCCAGGTCACCACAGCCTTCACCATTATTAGCAGCCTTTATGCTACTCTGAAAAAAAAAAATAAGCATTCCTCTGCAGTTGTTTAAAATGGCCATCAAGTTCTCTAACACGCTTTGTGTCAAGAGGTGGAGTCTGTCACTGTTCCTGTTGAATCTGGGCCTGCCTGAGACTGATTTGATCAACAAAATGCAGCAAAAGTGATGCTATGCTGGTTTAGGTGTGGTATTTAAGAGAACTGGAAGCTTTCGCCTCTGTCTCTTGCAGCACTGAGCCACCATGTAAGAAGTTCAGCTACCCTGCTGGAGAGAGTACCAAGAGAGACTCCGTGACTACATGGAAGGGAAGAGGGTGCAGTCAGCCTTACCACCATTTTCACCAAGGTACCAGGTATGTGAGTAAAGTCATCTTGAAACCTCCAGACCAGATCAGCCACCAACTAAATACCACCATATCATGTAATCCCAGTAAATGCTATGTGGAACAGAACCATTCAGCCAAACCCTGGCAGAATCTCTGACTTATAAAATCACTAGATATAATAAAACAATTGTTGTTGCAAACCACTAAGTTTGGATAGGTTGTAATTCAGTAGACAAATGGAGAAGCTACACCCTAAGAAAACAGAAGTCTAAGAAAATAGAAGACTTAGAGCAATTTCAGTTAGACTGGTGCTTTGGCTGGAATGTGCCCCCTCCAAAATTCACGTGTTGCCAATATGTTAGTATTAACAGGTGGGGCTTTTAAGAGGTGATTAGGCCATGAAGGCTCTTCCCAGACAAAGGGAATTAGGTGTCCTTATAAAGGAGACAGTGGGCTGTCTCTTGCCGTCTACCTGCCGCCATGTGAGGATGCAGCAAGAAGGTCCTCACAAGATGCCAGCACCTTGGTCTTGTTCTTTCCAGTCTCCATCCATAACTATGACAAGTAAATTTCTGTGTTTGATAAATTACCCAGTCTTGGGCATTCTGTTATAGCAGCACAAAAGAACCTGATGTTGTGAACAAAAAAGGTGGAACCAGAAAGTCTCCACATGAAGAAAATGAGTAGAATGAGACAAAGTACCCCAGCTTCAAATAGAGCAGGAATTTTAGAAGTTGAAAGCACTTGATGATAAAGGAATTTCAAATCACCCTCTATTCATCAAAATGTCCTCTAGCTGTTTTACGTGCAGCAAGTTTGAACAAACGAATGAATAAAATTAGTCTCAACTCTGAAATATCTTAATTGTAGGCTATTTTATAATATGTGCATCTTGAGTCAGGTTTTGAAATTTAGCTTGTTACGCTGGCCACTTCATTTAACCTCAAGGTGAAGTCTAACAGCAAAGACTTTTTAAAACAAAGTTGCCACCTCTGCCATTCCCATAATCCAGTCTTTCTAGTCCCCCAAATCAGACTGTGGTGAATTTTCAGAGAAACATTTGCCAGAACCTTAAAGATCACTATTCTAAAATATTTTGAGGTTAGTATATTGTTCAATAGTCATTTAATCGAATGTTTAATGAGTATGTTTAGCTAAGCACATACTGTCTCATTTTACTTAGAAGGATTTCACAGTTTATAAGAAAATGTGACTTACTGATCAAGTCAAAGAACTTTCCAGAAGCAAAGCCAGGACTGAGTAACTCAATAACCTGGCTCCCCTTACATCCTTTCACTTGTCCAATGGCTACACTATCATTTCAAGGTGCCAAACATAAACTTAAGTCTTTTAAGACTTTAAGTTCTTATCTGGGCTCACTCCTCTTCCTAGCACCATATAATGGCTATTAACTGATGTTGTGTAAACACAGAGTAATTTAAAGGTGAAGACTCACAATGATCTTGGCAAAATGCAATACCCTTGCTGCTATATCATAAAACATGATCCCCAACACATTGATAATAAACTGGAATTTGGAAAAGGATATCATAAGCCAAATAAATGAGTAATACATAGACAATTACCAAGTGTGTTTGCTGTAAAAGATGACAAAACTTCTGATTAAGAAATACGGTAACCTTTCAAATTATTCAGATTACCATTTATGTTATTGTTATCCTTGGAAAACAATTGTGAATTTCTCTCAGCTTAATTACTCTGCAATGTTTACTTTGGGCATGCGGGTTTATCTTTAAGCATGTGACCTGCTCTCTCATGTTTACACAGTGCTTTATAGCCCTGAAAAATCAAAGGGTTTAAAAATATTAACTATCATTTCTTTCCTAAGCTGGATATCTGGAATTTGATGAAATATTCCTGCTCCCTGCCATCAGTGGGATCTTTCACCTCTGAGCTCTGGAATTGGGGATAAAAGACTTCATCAGGAAAGTGGAAAGGATTTTAGAATTCAAAGATTCGGAGTAAGTGTAGAGAGTTGTCTTTAAAATCTGCATAGAAGTATAGCCTAAGTGAACCTATAGAGGCACAGAGGTAGGGTCTTAGATGATAGAAGACAGTGTTTGAACTTGGCTTAACATACAGTAATAAACCACTATATGTACTGAAGTTGGGTAGAAATAATAACAAAAGTTGGATGTATAAAAGAGCAATTCTAATCCCACATGTAACGGAATGGATGGGAGAAATGGAATTCAGACGGGATGCCAGGGGCACCTGGAGCAACCCAAGCATGCGGAAATGATGATCTAGGGATGGCTGCAAGAATGGAAATGAAATGCCTCTTCTGGAAAATATTGTTGAGGAAAATATTTTAAAATACATGGAATACTGGCCAAAGGGATAGAAGGGATGAGCCAAGCAGAAGTTCTGCTGTTTCTGCCTCAAGAACTAGAAGCTTAATAGAACTACTAACAGAAATCTGGTAGCTGAGAAGGAAAAGCAGATTTGGTGAGGAGGTAATGAGTTCAGCTGATGTGATAGGAAGGGATTCAGTGAAGATGCCCTCCAACCAGCTTCAAGCCCAGAATTAAAGATCCGAACTAGAGTTAGATAATTGAGTGATCTTTTTTTCTAAGATCCATGAAGGGGACTCCTAGAGTCCATTCTCTCCAAAGAAGAGTCTCCCAAGAGTACTCAGGGTGTCAGGGTGGCGTGATAGATTACTTCCTCCTGTACTGGAAAAGGATTCCCTCCCATAATTGAGAGAATGAAACAATGGTATTTACAACCAAGAATCATCTGCAGAGAAAGTTATTCTTTTAGTTCTTTTACATATAATCTTGGAGGACAGATGATATGAATGATAAAATTATATAGCAATGGCTTCAACACCAGAACATTCTGCCTAGCCTATCTGTTGTGTTCATAACTTCTTCCCACCATCCTCTTTCAGCTATATTCCCTTTAATGTGAACACCATACAAACACATCATTATCCATAGCCTCAGCTCTCAACAACAATCTGGATCAGCATACATCTCTCAGGATTCATAAAACATACAACAAAAGGTCTAAGATGTACCTTCTACAAGAAAATGAATCATTGAATGTGCCAGTATTTCTCTCTGGCTGAGCGAAAAAGGAGCATGCCAATTAATAAATGCCAAGGCCGTGGAGTAATTCAGTTAGATATGACATGTAGAAAAGCCAAAGTTCATTTATTGAACTTCAATCTTGATACCACAGTATTTATCAAAAGATCTTACAATAAAGCACTAAAGAAACATTACTATGGCTGGATCTGAAGTTCACCAATACCCAGTGACAAGATGGAATGTTGCAGTAACGTGACATACTGAGAATGTAATAATCTAGGTGAGCTTCCAAGTAATGAGTGAGGTATTGAGTACAGCTCAAGTGAGCTACTGAGTACAGCTCAATTGAGCTATTGAGTAACTTGCACAATATGACAGGGAAAGTAAATGCATGTGCATCAACTTTCTGTAAATTTGGCACACCAAACATAGGGTGTGGGCAAAATACTTTATAATCATCATAATCAGCTGGACTTCAGCCGATAATCTAGAAACACTGGGCTAAGGTAAATGCCCAGATGTCTGCACTGTTTTTAATCTGGTATTAATTACCTTCTTCCTTCTAAAACATAGCTCTTGAAACTTTGTCCTTATTTTAAATAATGTTTTGTGCACGTGTATAAATTTTTACTGTAGATCCTAGATGAGCTTTGGAAATTCTGAAAGGAGAAGGAGAGACATACAGGGCATGAACAGAGTCAGAAAGAACTAGTAATCATGTAGTGTGGCCACATAAAAGACAAATACATTTTTAGTAAGTAAGCCCAAAATCTTTCACAGGAAACACTTATACTAAAAGCTTATTCATTGTTTTTCTGAAATTTGAATTTGGCTAGGCAACTGCACTTTTATTTGCTGAAGCTGGCAACCCAAGGGGATTTTCCAGGTCTTCCTTTCCCGAAGCTGCACTGTCATACAAGCATGGACACAGGTTAATTTGCCTGAGCCACTAATAGCTGCAACATAAACACCTCTCTTGAGAGTCATTAATGAAGAAAACCAAAACAAAACAAAAACAAAAAAAAATAAACTATCAAGTTGCATAAATTCTAAAATGGAAACAAAATTCATAACTCAAACCTTTGTTGGTGGCTGGTCAGGGATGCAATTAATTCGTTCCAATTCATTTACCACTGGACATTCAGCAGAAACAGGAGTGGTAGCAGTTGTTCCGGGATCTAGGGGACCAGTTGTCCTAGGATGTGTGGAACCAGTTGTTCCAGGATCTGGGGTACCAGGTGTCACGGGATCTGGGGCACCAGTTGTCCCGGGATCTGGGGCTATACCAAAAGCAAACATAAAAAGACCATTAGACAAATTTAATTTCACAGACATTCAATAGTTCTCAACACCTCCAATTAACTCCACTACTGAGTAGGCTTCACTCTGATGACCTCAAAATTTATGCATTCACTTTATAAAATGTCACTTTGTTCCTGCTGACTGTATTTACCTCTGTGTATCTCTATATCATCTCCTTCTACTCCCAACTCCCTCCCCTACAAGATAGTATGTATAAGAGCAAGGACTCCACCTTTAGACTAGAAGCTCATGAAGGTGGGGACCACCCTTCCTTTAGTCTAGGGGTCAGTAACTATGGCCTTCAGGCCAAATTAAGTCAAAGCCTGTTTTACAAACAAAGTATTACTGGAACATTACACACATGCATGTTATATATTATACACAATTACAAACTCGTTTGTTTTTAGCTGCTTTGTGCTACTAGGGCAAAATTAAGCCATTATGGCAGAGTCTGTATGGCCCACAAAATCTAAAATATTTACTATCTGGTCCTTTACAGTAAAGTCTGCAGACCTCTGATCTGATTCTTTATTTCCAACCCCAGCAGCAAGGGCACACAGAACATGTGCAGTACAAGTGCCATCCTAATTAGTAACCTCAGCTTTGCTTGCTCAGTCAACAGCCAATCCCCAGGTCAAAGAATGCTTCTGAGCAACGCCATTCTTCTGTAAATACAAAGTCCTATATGACAAAAGATGTAAAGGGAGCCCGCCACTCTAAAAACTGACAGCTAGGACTTACCTAAGGGCTAGAGAACTTTGAATTCAGATTTAAAAATCAGTAAATTAGAAATGTATTTTTATTGTATCCTAAAATAAGGAGGTGAGCTTTCTTGAAGGTATTCTGCAATAAATTAATAATGACATTAAGACAAAACAGTGTCTTTTGATTGGTTTTCTTTTCATTGGGGGTTTCAAATTCAAATTGTGCCAATGTCTGCATAATGGTTTTAGTTACATCTTTAGAATCACATAATTTTAAGAGTTGAGCAACCTTTGAGACTTTTTTCTACAAAAAGTAGAAATTGTTGTAACAAGGGATGGGGTAGGAGGGGCAGAGAAGCCACAGGTTAACCCTTGATTGCCTGGTTCTCCTAGGAAGTTGATCCTAGATGAATCAGATAAGAAACCATGGATAATTCAGCATAATCCAGCTCCTTTTGAGGATATAAAAATTCAATAAACAAAAAAACTTTGATTAAATGAGAGTCTTCAGAAAGTCCATGAAAAATATGTATTATGAAAAAACTACTTATAAATTTCAAATATTTTTGGTACTAAAATAGACTCACAGTAGATTGTTACAACATGTCTGAACAGGACTTAGCTTGAGGCACTAGGAAAGATAAGACATCAATTTGAAAAGAGCACCTATCAGAGCAACATAAATTCTGCTAAAATTGAAGCAAGAACAAACATCAAACTCACGGTGAAGCTTGGGTGGAAAAATGGTGAAATCATTGATACTTACAAAAAGGTTATGGGGACGATGACCCACAGAAATCAGCAGTTTACAAAGGAATAACTCATTTTAAGAAGGACCACTACAACACTGAAGATGAACCCACAGCAGCAGACCATCCACATCCATTTGTGAAGATAAAAATTAATTTTGTCATGCCCTAATGAAGAGGACTGACAAGTAACGGCAGAAACAATAGTCAAAACCATAGATGTCTCACTTGGTTCAGCTTACACAGTTCTGACTGAAAAATGAAAGTTGAGCACACTTTCTACTCTACGGGTACCAAAATTGTTGCACCCACATCAGCTGCAAACAAGAGCAGAACCTTCAACAGAAATTTTAAAAAAGTGGGGATCAAGATTCTGAAGTATTTCTTCCAATAGTTGTAGCAGGAGATGGAACATGGCTTTACCAGTACGAGCCTTAAGACAAAGCACAAAGCAATGGCTCCCAAGAGGGGAAAGTGGCCCAGTCACAGCAAAAGCAGACCAGTCAACAGCAAAGGTCATGCAACAGTTTTTTGGGATGCTCAAGGCATTTTCCTTGTTGACTTTCTGGAGGGCCAAAGAGCAGTAATATCTGCTTACTATGAGAGTCCTTTGAGAAAGTTAGCCAAAGCTTTAGCAGAAAAACACCTGGGAAAGCTTCACAGAGAGTCCTTCACCACCACAAAGCTCCTGCTAATTTCATCATCAAACAAAGGCAATTTTGCAAGAGTTTTGATGGGAAATCCACCTTATGGTTCCTATTTGGCTCCTTTTGACTTCTTTTAGTTTCCTAATTTAAAAAAAAAAATCTACAAAGGGCACTCATTTTTTTCAGTTAATAATGTAAAAAAGTGCATTAAAAAGGTTAAATTCCCAGGACCCTCAGTACTTATGGATGGACTAAATGGCTGGTATCATCTTTTACAAAAGTGTCTTGAACTTGATGGAGTTGACACTGAGAAATAAAGTTTTTTTTATTTTTATCTTTCTATCTTTCTTTCTGTTTCTATATTACTATTTTTCCACAAACTTTTTGAAGTCTCTCATATACTCGCTTGCCTTTCACATAAGGATATTGTTAATTATCATTCTTAGCAGAATTAGACTTATTTAAGGAAATTTGGCAAATATATTTAAAATGTCAATTATGGAATCCTGCAATGTATTAATTGATAAATCAAAGTATCAGAACTTAAACCTACAATGAATATTTACTGAGCTGTCCAAAACACATAGAACACACACATCTAACAGCCCCCACAACAAACACACACACACATGAGCATGAAAGCATTACTTTCCTGCCATTGATGAAGGTTTGCTCTAATAAGAACAGCACATGGAGAGAGCCCCAGAGTTACTTCTTACCTGTCGATTTCAGTGACTCTTTGGCTAAAAGCACAATTAGAACAATACTGATGATAAACAACACAAGCAGAAGAACACTGAGCACAATCTCCAAAGTAGTAAATTTTTTCAGCTTCTTTCTTGCCATCTCTAAAAAGTAAGAGAAAACAATTTTAGATGTGAATTTGATTTACTATATAACTACTAAGATTTTTAATGGAAAAGCTCAAATGTATGCAATGAATACTATAACAAGCCGCCCAAGCACCCATTATCTAAATTAAAAAATTATCAACTCATGGCCAATTCATTCTGTCTTTATTCTGGCCCACTTTTCTCCCTACCCCTGAATTACCTTGAAGCAAATCTCAGGTCTCATGTCTTTTAATCTAAAAATACTCAGTATGTTTCTTTAAAAGATAAGAAATTTTGCAAAAGACAGAATATTATCACGCCTAACGTATGTTTATAACAATTCTTTACTGTCACCAAATAACTAGTCAATTTTGAAATTTCTTTCATTGTCTGATAAACTTTTATAATTTGTTCTACTCTCCTGAGGATGCAAGTAAGATTTATATCTTGTAATTGGTTTATATCTGTTATGTATTTTTTAATTAACAGAATTTGTTCTGTAGATTTTTCCTGCAATCTGGATTTTGTTGATTACATCTCCACGCATGCTAACATGTTTCTCTACCCTTATAGTTCCTGTAAATTAATTATTAGCTTTAGAGTTTTTATCAGATTTAAGTTTGATTTTTTTTTTTTTAGCAAGAATGGTACATAGATGATATAGCATCTTCCAGGAAAATTTAAATCTAGTTAATTCTCTTTTTTGCCATCTTCATTCTGAAAATAACCAGCTAGATTACTTTGGAAAATTTACTTAAGCTTTCTCATTCTCAGTTTCCTCATTTACAAAGGAAATAAATTGAACTAGAAGATCTATGATATTCTTACCGGCATTTTTTTCACTTTTTAAAAATATTTTGTACTGATTTTAATTTTTATAGATTTAGGAGTACAAATGCAATTATGTTACATAGATTTATATGCATAGTGGTGAAGACTGGGCTTTTAGTGTACCCATCACCCAAATAGTGTACATTGTACCCAATAGGTAGTATTTCACCCCCTTCCCACCCTTTCTCCTTTTGGAGTCTCCAGTGTCTATGACTCTGTATGTCCATATATACTTACTGTTTAGCTCTCATGTATAAGTGAGAACATGCAGTTTTTTACTTTCTGTTTCTGGGTCTTTTCACGCAGAAAAAATAGCCTACAGGTCCATCCATGTTGCTATAAAAATATGATTTCATTGTTTTTTATGGATGAGTAGTATTCCGTGGCATATATGTACACTACATTTTTAATCCAATCATCTGTTGATGAACACTTGGGTTGATTTCATGACTTTACTATTGTGAACACTGCTGCAATAAAAATATAATTGCAGGTGTCTTCCTGATAAAACAATTTATTTTTTGTGTGTAGATACTCAGTAGTGGAATTGCTGGATTGAAGGGTAGTTCTAATTTTAGTTCCTTGATAAATCTCCATAGCATTTTCTATAGCGATTGTACTAATTTACATCCCCACTAAAACTGTATCAGCATTTCCATTTTTCTGCATCCTCCCCAATATGTGTTGTTTTTTGACTTTTTAATAATAGCCATTCTGACCAGTGTAAGATGACATCTCATTTGTGGTTTTAATTTGCATTTCTCTGATGATTAGTGATGTTGAGCATTTTTTCATGTTTTTTGGCCACTTGTATGCTTTTTTTTTTTTGGAAAAATACCTGTTCACGTCCTTTGCCCACTTTTTAATGGAGTTATGTGTCTTTTTCCTGTTGAGTTGAGTTCCTTATAGATTCTGGATATTAACCCCTTGTCAGATACATTATTTGCAAATATTTTATCCCATTCTGTTGGTTGTCTGTTTACTCTATTTTATTTTTTTACTGTGCAGAAGCTTTTTAGTTTAATTAAGTCCCCTATTGTCTAATTTTGTTTCTGTTGTGGTTTCTTTTGAGGACTTGGTCATAAATTCTTTTTTTTTTTTTTTTTTTTTTCTGAGACGGAGTCTCGCTCTGTCGCCCAGGCTGGAGTGCAGTGGCGCGATCTCGGCTCACTGCAAGCTCCGCCTCCTGGGTTCACGCCATTCTCCTGCCTCGGCCTCTCCGAGTAGCTGGGACTACAGGCGCCCGCCACCACGCCCGGCTAATTTTTTGTATTTTTAGTAGAGACGGGGTTTCACCGTGGTCTTGATCTCCTGACCTCGTGATCCGCCCACCTCGGCCTCCCAAAGTGCTGGGATTACAAGCGTGAGCCACCGCGCCCGGCGGTCATAAATTCTTTGCCTATGCCAATGTCCAGAGAGATTTTCCTAGATTTTTCTTCCAGGAATTTTATAGTTTCAGGTCTTACATTTAAGCCTTTAATCCATCTTGAGTTAATTTCTGTACATGGTGAGAGATTTCATTCTTCTGCATATGACATTCTAGTTTTCCCAGTACCATTTATTGAACAGGGAGTCCTTTCGCCAGTGCATATTTTTGTCAAGAATCAGTTGATTGTAGGTATGTGGCTATGTTTCTGAGTTCTCTATTCTTTTCTACTGATTTATATGTCTATTTCTCTACCAGTACTGTACTGTTTGCGTTACTATAGTCTTTTAGAGTAATTTGAAGTCAGGTAATGTGATACCTCCAGCTTTATTCTTTTTGCTTAGGATTACTCGGGCTACTTACACTCTTTCAGGGTTCCATATGAATTTTAGGATTGTTTTTTCTAAACCTGTGAAGAATAATGTTGGTAATTTGATAACAATTGCACTGAATCTGTAGATTGCTTTCGGCAGTATGGTCATTTTGATGATACTGATTCCTCCAATCCTTGAACATGGGATGTTTTCCAATTTGTGTCATCTACAATTTCTTTCATCAGTGTTTTATAGTTGTCTGTAGAGATCCTTGACCTCCTTGGTCAAATGTATTACTAGGTATTGTATTTTATCTTATTTTATTTTATTTTATTGTAAATGGGATTGAGTTCTTGATTTGGTTCTCAGCCTGATTGTTATTGGTGTATGGAAATGCTACTAATTTTTTGTACATTAATTTTGTGTCCTGAAACTTTACTGAAGTCATTTATTAAATCTAGGAGTCTTTTGGAGGGTCTAGAGTTTTCTAGGTGTAAGATTATATCATCAGTGAACAGAGGTAATTTGACTTCCTCTTTTCCAATTTGGATGCCTGTTATTTTCTTCTATTGCCTGCTTGCTATAGCTAGGACTTCCAGTATTATGCTGAATATGAGTGGTGACAATGGGCATCCTTGTCTTCTCTCCATTTAGGGCGAATGCTTTCAATCATACTGAACTTTTCGCTGTTCAGTATGATTTTGGCTATGGTTTTTTCATAAATGGCTTTCATTGTTTTGAGGTATAGTCCTTCTACGACATGGTTGTTAAGGGTATTTTTTATGAAGGAATGCTGGATTTTATCAAATACTTTTCTGCATCTATTGATATGATCATATGGGTTTTGTTTTTATTCTGTTTGTGTGATGAATCACGTTTATGGAATTGTGCATGTTGAACCATCCTTGCATATCTGTAATAAAACTCACTAATCGTGGTGTATTATCTTTTTCACATGCTGTTGGATTCAGTTTGTTAGTATTTTGTCAAGAATTTTTGAATCTTTGTTAATAAGGGATATTGGTCTGTAGTTTTATTCTTTTGTTGTGTCTTTGTCTGGCTTTGGTGTCAGGGTGATGTTGGCTTCTATATTCGTTTTTAAAAGTCATTTTCAAGTGAGTCACAGAAATCTCACACTACTCTGTTTCTCCCTTTCACAAAAGACACATGTGCTAAACATTTCATTAGTGTCTTATTTTTTTTTTATTCTATCCCCAAGTTCTTCTCAGAACAGAGGGCGGTGCTAAATAGAGCATGAGAATCCCTGAGCTTGATTCTCAACCCTACCATTTTTTGCTGTGGTAGCTGAAACAATTTATGTAATACTCTTGAGTCTCAATTTTCTTATCTGTAAAATGAAACTACAATTTCTTTTGTTATTATCTATTGCCACCTTCTTATTGTGGAAATCAAATAAAAATATTCCAAGTCATAAAGCATAGGTCTCATTATTTACCAAAGAGAAGACAAATAGTGGATCCTGGGTAAGAAACAGAATGCTCCTACAAAATATGTCAGTCCCACTTTCCCTGAGTGTGGCACCACACCCGACTTGGTGTTCTGGTGGAGCAGCTGAAGAACAATGCTGACTGCTGTCCTGGTTGGCTTGCTCTGGTAGGACCTCCATTAAGTGCTTTATGGCCCCATGTGTTGGATGACTCATGCATGGCCTGGGACATAGGTGCAGAAAGCCAGGAAGAGGAGCCATAGCTGCAGTCTTGCCTATACGAGGCCTACTTTCTCCACCAACCCACCAACCCTTGCTTTCCCAGGCTGCCTTGTAAATCATACTCTCTTTACTCAAAAAGAACATCCCCTTTCTTCTCCTGTGAGGTCTTAATTCATGACTCCCTAAATTAGGAATTGTTTGATATTTCCTTGCAGTCTCATTCTCCACCCAATCAACATTTCCTCCCACATTCTCTTCAGTAGAAAGCAGCCTTCCTTAGTCATTTATCCAAGGACTGGTTGAATAAGAGGATTTACTTCTCATACATTGATAAGAAACTGCTGTTAGTCAACGTAATGCCCTCTTACTATGCAAAAGGAAATGGAGCTGTGAAAGCAGCTCTACAACAAGGATTGCCCTATGTTTTCTAGAATAAATTACTCCATTTCTAGTCTTTCTTACCATGACTGTCTCCACTATCTCACATTCCAAAGAGCTTCATAAGAAATCCTATAAAATTAAACTTGCTTGTTAAATTCCATAAAGATTAATAACCTCTCATGCCTGGTATAATTAAATTAACTAATAAAGCAAAGAGTGATTTTATGTTCACTGATAAGAAGAGTAGTTAGAATGTCTATCCAAGTGACCACGTCTCCTCTTTGGTAGACGCTAATAGTTGTAGGATGTGAGATTGCTTTTTATAATAATATTTAATTTTTTTCCAAGTGTTTATTAACACACTATGTCAGACACTATGAAGAAACACCCACTGATTTCTGGTCAAACTATAAACACCCTATGCTCAATTAAGACTTGGCAAAAACTATTAAAATTACTCATGCCCGTTACCCAGCAATTGCATTTATAGAAATTCATCCTATAAATACACTTACACATTTGGGAATCAATGTATATACAAATAAAGGTTTTTCATCACAGTATTACATGTAATAGCAAAAGACTGAAGACAGTGTAAATAACCATAGAGACAGAACTCAGTAAATAAGTGAAGTAAAATATAATTCCATGTTACTTAAAATCATGACATGGCAGGTGTTTTTAATTTCACAAATTATTTGATACTCCTCTCTTCAAGAGATAGGCTGAGTCCCCACCACCTCACCCTTTGAGGATGAGCTAGACTTAGTGACTCACTTTCAACAGATAGGATATGGAGAAGGGATGGCATCTAACTTCCAAGACTAGGCATTACAGCTTCCTCCTTGCTCTTTCTCTTGGATCATTTCCTGAAGAAACCAGTTACCATGCCGTCATAACATTCAAGCAGGACTATGGAAATTTCTAGCAAAGAACTGAGGTCTTCTGCTAAGAGCCATCTGAGTGAGGTCCCTTGAAAGCAAGCCTCTACCCCCATTCAAGCCTTGACATGACTGCAGTCCTGGCTGACATCTTAGCTGGATTCATGAGAGACCCTAAATCAGCACCACTCGGCTAACCCACCCCCATATTTCTGACCTACGTAAATTGGGAGATAATAAATGTTTGTTGTTTTAAACTACAAAATTGTAAGGTAATTTGTTACCCTGCAATAGATAACTAATATGCCTAGGTAAATATGACTTTTTAATAAAATATCATTAGCATTTTTTAAAAAACATGCTTGCTGTTTATCAATAGTCCTTTTGCTCCATATATTCAAATATGGTTACTTGCTCTGCGGAACAATAATATCTATTTTCTAGCTATACAAGAGAAAGGTTTCCTTAAACCTTAAAAAAAAACCTCCAGCATTACCTGATTGACATTACTTCCTGCATTATAGAACCCTTGATGGTGAAGCTTCCTATCTCAATTAGAAATGCAATTGAAGAAAAACTAAGGTCAGGAAAAATGGCAAGAGGCAAATAAAAAAGGAAATAATTTAAATAGGGTTAAGTGCTTTTAAAAATGTTTTTCAAAAAACTGCTACTTGCCAATCTGTCCTTAATCTTTGACTATTTTTCATAGGACAAATATATAATTACGCAATTTTAATGCTAATGATAATAATGGTTAACAGTGATTGAGCAGATATCCTAAGAGGTTTCCATAATTTGTCACATGCCATTTTTATAACAACTGCAAGTTAATTATGGCTACAATCCTCACTTTCAGATGAAAAAATTAAGCTTCAGAAACATCAAATAACCTGCCTGATGTCATACAGCTGATAAGGAGCAAAGCCACAATTTGAACACCTGCCCTTTGGACTCCACAGCCATGGCTTTTAACCATTACTCTATATTCTATGCTATTATGCCCCACAGTGTACACCAGCTTGGGCTTTCTGTGAGATTATAGTTTTATCAAATAAAAACACATTAAGTTTATGGCCCACAGCAGTGTTTTAAATTACCTGGGAGACCTAGAAGAAGACACTGATGTGTCTTATTTGCCATGTTCATTCATCATTATCTAAACTATATGTCTGGAAGAAAGAAATCTGCTTACAGTTTATTTATTCATTCATGAATGATTTATTAAGTCCCTACAAAGTGCCAAGCATTCTTTCAAAAACTGACTATACAACAATGAACAAAGCAAATAAAAATCCCTGCCCTCATGAGACTTACGTTCCCATGAGTAGAAAAAAGAGACAATAAACAAAATAAATAAATATACAGTAGGTTATACTGTATAAGTATATGGAGAAAAAGTGGGGGGTAAATGAGGAATGTTGGGGTAGGGATTGCAATTGTAATTAGGTTGGTCAGAAAAAAAATTACTGAAATGTAAGAATTATTACTATATATATAGGAACACTTTTACACTGTTGGGAGTGTAAATTAGTTCAACCATTGTGGAAGACAGTGTGGCAATTCCTTACGGATCTAGAACTAGAAATACCATTTGACCCAGCAATCCCATTACTGGGTATATACCCAAAGGATTATAAATCATTCTACTGTAAAGACACATGCACACGTATGTTTACTGCAGCACTATTTACAATAGCAAAGACTTGGCACCAACCCAAACGCCCACCAATGATAGACTGAATAAAGAAAATGTGGCACATATACACCATGGAATACCATGCAGTCATAAAAAAGGATGAGTTAATGTCCTTTGCGGGGACATGGATGAAACTGGAAGCCATCATTCTCAGCAAACTAACACAGGAACAGAAAACCAAACACTACATGTTCTCACTCATAAGTGGGAGGTGAACAATGAGAACACATGGACATGGGGAGGGGAACATCACACACCAGGGCCTGTCAGGGGATGGAGGGCTAGGGGAGGGAGAGAATTATGACAAATACCTAATGCATGTGGGGCTTAAAACCTAGATGATGGGTTGATAGGTGCAGCAAACCACCATGGCACACGTATACCCATGTAACAAACCTGCACGTTCTGCACATGTATCCCAGAACTTAAAGTAAAATTTAAAAAAAGAATTATTACTATATATACATTATGCAAAAGCAATAGAATTTTTTTCTTCATGAATTATTTAGTATATGAATAATTGTCAACGCTCATTGTCCTGGTACCGTTATAGTTCTTTAGGCAAAGTAGACAAACCACATGGGGGCCCAAATTATTAAAATGGCTATCTAAATTAATTTGGAAAAACTGGATATTTGTCCTCTTTTCAGCATTATAGTCAGTGTTTGATGTGTATACGGAGGTCTAAGCCATTCTTTTAAAATCCTTTGCTAACACAAGACATGAGATCTAGTGGAAAAGAGGATCATTGTAGATAGACCAAGAACAACTTGCAAAGAGGACCCCAGCAAGCCATAGCTATTCATCAAAAATACTGGGCTATATTAGTAGCTTGGGCCATCCTTTCCCAGCTGCTTGGTGAATGGGAAGGGATAAGGTAACTAACGAATGGCTTTTTTCTTGCAAGTCTGGTCACACCCAAAGTGAGAGATCTAAGAGTCAGCTCTGACCCTAGCCAGCTGTGTGACCTTGCAAAAACCACTTAACCCCTCTGGGTCTCAGTTTCCCCATCTGAACTGCAAAGAGATCATCTCTAGGAGACAGCTAACTCCTCCTTGAGCCCAGCAACAGGGTGTGCAAAGGCTTATATTTCTCATCACATTCCACAGCTGCCACCTGAACCAATTTTAAATGGAAAATTTCCTCTTCTAGTTCCATTCCATGCATATAGAACAATTTTATAGTAATTTTATTAGCTCGTTAAAATGTATTTGTGAGGGAATGCCTGATAATAAAAAATAATCATTGGCATCTTGTGAAAGTGTGAGTGAAACAGCAACGAGCTGTCTTAAATTTAGCGTCCCACTTCATTTGGTCCCTGGTAGCACAGGGACCTACCAGCACAACAAACCAATGACCCCCTCCATCTCACCCCCTCTTTGCACACCTACAGACATACACTTACTGTCCCACACCAGGACCCAGACTGTAGACAGTTTGGACATTGGGAAGTCCTCCTTGCCCAGCAAAGCCACTGATCAGATCCTGCATCAAGAGCCTAGTGGTATCCTTTTTCAGGGAGACCCATGGGGATTAGTCTCAATTTCTCTGTCTTTCCCCAAGAGTAACTCTCCCTTCCCACCTCTGTAATCAGTCAGAAAAGAAATGCCTGCATGTGTCTAGCTAGACTGTAGCAGCTAGTAAGGATCCAACTTTTTTTTAAGTTTTAAGTTTATTTTAAGTATTTTATTTTAAGTTTTTATTTTAAGTTTAAGGGCCAACAACAATGTATCACCTTCTCCTCTTCCCACGAGCACTCCCATTCTACTCCACACATGACTGCCAGGATAGATACCCTACCTTTCTCTTTATGACCTCCTTCCAGATTCCACAGGAAACCTCTCCTACCCCCCAAAGCACACCAACTCATAAATGCATCCCAATATTTTACACACATCCTTAGACTATCCCCTCAAATTATTCTGTATTTGATCAACAGAGGCACCAAACCCATAAGCATAGTGATCGATTTCTCAATTTTCTGACTATAATTGGTTCTTCAATTACATTTTCTCAATCACAACTCCACATCCTTTCAGAGGGAAAATGCTCTAATCTCACTCCCAAATTCTAACTCCTTTTATTCATTTCTCTCACTTCATTTCCAGAATCTGAAAGAATTTCTGCCTGCTACCTCAACCTAAGTATTAAATAATTCATCACACCTCACACAGAAACACACACAAACACATAGGTTTCACTACAATCAGGCTTATAGATCCAGCCTTAGTTCAGAAAAATATACACACACTAAGAAAAAAAAATAAATGAGAATTTTGTTCCATGTGTATGCACGTGCATAATTTTTGATTTATTATTGGTGTTGTTTATCTTTGTGTTTAACAAATTAACAAGGGCTTTTTTTTTCTTTTTTTTTTTTTTGAGATGGAGTCTTGCTCTGTTGCCCAGGCTGGAGTGCAGTGGCGTGATCTCGGCTCACTGCAAGCTCTACCTCCCAGGTTCACGCCATTCTCCTGCCTTAGCCTCTCTGAGTAGCTGGGACTACAGGCACCCGCCACCACGCCCGGCTGATTTTTTGTATTTTTTTAGTAGAGATGGGGTTTCACCATGGTCTCGACCTCCTGACCTCGTGATCCACCCACCTCGGCCTCCCAAAGTGCTGGGATTACAAGTGTGAGCCACTGCACCCGGCCAACAAGGGCATTTTGACTAAAAGAGATCAACTCAAATTCACACACACTTGTAGAAACACATCTGTAACTGTAAAAGAACCCCAGGTTCACAAACATACCTCATTACCTCTTGCAGCCGCTCCCTCTCTGTCTGAAGGATGGCTTAGCAATAAAAGCAGAGGAGCACAGTCCACCAAAGCAACCAAAGATCTGGTAACTATTTACTGACCTATCAAGAAAACGTTAATGGCTTTCAAATGCAAACGAACGGCCAGCTTTTATTTCCGGATCAGAATTTTTAGTTAATTAGTAATCGTGGTCTTGCTCTAAGAAGGACATCCCTAAGACTTTTGGAAGGAAAAGCCAGCTCCCATGACCCACTCCATCCCCTCCAGGCACTGAATGTTTAATCAGTGGTGAGGACACCCTGTATATCTGGTAAGAGAACACAGAGACAATTTGGAGATGATAAAGAGCAAAAAAATAAATGACCCCAGTATTCCAAAAGAGCCCTGGTCTCTTGCAGTGACTCCGAATCTCTCAGGAACTCATTGACGTTTAGCAGCACAATCTGATGATTGTGATGGAAGGAAGTTGTTTTAAAACTGTTTTAAAAATAGTTTTCTTCTTTCTTCTTTAAGGTGTCCTTAAGCTTGTTTGCAGTATAGAAATCCTTTAACAGTCTGGTGACTCTTGAACTGCCTTTGCAGAACTATAAATAAGAGAAATCTAACATGACTGACTCCATCTTGCTTCTAACCTCCCAGGCTAAATTACGTTTTCTGGGGGATTTTTTTTTTTTTTTTTTTTTGGTTGGCTTTTTGCTTATTCTAGTACAAAGGCCAAGAAACCTATGAGAGGGATTTAGTTTATAGTTAAACTTGGAGTCAAGGGAAAATGATCCCCCTCCTTGCCTGGAGCTTAAAGCCACATTCATAAGGCAAGGTTGGAATTATGGTAGGGGCTTGGACTGTGCTAAAGAATAGGCATAAACAATGTCCTGCCATGGCTTAGTTTGTTTTTCTATAAGTTGCTTACTGCCCCAGTCACATAACCAGTGTCACAAAATTTATAACTTCCCCAACGACCAAAGATAACATCACTGTATTGGTCTGTTTTCACACTGCTATAAAGACATGCCTGAGACTGAGTAATTTGTAAAGAAAAGAGGTTTCGTTGACTCACAGTTCCGCAAGGGTGGGGAGACCTCAGGAAACAAACATGGTGGAAGGGGAAGCAGGGACTTCTTAACATGGGGCAGGCCAGAGAGAGTGAGCAAAAGCAGGGAAAACTGCTTTATAAAACCATCAGATCTCACGAGAACTCACTCACTATCATGAGAACAGCATGGGGGAAACCACCCCCATGATCCAATCACCTCCCACCTGGTCCCTCCCTTGACACGTGGGGATTATGGGGATTACAATTCAAGATGAGATTTGGGTTCCAACACAAAGCTTAACCATGTCAATCACTATTTTGAAACCTAAATAACTGGTCTTTTAGATATTTGTTAGCATTTCAGTAGACCAAGAGACACCACCTAGTCTTGAGCCCCCCGGCCCAACACACACACTCCTCCTGGGAACTGACTCAGCTGCACAAAGGCAGTTTTAGGTGCTCCTGTGATTTCATTCCCCGACAATCAATTATACAAGTTCCCCAGCCCCATGCCCACCAAAGTACCCTTTACAAACCTTAGCTTTTGAATCCTGGGGGAGAGGGCATTGAGAAATTTTTCTCTGCTCTCATTTGGCCAGCCCTGTGATTATTCAACTATTTACTGCAATTCCTGCTGTTCTCATTGATCTTTTTGGAGGGCAGTGGGCAAGAAGAACTTATTGAGCTGAGACACGCTTATAAACTTCTCTTGGAATTAATTCTTAGGCCAGGTGCAGTGGCTCACACCTGTAATCCCAGCACTTTGGGAGGCTGAGGTGGACAGATCACCTGAGGCCAGGAGTTTAAGACCAGCCTGGCCAACATGGTGAAACCACGTCTCTACTATAAGTACAAAAACTAGCCGGGCATGGTGGTGGGTGCCTGTAATCCCAGCTACTCATGAGGCTGAGGCAAGAGAATCACTTGAACCCAGGAGGCAGAGGTTGCAGTGAGCTGAGATACAAAGAAAATCAATTACATTGAAATACAGTTACTCTCATATTTTTTAAATTATAGTTCGTGCCTCTTTAATGATATACTAACAATAAAGCAATATGTCTAATAGTGATTGCAATTTCAAAAACATGATAAGCGTAAACAATATTTTGAGATTGTTTTAAATATATAATGTGAAAGTAACTGTGACCTCTCTTGAAACCAAATTCATAGGTACTACTAACACCACTGTAGTTTGCAGCCTAACTCTAAATTTCAGTTAGAATTTAGCAAAGAAAAGATATGTAAATATGTTCCCCTTCCAAGTTCAGAGGCTCTCAGAATTCTATCTACAAACCCCAGGTTAAGAACTTTGCTCTATTACTAAGTGGACCTTCCTCCAAGTAAGGCAGAGTTCCCCACTCTGTGATACTCCAAGAGTTATCTGTGAACCTGTGGTTGTCAGCTTCCAGAGAAATAAGCACAGAAATTGAAGATAAGTGTTGAGAGGCTTGCATTACAATTGGACAGAATCATTTCATGTCATTGATCTTGATAATTAAAAAATGGAGCTTGTATCTGTACATGCTTTTTTTATTTTTCGAGTAATTTAGTTTTAATTTTACAAAAGCCACAGTCTGTGATATACTGGAAATTTTTAAAACAATTGCTGTTTTACCACACATAGTTTAAAAAGTCCTGCTCAGCTACTGCTATTTCTAGGCATTTGTCTTTATGGGCTAGTGAAAATTCAGAAAAATTTTGGGCCAAGAGACCTAAATTTATAAACCGTGTATATCATCTGGAAAATACAAACAAAAATCACTATCTCTTTTCACAGTCATTTCACAGTAGACACAGACAGACAATCAAAATTGAATCAATTTATCTCTTTGAAAAGTTTACTTCCTTATCCTTACTTTTCTTATTTCACCAACCATCAGTGAACACCAACCACTGTGGGAACACTGACTTACCGTGTTTCTTTGGCATCATGGAATCAAAGAATTTATAGCTAAAAGAGGAGAGAAAGGAAAACTCGCATGCGTGGAGGCTGGCCAAGTGCCAAGATCTTGGGTCTGAAGCAGTGGCTCATACCTGTAATCCTAGCACTTTGGGAGGCCAAGACGAGAAGATCACTTGAGCCCAGGAGTTCAAGGCCAGCCTGGGCAACATAAGGAGAACCTGTCTCTACAAAAACTAAAAAAATCAGCTGAGTGGCCAGGCACGGTGGCTCACGCTTGTAATCTCAGCACTTTGGGAGGCCAAGGCGGGTGGATCATGAGGTCAGGAGATCGAGACCACGGTGAAACCCCGTCTCTACTAAAAATACAAAAAATTAGCTGGGCGTGGTGGCGGGCGCCTGTAGTCCCAGCTACTCAGAGAGGCTGAGGCAGGAGAATGGCGTGAACCCCGGGAGGCGGAGCTTGCAGTGAGCTGAGATTGCGCCACTGCACTCCAGCCTGGGCGACAGAGCGAGACTCCGTCTCAAAAAAAAAAAAAAAAAAATCAGCTGAGTGTGGTGGTCCACACCTGTAGTCCCAGCTACTTGGGAAGCTGAAGTGGGAGTATCACCTGAGCCTGGGGGTCAAGGCTGCAGTGAGCTGTGATCATGCCACTGCAGTCCAGCTTGGGTAACAGAGTGAGAGCCTGCCTCAATAAAAATAAATAAATAAAAACAAGACCTTCGCCTACATGATCTCACTGAAGTTCACAATGGCCCCAAGGCAGCAAATGTCTAAACTGCCACCCACATGCACATCCACCAAGCTCCTAAGACATGTGACTTGAGTTGTTTGGTATTGCCCCTAAAGAACTTTAAAAATCATTAAGCATAGCCTCCTTATTTTACAGAAGAGGAAACTGAGACCCAGGAATAGGAGGTTTGTGTGGGTGGTGACTCAGAGTTCCAGATCCGAACAGGGCAGGCCTGAATTGCAAAGCCCAGGTCTGCTTACTAACCGGGGGAGCTTAAGCAACCAAGTCTCGGATTCTTTAACTTAAATGAAGACTAAAATACTACCTATCCAATAAATTTATAAACTAGACAAAATAATGTGAGTAAAAGACTTGATGTTACTTAGTAAATACTCAGTAAGTGTCAGTTACAATTAATATGATTAGTATGCATCTGCCACAGTTGTGGCAAGAGCTCAGACCCTGAATCCCCAATCCAAGGCCCATTCAAATATGCCAATCTCTCATTCGACCCCAAATCAGAATTCTGAACACAGCAGGCAGTCATTCATGTTTACAAAGGAAAAATTATTGAACACCTACCCTGTACAACATCTATGACGTTGCCTGACTGTA
Organism: Hylobates moloch; assembly: GCF_009828535.3. Taxonomy (NCBI): domain Eukaryota; kingdom Metazoa; phylum Chordata; class Mammalia; order Primates; family Hylobatidae; genus Hylobates; species Hylobates moloch. The sequence continues at coordinate 223,055,005 of NW_026652276.1, read as the reverse complement.
GCAGTTTAAAGGCTTAGCTCCAAGTCCCTGGATTTAAAAACATGGTTCAGGCCAGACCAAGGTATAATCATTGTGGTGCTGGAGTGGCTTGCTGTCTGGTGACATGGCGTTATCTGGGCTTGGAGATATTAGAAAAGCATGACTACTTGGGAGCCATGGAGACTATGCAAACGTGAGGATTGGAATGTGATTAAAATATCTCCTTTTCTCGGCCAGGTGCGGTGGCTCACGCCTGTAATCCCAACACTTTGGGAGGCCGAGGTGGGCGGATCACAAGGTCAGGAGTTTGAGATCAGCCTGACCAACATGGTGAAACCCCGTCTCTACTAAAAATACAAAAATTAGCTGGGCATGGTAGCGCGTGCCTATAATCCCAGCTACTCAGGACACTGAGGCAGGAGAATTGCTTGAACCCGGGAGGCGGAGGGTGCAGTGAGCCGAGATTGTGCCATTGCACTCCAGCCTGGGCGACAGAGTGAGATTCTGTCTCCAAAAAAAAAAAAAAATCCTTTTCTCCATCCCCAGCCGCCACCCTTACCCTAACCATTGTGACCCCACCTCTGGATCAAGCATTAGCCCTGGGGCTGCCTCCTCACTTCCGGCCACAGACAGTATAGCAATAACCACTTCCTCCACACAATTCCATCAATATACAGTCATTACATGTGTACTACAAACAAGGCACTATGAGAATAACAATAACAACATCTGCGGAGTGTGTACTGTGGCCTATGTTCTATGCTAAATGATTTCCATGCATTATTTCACTTCCTCCTGGTAACCACACTATGCAGTCAGTACTGTTATTATCCCAGTTTTACAGATGAGAAACCTGAGGCACAAAGGCCACTTGCCCCAGGTTATGTAACTAATGAGAGGCAAACCCAGAATGCAAAGCCAGGCAGTCTGGTCAAGCCTGCACTGAAACATAGATGAGCGTGATTCCTCCATGACCTCATAGCAGAGAGAAGTCAAATGGCTACGATGCTAAAGAGAAGACAGCACCAACAAATGCTACTGGACAGAGAATACACATGCTGGGAGGGACAGGAAAGAAATCAAAGCCATAGCTAGGTGGAAGTGGAAAGGGAAGGAGAAAAGGAAAGATATTTTGGGCGAAGGGAGCAGCATTAGCCAGACCCACAGATAAGAAATAGCAGAATCTGTTTTAGAAAATGCAGTAAAAAGACACAGAGAAGACAGTTGTGAGACAATCAGGGACATTTCTGGGAAAGTACACTGGAGCCACAATGCAGAGATTCTAGCATCTCATTTCAGCAAGAAGATTTTGCAAGCAATAGGGAACCATTGCAGGTAAGAAACTGCCCAGGGCTGTCATAAGCACGAGATAGATTTCTACACAGATTCAAAACACTGGATTATCTACTTCTTTCAGTTTTTAGTCCAGAAGAATATTACTTCTCCCCACACCTCCACGCAGACCAAGTATCCACAGGGGACTCTGGAAGCTGCACGGGTGCATGTTCTTTGGAGTGAAGTTGCGTAGATATGAGGAAGAAATGAAATAATGCATGTGAATCATTTGGCATGATACATAGGCCATAGTAAGCATTCTATGTGTGTTGTAATTGCCATTCTGACATTTCCCCTTTCCCAAGCCACTGGAGTAATAGTGCATTCAAGAATATATTGCTCTGTTTTATAGGTGTGCATTCCCCAAAATGCTCACAGGAGTGCTAGCCACTCCTTAAAACGCTGCCCACAGAGCTTCCTCAAACTCTCTGTCAAAGCCAGACCCACATGAAGAGCCCATTCTGAATGCAGAGCCCAGAAGGGACAGATGAGGCCCAGTGTGCATCCTTCCTCCTCCTACATGGAACATGACTTCATGTGTTGTCCCTTCCTGGAATAAAATCCTTGTAGAAAATAATAATTTTATCTGTGTGGATTTTACCAGTAACTAACTGTGGGTGGATTAGGTGTCCCTAAAATATCCCTTTAGTATGAAATTGTCAAATATAGTATTTCATTCAAGATAAATCATTTCTTGGAGAGTATTTTCATGTTAAATTTTCAGATGATTTCTGTTAGGTAACATGGGGTACCTTAAAATGGCACCGTACCTTAAGATGGGGCCGATTCCAGGTTCTTCTCCCCTCCTTGACCGGGCACAGTCTGAACCCGCCAAAGGAGGGCCAATCAGAAAGAAGCATCTCCCACCTTCCCTTGGGCCCGCCCCTAGCCCAATCCACGTAGGCCCAAGGGATATAAAACCCAGCGCACCAGCAGCCCTCTCTCTCTTCTCTTCCTTCTCCTTGCGTGGTGCCGCTCGATACCTCCAATAAAGATCTCTTGACCGTGACCGGTGTAGTTTGGTCTCCGCCCGGCCCCTTTCATTGGTGCCGTGACTCGGATCGGGACTCCCCAACCCCCTCGGTGGGACCCCGATCCCTTTCAGGCTCAGTCCAGACCCTCGCCGGTCTTTGCTCATTTTCCTGTTCGCCAACCTCTATGCCCAACACCGGCCTCATCTCGGTAAGTCTCCCCTTCCGGTGTCCGACACCAGTCGCAGGCTCCCGCCTCGGCCGCCCACACGGCTGCTGTAAATCCTATTTTAGACTCGGCCTCCTGGGGCAGGGTTCCCTCCTTTTCCTCCTTACTCGCCAGGCCTGGGCCCCTTCCCCTTTCTCGCTCCAAAAATCCTGGTAGCAGGTGGCCCACGGCCCTCAGTCCTTTCGTTTCAGTGACGACCGACTCGAAGGGTCTGACTCACAGCATGGTTATCGGCTGTTAGGGGACGCCCTGCCCAGCCCTTTGCCATATATTTCCGTAAACCCCCTCTTCTCATAATGGGAGCCTCTGCATCCCTGCCGGCCGACTCTCCCTTACAATGCCTTTTAAATAACTTATCAGCCCTTGGTTTGGCTGCTGATCTCAAACCTACACGCCTCATTAAATTGTGCACTCAAAACTGGCCCACCTACCCCCTAGACAACCAAAACAGATGGCCCACTTATGGGTCCTGTGATCCCAACCTTCTCCGGGATCTCTACAATTATTGTGAGCAAACAGGAAAATGGGCAGAGATCCCCTACGTTCATGGCTTCTTTCTTCTACGGGACAAACCCAACCTCTGCCTCCCTTGCAAGCCGCAACACCTTATCGCTGCTCTCAAGCTACCAACCTCTCCTTCCGCTCCCGACTTTGATCCGGCCGACGAACCCCCCTGATACCACCACCCTCCACCTCATCTTCCGGTCGCCGCTCAACCGGTTGAAACCAGCTACCAACCCGGACCACACGAAGAACCAAACTGCTTACGCCCCGCTCTCATGCATCTCCTAAGTCCTCTTCTCTGGCTTTCCACCTCTCACATCTTTACACTTTCCTCCGCCGGCAGACCCTCTTCCCAGCCCTATTATCTCTTCACAGTTAAAGAGTCATAAACATTCACAGGAGGACACACACCAACTACATCAGCCCCATGGTGGATCTTCCCCTTCCCAGGCTCACTATGATAGAAAATGGCTGGGACCCTCTCTTCTACATGTTCCACTTCGCCGTCTGGCTCCCACATCAACAAACACACCCCCTTCCTATATTATACCACTAAAAACAACGCCTCCTCCCGAGCCATACATATCGACAACCCCGCCGGCCCAGTCTGGGGCCAGTCAGTTACAGGAGGCATATATCCCAGCAATGCCTGGGCATATCCAACTCAAACCATAACTATTTCCCGTTCCCTCAAAACTCAGTCCATCTCTAACCAAACCTTTAACCAGCTTCTCCTCAGAAACTACCAGCTCCTAGCGACTTGTGAAGACACGGCAGACTCCAGAGACAGTCTCACACCCTGCTGACCTCTTAAACGGCCAACGACTGGCAACAGATACCCAGGATTGGGGTGGGGGAGGGGGTAGGCCTGCCCTCGCACCCTAAATTAACTACCATCTTCTTTTCTCTTCGGGCAGACCAAACTCTACCCCTAGTACCCCAGATGGCTACAGCAAGCTGATTCTACCAATTCTTAAACACCCTTCGCTCAGACAGCTGGCTCATTGCCAACCCATCCCTGCCCCTCAACTGGCTCACAGCACTGGAGGATCTATACCTACAAGGACTTCACATCTAATGAAGTCTTCATGTATAGCGCCCTATTGCTTGGCCTCATACTCATACTGTACCCCATGCACAACCCTGATAGTTCTCCCTGTGCCCCCTCCCCACAGCGCCCCCACTCAGCAGGAAGCAGCCAGATGAACCACGATGCCCATTTTCCCCCATTTAAGAAAACAAAAAGGGAGGAATGTTAGGTAACATGGGGTACCTTAAAATGGCACCGTACCTTAAGATGGCACCGGTTCCGGGTTCTTCTCCCCTTCTTGACCGGGCACTGTCTGAACCCGCCAAAGGAGGGCCAACCAGAAAGAAGCATCTCCCGCCTTCCCTTGGGCCCACCCCTAGCCCAATCCACGTAGGCCCAAGGGATATAAAACCCAGCACACCAGGAGCCCTCTCTCTCTTCTCTTCCTTCTCCTTGCGTGGTGCCGCTCGATACCTCCAATAAAGATCTCTTGACCGTGACCGGTGTAGTTTGGTCTCTGCCTGGCCCCTTTCAATTTCAACTGAAAATTTGGGGAATTTCCCATAAAAATTGAGGAATTTTGGAAAATTTGGAGAATGCACTTTAGGGATTTTCAGCCCTCATACAGCAGCAGGAGGATCACTTGAGCACAGGAGTTTGAGGCTGCAGGGAGCTATGATAGCACCACTGCACTCCATCCTGGGCAATACAGCAAGACCCTGTCTCTAATAATCGAAAAAAAACAAAAGAAGGAAGAACACGGAGTTTCAAATCAAACTAGCCTGGGCTTAAATATGAGGTCCTCTACTTACTTTCTGCAGAACTTGGACAATCAATTCAATTTTCTGAAGCTCGGTTGCCTTATCTGGAAATCAGGGATGATCATGAGTACTTCATGATGTTACTTTGAGCCTAAGCTGACATAAGTACCTGACATCCAGTGTCAGTTTCCCAACCCCTCCTCAGCCAGTCCTTTCTGAAAATGAAATAATATCCAACAGGCAGTATCATTAGCTTAAATTCTGTTAAGAACTACTCCTCCAGTTCCTCAACCCTTAGGAATAGCCACAGTAAACAGTCAACACATCCCACACTGAACTGATTCCACAGGCCAATGGAGAAAAACCACTACTACAAGACTCTCTTTCTCTCTCTCTCTCTCTCTCTCTCTCTCTCCCCCCTTCCTCTCCCTCTTTCTCTCTCCCTCTCGCTCCCTTTCTCTCTCTCACACACACACACACACACTCACAAGCACATGGCATCTACACCCCCTACCTATCAAAATGATTTCTCAGTCTTCATAGCCTACAAACGTTAATTTTTACCTCTATTTTTATTGCAGCCAAGTTGTTTTCCTTCTTTTGTCCCATGTAAAAGACCTTAACATCTCATGCCACCTGCAAAGGGCAAAAAGGAGTTAGTTGGAGTGGGAGTAATCTCTCTGCCCAGAAATGTTCAGAGGAAGGTGAGAGCAGAAACAATGTACACAGGACATTACAGCATTTCCTTGTCTTGTGAAATGTCTATTATTTAGCAGCTTTACACTGTCTTCTACTCCTTTCCTCTTCACCACCACAGACAAGAACACATGCACACATAAGTATGAGTACAGAGAGAATTTTAGGAATAACACATCACCTAGTATTCACATAAAACTTTACATTTGGCTGTGCACGGTGGCTCACGCCTGTAATCCCAGCACTTTGGGAGGCTGAAGCGGGTGGATCACCTGAGGTCAGGAGTTCAAGACCAGCCTGGCCAACATGATGAAACCCCGTCTCTATTAAAGATAGAAAAATTAGCCGGGCATGGTGGTGGGCGCCTGTAATCTCAGCTACTCGGGAGGCTGAGGCAGGAGAATCGCTTGAACATGGGAAACAGAGACTGCAGTGAGCCCAGATCACACCACTGCACTCCAGCCTGGGTGACAGAGTGAGACTCTGCCTCAAAACAAAACAAAAAAAAAAAACAACAACTTTGCATTGTGTGACACTTTGCAGTTTTCAGAGCACCTTTTAAATTTTTTTTTTGTTTTTTTTTAAGACAGAGTCTTACCTTGCTCTGTCGCACAGGCTAAAGTGCTGAAGTGCAGTGGCGCAATCTCGGCTCACTGCAACCTCCTCCTCCTGGGTTCAACCAATTCTTCCACCTCAGCCTCCTGAGTAGCTGGGATTACAGGCATGCACCACCATGCCCGGCTAATCTTTGTATTTTTAGTAGCTATGGTGTTTCACAATGTTGGCCAGGCTGGTCTTGAAGTCCCGACCTCAGGTGATCCACCCACCTTGGCCTCCCAAAGTGCTGAAATTAAAGGCATGAGCCACCACGCCCAGTCTCAGAGTACTTTAATCTGTACTATTTCATTGATCACAACAATCCTTTAAGATAAGGCAGATGTTTTTAATGCCCATGTATAAATGAGGAAACAGCAACTAAGAGAAATGAGTTGCTAAAGGTCACTCATATAGTGGTGGGGTTAAACTCATACTAATTTAATTTCAATCCAGGAATCCAATGTTCATAGGGTTTGAAAGCAGTAAATACAGAAAATGGCTTTTTCAAACTAAATGTTTGTTCATTCATTCAACAAATTCAAAGTGGATTTGCCACCAAGTCTCCCAAACGGGAATCCCTCAAATCCTATCAGTTGTCAAATTCTACCATCCTCACCTCAGAGATGGCTATTTCTCTTTAAGCTCAAATCTTGTTCTAGAAACCCCCATTATTTCCTCCATGCCCCCCTCCCCTGTGCCTCGCTGACACCTGCACGGTCCACTTCTGTGTGGGAAGCTCAACATAACCCTAACACTCTGATCTCAGCTGAGTGAACCAGCTGGACAGATGATCCGACCTCGTCCAGATGGATTCGCCCTCCCAAAAATTTAGATTTGAGACACAGTGCCTGAATCATACTGCACTGAGTGAGCACTATGTCTGTGGGATTACGGCATGTTATTAAGACACAGAAATTAGTTTTACTGAAAATCCTTGTTTGTCCAAAAGAGAATGGGATACACATGTAGAAAGTAGCAGAAAGAAAACATTCAAACCCAAAGAAGGAAGAGCAGAGAGATTAACTGCCAGTATTCTTTTCATTTCTGTGAAGGCCAAGGTACAACTTAATTTCATGTAATTCTCCTATTTCTTCACCAAAACTCTACCTTTACTATGCCTATGACTACCACCACCACTACCAGCACCACCACTATCCTAACTTGCAGTTTCTGTGAGTTTCTGTGCCATGTGACAAAATGGTCCCTGCTAGCCCTGCTATGACAGGCTTGGGTTGCCTCCATTGTCTGGTATAAATAAATATCTCCACCAAAAATGTCTAATCATAGTCTACCCTATGAGCAAAAAGTTATCCTCCTGTTATCTGCATTTTTCTGGCTTTTACCACCACCTGCAAGTGTAGGACCTCCAAATCTCCACAAAGTCCCTCCTAATTGTTTGGCATCCCCATTGAGTTCTATTTTTTAGATGAGGGTACACGTACCCTAGGAGGTATGTGGTGGCATATTGAGAGGTTCATAATGCATTTTCTTGGAAATTCCATTTTAGTTCAAGATTATTGGAAAAGAATAAGTAATTTCAATCAATATTTTGAATTGCTAAAATTGTGGCAGTATAATAGTAGGCAAATGTACACAATTGTTTTTCAACATCAAACACTAAATTCTGCAGAAATTTTCCCCTATAATGAGCCACTGGTAGGTATATTTCCCCTCAGTCCCCTACCCCAAGGGAAAAATATGAAAAGAATGCCATAGGAAATGTCTTAAATTCACAAATAATGTCTTACAGCCACATACGGTCTCTGTCATGTTTGCTGTCTTCTCTGGCTCCGCATCCTTTCTCCAGGTACCTCCCTCTCTTCCTGGCCTGCTCTCTGGGAATCGCCATGTCCACAGTCTCTGGGTATAGCTTGAGCTCCCGTGTCTGCAGACAGAGAAAGAACCCTCCAAGTGCCAGGGCTACACAGTGTTCTCTTATGTGAAATCTGCTAGGAAGAAGCACAAAAGGTCTGTCATTCAATGGCTTACAGTTCTGTCAGCTTTTACTTAAAACCTCCTCACCCTTAGCTCATGTTTGTGAACAAAATAAAACTTTAAGAGGGATCCAGAGATCCCTCAAAAGGAATCCCTGCTGAGAAAAGTGATCTTATGTCCCTAATCACAAGGTTCTGTGCTGCCATTAAAGATGCTGGGACCAGGGATGGGCACCTAACCCAAAGACAGCCAATCCTTAAATTGGCCTACAGCTCAGGAAGCATCCCACTCTGTCACCACTCAACCACTCAGATTCTCTTTCTCAGTGTGAGACACAGAAAGAATTGCTAGCAAGATCAATTAGCAACAAGAACAAAATGAAAAAATAGAAAAACAGAAATAAAAACTGTGTGAGAGAATCTTTAACCACATGTCCTCACACCAGTACCACTCTGCCAACCTCCCTTTAACAAATACATGTGGGCAAAAACAATATGCTTTAAAATGTAGGAAGTAAAGACATCTTTTCTTTGGTTTCCTCTATTGTGTTTCTTGTTTCCTGCCTCTTCTTAACAAGCAAACCTAGACAGGAAGAAGGCTGCCTTCTCTCCATTTCACCCTTGGCTTCTCAAGCTTAGTTGGGCAATTAGATCCAAGATCCTTCATGCAGGCAAGTTATCTCCTCTTTCTCTCTTTCTCCAAATAAGTGGGTAAGTAATCTCTCTCTCTCTCTCTCTCTCTCTCTCTCTCTCTCTCCCCCGCTCCCACTTCTTCTCTCCCTCTCTCCACTCTTGTGCATTCTGGTCCAAAGGTGTAAGTTTCATATTGGATAAGTTAGTAATTGCATTCAGCTTCCAGTAATAATGTTCCAAGCATTGTGGCTTAAGGACATAACAGTTTCCCATTATCACATAATGAGAAGGCTGGAAAAGCGTAGTTGCTGGTGTGGTTTCAGCCATCAAGGATTTCAGAGTGAAGCCTTTGAGATTCTCTTGGCTTTTGCCTCATGGTTAGAGTCCAACAATAACATTCAAGTTCAGGCACAAAAAAAGGGAAATGCAACAAGGGCTTTCTAAGAAATTCCATCCAATTACTTTGTCTTGTGTCATTTGGACATTCCTATCTGAAAGAAGGATGAGATTTGTAGTTCTTTTAAATTGGGAATACTGACATGCCTAATAAACACAGAAGTTCCATTGATAATGGGGAGAATACTACATAGGTGATTGGTAGTAACTACCCTGGAAAGAATGGAAAGTTGGGTGTGTGGATTCTACCCAGGCCTACTGTTTGCTTCATCCAACTGGTACCAGGGTTCTGCAGTGAGAGCTGTTGGGTGCTGCTGTCACATTTAAAAGAGTAATATCCACATTACACCCCTTTTCACTGCTGTTCTTCTCAGGTAACAGGAATAACTGGCAGAGCTAGATTTAGGAATCCCTGGGACTCTTGGCATTATACCATCTAAAAGTATCAAGGCCCTTCTTCAATTTCTAACAAGAGTCTGAATCTCACTCACAATAGAGCATTCAAGTGAATGGCAATTAACTTCTACTGCTATAAAAAAAAAAAAAAAACCCAACATTGATCCTGAATAAAGTTTCAGCACCCAAGTGATGTTAAATCTCTGAGAAGTGTGGCTCATTGCTGAAGTCCTGGAAAATCATTCTCTCTTATATCCCAGTAGTTGTCAAACATGAGTGTGCGTCAGAATCACCTGAATGGCTTGTTAGAACACAGAGTCATGAACACCTTCAGAGGTTTTTATACAACAGATCAGGGGCCTTGCATTTCTAACAAGCCCCCTGGTGATCCTGATCTCCCTAGTTTGGGGCACCTTAAGCCTTGAGAACTATTGATATAGCTTATAAAAATCCACATTACTGGAGCTCACCTGAATGAATCTTTACTGCTTGCAGCCAAAAGGGCTTACTTAATAAACTGTTCTTTGGATTCAGACTGAAGCCTATCGGACTGGAACAGAGGACAAGGCCTCATAGCAAACACCATGTCCCATGAACAAGAGCCTGCCTATACTTTGGTGCCTACAGTTTTGTTACTGAATCGTTTCACTACCTAATTTTTTCTTCTCTTAGGATGAGTGCTCTCCTGAATGGGTACATAGTGGGTTATAAAGACATTCAGCCTTTGATCTTCAGTGCAGAAAAGATGTTTGAATCCCAGGAGGCCAGATGCAGTGGCTCACACCTGTTATCCCAGCACTTTGGGAGGCTGACTCGTGCAGATCGCTTGAGCTCAGGGGTTTGAGACCAGCCTGGGCAACATGGTGAAACCCTGTCTCTATAAAAAAAATACAAAAATTAGCTGGGCATAGAGGCATGCGCCTGTAGTCCCAGATACTCTGAAGGCTGAGGTGGGAGGATGGCTTGAGTCTGTCAGGCAGAAGTTGTAGTGAGCCGAGATCACACCACTACACTCCAGCCTGGGCAACAGAGTGAGACCCTGTCTCATAAAAGGAAATAAATATAAAAAGAATCTCAGGAGTGAATTCACCTAGATTTAAGCAGGGCCAACATACCTACATTCATAAGAAAGCAAGGTTGGTCAAACGATTCCTTTGGATTTAAAGTGAATGGCCAAATCAACAAAAATCTAATTACTTGTCATATACAATAAGGAGTAAAAAAAGAACAATACATAATCCCTACTGTTGAAGAACTCAATATAATTGAGGATACCCATGTAAACAAATACTTTTTTTTTTTTTTTTTGAGACGGAGTCTCAGTCTGTAGTCCAGGCTGGAGTGCAGTGGGGCAATCTCAGCTCACTGCAAGCTCTTCCTCCCGAGTTCACACCATTCTTCTGCCTCAGCCTCCCAAGTAGCTGGGACTACAGTGCCTGCCACCACACCTGGCTAATTTTTTTGTATTTTTAGTAGAGAAGGGGTTTCACCATGTTAGCCAGGATGGTCTCAATCTCCTGACCTCGTGATCCGCCGGCCTCGGCCTCCCAAAGTGCTGGGATAACAGGCGTGAACCACCGCGCCCGGCCACAAATACATATTTTAATACATACTGTAAGTGCTACAATAGTGCTATGAACAAAGTATAATGGAAGCAAAGAAGATATAGGAAGCCTGTAGGAAAGGAGTAAAGGAAGACGTCATCCCAGATCCACCTGAAAAAATTCTGAGGAATTTCCTTTTATGCTCTAGGGCTCTAGCTTATGAATAGCTATGTTAACCTGTTGCATAAATCGACAATTTTTCTCTCTCTCCTGGGAATGGAATAAGCTATCATCCTGAGGGAGTCCACAAGAGCAACTGCACTCCTCCTGCCCACGCAAAAAAAAAAAAAAAAAAAAAAAAATAAGGAAAAAGCTCAGATAGGGCTGAGGTTGGGGAAAAAAAAATGTTACCAGGTGTCTTATCAAAGCAGGGGTATCTCCTCCAGCCCGTACTCTAGATTGGGAGTTAGGCTCAGAGGAAGGAACGCCAAAGGTGAAATCAGAATACCTGCGGTTGGAATCCCAGCTGCTCACTAGCTTACCTTGGCCAACATATTTAAATATTTAACCTTCCTGAAACCACTTTCTCATCAGTACAGTGGAAAATAGCATTACATTCTTCGCAGGGCAACTATGAGGTTCAAGGAAATTCAGCCTATCATAACGCAGTCAGTGGAGTCCAAAATTTCAATTGCGTGAGATACGGAGCCCCATTATTGCTAGATTTAAACGGCTGAGGTGAGGATGCACTGCGAGCCTGCCAGGAATTCCAGGCCTCGCAGTGTTCTGGCGCCACCTGGTGGGAGCTGTTAAATAGCGATGGGGGAAGACTCCGTCGCGGGGGAGCTGGAACTTCCTGGAAAAGCTGGAGTCCATTGCTTTGCCCGATTATTTGGGGAGATTGGAGGTGCAGAGACTCCTCCTAGGTCTGTTGTTTCCCACCTGTCTCGCTGTCCTAGGAATTCCGGCAGGGGGAGAACAGGAGATAGCCAATCACGGGGGAAGAATGGGAGATAGCCAATCACTGGTTACTTTATATTGTAATCACACGGTAGTGGAAGAAGTCGCCCTCCAGTCTCACCTGTGGCTACAAGCCAGCCACGCGGGCCTCCCCTCTCCCCGTGAAAGCACCGAGCTCCTTCCTGCCTCATCGACTTCCTGGGTGCCATTTCATCTGTTTTGAGCGCTGTTGATGATGGCCACTGCCAGTGTTTCCTATTGACACTACCCCAATTGTCTGTTTCCTGACCGTTGTCTCTCCCCCAACATTGTTTGTTTCAGTTCACTCTGCTATCTGAAGTCATCTAGTGGTGTTTTTCCTCTAAAGTAAGGTATGGCTTACTTTAAGCTTTATGGCTTTACTTTTATGGCTTTACGGCTGTGCTCTTTCAGTTCCTCTAATACCCCTTTATTTACCAGTGTGTCCTCAATGCCCATTACAACAGCTGGAATATATTTTGCTCTTAATAAACATATATTGGTATGTCCATTTCTCTAGTCATTGGAAACATCTAAGCAAGGTATTTTAAGGGAATGAGGTTTGATATTACTAATAATAGTGTTCTTCTGTCAAGCTAACAAAGACCAATTTTTTTTTTTTTTTTGAGACGGAGTCTCGGTCTGTCGCCCAGGCTGGAGTGCAGTGGCGCGATCTCGGCTCACTGCAAGCTCCGCCTCCCGGGTTCACGCCATTCTCCTGCCTCAGCCTCTCCAAGTAGCTGGGACTACAGGCGCCCGCCACCACGCCCGGCTAATCGTTTTGTATTTTTAGTAGCGACGGGGTTTCACCGTGGTCTCGATCTCCCGACCTCGTGATCCGCCCGCCTCGGCCTCCCAAAGTGCTGGGATTACAAGCGTGAGCCACCGCGCCCGGCCCAAAGACCAATTTTTAAAAATCAATCCAAAGAATGTACTTCCAATCTCCAAAAATAAATGGCAGTAAAAGTCTAAACACAAATTTATATAGGTTAAGAATTTTTAACATCTGTTTAGTTGCAAAATCCAGGCACTAAGTTTTTTTATTACATCTGATAAAGATGTAATCACTGACTTATATCACTACTAATAACAAATAAGGAGCTTTTGTGTTCCTACCACTGCTCTTACTGGCATTGCAGTTGACTTTACTGTTTTTAGCTTCCTGAGTAAAACCATTTTTCAAAAAAGAGCCAATAGCTAAGGACTATCTACGAAGGAGATTACTTAGATAATCCCAAACACTGTGTGTACATAAGTCAAATAGAGGGGGAGTATCAATGAAGGTCTGTGTTACCTTTCTCTGAAAGAGCCCTTGATTATTGAAAAATTAAGATTGGATCTGGTGTCCCAAGAAATAACATAAAGAACTTTATTTTTTTAATAAAAGGTTATAATCTTGATATAAATGGCTCTAACTGTACAGTTATATATCTCTGCTTGTGCAGTGGAGCAAGTTTCTACCTAGACTTTTTAGGGAGGCAAACATCTTTTCTAAACACCTTTAGTGCAACACCGCCACCTGGTGTGGTGAAGACAAGGAGAAAATTAGCTTAAGTTGAAAGTGCAGAACTCTGTGTTTGACACTCTGTAAGCATGAATGACCCAAATGAAGTGGTCACAAACACAATTAATTAAATACAACTGCTACATCATGATGCACAAATAAGGACTATATAAATATCTGCATATGAACAGTTCAGAATAAAACGAAAGTGAACATCTTTAGTAATCACCGACTTATGTCACTACTAATAATAAATAAGGAGCTTTAGTCAAAAGAAAACATAAAAAATACAAAGAGAAAGTATCTAAAAACATCAATGGGGCAGCACCAATAACTCTTAAAGGATTTATCAGGGGAAATTCAGCCAGATATCAGGCAAAATTCACCCCCGATATTTCACGTAGATTCTTTTCTATTTTCCCTAAGCGTCGGCCGGTTTGAGAAATAAAGGGGCAGAGTACAGAAGAGAGAAATGTTAAAGCTGGGCGTCCGGGGGAGACATCACATGTCGGTAGGTTCCGTGATGCCCCACAAGCCGCAAAATCAGCAAGTTTTTATTAGGGATTTTCAGAAGGGAAGGGAGTGTACGACTAGGGTGTGGGCCACAGAGATCACGTACTTCACAAGGTAATAGAATGTCACAAGGGTATTGATTGGGGAACTGATAAGTATCCATGAAATCTTCACAATTTATGTTTAGAGATTGCAGTAAAGACAGGCATACGAAATTATAAAAGTATTAATTTGGGGAACTAACAGATGTCCATGAAATCTTCACAATCCACGTTCTTCTGCCATGGCTTCCAGCCAGTCCCTCCGTTTGGGGTCCCTGACTTCCCGCAACAAGGATTAAAGGAGTGTTTGAAATGAATATGCAAAAAAGACTGGGTGAAGAACATCAAGAGCAACACGTTAGAACAGTGGTAATAATAACTAACATTTATTGATTGGGCCGTCATGTGCCAGTCACAGTTCCAAGCACATCCCATGTGTTAAGTAATCCTTGCAACCCTCTTAGGTGTGTGTTATTTTGATCATCTCCATTTCATCTGAGGTGAATGGAAAGAGTTCAGTCACTTGTCAAGATCACACAGTGAGTAAGCAGGAGAGCCAGACCTTAACTCAAGGTGGCGTGGACCCAGAGCCCACACTCTCAACACAAGCCTTTACCTCTAAGCTGGGAGCGCACTTAGAGAAAGTAGGAAGCCCAAAGTGCGGCTGTGTATAAAGAGTAAGTTGAGGGGGCCGGCAAAGCACTAGGCAGAGCAAGCTCCACTTCTTAGAGAACATGTTATCACACAACAGATAACAAGCGAAGACAGAGCCACTCAACTGCTCCTCTCCTTCCATCTTCACTCATTCCCCAATATGAGTGAGTGAGACATGAAGAGCAATCATAAAAGAACTGGAAAAGTCACACCATTTGTAAGAGTGGGAAAGAAGCACCAGAGTGGGAGGAAGTGTTGGAAAATAACAACTAGTCTCTAAATAATCAGTTCTCCAATCTCCACTGAGTAACTAGCCTGAATTTTTCCAAAGCTTATAGATGTGGATAATGAAATCCATCCAATTCCTTTAGAAATCAAGGAGAATTAGAAATACTGGAAGGCCAGAGCTCAACAAATATTTGAAAATGTTTAAAAGGGGAAAAAGCAAGACTTCAGAAATTATAGACATGTATGTTAGAATATAATTCCTGGAATGTTAAAAATATAATACAACATTATGTTATAACTATAACGTGGGGATGCTATAGACTACTAAATGTTTCATTTACAAAAATTTCATTCATTCAGAAATATGTGTTAAGTAATAAATACCCTCACGAAGCTTACATTTTTAGTGGGGGGTGGTAGGTATAGGCAATAAATAATTGAATATATGCAGAAATATAAAACAGGTTAAGTATTACAGTATGTACCTAATATAGGGCAAGGGATATAATTCATAGGGAAAGTCTCTCTAATAAGATGACTTTTGAGAGGAGATCTTTTAAAAAGAAAGTGGGACACGGGAAGACGTAGAGGAAAAATAATTCAGGGAATGGAAAGTGCAAGTTCAATGGTTCTGTGGTAGGAGGGTGCTTGGTGAATTCACAGAACAGGAACAAGGTCCATGAGGCTGGTGTGGAAACAGAGATGAAGACGACATCTGAGCAGGAACAGAGGCTCTGATTATGTGGGACCTGTAGGCCACTGTAGGAACTTAGCTTTTTATAGTTTTAAATCAAGTTTGGCCTAAAGCTACCTTACCACATATTTTAAGTCTGGCCTAAAGGTTTCTCTGTACATTGTGAACTATAACATAAACAGAGTTGTAAACAGACCATAGCCTACGCTTGTGCCAATCACCAAGTTTTGGCCAATCAGTGGTGGCCAACTATTCAAACTGTGTTCAAATATGGAAAATGCAGAGCTGTAATCAATCCTGCTGTTTCTGTACCTTACTTCCGTTTTCTGTACATCACTTGCCTTTTTCTGTCCCTGAATCTTCCACTGAGTGGCTGCACTGGAGTCTCTGTACCTACTCTGGCTGCCCAATTCATGAATTGTTCTTTGCTCCATTAAACTCTGTTAAACTCAATTTGGATAAGGTTTTTCTTTTAACGATAGTGAGGGAGTTTAGAGGCCCTGAAAGGTTTAAACAGGGGAATGACAGGCTCTAAGTTAGATCTTATCAAGATTGCTACTGTTGGTTTATGGAAAATAGAGTAAGGGAGTTGGGAAGCAGAGAGAGCAGTTAAAAGGCTTCTGTAATAATCCAAGCCAGCACTGTTCACAATAGCTAAGACTTGGAAGCAACCCAAATGCACATCAGTGATAGACTGGATAAAGAAAATGTGGCATATATACACCATGGAATACTATGCAGCCATAAAAAAGGATGAGTTCATGTCCTTGCAGGGACATGGGTGAAGCTGGAAACCATCACACTCAGCAAACTAAAACAAGAACAGAAAACCAAACGCCGCATGTTCTCACTCATAAGTGGCAGTTGAACAATGAGAACACATGGACACAGGGAGGGGAACATCAAACACCAGGGCCTGTTAGGGGGTGGGGGGCAAGGGGAAAGAGAGCATTAGGAGAAATACCTAATATAGATAACGGGTTGATGGGTGCAGCGAACCACCATGGCACATGTATGCCTATGTAACAAGCCTGCGTGTTCTGCACATGTACCCCAGAACTTAAAGTATACTAATTAAAAAAATAAACATAATAATAATCCGAACCAGCTATGCCCCCTTTCCTCTCCCTTCATGACAGTGTGCTAGTCTTGTTCATGTTAATATTCTCCTTGCCAAGCACAGTGCCTGGCATAATAATGATGATTGCATGAAACCTTTGGCAATAGCAAATAAAACTGCAGTCATACACTGACACATGGGAAGGAACCATGCATTTATCTATATTAAAAACACAGTCTGTGATAAGAGTCATTACTTCACAGATGAGAAAAGGAATGCAAATGAAAAGAGACTCTATTTCAAACCTTAGATCACCAAGAATATCTGCTTTGCCTGCTGCAGGTTTCCTCAAAACCCATAAGCAAATCCTGTTCTCTTCTCCACCCCCACAGGTCCAGATGGGCATGCAAAACTGGATTTGGGAAATTGAGGCCCTGTTTTGTTTGCATCCCTGATGCTGTGCTATGGCCTTCTGGGAAGGCGGTTGTACAGGAACACCTGGATTTATTAATCTCACATCACCCAAGAGGTAGAACCATCAGTCTTCCACCCTATGATAAGCTCTTCTATGTATCCAAGAGATGTTCTAGAGAAACAACATCCCTCTAAGTTTCCTGCCAGAACTTTTTATGCGCTCGCTTTGGGATAGATCTAGGCAAAGAGCTGGATGCTTTGTGAAGGAAAGGTCCTGGCTTGGAACGTACATTTACCTTTCTGCACTGGGTGGCAACTAGGTCTTTAGATTAGCCAACTAGAGAAGAGAAGTAGAATAGCCAATTAGAGAAGTGATATCATGTTGACTCTAACTCGCATCTGCACTGTGTCCTATGAAGTCAGGAGTACATTTCTGTTCATTTCAGTCCTGGAGTTTGCAGTAGGGTTTCTGACCAATGCCTTCATTTTCTTGGTGAATTTTTGGGACGTAGTGAAGAGGCAGCCACTGAGCAACAGTGATTGTGTGCTGCTGTGTCTCAGCATCAGCCGGCTTTTCCTGCATGGACTGCTGTTCCTGAGTGCTATCCAGCTTACCCACTTCCAGAAGTTGAGTGAACCACTGAACCACAGCTACCATGCCATCATCATGCTATGGATGATTGCAAACCAAGCCAACCTCTGGCTTGCCACCTGCCTCAGCCTGCTTTACTGTTCCAAGCTCATCCGTTCCTCTCACACCTTCCTGATCTGCTTGGCAAGCTGGGTCTCCAGGAAGATCTGCCAGATGCTCCTGGGTATTATTCTTTGCTCCTGCATCTGCACTGTCCTCTGCGTTTGGTGCTATTTTAGCAGACCTCACTTCACAGTCACAACTGTGCTATTCACGAATAACAATACAAGGCTCAACTGGCAGATTAAAGATCTCAACTTATTTTATTCTTTTCTCTTCTGCTATCTGTGGTCTGTGCCTCCTTTCCTATTGTTTCTGGTTTCTTCTGGGATGCTGACTGTCTCCCTGGGAAGGCACATGAGGACAATGAAGGTCTATACCAGAGACTTTCGTGACCCCAGCCTGGAGGCCCACATTAAAGCCCTCAAGTCTCTTGTCTCCTTTTTCTGCTTCTTTGTGATATCATCCTGTGCTGCCTTCATCTCAGTGCCCCTACTGATTCTGTGGCGCGACAAAATAGGGGTAATGGTTTGTGTTGGGATAATGGCAGCTTGTCCCTCTGGGCATGCAGCCATCCTGATCTCAGGCAATGCCAAGTTGAGGAGAGCTGTGACAACCATTCTGCTCTGGGCTCAGAGCAGCCTGAAGGTAAGAGCCGACCACAAGGCAGATTCCCGGACACTGTGCTGAGAATGGACATGAAATGAGCTCCTCATTAATACGCCTGTGAGTCTTCATGAATATGCCTGATTCTTCAGGAATACAACTCTGATTCCTCACAAAGCCTTCCGATTTCTTCTATAAAACACAATTGAAAGTCTCTTCACTTTGTATCAATGACTCACTTATAGATGAATAAAATAATTATGCACTATACATGGCCTAGGCAAGAATAATGTTGTTGGTACCCTAGGTTTGTTTTGATAACATGAACAAAATAATTAGGTATTTGGTGTAAATCCTTTATATACTATAGCTTATTATTGGTATAAATCAAACCATGAGAAATCATCTCTTCTGAAATAATATCTAAATCCCAAGATAATATGTTTGGCTTTTAAAACGACTGCTAAACCTCTTTCTCAGAACCAGTGCTAGCATCATTTTTGGAAATATTCACTACTACAATTAGTATATAATCCTCTTCAAACTCCACAGTTTTCATGGAAACAAAGACAAACTTGGAAAAATAACTGTCATAATTTCAGCTTCAAGAGGTACCATATAACTTCAACTTCAAGAGGCACAAGAGGATAGGGGTCGTTTTGTCTGAAAATACACTGATCCAGAAATGCACTTTGACCTACTTTATAATGATGGAAGAGAAGCAGATATTTGCTCAGTAGGTGACCTGGATGCCAGTAGGTGCCTTGTGTGGGCTTTCTGGCTATGCCCAATTTGCCTTTGAAGATGGTGCTTTGCCTGGTACCAAGTATTGGTCTCTCTAGTTGGGGACCCTACCAAAATCGCCTAGCTGAAAGGTATATTTGTAGAGATTTGGCATTCTCTGTATTCCTGCACAGGAACCCAGCCAGGAGGGCTTTCCTCAAATCAGGTACTGAAAGACTCAGGAGAAAACAAGGTATACCAGACATTTAAATCTTGATAGGCTTCGCAGTTCACAGGCTTCACAGTTGTAGCAGCTCACCACCAAGGCTCTTAGTTCTGCCAGCTGTGGGGCCAGAGAACTGTTTCCTCCTCTCAGGCACTTGGTCTTAATAGATCCAAATCTTCACCTCAGTTTTCCTCCAAAAATTAGCCATTTCTTCACCTCCAGTGGCTACAAAATTTGCAACTTCATCTGGCTTCCTTTCCTTGGTGGAAATTGAAGTTGTCCCAGGATTCCCTCAAAGACCTAGGTCCTCGCTCTCGGCTGCACATTGAAATTACCTAAGGGGCTTTTTAAAAATCTCAATGTCCAGGCCAAATACGACCAATAAAATCAAATCTCTTGAGACGAAATGAGGCTTCTTTTTCTTCAATGCTCTTCAGGTGATTTCAAGGTGCAGCCAATGTTGAGATCCACTCTTCTAGATGCCCTGTTGGTGTAGAGGTGGAGCATCTTTTCATATGTTTATTTGTATGGTTTTATTTTTAACATTATATTTCTGAGATTCACCCATAATATTGTATGAGTCACTGCTTGCTTACCTACTCACTATTGCTGAACATTTTGCATTGTCTATGGTGTGGGTCTACTATGAATAAAGTTTCTAGACACATTCTTGAATCCATTTCTTTGTAGGCATAGGTTCATTTCTCAGGTAAATACCTAGGAGTGAAATTACTGTGTTAAAAAATTTATATTCATTTAACTTTATAAAAACTGTTAAAAGAGTTTTCCAGAGTGATTCTAACATTTTATGCTCCCCTCAATAATGTGGGAGAGCTGTTCCTCATTCTCATCAACATTTGGTGTTGTCAGTCTTTTTGATTTTGGCCATTCTAGTGGGGATGAAATGGTATCTCACTGTGGTTTCCCTTTGCATTTGTCTTCTAACTCATGATATGGAGAACAATTTTGTGTGCTTCTTGGCCATTTGTATTTTCTCTATTATAAAGTAACTGCACATTTTAATATTATCTTTTTATTATTGATTTATAAGAGTTTATTGATTTGTAGCATTTGTGTATGTGTGATAATATACATGTATGTATTCTTATCCAACTCCTATATATACACAACTGTTTTATATTAAGTTGTCTTTTTATTATTGATTTGTAGAAATTTATTGATTTGTGTGTGTGTATATATACATACATATATGTATATATGTAAGTGAAAAAAATATATATATAACATACACACTCTGGATACAAGTCCTTTGTCTGCTATATGCATTGTGAATATTTTGACCCAGACTGTGGTTTTCCTTTTTATTTTTTAATAGTGTGCTGATAAGCAGAAATGACGACTTTTAATAAAATCTAATGTCTTTTTCTACAATACTGGTGCTTTTTGTGTCTTCTATAAAAAATATCTGCCTGCCTCTGGCATGCAAAAATAGTCTCTATGATTTTCTCTAGAATTTTCATAGTTTTTACTTTGATGTTTGGGACTATAATTGATCTTGAATTAATTTTTTTGTGTAGTATTAAGTAAGGCTGAACTTTACTGTTTTTATATGTCTATCTAAGTATTCCAATATCATTCATTGAAGACTTTTATTTTCTAACTGACTTGAACTCTTGTTGAAAATCATACGATTATATACACATGAATCTTTTTCTGGTTTCTATATTGCATTCCAGTGATCTATTTGTCCAGCCTTTAACCAATACCTCACTTTTTGATTATGGTAGATTACTAGCAAGTTTTTAAATATTCAAAAATATTCCATCTGAAAATCTATAAACATATCTCTTTATTTTTTGTCTTTAATTTATCTCAACAATGTTTTGCAATTTTTAGTGTAAAGGTCTTTTGGTAAAATTATTCTTATGTATTTAATATTTAATAATGTTATTGTATGTAGAGTTGTTTACATTTTTATTTGCTACCAGCATATAAAAATACAATTGATTTTTGTACGTTAACCATTATCTTACAACCATACCAAATTAATATATTGGTTCTAGTAGCTGTTTGAAGATGCTTTGAAATTTTATACTTAATCATGTCATCAGCAAATAAAGACAATTTTATTTCTTCTTTCTCCATATGTATGCCCTTTATTTATTTTTTTAAAATTTATTTCACTGGCTAGGATCTCCAGTGTAGTGCTGATTAGATTTAATGTGAGTACACATTCTG
Source organism: Hylobates moloch (assembly GCF_009828535.3). NCBI lineage: Eukaryota > Metazoa > Chordata > Mammalia > Primates > Hylobatidae > Hylobates > Hylobates moloch. Next base: position 223,033,469 of record NW_026652276.1, on the reverse strand, counting down.
GCCTTGTTCCCGTTTTTAGGAAGAAAATATTCACTATTTCATCACTGGGTATAAAGTTAACTGTAGGTCGTTTTTAGATTCCCTTTATCAGATGTAAAAATCCCATTTTAATTCCTACTTTGCTAACAATTTTTACCATTAAAGAGTATTGAATTTAATTTTAAAATTTTTTTGTATTTATTGAGATGATTCTACAGTTTTTCTTCTCCATTTCATTAACATGGTAAATTACACTGATTAATCTTTGAATGTTAAATAAACTCCACATTCCTAGTATAAGCCTCACTTAGTCATAGTGTATTATTGTCTTTATATGTTGCACTACTTTATTTGCTAATATATTGTCAAGGATCTTTGTATATATGTTTATGTGGAATACCAACCTCTATTTTTCTTTTTTTTTTAATTACATATCTTTGTCAAGATTTAGTGACAAGGTTATTCTGGCCTAATGAAACAAGTTAGAAAACATTTCCTCCATCTTTATTTTCTTAAAACTTTGTGTAAGATTGGTATTATTTCCTCTCTAAATATTTGATATGATTCACGAGAGAAACCATTTGGACCTGAAGTTTTTTATTCATGAAGGTTTGCTTTTTTAAAAATAATTACAACCTATTTAATAGATATAGTACTATTAAGATTTTCTATTTCTTCTTGTGTCTATTTTGGTTTCGTTTTTTAAGGAGTTTGTCCATTTTATCTAAGTTTTTAACTTTTTGCCATAAATTTGATCAGAATGTCCCTTTATTAACATTTTAATGTCTGTAGTATCTGGTTTTCTATTCTCTCATTCTCAGTTTTGATTACTTTGTTGTCTCTTCTTATTTATTGTTCCAGCTAGTGATTCATCAACTTATTGATGTTTACAAGCAATCATCATTTGGTTTCGTCTGATTTTCTCTACTTTTATTTCCTCCTATTTATGTTTTATTATTTATTATTTCTTTTCTTCTTTCTTTGGTTTAATTTCTCTTCCTGTTTTAGCTTCTTAAGGCAGAGAATTTGATCAATAATTTAACATTTTTTTGTTCTAATATAAACATTTAAGCTTTAAGTTTCCTGCTCAACACTTCTTTGCTGCATCGCACAAATTTTGATATGTTGCATTTTCATTTTTATTCAATTTGAACTTTTATCTAATTATACTTTATATTTGTGGTTTAACCAATGTTCTTTGTAGAATTGCACTGTTTAATTTCCAAGAATTTGGGACTTCAGTAGATATCTCATTGATACTAATTTCTAATTTAATTCCATTGCCATCAGAAAACATATTCTGTAATATTCCAATCTTTTGAAACTTATTGAGACTTACTTTATGGCCCAGCATATTGTCTATCTTTGTGAATAATTCATGTGCATTTGAAAAGGATATGCTGTTGTTGAATGTAGTGCCCCATAACTATCAATTAGGTCAAGGTGCTTGATAGTATTATTTAGATCTTCTACATTCTTGCTGACTTTTTGTCTCATTTTAATCTCAAATAATGAGAAAGAAGTATAAAAATCTTTTGCCACAATTATGGTTGTGTCTACTTCTCTCTGTTGTCCTGTCAGTGTTTGCTTCATCCTTTTTGAAGCTCTGATATTAAATTTTTACATGTTTATAATTGTTATGTATATTTGATAAATTTACCCTTTTATAATTTTAGAATCATAAAATAATTTAAAATTACCTTTATCTTTATAATACTTTATATCTTATAATACTTGCCTTGAAGTTCACTTTGATATTAAAATAGTCACTCTAGCTTTCATATGCTTTTTGTTTTCTTGGTGTATTAGGTTGTTCTTGCATTGCTATAAACAAATATCTGAGGCTGGATAATTTATAAGAAAAGAGGTTTAATTGGCTCAGATTCTGCAAGCTGTACAGGAAGCATAGCGACAGCATCTGCTTCTGGTGAGACCTCAGGAAGTTTACATTCACGATGGAAAGTGAAGGGGGAGCAGGCATCTCACATGGCAAGAGCTGGAGCAAGAGAGAGAGGGGAGGGGAGATGCGCTACACTTTTAAACATCCAGATCTCATGAGAACTCACTCACTATCGTAAGGAAAGCACAAAGCCACAAGAGATCTGCCCTCATAGTTTAAACACATTCCACCAGGCCCCACCTCCAACATTAAGGATTACATTTCAACATGAGATTTAAAGAGAACAACATCCAAACTGTATCACTTGGTTAATTTTCCTATCCTATTACTTTCAAATATCTCTTTATTTTTCAAATACCTCTGTTAAGAGAAAGGCACTGGACCAATATATTCAAAGTGCTGAAAACAATACTGTCAACCATCCTGTATTCAATAAACTGTCCTTCAAATGTGAGGAAGAAATTAAGACATTTTCAGACGAAGAAAATCTGATAGAGTTCATTACCACCAGATCTGCTCTGCAAGAAATGCTTACGGGAGCCCTGCAAGGCTAAACAAAAGAACACTAGATAGAAATTCAAAGCTGTATGAAAAAAAAAAAGACCTTAATAAAGCTACATGGGCAGTTAATAAAAGCTAGTGTAAATTAGTAACAACAGTTTGTAACTCCACTTTTTGTTCTCTACATGATTAAAGGGACTAATACACTTAAAAAATTATGAGTCTAAAAGTTAGTGTCACTGTAACTTTGGTTTGTAACTCCACATTTTGTTTTGTACATAATTTAAAAGACTAATTTAGGCTGGGCATGGTGGCTCTTTTTTGAGAGCCTGTAATCCCAGCACTTTGGGAGGCCGAGGCAGGTGGATCACTTGAGGTCAGGAGTTGAAGACCAGTCTGGCCAATATGGTGAAATCCCGTCTCTACTAAAAATACAAAAATTTGCCGAGCATTGTGGCATGTGCCTGTAATCCCAGCTACTAGGGAGGCTGAGGCAGGAGAATTGCTTGAACCTGGGAGGCGGAGGCTGCAGTGAGCCAAGATGGCACCACTGAACTCCAGCCTGGGTGACAGAGAAGGACTCCATAAAAAAAAAAAAAAAAGACTAATTTATTTAAAGAATTATTAGCTTAGAAAAGGGAAGAGGAAGGGATGCAGCAAGGTGGCTGAATAGAAGCCTATACCCCTCCCCATCCCTTGGCAACAGCCACATGGCATAGAGTATCTGTGTGCTTGAGGGAGGGCACAGCAGGTGTGAGGCTTTGCATTGAACTCCGTGCTGCCCTGTCACAGCGGAAAGCAGAACCAGGTGAAAGTCAGCTGACATGTGTCCATAGAGGGAGCATTTGAATTGGCCCTAGCCAGAAGGGAATTGCCTATCCCAGAGGCCAGAACTTAAGTTCTGCCTTGACAGCCTTGCCACTGCAAGGTGGAGTGCTCTAGGGCTCTAAGTAAACTTGAGGGGCAGATTGGGCCACAAGGACTGCAATTCCTGGTCAAATCTTAGTGCTAGGCTAGGCTCAGAGCCAGTGGACTTGGGGGGTACGTGACCTAAGAGAGTGTTTGTGCCACCCTGCCCACACACCCCGGAAGCAGCCACACATTGTGGAGAAATCAATTTCTTTCGGAGAGGGAGAATGCAGAGATTGAGGGACTTTACATTGTCGGTTCTGCCCTGTCAAAGTGGAGACCTGACAGGATGCATCACCTACTGACTAAACAGCCCCCGGGCCCTGAATAACCAACAGTGATATCCAGGTAATATGCTGCAGTTTGGGCTCTGAGACATGTTGGCTTCAGGTGTGATCCAGCACATATTCAGCTGTGGTGGTTATGGTGAAAGACTCCTTCTGTTTGAGAAAAGCAAGAGGAAAGGTAAATGGGGCTTTGTCTTCCACCTTAGGTCCCAATTTAGCCACAGTAGATTAGAGCACCAAGCAGGATCTTGGGGTCCCTGAATCCAGGCCTAGGCTCTTGGTCAGTATTTCTGAGCCTGTCCTGGGCTGGAGGGAAATCCACTACCTTGAAGAATGAGTTCTAGGCCTGGCAGCATTCATCACAAGCTGACTGAAGAGCTCTTAATCTTTAAGTGAATATCAGTGGAGGCCTGGCAGAACTCCCTGTGGAACTGTGGTGGTGGTGGCCACAGAGAGAGGCCCCTCTGCCTGGGGAAAGGGCAGAGAAGAATGGGAAGAACTTTGTCTTGTGGTTTGAGTGCCAGCTTAGCTTCAGTAGAATGGGACACCAGGTAAATTTCTAAGGTTTTTTACTTCAATCCCTGACTCCCAGATATCATCTGTGGACCCACCCAGGGCCTGGGGTAACTCGCCACTCTGAAGGGGGGAACACCAACCTCTAGGGGGTATTTGGACCTGAGAAGATTGTGTATTGGGCCCTTGAGCCCGCTGCTTGGGCCTGCTCCCGCACTGTGGAGTATACTTTCATTTTAATAAATCTTTGCTTTTGTTGCTTCATTCAAAAAAAAAAGGCGAGGGGAGCGCAAAGGACTTGAATGGACATTTCTCCAAAGAAGATACACAAATGGCCAATAAACACATGAAAAGATGTTCAGCATCATTAATCACTGGGAAAATGCAAATCAAAATTATAATGATTAAAACTCTCAGCAAAATCAGCATAGAAGGGACTACCTTAAGGTAATAAAAGCCATCTATGACAAACCCATAGCCAACATTATACTAAACGGGGAAAAGTCTAAAGGATTTCCGCTGAGAACTGTAACAAGACAAGGATGCCCACTTTCACCACTTCTATTCAACATGGTATTGGAAGTTCAAGCCAGAGCAATCAGAAAAGAGAAAGAAATAAGGGGCATCCAAATTGGCAAAGAGGAAGTCAAACTGTCACTGTTTGCTGATGATATGATCGTATACCTAGAAAACCCTAAAGACTTATCCAAAAAGCTCCTAGAACTGCTAAATGAATTCAGAAAAGTTTCAGGATGCAAAATTAATGTACACAAATCAGTAGCTCTGCTACACGCTAACAGTGACCAAGTTGAGAATCAAATCATGAACTCAACCTTTTTCACAATAGCTACAAAACAAACAAACAAAAAAAAAACCTTAGGAATATACCTATATACCTAACCAAGGATGTAAAAGACCTCTACAAGGAAAACCACAAAACACTGCTGAAAGCAATCATAGATGACACAAACAAATGGAAACACATCTCATGCTCATGGATGGGTAGAATCAATATTGTGAAAATGACCATACTGCCAAGCAATCTACAAATTCATGCAATCCCCATTAAAATGCCACCACCATTCTTCACAGAACTAGAAAAAACGATGGAGTCCACACAGCCAAAGCAAGACTAAGCAAAAATAGCAAATCTGGAGGCATCACGTTACACAACTTCAATTATACTATAAGGCCATAGTCACCAAAACAGCATGGTACTGGTATAAAATTAGGCACATAGGCCAATGGAACAGAATAGAGAACCCAGAAATAAAGCCAAATACAACTAACTGATCTTTGACAAAGCAAACAGAAACATGAAGTGGGGAAATGACATCAAAAAATGGTGCTTGGATAATTGGCTAGCCATATGTAGAAGAATGAAACTGGAACCTCCTCTCTCATCTTATACAAAAACCAACTCAAGATGGATCAGACTTAAGTCTAAGACCTGAAACCATAAAGACTCTAGAAGATATTAATAACATCGGAAAAAATCCTTCTAGACATTGGCTTAAGCAAAGACTTTCCATACCATGGAAAACACTATGGCAGTTCCCCAAAGAGTTAAAAATAAAATTACCACATAATCCAGTAATTCCACTTCTGTGTATATACCCAAAAGAATTGAAAACAGGATCTCAAAAAGATTATTTGTACACCTGTGTTTATAGTGGCATTATTAACAATAACTAAAATGTGGAAGCAACCAAAGTGTCCATCAACAATGAATGGATAAGAAAAATGTTATCTATTCATATAATGGAATTTTATTCAGCCTTAAAAAGGAAAGAGTCTGCATTACGCTAAAACATGGATAAACCTTGAGAACATTACACTAAGTGCAACAAGCCAGTCACAAAAAGAAATATTATATGATTCCACTTATGTGAGATACTAGGGTAATTAAAATCATGGAGTCAGAAAGTAGAATGGTGGCTGCAAGGTGCCTGAGCAAGGGGGGAATTAGGAATTATTGTTTAACAGGTATAGAGTTTTGGTTTCATAAGATGAAAAGAATTATAGAGATGCACAATGGTGATGGTTGCATATTATGAATGTATTTAATACCTCTGACTTGTACACTTAAGAATGGTTAAGTTGGTAAATTTTGTTTTTCGTATTTTACCACAATAGAAAAAAATGAAGAACAAGTATTTTACAAAAAGAAAAGTAAAACAAGTAGAACAGCACATTGGAGAAAGCACAGCTCATAGTGACCTGAGTTTACTTTGCGTTCTGACCTTAGAAACCATGTCACTCCAGACAGGCCCACAGCACTCTGGACTACAAAGAGTCAACCCCCCTTGAAAATAAAAGTGTCAGCCATCTCAGAAAATTTAAAAAAAAAATGTTTGTTAAGGGAAGAACGTTGTTGGATATTGTTTTTATCAGTTTTTTAATTGCTGCCCTTTGATTATAGCTCATTTACATTCAAGGTAATTTCAATATGGTTGGATTGGATTTAAGTGTACAATGTTGGTATTTTGTCTTTTATATGTTCCATCTGTTTTTGTTTTCTGTTCCTTCTTTCCTGACTTCTTTTAGAAAAAAGTTTTTTTAAATCTTCTATTGCACTTTAGATATACCTATTTTTATAGAAGTTTGGTGGTGGTTCTAAGGATTACAGAATCAATTCTTACACTGTGATAACTACTTAGAGTTAATATTATGTACAATATCTCACAAAAGTATGGTTTCATTGGCTACAATCCTCATCCTTTGTGCCCATTTTGTCATATATTTTACATACACATCTATTGTAAATCCCACAATGCAATGTAATCATTTTTGCTTTATTTTTTGATTGAAAAATAAAAATTGTATATATTTATCATATACAACATGTTGTTTTGAAATAGGCACATGTTGTGGAATGGCTAAATCGAGCTAATTAACATAAGCATTACCTCACATACATACCATATTTTTGTGGTGAAAACACTTAAAATCTATTCTGTTAGCAATTTTCAGTAAAACAATACATGGTTATTAACTATAGTCACGATGTTGTACAGTACTTCTATGAGTTCAACTTTTTTGGATTCCACATTGGATTTTTTCTTGAAATTGTTATATTTTCAAGAAACTAAGAGAAAATAATAGTTGTTTATATTTGCCCACATACTAGCCATTTCTAGTACCCTGCATTTAGGCTCAAAGGGTGATGCAGAGTAATAAAATATGGTCTGTTTAGCATAGAACCTTCAATTTAGTTGAGGGTTACACACAAACATATAGGAAACATTTAAATAGCAATAAGAGGCTGCATCTAATTAGGTGTCAAAATTATTGGCATAAACAAACTGTGTAACCAGGCTTTGGATCAGAATGCAAGTGAATGTCATAGACAAAGGTTTAGAGGTGGGAATGAGCATAGCAAGTTCTCTACAGCAGGTAGAGGTCAGATTATGGAGCTAAGCTCAAGAGTTGGGGCTTTTTCATGTTAGTGGTTATAACAGAATCTTAAGTAAGGAAGTGACACAATCACAGTAGTTATTTTATGCGCAGGATTTATTTGAAGAGGAGGAGGCAGAGGATTTGAACCATGTACGCTTCAGTTACAATAAAAGGAAATTTGGTCTGGGATGGAAGTAGTAGGAATGATGAAGAAGGAATAGATTGAGAGACCTTTGGAAAAACATCATCAACTAGTGTCTTAATATGGTGGTTGATAGGGAAGGAAGAATCAGGGAGGATTTCATTGTGGGGTTCTAATATGATGTAATCACTTAAGAAAAATTAAAGAAGTTGAGAGAGGAAGTTGGTTTGAATTTGGAAGAAATAGTAAAACTGGAGTATATTAAAACTGGGTAGACATCATGTTTTCTACTTAGAAAACACCAGCAGATCTTTGAAAATGAAGAAGTGAAACTCAGATTAGAGGTTGGAACTAGAAATAGACTTGTAGTCATCAAAAGAGAGTCTACCCTGAAAAATATAAGATTTGATTTGGGTTATAAAGGTAGAAGGAAGATGTTGGGAAGATTAGAGGCTGTAAAATTCTGGGAGGAGCAAGTGGGCAAGAGGTAGTGAGGATGGTTGGAAAAGGCCTTTTTTTTAATCTGCCTTCTCAGTCCTTCCTTTCTTCAGAGAACAACCACCTCTACCTAGAGGCAACTGCTCCTCCTCGTGCTGTCGCCAAGAGTTCTCCATGATCCTGCCCTTTACCATATTTGATGGATCCATTACAAGCCCATCAAAGTCTGTTTTGGGGAATTTTCTAACTTGATCAAAGAAAACATTGGTAAGACATGAAATCCAGCAGCTTCTCATAGCTATATTCTCTACCATATAGCCTATTACACGCAGAAATGAACAGAGACAAGAAGTGAATATGGCTAAAACCTGCTTTTATTCAGCTCCTGATGTTCCAGAGGCCCAGCTATATCCTTGCCCTGTTTTGGTTTCATTGTACAACCCTTTCTCATATTCCATGAACCAATACATACCACTTTTGCCTAAATTTGTTTGAATTGAATTTCTGGCCCTTGCAACCGAAAGATTTATGCTGCGCTGAGTGGTACAAAATCACATAAATGGAACAATTAAGTCCATGAGCAGACACGTAGAGAAGGGATAAACTCCTAAGTTGTGGACCAGGGAAAAAAAGCATCATTCTTAGAATGGCCTGGCTCAGACTCAATGGGAAATTTAAATAGAAGATTAAATTTCAGTACCAAAAAAAAAAAAAGATGAACTGTCAGAGAAGATCTAAAGAATGGGTTATTGCTAGAGCCTCTTACATAGTTTGTTTTATTCTACTTGATCCACTTTGTTTGCAAGGTATATTTAACTTGACAGGTTTATGATTAAATTTAAATAAAGGTTGATTTATTTAATGGTGCTATTCACTTAAATACTGCCTGAGCAGGTGTTGTGCTTTTAAATAAGGTTGGGAGATGAAATGACGACACAGGCATTAACCCTGAGCTTTTCCGTGCAAAAAAAGGCCCTAAATATACACAACTATTTAATAGTTTGTAATTATATTGGGAGAATGCTCTAAGTCCCTCTCATTCCAGGTCATCTCTTCTCCTAATCATTCAGCAAATATGCTGTGTGCACTTGAGGGTCATCCACGCCCATAGTAGAAGTAGGGGAAACTGAAGAAGAATTGGTGAAGACAAAGTATATGGACTTCACTGTTTTGCTGAGGACTAGCATCTCCCAAGTTGCAGACACAGTTCAGGTCCTCAGGCATCGCCTAGTTGGAGGAGAGAGGTAGTGGAGCCCTTCATATGTGGAAGTGTGAACACAGATATCCATAGCCTGAGGGAAACATGAGAAACCTAATCACCCATCTATGAACTTTAAGGATTTCCAGAGTTAGCCCCAGACATTCCAACCTCAGATTAATTATGGAAATAATTAGTAAGAGCCTGGGGAAGGTGATATTTGAGTGCCTTTCGACTTGTTTAAACACCTGATGGAGTTAAGTAATTGATTTTACACATGGTTTAGTTTGGTATAAACCTGAGGATTCCTACTGCACTATTTTGTGTCTTTTATTTTCCATTTAGATCTTTGAGCAACGAGTTTGAATATCATGAACAGAGGTTTTTCCACTACTTTTTGTTTCTAGGATATGAACTTTCAGAGAGGCTCCAGTTGAAAGTAGTGTAGTCAGTTGTTTAGCCTGGAGGTTCTGGAGTCATAATGGCTGATAATTGCAAATCTCAGCTCCAACACGGACCAAATTAGAAACATCAAAATACCTATTAATAGATAAATGGATAAACACATTGTGATATATTCATGCAATGGTGTGCTACACAGCAGTGCAACTGAACATGGATGACCTCACAAACATATTGTTGAATGAACAAAGAAAGTTTTAGGGCAATTTATATACTAGGATACCATTATTGCAGTTCTTAAATATCTACAAAACACCACCACATATTATACAGGGTTCCATAAGTGTGTGAGAAAACAGGAAGAAATGTGTGAGAATTATAAACACCTCATTCAGGAACATGGTTACTGCTGATGGAAGAGTAGTATAAAAAGAGATTCCATTATTTTGTAATGGTTCAGCTCTTAGGTTAGGAGATAGGTGTTTATTATTATTATATTATCATTTATACTTTTATGTATACCTGAAATATTATGTTTTATATATATATATATGTATATTTTTTTTGAAATGGAGTTTTGCTCTTTCGCCCAGGTTGGAGTGCAGTGGTGCCATCTCAGCTCACTGCAAGCAATTTTCCTGCCTCAGCCTCCTGAGTAGCTGGGATTACAGACGCCTGCCACCATGCCTGGCTAATTTTTGTATTTTTAGGAGAAACGAGGTTTCACCATATTGGCCAGGCTGGTCTCGAACTCCTGACCTCGTGATCCGCCCACTTCGGCCTCCCAAAGTGTTGGGATTACAGGCGTGAGCCACTGCATCCAGCCCTGTAAAATATTTTTTAAAGATTACATCATAGATTTGGCTCTGTTTTTGTTAACGTTACACACTACGTAAGCACTTTAAATATTTCTCTGATAGGACATTTACACGTCCTCGTTCCGTGAGGCCAGGCTGGTCTCAAACTCCTGACCTTAAGTGATCCATCTGCCTCAGCCTCCCAAAGTGTGGGATTACAGGCATGAGCAGCCGTGTCCACCCCAGTTTTATTTTTTTTCAATGAATTTAATATATTTTCTCCAATATTATGCATGTTTGTGTTATGTGCTTCATTCAGTAAAATAAAGTTTTACAGTTCTGACAGATGTTTTTCTTATCCCTGGTTGACTTCACACATTGTACTAATTTTCAGGCCCTTAAAGGTATTTGAGTTTATAAACCATTGGTTTATAGGCCACAACATTATAAAAACAGATAAAGAGATCTTGCTTTGGCAGAATTATATGCACTATCCATCACCAAACAAAATAATGACCTTTAGCTTGATGCACCTTCATAATAGTCAGTTCACCATTCATACCAATTCACCATTTATGGTTTGGCTGTGTCCCCACCCAAATCTCACCTTGAATTGTAATAATCCCCACGTCTCAAGGGCGGGGCCGGGTGGAGATAATTGAATCATGGAGCAGTTTCCCCCATATTGTTCCGATGGTAGTGAGTAAGTCTCACGAGATCTGATGGTTTTATAAATGAGAGTTCCCCTACACAATCTCTTTTGCCTGCCATCATGTAAGCCATGCTTTTGCTTCTCCTTTGCCTTCCGCCATGATTGTGAGGCTTCCCTAGCCATGTGGAACTGTGAAACTGATTCCATTAAACATCTTTCCTTTATAAATTAGCCAGTCTTGGGTATGTGGGGTTTTTTGTTGTTTTTGTTGTTGTTGTTGTTGTTTTGAGGGAGTTTTGCCTTGCTCTGTCACCCAGGCTGGAATGCAGTGGCACGATCTCTGCTCACTGCCACCTCTGCCTCCCGGGTTCAAGTGATTCCCCTGCCTCAGCCTCCTGAGTAGCTGGGATTACAGATGCCCGCCACCAAGTCCAGCTAATTTTTGTATTTTTAGTAGAGACAGGGTTTCACCATGTTGGTCAGGCTGGTCTCGAACTCCTGACCTCAGGTGATCCGCCTGCCTTGGCCTCCCAAAGTGCTGGGATTACAGGCATGAGCCACTGCGCCCAGCCAGGTATGTTTTTATTAGCAGCATGAGAACAGACTACTACGACCAGCCCCAGCCACAATCACAAAATTTGTAAGTCTTACCTTTGTAATTGTGTATCTGTGTAATTCAAAATATTTCCTAAATTCAAAGACTATTGATCCTCAAAACTGATTTCAAATTTAATCTTATCACAGAAATGGCTGCTTTCAAATGATATTTTCTGGCAGCTTATGCTTTACAATTCTTCCAAAATCATGGGGCCATCTTTTAGCTAGGGCACTTCAAAACTTCTATTTCTCAAATCAATTTTGTTAAGTTCTATTTATATAGCTATTTATCTATTTTTTATGTTTTAAACTGTAATGGCTTAAATTTGTGGCATTCTCTTATCATATTTCACAGAATCTCAGATAACGTCAATCGTAAGATGCACCACAATTTTATATATCACAAAGAAAGAAAAATTAAAATCTGCCTATTAAAATACTGCACAGTGCCTTCCTACCATTGACTAAGATATATCCCAAATTCAGAGATGGTATTAAAAATAATGTGCAAAGTCAAAGAAATGTAGTACTCTTTTAAATCCCTCTGTACCTATATTTCTTTTGTTCATTTATGTTTTTTAGTACACATGTGGAATACAACAGATTATCATGTTATGAATCCAATTCATCATACAAAGCACTGAATATTTTATGGTCCTAGACATTCAAGCATGTCTGGTATACCACATTAACTACCACATCTATAAATACATTAGTACAATGTGTTTCCTGATGAATGATGCAATAAACAGACTTCAGTTCCTTGCCATTGCAAAATGTTGCCACAGTGGTTTTAAATTCATGAATAAGTCTGTCTTTTAGATGTATCATCACAGAATTTCTCTATAGTCATGCTTACTAATTTGACTTCTCTATGGTAGAATATCAAGGCTATTCTTGGCACACAAAAACGTCATTCCTTGATATTTTATGTATCATGGGTACCCTTTTAATGAATTCATTGGTTGCATAAAATTTTTCATCAGTACAAGTAAATATAGCTAGCTGCTTAGAATTATTATTTATATCTTTGTTTTCATCAGCTGCAATATAAAACACCACAGAATATTTCATTTTTCTCCAATAAGTCCTCAGGTATGGTCACTATTCTCAGCAACAGTATTTCTCATTCACTCCATAGTTTCACTCTTTGAGAAACTCATCATCTATAAAATATTTATGGCCACTTTTTCACAATAGCATCACTTATTTGCATTCACAAACTCATCCTGTGGAAATTCTATTTCTTTCTTTTAGTTAATTAAGTTTTAATCATGTAGGTTTTCTAGATAACAGTTGTTCTTTGTTTCATAATGGTATCTTTTGTTGCATTTTTTGGCAAGGTCACACTTTGGGATGCTGAGGCAGGCAGATCACGAGGTCAGGAGATCGAGACCATCCTGGCTAACATGGTGAAACCCCATCTCTACTAAAAATACAAAAAAATTAGCTGGGCATAGTGGCAGGCGCCTGTAGTCCCAGCTACTCGGGAGGCTGAGGCAGAAGAACGGCGTGAACCCGGGAGGCAGAGCTTGCAGTGAGCCGAGATTGCGCCACAGAGGGAGACTCTGCCTCAAAAAAAAAAAAAAAAAAAATATATATATATATATATATACACGTATACGTATATATACGTGTATATATGGATATATGGATATATGTATATGTATATTTATGTATATATATGTGTATATATGTGTGTGTATATATACACACATATATACATATATAGTCTAATTTTCACAAAGAAATATGTTCCCTCAGGGCTCAGTCACCCTTGAAACGGTTTCCAATTCTACACCTCCAGGTTCTCCTGTGTGGCCAATACAGATAGCTGCCTTATACAACTGCCTCCTGGTGACCAGCTCATTATAGGTCAGCTGGATGCAACCTGCTCTACTGGCCACCCTGACCCCCACTCCCAACATGGACTGTGCAGACATGCTGCAGTGACCACCTCTGTGTGCCCCTGGAACTTATGCCTGCTTGCTTTAAATGCACCAATTAAAACTCCATGTGGAAAATCTGTTTAGATGATGGCTTGACCCCAATAAAGTGTCGGTCCACAGGTCCCTTTCTCTCTTTCCCTGCCTGTGCTCCCTGACCTCCAGGTATGCCATGTAGCCTCCAGGGTCCGCTAATACTAAAACCTCTTAAACTTTCTCTCTCTCTCTCTCTCTCTGTGTGTGTGTGTGTGTGTGTGTGTGTGTGTGTGTGTGTGTGTGTGTTTGCGTGTGTGTATCTTCTGTGTATATATGTGTGTGTATATATATATATATATATATGTTTTTCATTGTTCTGGAAGCCTGTGGTCTCTTCATTCTATCTTTCATTTTCCCTCTTTCAATAGATGCATGACTGTATGCCACTCTCACTCAGAAAAAAACAGATTTGCATGCATGACAATGGCTGGCAACTGGATTCCTTCCACAGAGGTGGTGAGACTGGAGACAGACTTGATGAGGCCTGACTCCTGCTACAGCTGACCACTGGCCTATGCAACTGTGTTCTCCATAGTGTGAGATCTCCTAAGTATTGGGATATCTGTTGAAATCTAAATTTCAATATGTCGATCCCAATTTTTTAAAACACTGAACAGGTCAAACTAAATACAGCTGCATACTGAGTGCAATCTATGGGCCACTAGTTTGCAGCCTCTCTCCAATGGGGTGTGAGAGTATGTTTCTGCATTCAAGCACTTGCTTACAAGGGATAAGGAACTGAGACAGAGAACTGTGAAATAAACTCTTTCAAAGATGCTATTTTGGCTGGGTGTGGTGGCTCACACCTGTAATTCCAGCACTTTGGGAGGCCAAGGCAGGTGGATCACCCAAGGTCAGGAGTTTGAGACCAGCCTGGCCAACATGGTAAAACCCTGCCTCTACTAAAAATACAAAAATTAGCTGGATGTGATAGTGCATGCCTGTAATCCCAGCTACTCAGATGGCTGAGGCACAAGAATCGCTTGAACCCAGGACGCAGAGGTTGCAGTGAGCCAAGACTGCACCACTGCACTCCAGCCTGGATGACAGAGTGAGACTGTCTCAAAAAACTAAATGAATAAATAAAAATGATGCTATATGTGTTGAGTAACCCAGAATATAATGATAGATTATTGTATTCTGGTATCATTTTTCTGTGGAATTCTTCTGAAGAAAGTCAAATGTCTAGACTGGAGAGGATAGACCCTTTCCTCTTACCAGGCATCCCATTAGACCACGGGGCTCTGAGCACTCCACGTTAGAGGGAGTGGAAGTTGGGCTATAAATCACAAATTCTAACAGCCACATCCCTGAGCAATTTTAAGTTGAATCTGGATTGTACTTTACTTTTATTATTGGTTTCTGAGTCGTAACATTTCACTATCAAAACCCTAGATGTTTATGTATGATCATCCAGGATTTAGAATACTTCAACAAATATTCTAAAGACACTTAGTGTTTTGTTTCCTTCACAGATTTTTCTACTTAGAGGCTTCCAGAATATTTCTTTTTTAAAGAAATCACCAAATGATGTCTAGGTTTAGATTACCTTTCATTGATTTTGCCTAATTTTCGCTTTTTCACTTATATTTTCTTTCACAATTACTTTGATTATTGCTGTTCTTACATGTTATTTTTTCATGCTTTCTCCTTTGCAAGCCACAGAATGTATAAGGATCTGTTGGATCTAATATTAATATCTCTCTTTCTTTCTCCTCTACTTGTCTTTCTTTTTCACTTTTTCTCTGAAATCCAAATTAATATTTCAGTATCTTCTGATTTACTTATTTTCTTTCTATTGTATCCAATCAGCTATTCAGAGCCCTTCACTTCATTGTTTTTTTAAGCCAGCAATTCAATCTCAAAGTGTCTGTTGGTCCATTTCATTATATTAAGTCATATTTCTTTCATAGAGTTAGTGTTCTCTAAAATCTTAATAAAAACATATGAGGTGTTTTCTAACATTTCCTATGTCTTGTAATGATTTTGTTTCACAGATGGACATTGGATCTCTTTCTTCATAATGCTCATCTTATTTTGAGTTACCGTATCCTCGCATACCCATTGTTTTTTCCACGTGTTAAACTTTGAAGTGAGAAATGAGAGAGTTTTGCCCATATTCAAAGTCCCGAAGCTTAGTGATGGGTTCTGATAGATATTGCAAATACCAAATCTTAGAGGATTTGATCAAGGAAAATGGGGGAAGTTTTATATTTACTCTAGTTCTGTGTTACCAGGCTAGAGACCAACTGAGCAGGAGGTTTGACCACTGAGCATGTTGTTTCTTTGGCTTGGTGCTGGGGCAGCCTTATATTAATGGGGTAAAGTCATCAGCATCCAACTGGAATGATTGTTCTCTGCAATAGGATTGCCAATTCATTTAAGGAGTCACTGTACAAAATAGAAGCCAAGTGTGTCTCTGCTGCTGGTAGGCTCCAGAACCATACAGCTTTCCTGCAAGCTCGAAATCAGCCTGTCTCCAGGCCCCACAGCCTCCCCTCACCTCAGAGCTCTGACACATCAGGTTCAGGTATATATAATAGAGTTCTACTAGAGGTTCCTTCTAATTATTCCCAAAGCAGCCTTTTTCTGTGGATTGTATGAATTCTGGTGTGTTGTATTATCTGAGCAGCAATTTCCTTTAAAATATAGTTTTATTAATATGGTAAGGGTGAATATAAGTTAACTCTATTTACAAACTAGGGGATGGTTTGTTATTATTTAAAGTACCATAATCACAATGCATTCTCCAAGGTGGTTATTTGAGATAGAAAGATTTAATCAGGAATGAATACTTTTGGAGATGGTCTGGCACTTAAATGATCATTCTTGGACACTATGATAGCAAATTTGTCAATTAGTATAAAGACTATTGCACAAATTTTTGATTGGTTAGAAATATTTTTTAGGCCTTACCGTGCTCTCACAAATAAACGTGTAGATTACAAGTCTAAAAGCCTAACTCCATGGTGCAGTGTTCTGAGCACTGTGGATATGCTGGAGCTTCAACAGTGAAGAAGACAGACTCAGCCCTGCCTTCCTGACTTTATAGAGTCTAATGGGGGAAGCAAACAAGTGCATTATCATTCAATAAGTGCTCCCAAGGAAAAAATACATGATATTATGCGACACCAAAGATAACAGTCACTAAACCCAACTGGGCCAGGGAAAGAGAATTGGCAAGAAAGTTTTTCTGAAAAGATGAGACCTGAAGGGTGAGCTCAGACCTGAAAGATGAGTCAGAATTATTTAGTCAAAGAGGATATAGGAGTATATGTGTGTGCTTGGAAGACAGCAAGTGGTGCCGTTAATGCTTTGCACATATTATGTGCTCAATAAACATGTGTCAGATAAATATTTGAAGAGTTGGATCCAGGAGAGAGTACATAAAAAACTAGAAGTTTAATGTTACTAGCAGACAATGGTAGGGTAGATGTGGTGTCATGAGAGGTACAGAAGAACAAGCACATGGTCCTTATTGCCCAGAAGAGTATCTGGTTCATGGTAGCACTCAGCAATGTTTGCTAAAAGAACAAACATGCAAAGACTTAAAGACCATGTCAAGGGGCCCAAGCCTTATCCTAAGTGCAATAGAAAGTTACTAAAATGTTTAATCATGGGAATTATATAATCAAGTTTGCATTTAGATCTTTCTGACTAAAGAGTGGAGAACTATTAAAGGCAAGACTTTGGCAGAAATGTTTCTTTGTAGGTTACTGAAGGAGTCAAGGAGAGTGCCAAGGGGTAGCAGAGAGAAAGTAGTAAAGAGGATAGATTTGATAGACTTTGAGGAGGTAAAGTTACCATGACTTTGAGTTTTATTAGATGGTGTATTAGGGTTCTCTAGAGGGACAGAACTAATAGGATATATATATATATATGTGTGTGTGTGTGTGTGTGTGTGTGTGTGTGTGTGTGTGTGTGTGTGTGTGAAGGGGAGTTCATTAAGAAGTATTGACTCATACTATCACAAGGTGAAGTCCCACAGTAGGCTGTCTGCAAGCTGAGGAAGAAGGAAGCCAGTTGGAGTCCCAAAACCTCAAAAGTAGGGAAGCTGACAGTGCAGCCTTCATCTGCGGTCGAAGGTCTGAGGGCCCCTGGCAAACCACTGGTTTAAGTCCAAGAGTCCAAAAGCTGAAGGACTTGGAGTCCGATGTTTGAGGGCAGGGAGCCTCCAGCACAGGAGAAAGATGAAGGCCAGAAGACTCAGCCAGTCTAGTCCTTCCACATTCCTCTGCCTGCTTTTATCCTAGCTGTGCTGGCAGCTGATTAGATGGTGCCTACCCAAATTGAGGGTGGGTCTTCCTCTCACAGTCAACTGACTCAAATGTTAATCTCCTTTGGCAACACCCTTACAGACACACCCAGGAACAATAGTTTGCATCCTTCAATCCAATCAAGTTGACACCCAACATTAACCATCATAGATGGGATGGAACGAGAGAAGCCAAGGATAATACCCACACTTCATGATTCAGGCAACTAAACAAATGGTCTTTACATTCAGAGACATGGAACATAAGAGAATGAACACGTTTTGGCCATGGTATAGCAATTAATACATTTTGGGAAATGGTGACTCTGGGGTGTCTGTGAAGCATCTCAGTGAAAAATGTAACTAGTCAGAGATATATAGATCTGAAGCTCTCTGATAAAGATTTAGGACTCAACTTCATGAACATGGTGATTAAAACCAAGAGATGAAAAGAGGAGGAATAACTACAGAATTTGAGGAATAGGCAGAGGATAAAATAATAAATGGAGAGGCCAGAGAGAAGGGAAGAAAGCCAGGAGAATGTACAATTATGGAGACCAAGAAAAAGATTATATAATATAGGCTAATGTGAGCCCCTGCCACAAGTGGCATAAAGACTGAAAGGAGCCCATTTAATTCATCGAGTAGGAGTCAGCACTTAGTGATGTGGTCATAGTGGAACTCAGACTGGTGTGAGCTGAGGAGAAAGTGGGAAGTGGGGAAGAGGCAGCTGTGAAAACTGGCAATCCATTAAAAAATTCTGACTGTGAAGATAACGGGAAACATCAGGTCTCTTTCAAATTTTCAGGTTTTCTCAATGAACTGCCTGAGAGAATTCCTGTGGCATACATTTAAGGAAATATACATATACTTACATATATATACGCATATATGCCTACTAATAAGGATCAAGAGACAGTAGTCGTCTTTACCATCTTTTTTTATTATTATACGTTAAGTTCTAGGGTACATGTGCACAACATGCAGGTTTGTTACCTATGTATACACGTGCCATGTTGGTGTGCTGCATCCATTAACTTGTCATCTACATTAGGTATATCTCCTAATGCTATCCCACCCCTCTCCCCACACCCCATGACAGGCCCCGTTGTGTGATGTTCCCCTTCCTGTGTCCAAGTGTTCTCATTGTTCAATTCCCACCTATGAATATCATCTTGAGATACAAAATAAACTTATGTCTGTAAATATTCATGTTGATACCACTTTGAAACTCCAATTAGTGAATCACAGGATGTCCTTTCTTCTTTTGGTTTCCTTTCTTGATACCCCATGGACACCTAATCCAAATGTGGCAGTTACAGTTCCTACTTTGACAAAGTCTGGTCAGTCCACCAAGTTGGCATTGTTGCTGCCACTGTCACCATAGGGTAAACATTCTGAAAATAGCAATCCATCTGTGTGGTGCCATACCCTATCAGCATCAACAGGTGATCCTGGGAGCTGGAGTAAGAAAACTTTATAGATCCTCTTTTTGCTCTTGTTAGGATAGGAGAGCTCTTAATGACTATCCATGTCAATACACACACATACACACACACACACTGCCATTTTTCCCCACAACGCACACACAATATACTCAGAAGCCTTGTTTAGCCATATACTGTGTCCTTTCCAAATTATCTACAATTGTGGGCATGGTCTTCTTAACTCTTTAGTAATTACAATGCAGAGCTGACTCCATTTTCTGCTCAGGCAATTATAATATTGCATAATACAGTCCCTAAAGACTTAGCATTTCCAACTTAATGTCACATGAAGATTGCCGAAGTTAAATTTCAGTTTTACTCTATAATAAAACTTTTTTTCTTTATTTTTAGGACTCAGCCTAGTGAAAAAAATCTAATTTGACTCACTAAGCAGAGAATTTATTATCCCAGTCTATAACAACTGATTAAAAATTAGTGATCTCATGGTTTTTTCCCCAAAAAACAATGTGTGGGTATTTCCTTATAATTGTGTGACTAGAAGCCCCTTTCTTATTATTTTCCCAAAGCAATGGGCATGGGCCCCCAGTGCTGTTGACTTCATCTCTAGTAACCCGTCAGTAGCATTTGCCATTGCAGATATTGGCTTTTTTTTTTTAGCAAGGTTTCTGATAACGTCAAGTTTAAGGAAAGCATTGGAGTCCAAAGCCTTGAACAAGAATTTAGATTTTTCTTTAGATTTTCTAGCCAAGCAGAGGTGTCCCACAATGCATCAGTCAGAGTACTAACCCCAAAACTTCTGTGGACATCCTTTTATGCTATGACATTTTCTTCTCTTTTGATGGTATTTGAAAGATCTCTTATACCTCTTTGTTATAAAAGATTCACTTGCTATCCAAGTGTATAGATTTTATTAAGTTATTCAGAAAGTCTCTGTTAAAAACTTCCTAAAGAATAATAACCAAATCTCCTGAATCCCATACTTCCTAACATAGCTGGCATAATTGGCCATATTTATTGTCTAATAAATATGTGGATCCTTCTGGACAGCAATCTAGGGTCTAGAAGTAATTACCTTGTGATCAGATAAATCAGGTTCAATGAGATTTTTCAAAAACTCAGAGGATTATCCAAGTTAAACAAAACACAACTTTAATGTTCCAAAGCCCTCCAAATGTACATGTCTTTTGATCCAGCATTTACATTTCTGATAACTTAGCCCAAGAAAATTATTAAGGACATGTAAAATGATGCATGCACTTAGCTGTTCACTGTGCACTGGGTGTTTTAGAAAATAGTTAGAATACTAAGGATTTATGTTTAAGATGCTGAGTATCACGCTATTGAAATTATAAGCATTATCTTGCTCAATTCTTGGAACAATCCTATGTGGTATTTACTATAATTACTCCTATTTATAGATAAAGAAATGGAAGGTAAAGAGACTCAGTAACTTAATCAAGGATGTTCAGCTAGTGAAGGTCAGCTCCAGGAATCAAACCCAGGACTGATTTTTAAAACTTTGTTATTGTCCACCACACTTTACTAGAAAATTTGTGGTTATGCAATTGTTGAAGAAATCATATACTTTTACACCTGAATAAATAAATCATATACTTTTACACTTGAATGCTATGCACATATTAAAAAATACATTATCAAAATCTATATTTTGACATGAAAAGATATATATAACATAGTGTTAGCTTAATCTTGAGCAGATAAATTACAAAACAATAAGTACAATATGTTCCCATTGTTCTATGTGAACCAGTGATTTTCTGTCTATCTATCTACCTATCCATCTGTCTTTCTATCTACCTACTTATCTCGAAAGGATACACCCTGAGGTGCTAGCAATGACTATAACTAAATGTACAAGGTTATAAATGTTTTTTGTTTTCTCAATTTTCCATGTTAATATTTTCCAGCCATTTTTTGTCATGAGCACATGTAGCTTTCATAGCAGGGAAAATAAAAGCAAATTTTCAAATTTAACATGCAATTAAAAACTCCTTGATAATAGGACTTGAGTATTGTTCACCCCAGCCCACTGCTGTATCCAGCAGAGTGCCATGCTCAAGAAACACTGAAGAATCACCATGAGGTCTGGAAGGTGAGAAAGTGGTGCCAGAGAGGAGTCCATGCTAAAGGGGAATGAGCAGAGCTCCAGCAAATGGAGCAAATGGAACAGCAAGAACCTGCTCATTAATATTAGTGTCTTCAACTGGATTTCTTTTCTTAACATTTTTAACTTGACATAATTTCAGACTTGCAGAAATGTTGTAAGGAATGTACAAATAACTTCCAGCTACCTTTTATCCAGATTCAATGTTTGTTAAAACTTTACTACATTTCTCTTCCCACTGTATTTCAAGGAGATTTAGACACAGAGGAAGGGTGAATCTGTGTTGAGGTATTTTGTTTTCCAAATTGTCCTTAAAATGTTCCTCTGCATTAGAACTCCCCTGGCAGGAAGTCTGCTCTTGCCACCGCTAGGGCTAGAGACTCTCTTCCCTTCTTTGCCCCGCCTGCTCACTTTGCCAAGAACCCCACTGAACAGGAAGAGGTATTTCTCGGGGATGCTACCAAGGCAGAGACTGTGAAGAAGGAAGAACGTTGCTTGGGCAAAAGGAGCGTATTCTCAGGAGACGGGGCCCCTGCCTGCCACACCAAGCATTAGGCCACCAGGAAGACCCCCATCTGCAAGCCAGCCTAGCCTTCCAGGGAGAAAGAGGTGAGTCTGTCTGTCTTGGCTGCATGGACTGTTGACCAATGCCAGGACCTTCAGGGTTGCCTGTCCTGTCTGTCACCTACCCCTGGTATTTGGAAGATTGAGGCTTCTGACAACTTAAGTCAGTATGGTGAAGGCTACAAACTAAGGTCCTTGGGAACAAGGGTCATTTCAAGGACAAGGGCTCTCAAAATACAGGAGAGGGTTTAATTATTAGACAGAATTTAGGAGGCCACAAATAGGGCAAGGCTGAGGCCTGGAGTAGGGAATGAGTGAAGGAGAGGCAGCATGCCAAGTTCCAAGGCTCCAATCAATACATGGTTCTTTCTGTGTTCGGGGCCCATGCTGGGTCACCTCCTGGTACCTGTCAATGTCATGCCTGTCTTCTAAGCCTGCCTTGCTTTGGGTACTCTGAGCGAGAGGCTGGGATATGTCCTAGTGAAAAGCAGCCTTGTTCCCGAATTCTGATGCTGCTGTGCTCTAATCTTCACAGGCCCCTGCAGCTCCTTCATCATGAACTGGCACATGATCATCTCTGGGCTTATTGTGGTGGTGCTTAAAGTTGTTGGAACGACCTTATTTCTACTTTACTGTGAGTATTTGAGCAACCTCTTGCCCCAAACTTCATGTTGTCTTGCTCATTGACTCTTCTCTCAGAATGCATGGTTGTGTGTAAAGGTTACGTATCCAAGTCTTTCCACCTGAGACCAACTGACCCAACCTGAGGTCAGTTGGCAATGCCTTTCTCACTCCCCAGCACACACAGTGGGCCAGGCTCCTTGGTCTACCTTGGAGATATAGAACTTACCAGTCTCTGATGGTTAGAACCCCATGCAAAGCTTTTGCTAGTAGAATATTAGTTGGGTGATCTCAGCTGAAGTACTTGGCAGTGCTTGTTATCGTTGGCAAAATCTAAAAATACAGCTCCAGTTCAACCCAATGATAAGGCCGTGGTAAGAGCTGAAGTATAATGTGACAGGATTTAACTGAGAAAGAAATTTCTCTCTGTATACATATAAATTAATTCATCCAAATGCCTAGTAAAAGAAGCCTCCTATGAAAGGACTTTACTGCAATCAGAAACTAGAATCTTCTCCAGCCCCAGAAGCCAGTAGGGAAAATAAATGAGGAAGGAAATGTGAGTGGGAGGCAGTAGTTAGCTAAGAGCTGTCTTCCTTATGATGCAATTTGAAGGTGCAATTCCTATCATGTCAGACAGCAGGACAGAAATATGAATAAGTGAACGTAGTCACAAAACCACATTTACGCATCTTCACTGAGTCAGATCAGTATCTCCCAGAAATAGTCACAGTACCCTAGCAGCCCCTGTGCTGATACTTGTTTGTCATATTCATCATGCAGTCACATTTGGGGCTGAGCCAACAGCTGATTTTCTTTTCAGTCCCACAGATTTTTAACAAAAGTAACGATGGTTTCACCACCACCAGGAGCTATGGAACAGGTAATCTGCATGGTGGTAAATCTTCTCCCCATCCTCCTGCTACTTCTATGCTGAATTCCTAGAGACCTTTCACACAGCCTCCTTTCCCAAGAAATTCTTTGGTACAAAGGGTCCATAAAGATCTTCTAATTAATTCCCTTTCTTTTACATATGAGAAAACCAAGAGCAGACTGAGGGAAATTTCTGATCCTCAGTTTTTCTCCTGGATATGGGGATGATTTATATCTAATCATTGTAATAGACTGTGAAAGTGCTTAATAGTCAGTAGCTATGGGAGATGGAGAGATGAGTGGGGCATGGTTCTCCTCTCCCTATTAAACCAGCTTCCTCCTGAAGCCTTTCCCAACAACATCCTCTCACTTCCTCTTAAGACACCTATTACTACTGACATCGTTAGGAGAAAGACCATTTCTCATTTATCTTAGTATCAACAGAGGCAACCCAATACAGTGAGCTGTATGGAGAAAATACTCATAAAACATTTATTCAGTCCTTAAGTTATAATCTCAAAGTAGTTTCTGATGAAAACCAGGCTATTACATCTTAGAGTCTATAAACGGGGTACTGAAATAAAAAGTGAGTGCCAATTTGTTTCATTAAGATAAACGTAAGTAACTAATTTGATGTCAGAGTAAAATGGTCTTCAACCACAATGGACAAATAACTGGCACCCCAATTAGATGTTTGACAAGCCTCTGAAGCCACTGCAGCTGCCTGCTCAGACAGCCAGTGTTGCCAGGAAAATGAGGCCCCTATATGGATTTCTAGAAATGAATGGACCCTTCCCTGCTTATAGAAAATCTCCCTAAAGTTCACCTGCTTCCTTGTCTGCTAATATCCCCTTGGCCCTGAAATTTTGTTCCGATTAGCTTCCATCCTTAGAGCTAATACAGCACTGATGAGAAAAGAGTCCCAGAGTTGCCCGGGATTATGAATTTTCATATTAAATCTGGGACACCAGAAATAGAAAGAACAGCAAAGATGCTGTGTGGAGCCTGGGGGAGAAGTACTCCAAACAGTCCTTTGGAGAAAACACTGTCAAAGGTTTATATAAGATAGGAGTGTGAGAGTTTCTCTCTGATACTAAATTCCTCCATTACTTTTCCTTTCTTCTGTTCTTTTTCTCAGGATTTGATGCCTATGGCTACATCAAAAAAAGGAGACATGAAATAGGATCTGGGTGTCGAGCATGACAAATAATGATAGTAGTTAGATGGAAGGCTCAAAGAAAGAAATTATCTGAAATGTTCTAGCTCAGGGTGGCCAAGAGCTTCTTGTCATCTCCATGATTCAGAGTCACACAGCCCATACTCTGATGTTTCTGTTTCTGTATTGTATTCATCATACCATAACCTTCAGGTTTTCTTTTCACTTCAGTCTCACAGATTTTTGGGAGCAGTTCGCCAAGTCCCAACGGCTTCATTCCCACAAGAAGCTATGGAACAGGTAAAGTGCATGGTTACAACCTACTCTCCATCCGCTAGGTTCTCATGCACTGAATTCTTAGAGATTTCTCCCATTGTCTTCATTCTTATGGATTTTTTTTGCTCAAAGGGACCAAAAAGACCTTCCAGTTCATTCTCTTTGTGTATATTATTTGGGCTTTTATTTTTTAATTTTCTGAGTACATAGTTGGTATATATATATTTATGAGTTATATGATATATATTGATAAAGGCATGCAATATGTAATAATTATATCAGGGTAAATGGAGTATCCATCACCTCAAGCATTTATCTTTTGTATTACAAACAATCCAATTATACTGTTAGTTATGTTTAAATCTGAAAATAAATTATGTTTGACTATAGTGACCCTGTTGTGCCAGCAAATACTAGATCTTATTTATTCTTTCTATTTTTTAGTACCCATTAACAAGCCCCACTTCTCCCCTATACCTCCCCACCAACTACCCTTTCCAGCCCCTGGTAACCATCCTTCTATGCTCTATCTCCATGAGTTCAATTGTTTCAAATTTTAGCTCCTGAAAGTAAGTGAAAACATGTGAAGTTTGTCTTTCTCTGCCTGGCTTATTTCATGTAACTTAATGACCTCTAGTTCCATTCATGTTGTTGCAAATGACAGGATCTGACTTTTTTATGGATGAACAGTACTCCATTGTGTATATGTACTACATTTCTTTATCCATTCATCTGTTGATGGACGCTTAGTTTGTTTCCAAATCTTGGCTATTGTGAATAGTGTTGCGATAAAAACAGGAGTGCAGATGTCTCTTCAATATACTGATTTCCTCTCTTTTGGGCCTATACTTAGGAGTGTAATTGCTGGGCCATGTGGTAGCTCTATTTACTGTTTTTTGAGGAAATTCCAAACTCTTCTCCATAGTTGTACTAGTTTACATTCCCACCAACAACGTATGAGGGTTCTCTTTTCTCCAAATCCTTTCCAGCATTGGTATTGCCTGCCTTTTGGATAAAAGCCTTTTTAACTGGGTTAAGATGATACCTCACAGTAGTTTTGATTTGAAATTCTATAATGAGGAATGGTGTTGAGCACCTTTTTATATTTCTATTTGCCATTTGTACAACTTCTTTAGAGAAATGTCTATTCAGATCTTTTGCCCATTTTTAACTAGATTATTAGATTTTTTTTCCTATACAGTTGTTTGGCCTCCTTATATATTCTGGTTATTAATACCTTGTCAAATGGGTGGTTTTCAAACATTTTCTTCCATTCTGTGGATTGTCTCTTCACTTTGTTGATTGTTTCCTTTGCTGGGCAGAAGCTTTTTTAAGTTGGTATGATCTCATTTATCTATTTTTCCTTTGGTTGCCTGTGCTTGTGGGATATTACTCAAGAAATCTTTGCTCACTTCAATGTCCTACAGTTTCCCCAAAGTTTTCTTGTATTTTCATAGCTTGAGATTTTAGATTTCAGTCTTTAATCCATTTTGATTTGGTTTTTGTATATGTCAGGAGATAAGGGTCTCCTTTCATTCTTCTGCATATGAATATCCAGTTTCCCAGAACCATTTATTGAAGACACTGTCCCTTCCTCAATGCATGTTCGTGGTACCATTGTCAACAATGAGTTCACTATAGATGTAGGGAATTATTTATGGCTTCTCTCTTCTGTTCTGGTCTATATGTCTGTTGTCATGCAAGCACCATGGCATAACTAAAGCTCTGTAGTATAATTTGAAATCAGGCAATGTGATTCCTCCAGTTTTGTTATTTTTTTGCTTAGGATAGCTTTGGACAGTCTGGGTCTTCTGTGGTTCCATGTACATTTTAGGATAATTTTTTCTATTTTTGTGAATAATATCATTGGGTTATTGACAAAGATTGCATTAAATCTGTAGATTGCTTTGAGTAGAGTGGACATTTTAACAATATTGATTCTTCCAATCCACGAACATGGAATATTTTTCTATTTTTTGGTGTCCTTCTCAATTTCTTTTGTCCATGTTTTATAGTTTTCATTGTATAGATCTTTCACTTCTTTGGCTAAATTAATTCCTAGATATTTTATTTTATTTGTAGCCATTATAAATGGGATTAGTCTCTTAATTTCTTTTCAGAGTGTTCACTGTTGGCATATAGAAATGGTACTAATTTTTGTCTGTTGATTTTGTATCCTGGAGCTTTACTGAATTTGCTTATCAGTTCTAATAATTTTTTGGTGGAATCTTTAGGCTTTTACAAATATAAGGTCATATCATCTGCAAACAAGGATAATTTGACTTCATCCTTTCCAATTTGGATGCCCTTTATTTCTTTCTCTTGTCTGACTGCTCTAGCTAAGCCTTCCAGCACTATGTTGATAAAGAATGATGAAAGCATGTGTAGCCTTGCCATATTCCAGATCTTACAGGACAGGCTTTCATTTTTTCCCCATTCAGTATATGCTGGCTGTAGGTCTGTAATATATGGCTTTTATTTTGTTGAGGGATGTTCCTTCAATACCCTATTTTTTGAGAGTTTTAATCATGAAGGGTTGTTGACTTTTATCAAATAATTTATCAGCATCAATTGAAATGATCATATGGTTTTTGTTCTTCATTCTGTTAATATAATGTATTACATTGATTAATTTGCATATGTTGAACCATCTTTGCATTCCTGGGATAAATCTCACTTGGTCGTGATGAATGATCTTTTTAATACGTTGTTGAATTCAGCTTGCTAGTATTTTGTTGAGGTGTTTTGCATCAATATTGATTGGTATATTTGCCTGTAGTTTTATTTTTTGATGTGTCTTAGTCTGGTTTTGGTATCGGGGTAATGTAGGCTTCATAGAATAAATTTTGAAGTATTCCCTCTTTCTCTATTTTTCAGAACAGTTTGAGTAGGATTGGTATTAGTTCTTCTTTAAATACTTGGCAGAGTTCAGCAGTGAAGCCATTGGATCCTGGGCTTTTCTTTATTGGGAGAGTTTTTATAATGGCTTTCATCTCATTACTTGTTATTAATCTATTCAGGTTTTGGATTTCTTTGTGGTTTAATCTTGGTAGGTTGTATGTGTCTAGGAATTTGCCCATTTCTTCTAGATTTTCAAATTTATTGGCATATAGTTGCTCATAGTAGTCACTAATGATTCTTTGAATTTCTGTGCCATCCATTGTAATGGCTCCTTTTTCATCTCTGATTTTATTAATTTGGGTCATCTCCTTCTCCTTTTTTTTTTGGTCTGGCTAAAGGTTTATTGATTTTGTTTATCTTTTCAAAAAGCCGACTTTTGTTGCATTGATGTTTTGTATTGTTTTCTTCATTTCAATTTATTTCTGCTTTGATCTTTATTATTTCTTTTGTCCTACTAATTTTGGGTTTAATTTGTGCTTGCTTTTTTAGTTCTTTAAGATTTGTCATCAGGTTTTTGGTTTGAAGTTTTTCTTTTTTCTTTTTTTTTTTTTATGCAGGCACTTATAGGTATAAACTTCCATCTTAATATCCTACAGATTTCGGTATGTTGTGTTTTCATTATTATTTCTTTCAAGAAGTTTTTCAATTTATTTCTTAATTTCTTTATTGACTGATTGGTCATCCAGGAGCATATTGTTTAATTTCCATGTATTTGTGCAAACTTCCTCTTGTTACTGACTTCTATTTAATTCCATTGTGGTCAGAGAAGATGCTTAATATTATTTCAATTTTTTGAATGTTTTAAGGCTTGTTTTGTTACCTAACATATGGTCTATCCTTGAGAATGATCCATATGCTGAAGAAAAGAATGTGTATTCTGTAGCTGATGAATAGAATGTTCTATAAGTATCTATTATGTTCATTTGGTCTATAGCATAGATTAAGTCCAATGTTACTTTGTTGATTTTCCATCTGAAAGATCAGTCCAATGCTGAAAGCGGAGTGTTAAACTCTCTAGCTATTATTGTATTGGAGGCTATCTATTTCTTTAGCTCTAATAATATTTGCCTTACATATCTGGGTGTACCAATATTGGATGCATATATATTTATAATTGTTATATTCTCTTGCTGAATTGACCCCTTTATCATTATACAGTGACCTTCTTTGTGTCTTCTTACAGTTTTTGTCTCAAGATCTATTTTGTCTGATATAAGTATAGCTACTGTTGCTCCTTTTTGGTTTCCGTTGGGATGGAATATCTCTTTTTATCCCTTCATTTTTAGTCTGTATGTGTCTTTATAGGTGGAATGGAGTGTGTTTCTCCACATAGATCATTAGGTCTTGCTTTTTCATCCATTCAGCCACTCTGTGTACTTTGATTGGAAAGTTTAATCCATTTACATTCAATATTATTATTAATAAGTAAGCACTTACTTCTGCCATTTTGTTATTTGTTTTCTGGGTTTTTTTTGGTCTTCTCTTCCCTCTTTCTTTCCTTCCTGTCTTCCTTTTAATGAAGGTGATTTTCTCGGGTGGTATGATTTAATTTCCCGCTTTTTGTTTTTTATATATCTACTGTATATTTTTTGATTCAAGGTTACTATGAGGCTTGCAAATACTATCTTATAGCCCATTATTGTAAGCTGATAACAACTTAACTCTGCTTGCATTAACAAACAAGTAAGCAAAAAAAGAAAAGAAAAACTCTAAATTTAACTTTGTCTCCCACTTTTTAACTTTTTGTTGTTTCTATTTATAACTTTGTTTTTACTGTCTATGTCTTGAAAAGTCGTCGTAGTTATCATTTTTATTGGTTCATCTTTTAGTCTTTCTACTTAAGAGTACTTTACATACCACAGTTACACTGTTATGACATTGTGTTTTTCCATGTACCTACTATAATCAGTGAATTTTGTATATTCAGATGATTTCTTATTGCTCATTAATGTCCTTTACTTTCAGATTAAAGAGCTATTTTTAGCACTTCTTATAGGACTGATGTGCTGTTGATTAAATCCCTCAGCATTTATTTGTCTGGGACAGTCTTTATTTCCCCTTCACGTTTGAAGGATATTTTCATCAGATATGCTATTCTAAGGCAAAGGGTTTTTTCCTTCAGCAACTTAAATATGCCATGCCACTCTCTCCTGGCCTATAAGATTTCCACTTGGGGGACATCCCAAGCCCAGTAACACTGTGGGTCTGCTACCAGACATATTGGAGCTCCATTGTACATTATTTGCTTCTTTTCTTTTGCTGCTTTTAGTATCCTTTCATTATCCTTGAACTTTGGGAGTTTGATTATTAAGTGTCTTAAGGTAGTCTTCTTTGGGTTAAATCTACTTGGTGTTCTATAACCTTCTTGTACTTGGATATTGATATCCTTCTCTAGGTTTGGGAAGTTCTCTGTTATTATCCCTTGGAATAAACTTTCTACCCCTATCTATTGCTCTACTTCCTCTTTAAGGCCAGTAACTCTTACATTTGCCCTTTTGAGGCTATTTTTTAGACCTTACAAGTGTGCTTCATTGTTTCTTATTCTTTTTTCTTTTGTCTCCTCTGACTTCTGTGACCCCTCTGATTCTGTTATTAATATACTCTGATGCATTCCTCAGTATGTGAATTTCATTTTTTAACTCCAGAATTTCTGCTTGATCCTTCTTAATTATTTCTATCTCTTAGTTTATCTGATAGAATTCTGAATTTCTTCTCTGTGTTATCTTGAATTTCTTTGAGTTTCCTCAACACAGGTATTTTGGATTCTCTGTCTAAAAGGTCACATATTTCTGTTTCTCCAGGAATGGTCGCTGGTGTCTTATTTACCTCAACTCGTGAGGTCATGTTTTCCTGAATGGTCTTGATACTTGTGGATGTTCATCAGTGTCTGGGCATAGAAGATTTAGGTATTTATTGTAGTCTTCACGGTCTGGGTTTATACCCATCCTTCTTGGGAAGGCTTTCCAGGTATTCAAAAGGACTTGGGAGGTGTGACCTAAGCTCTATCTGCATGGGGGACATCCCAAGCCCAGTAATGCTGTGGGTCTTGCAGACTCGTAGAGGTACCCACCTGGTTGGTCTTGGATAAGATCTGAAAGATTTATCTGGATTACCAGACAGAGACTCTTATTATTTTTCCTTACTTTCTCCCAAACAGAATCTCTTTCTCTGCACTGAGCCACCCAGACCTGGGAGTAGGGTGACAGAAGCATCCCTGTGACCACCACCACTGGGACTGCATTGGGTCAAACCTGAAACCACAGCACTGAGTCTCACTCAAGGCCCACTGTAACTACTACCTGGCTACTGCTTATGTTTTGTCAATGTCCTAGGGCTCTATAATCAGCATATGGTGAAGCCAGCCAAGCCTGTGACCTCCCTTTCAGGGCAGTGAGTTCCACCAGGCCCTAAATAGGTCCAGAGATGCTGTCTTAGAACCAGGGACTGGAGTCAAAAACCTTATAAATCTAGCTGGTGTTCTGTCCTCCTGTGGCTCAGCTGAAACTCGAGTCATGAGACATAGTTCTTTCCACTCTTCCCTCCCCTTTCCACAGGCAGAGGCGCTTCACCCTATGACCACTACCATCACAGGCCCACAAGGTCACTGCCAGACTACCACTGATTTTTGTTTAAGGCACAAGAGCTCTTTGGTCAGCTTGTCACGAATGCTGCCAGGCCTAGAACCTACCCTTTATGCCTGTGGGCTCCTATCTGGCTCAGGGCAGGTCCAGAAATGCTATCCAAGAGTCAAGGCCTAGAATCTTAGACCCCAAGAGCTGACCTTTACTTCTCTGTGGCCAGTCTGTTACATAAGGTGCAAGACAAAGCCCCCTTTACTTTTCCCTCTTCTTTTCTCAAGCAAAAGAATGTGCTGGGTTTCATCTGAAGCCCATGACATCTCAGTCTCACCCAAGGCCCATAACATACTACCTAGGTATTGCTGCTTGTTATTCAGGGCCCCAGAATTCTTTCATCAGCAGGTAAGGGATCCTGTCAGGACTGTGTACTTATCTTCAAGACAGAGGATTCACTTTTGGCCCAGGGTATGTCTAGGTGTGTCTACAAACGTCTTTCAGGAACTAGGGTTTGGAATGGGGACCTCACGACTCTGACTAGTGCCCTATTCTACTGTGGCTTGCATCCAAGATGAAAGACAAAGTACTCTTTACTCTTCCCTCTCCTCTCCTCAAGTAGAAAGAAAAGGTCTCTTTTGGAGCTGCAAGTTGTGCTGCTTGGGGTTGGGAGAGCAATGGCACAAGCATTCCCTTGGCCACCCTGGCTGGTATCTCAGTAGGTGCCCCCTAATTCCACTGGCTCAAAGCCCAGCTCAGCACAAGGACGTGCCTAGGAGTTGCAGTCCTTGTGGCCTAGACTACCTTTCAAGTTTATTTAGGGCCCCAAAGCAATTCAGCTCAGAGTGGCGAGGCTTGCCAGAACTCAGGTTTCAACCACTGGGATGGGTTATTCCTCTCCAGCTAGCGCTCATCTAAATCCTTCCTCCATGGGTGAGTATCAGCTGAGTTTGGTCCGTTTTGCCCTCCACTGTGACAGGGCAGCACTGAGTCCAATGTAAAGTCTCACAATCCCTGCACACTCCCTCTCCCATGCACATAGACTTCACCATGCCATGCTGTCAC
The DNA here is from genome assembly GCF_009828535.3 of Hylobates moloch. Taxonomy (NCBI): domain Eukaryota; kingdom Metazoa; phylum Chordata; class Mammalia; order Primates; family Hylobatidae; genus Hylobates; species Hylobates moloch. Next base: position 223,000,917 of record NW_026652276.1, on the reverse strand, counting down.
TGCAGCAGGTATAGGGTGGGGGTGGTGTCAGCAATTCAAGACTATCTTTCCTACCCTCTGCAGTGCCTCTTCCAGCTATCCAGGTACTGAGAGTTCATCTGATTTTTTGTTCTCATGTATGTATATGTGCTTTTTTGTGTGTAGATAGTTGTCAAATTTGGTGTTCCTGTAGGGGGGATGACTAATGGAAACTTTATTCAGCCACTGCACTCTTCTTCTTATTCTCCTTATATTATTGTCAAGGAACCAGACTAGACTGGGTGGAATTTCTTCCTGGATAGAGAATAATTTTTACCAATATAATTGTTAAAACAAAACAAAAATATGTATCACTGTTTCATGACTTAGTTCCAGGATTTATAACTCAAACCAGTAAACTCATACTCTCCTTTCTTGGACCTCTTCAGTCTGCCCCAAAGACTGGGAATTTTATCAAGAAAGATGTTTTTTCTTATCCACTTCTGAATCATCTTGGAATGAAAGCAGGGACTTTTGCAAAGGAAAAGGATCCACATTGGCAATTGTCAACACACCAGAGAAACTGGTGAGGACACTGGAATGGTACAGTAAAACCACACACTCCACACAGCCTCAGTGGGTGGGATGGGGTGGAAACTTGGGGGAGTGGGGATGGGATGGAGTGAGGAACGGAGAGGTGGCTGGCTGAAAAACTGAAGCTATTTGTTCTGGACTGGAGGTTAGGAGACTCTTCTTAGTAGCAGTGAAGCAGCATGTTTTTCAGTTTCATTTAACCATAGAAATTCGCACCTTGTGGTCTTTTCTACAGGGCACTGTAATTAGCTGATATCCTGGGGATGGGCCAAGATACTTAAAGTGAAGCAAATGACCAAATGAGATGATGTGTATAAAAGTTGTTTAACAACTAAAAGAATACCTTATAGATATTATGTCAATGTACGATCCCAGTCTGCATAGTAAACAAGGAAGACATGAATTGACAAAATTAGTAACGTGAAAAAGTAAGAATCAGGTCATAGAACTGAATTTGCAGTTGATGATCATGATAATAATCATGAGGATGTATCATTATCCACATTTTATAAATGGCAACTAGGGCACAGAAAAGTAATTTGCCCAAGGTCAAATAACAGAACATGGAATTGAATTCAGATCTCTCTGACTCCAAAACCCATACTATAATCTGTGCTACATACACTATACTCTTGCTTCTCTCGCTTCTATCCCTTTATTCCTCCTCTAAAAAGTCCTCCTGTGATTTAGAAGAATTTGTAAGATCTCCTTTCTGAATCTTGGTAATAGATGAGCAAGGGATCTGGATGCTACAAACTCTCTAGGGCTAAGTACACAGGTAGCAAGGGAAAATGTCTGAAGGTAGAAAAACAGGAGCAAGACAGGGGAATGAAAAGAGGAAAGGAGGGAAGGCAACGGGAAGAAGCAAGTGTGACAAGTCTGCCACACCCATTAAGTTTTGTGGATCCCAATTTGCTTGACCAAAGCACATCCATGCACCTTTTCCTTGGTGATGAAAAAGGTCATCACTACTAGCCTGGCCAACATGGTGAAACCATGTCTCTACTAAAAATTAGCCAGGTGAGTTGGTACATGCCTGAAATCCCAGCTACTTAAGTGGCTGAGGCACAAGAATTGCTTGAATCCAGGAGGTAGAGGCTGCAGTGAGCCATGACTGTGCTACTACACTCCAGCCTGGGCAACAGAGCAAGGCTCTGTCTCAAAAAAACAAACAAACAAACAAACAAAAACAGAAAAGAAAAGAAAAAGACAAAGGTCACCATGCCAATGGTTTGCTGGTGACTCTCAAGTCTGTATCTCCAGCTCATCCTTCTCCTCCCAACAAGTATACCAAATTCCACTTTGATGTTTCAAGAGTCCCACAAACTCACTATGTTCAAAACTGAGTCAATTATATTTGACCCCTCTACTCTTCCTGTTGCATTCCAAATATTGGTGAGTACTCATGTCACCCAAGATTGAAGGCTTAAGAGTTTTCTGGGACTTTACCTTCTCTTTTCCTCCTCAATTATTTGTTAAACAAGTCCTTTTCTCTCTATGCTGACAACAAATAGTTCAGTTCTCATCTGGATTTCTTCAGAATTCCTCTAATCCATCTCCTTGCCTCCAGTTTTGCACTCTTTCTAGCTATCCTCCTCAGAACTGACATCATAATACCTCTAAGCCTCTAAACCGTACCATTTTCCAAATTAAAGTGGGTTAAACGCCAGTTCTCCGAGCATGGCATATGTCAGGTTCATGACCTCGCCGAATGTCACACTCGGGGTCAGGTTCCAGCCCATGCTAAGGTCCTAGGGGAGTGGGTGGCTGGCAGATAGCTGAAAGAACACTCGGGGGCCATACGCAGGTGAAATGTAGTTTTATTCAGCAGCGCTTTCATCAGCAGCTTTCTCATACTCTCTGTCTGTCTATCTCAGCTGCTTGTTCCAGCCGCTCCCATGCACAGCTGCGCAGCTGGCTCTCCCTTAGCTTTCAGGGTCAGCAGCTTAATTCTTTCTCCCTCTGGGCATGAATGCATGCTGAGCCATGTCCTGGCTGCCCTCTATCAGTCTGCAAGATGGACAGCCTTGGTTCTCTCTCTCTTTCTCTGGGCACCAGAGCCTGTACCATGTCAAGACACGTTGAGCCGAGCCAAGCTGCATGCACAGCATCGGCAGGTCAATTATACCTTTTTCAAACAACAGTGGCTCTGAGCTAAGCATGAGCTTACGCAAATAGGTTATACAACAAGTATATATATATATGCCTGTTCCCTAAACTCGCTGAGTCACTTTGGCCTGGATGTCCACCTCAGCCTATTCCTTGACTAAAGCACATCCATGTACCTTACATCATATCAGACCTTGCACAGTGCCGCCTCTGCCTTTGCTCCAGCCTTGTCTCTCAAACCACCTCCCTGCCACCTCTGCACTAACTACGCTGAGCATCTTGTAGTTCCTCAAGTGCTCCAGGCTGCTTCCCCACCTGCCTGTAATCCATGCTCTCTTCCACGAAGTCCATACTCTCCCCGACAGTTTGTCTGACAAACTTAGCTATCTCCTAAAATTCATCTCAGGTATCACCTTATCTATCATTCTAGAAAAACTTCAGATTTATGTAGAATGATGGCTTCCTCCTTTCTGCCTCTTCCAGATCCAGTACATAATTTCCTAGTACTACACCTGAGATACCTCATTATGCTAGTTAAGTTGATCGTCTTCCCTCATTAAACCTGTGGTTCTTCAAACATGATGGTACCACTGACTTTTTTTTAAATGGTGATAAAACCTATGTACCCCTTCCCAGAAACATTACATAAGCAAAATATTTTTCATAACATTCCAGTGGTTTCATAGTTTTCCTGGGAAACCATCCATGGCTTCCAGCATGAGAGTTCAGCATTAAGGATTCTGGTTTTACACCATGGGTCAGAAAACTTTTTTTAAAAAGGGTCAGATAATATACATTTTAAGCTTTTCAGGGCCTTGGTCTCTGCTGTTGTAACTTGAAAGCAGCCGTAGATAATGTGTAAACAATGGGCATGGGTGCATTCCAATAAAACATTTACCAAAACAGGATGAAGTCTGGATTTGGCCCGCTGGCTGTAGTTTGCCAACCCTCTTGATCATAATTTCTTTGAAGAGAAATATATTTGTTTCCATATCCTCAGCCTAATACAATGCATGGCATATAATAGACACTCGAGAGATGTTTGGTGAATGAGAACATTCAGTAATTAATTAAAAAGTAATGAAATAAGGTATTTCAGAAAAGGAGAACATTGAAAAGCAAGAAACTAGGGAAATAACCATGGGGATGGAAAGAATAAGACTTGGATACCCACTGATTATGGGAGGTATGTGACAAGTATAGGAAACACTTCCGGCTGAAATGATTTGTAACTTACCAATTAATTACAGAATAAAGATGTCTAGGACTAGTGTCAAATCATCAAATATTCAACAAGCACTTGCTTATTTCCTCTTGGATTACACTTTTAAAGGCAATACACTTTTAAATCTCACTGTTTTCCTTTCCTACGTACTCAATATATAGAAATGCATTTTGTTGGCACTTGATTCTGCCTCACTTAGCATACAAAATTTCTGGCAACAAAAACAATCCTATATCCATATGCTAAAAAGCATGACATATTTTTTTAAATGACCCTGTTTTAGATTGTACAGTACCCCTTCCCCTTCATTCTCACAGTGTGGTCCCTGGACAGAAACATCAGTATCACCTGGGCATTTTGTAGAAAAGTAAATTGTTGGTTCCCTTCACTAGACCTACTTAACCAGGAGCCCAGCAGTCTGTGTTTTAAGAAGACCTCAGGCTTTCCAGATTCCCTGTGAATCTTGACAACGACTTCTTTAGGGTTAGTGGTGAGTCCCAGCTATAGCCGGTCTCAGAGTTCCCTACCAGCCTTCCTTATTCCCAGGATCAGGTATAATCATGGGCACATTGGCTCAAGAGAGGCATCATTAAAAGACTCACTGTTGCAATTTTTTTTTTAATTTCTAGAAGTTTCTTCAGGACATAACTGATGCTGAGAAGTATTTTATTGGCTTAATTTACCATCGTGAAGAGAAAAGGTGGCGCTGGATCAACAACTCTGTGTTCAATGGCAAGTATGTGAACATCTCACAGTTTCCTGGGGATCTTCGTTTGCTTCAAAGACCAAACCTGAGATTGGTGGGTTCACCCTGGAATAGCTCAAACGCTGACACTTGACTCTGTTCTGCTCTTCTCCTTTCTTCCAACCCATCTATCCCCTGAGACACAGTTTAATAAACATTTTCTTATGAAAGAGATCAAACTTTCATAAGGAGAGAGAAGAGTATTCATATAGCAAATTATTTTATTCAAATCAAGATCCAAACAAATCCACCTACATGGCATTCGTTTGATGTATCTTGTAGCTCTCTATAGATGCTAGTTTCTATAGCACTGAGCATTTCTGACTGATCAAAAAAGCTTAGTATCTTGACTTCAAACAGACTAGATATGAGTCTAGACTGGATGCTAGCCATCTCTAGGAGACAGGGTCAGTTTTATGGAGGCAACCCAGTTGGTATAGAGATGAGATCTATTTCTATAACACTAGCATTTCTGACTGATCAAAAGGGCTTCGTCTTTTAACCCACAGATCACCTTTTATTACAAAGTACCTACAAGTTTCCCCAGATGTGCCTTCTTTATCGAAAGAAAGGTTATTATAAGCAACTTGTCTATGTCTTAAAGCTATGAACTTCTGACCCCCAAGAGCTATCTCCTGTGAATTGTTCCACGGAGATTAGGATTGGTGAGGACACCAATAATTATCCCAGTGTTTATAGGAAAGTAGTGATTCAGACAGAGGTCAAGTCAGTCCCCCAGCCTGTAACTGGGCTTCCCTACAGAGAGGAGGAAATTGATATTTATTCGGTGTCTGCTAATGCCAGTGCTATGCTAAACACTTTGCATATGTTGTTTCCTGAAATATTCCCCATGATGCTACATGAAAAGCTTTTATCATTCCCCATTTCACAGACAGTTGAACTGAGGACAAGAAAAGCTTAGAAATGTGTTAAATATCATAAAGCTAGTCCAAAACACATGACATTTCTCTGAAACCAGAGTCTTTTCAGTCAGACTGAAACAGACTGAATGACAGAAAAAGCAGTGGGAGAGCCAACAAATACCTCCTCCAAGTTTTTCTGAAGCCACTATGGTCTGGAAAGGGATGCACAACCTCTCTCCTTTTCCTTCCTGTCCTCCTGCTGTGAACACGCATACTGTCCTAAACAGTACTTTTGGAAGAAGAGACAGCCCATGAGATGCTTCTAACCGAACGCCAGAGTGAGTTAGTTAGTCCAAGACTGAATCCACGCAAGCTCACAGGACAGGTGACAGGAAAGGGTCGGTTTAGAGCTGCATTTGCAGAGCTGGATTAGGAGAGGGATCTGAGCTAAAAAGGAGGCTGCCCAAATGGAGACGTGTGTGGGCCCAGTAGTCTGCTGCCCATCCAGGCAAAACTCCTGCAAGACTCTCACTCTGGAATCAGGAAGAGGCTGGGCTAAAATGATGGGCCATCACCATGCTTTGTTTTTTTGTTTGTTTGCTTTGTTTTGTTTTGTTTTCTCATTTAGTGTTACCAATCAGAATCAGAATTTCAACTGTGCGACCATTGGCCTAACAAAGACATTTGATGCTGCATCATGTGATACCAGCTACCGCAGGATCTGTGAGAAGAATGCCAAATGATCACAGTTCCCTGTGACAAGAACTATACTTGCAACTCTTTTTGAATCCATACAGGTCATCTGGCCAATGATTCTTTTACTTACCTATCTGTCTACCAGTAGCGGTCCTTGCCCATTTGAGAAACTGAGCTTCTTTCTTCTGCACTGAGGGACTGGATGCTAGCCATCTCCAGGAGACAGGATCAGTTTTACGGAAACAACTCAGTTGGTATAGAGATTAGGTATGCTTCTGCAGTACTGAACATTTCTGACTGATCAAAAAGCCCTAGTCTGTTGACAGGGTTTGTTTTATTTTAGCCTCAGAGTACATACCATACTACTAGGGAGTAACTGTAGAGTGAGCAATTATAAACATTATTTAGGGATTACCATGGTGGAAGAGGGATAAACATAGCTCCTGTGACTTCATCTCTGTTCTGAAGGGAACCCCATTCACATGCCCCTCCTAACTCCACAAGCTGGGGTAGCAGAGGCTCTCCTCAGTCTGAACTAAGGCTGGGCCTTGGGGAGGGCTCCTAGGGCTGAGCTTGGAGCAGCAGAGACAGCAGCATTGTTTATGGGAATGGAGAGAGGTCTGGGCAGGATAGGAACCTTCTTGGAGACCCTTTTGAAGAAAACCAAACAACCAAGGGAACCAAACACACTAGATTGCTGTTCTTCAGCAAAGCCCTGAAGAGACACTTGAGCTAAAAATTCCCTTGTCATATTTCTGAAACTCCATTATAATATATGTAACTCCTTTGTAACCAAAATTTAGGTAAGCAGGCTTCCTTTGCTCTGAAGGTTTTGAGTACCTGGCTGTATTTGTTAAGTATATTTTTAAAATTTTGGATAGTCTCTTAGGCAACAATAATCACAATATATTCGTCCCTTCAGTTCTGGAGAAAGCCTGATACCAGGCACAGCCTACTCACCCCAAGGAGCCTGGCACTGGTTGGCATCACATTGATCTAGAACTGGTCCAGCCGACGAAGCAGTAGAAAAAGAGAAGGGCTGCTCAGGGAAACATTGGCTGGGGGCAAGGAATAAGCACATAGTACAAAGGGAACATCAGAGTCAAATGGAAATCACCTGAGACAGGAAACAGGGCATTCATTTGGCCACAGTGGAAGAAAGGCAAGAAAGAGGAAGAGAAGTCTTAGGGTACCCTGGCTGTTCTCTACACTCACAAGACATCAGCTATATACCCTGCTCGGTGCATAAGAAAGAGAAAAGAGATGCCTTGTGTGTTTTGAGTAAGAATAATTAAACCATAAGGAAGACCATGTATAAAAATGATGGAAATAATAGTCACCTAAGTACAGTGCATACCATTTTGTGTCTAATAACAATGTACCACAGTAATGACTGTACATATCATTATATGTATACCAAACAAGATTGTTGTAAATCGTATTTTTTATTACAACACTAGGTTCTGTTTCTTCATTCCTAGGTTTCATCATTTTGGGCTCCTTAGCATGGCCACTTACAACTTTTAAAAAGGAGGTAACACATCAGGTGTCAGAACTTGCTTGAAGGGAATTACCAGAAGTAATTTGTGTTTGAGATGGGGTGGAAATTGGAATTATATTAGTAGCCGGTGGAGATACAAGTTCTCTGACTGTGTTGGGAAAGAGTAAGTGCTACCGTTGAGAAGGAAAGAAAGGCTGAGTCTAGGTGGAGAAAAAAATCAATAGAACTCTAGCCAAAAGCAAGCCCCAGAACTCAGACAACAGAAAGGAAATCCTAATCCTTCTGTTTTGAGAAGAGAGAACTATAGTTGCTTCACTTCCTATTTCATGACAGAATAACTGCAAACTTTTAAGATGAGGAAATGTAGACATCTAGTGATTTCTTTAGGAGACCGTTTAAATTTCCCCCAAGATTAGGAGACACTTCTGTGCAAGTTCTAAAAGGAGCCCAATGGCCTGGGGTGGGAGTGGGGAGTAGATAGGGAATATGTGGGCTTTGGTTTAAGTTCATCATTGGGAGAGTTCCTGGATCCCTGCAAGCTTAGATAAATGTGATCTTTATTAGATAGAAGTGGCATGCTTTCAAAAAAAAAAGGCAATGAAAATTTAGCAAACCATTGAATTTGAGTTTTGACTTTGCTTCTAATATGCTGTGTGAATCACTACTGTTTTCTTACCCTTTCTTGGTCTTAATTTCCTTACTGATAAAATGGGGTAGTAATACCTACCTCAAAAAATTATTGCACATATTAAATAACATTCCTCTATGTATCTCCATGGCATTAGACATTAGGAGAAGCATTTTGTGGAGGATTTGAAGTTGAGATCTTCAGCCAAGAAGTAGCTTTTCAATTTGCTAGAAGCTTAATGTAGGCAAGCCACTTAATTTTTCAGAACTTGTTTACTCATTTATAATATGGGAATAAAAATTTGTCCAAGTCAGAGAAGGGTGCCTTAAAAATGTTGTGGCCAAGCCACATGAGATCAAAGGCTCACTTTTCATGACTTCAAATGTGGGCCCCGCCTAGGTCAGCCAACCCCCATCCAACCCTTAGACTCATGAACAAATCCACCTGAGATCAGCAGAGCCACCCTAGATCAGCTGAAACTCTAAGCATGAAAATAAGAGCTTATCACTGTATACCACTGGAGTTTTCTGGTTATTTCTCATATAGCAAAATCTAACTGATGCAATCTCCATGTGGCCTTCATCTTTCTCCCTTTATTGTCCTTTCATGTATTGTTCATCCAGCAACCAGGATGATCTTGTTAAAACATTAAATAGATTCTGTCACTCTTCTTCAGCCCCCTGTGATGGTTTTCGAATGTGCTTCTGGAAAGAGCAAACATCTTTAAAAGGCTCACTGTGGCGATTCCTCAGGGATCTAGAACTAGAAATACCATTTGACCCAGCCATCCCATTACTGGGTATATACCCAAAGGACTATAAATCATGCTGCTATAAAGATACATGCACACGTATGTTTATTGTGGCACTATTCACAATAGCAAAGACTTGGAACCAACCCAAATGTTCATCAGTGATAGATTGGATTAAGAAAATGTGGCACATATACACCGTGGAATACTATGCAGCCATCAAAAAGGATGAGTTCATGTCCTTTGTAGGGACATGGATGAAGCTGGAAACCATCATTCTCAGCAAACTATCGCAAAGACAAAAAACCAAACACCACATGTTCTCACTCACAGGTGGGAATTGAACAATGAGAACACTTAGACACCAGGCGGGGAACATCACACACCAGGGCCTGTCGTGGGGTGTGGGGAGCGGGGAGGGATAGCATTAGGAGAAATACCTAATATAAATGATGAGTTAACGGGTGCAGTACACCAACATGGCACATGTATACATATGTAACAAACCTGCACGTTGTGCACATGTACCCTAGAACTTAAGGTATAATAAAAGAAAAAAATAGTAAAATAATATTATCTTTTTGCATACCTGGAAAAAAAAAAAAAGGCTCACAAGTCTCTACATGGTCTGCATTCCAGTTACCACTCTGACTGCAATTGCTTTCTCCTTTGCACACTCCATTTCAGCATCTTTGCTATGCCTTCCCTAGGATCTCCCAGTTATTACTCACTATGCCTGGTATGTTCTTTAACAAGTTTCCGAATGTATCACCACCTTACCTCTCTCAATCCTTCCCTGAAAACCTTATTTGAAATTTCAACACTTCCACAAGAGATATTCTCTTTCATTCCTGTTTCACTTTTCTTCACAATACTTCTTCATGATCTAATATACTATTTTCAATAGCTTTATTGAAATATAAATCACATTCCATAAAATTAACTCATTGAAAATATATCAGTCAATGATTTTTGGTATATTCATAGATATTTACAACCATCATTTCAAAAAGAAAGCCTGTACCCCTTAGCTATCACTACCCTATGTCTGCATTCCCCTCAGCCCCAAGCAACCACTAGTCTAGTTTCTAGACTATATAGATAGTCTATCTCTGACATTTAATTTTTTAAAGTTTAATTGTGAAATCATCATATCTTAAGAAAGGCAGATGATAGATAGCTAGATAGATAGCTACATAGCAAGACATGTCTTAAAAATAATAAACTGAGTTTCAAGTAACAACTAACCATATGAAAAACCATAGCTGTAACTTAAAAGTCTTTTGTTGCATGCAAATTATTTGATAATGGTAATAATTATGATGCAGTTCAAAGATGAGCAAGTTCTTTTCAGATTATTCTAGAATCCATACTAAGTGCTTTACCATGTAAAAGCCCTCAGAGCAAGGCTAATTCCTGAATAGTTGACAGCAGCGTTTCACCCCATCCCGAAGGGCCTCTATGACTTTATCATTCCGGAGGGTGAAGATGAAAGGATTGAGGAAAGGAGTTACTACTGAAACCATCAGGGAAACGACCCGATTGTAATCAGCTGCCTGTGTTTGCTTGGGTTTCATGTAGAGAAACAAGCAGCTGCCATAGCCAATCACAACACAGGTGAAGTGGGAGGCACAAGTGGAGAAGGATTTCCTCCGGCCAGAGGATGACGGGATCTTGAGAATGGTGGAGATGATGTAGGTGTAGGGGACAATTGTAGGGATCAAAGAACCAAAGAGAACAAAAACAGCCATTAAGAAGAGGATAAACTCTGTGAAAAGAGTATTATTGCAGGATAGTTTGAGCAATTGCCCTCGGTCACAGAAAAAATTGTTCACCACATTTGATTTGCAGTAAGTAAGCTGAAATGTGACATAGACCGGCCAGATTTGAAAAAGAAACCCAAACACCCATGACACAAGAACCACAAAGTTGCAGGTGTGTCTGTTCATAATGATGTTGTACCTCAGAGGGTTACATAACGGTCCACAGCCATTGCTCCAAGTAATGCAAACTCCGTTGTCCCCACAGCAAGGTACAGGAACAGCTGGACAACACAGGCAGACAAAGACATTGTCTGCATCCCAGGAAGCAGCAATCCCCAAAGCATCACGGGGACAATTATGGTTGTGACCAGGATCTCTAGGGCAGAGAGGTGGCCGAGGAAGAAATACATGGGGGACTGCAGACGTTTATCCACACAGACAACCACGATGATGACCGTGTTTCCCATTAATGTCACCAAGTAGAAAAAGAAGAATATAGCAAAAAGGATATGATGTAGTTCTTCAGAGCCAGGGAAGCCAAGGAGACAAAATTCAGTGGCACTAGAGTAATTCATCAACATTTAGCTCTAAACCCTTGTTCCTTGTGAAATCTAGAGAGCAAAAGAGACAGAACAACTGCTTTTCATCCTAAAAAGATTAAGGACATTTCAGGTTGAAAAAACATTCCTCTCCTGCTCCTCAACTCCATAACCTGACTCTACTATTTTCTACCCAATGTTGATGTCAAATACTTCATGAAGAATATATATCTTTTGAAGATAAATGTATATGCTCGGGAAGATGAAATCCAGTCATGAATAGCAAATGATAAACATGAAAACCCACCCACCCTAGCATGCACTCTTTCTCAATACACTGGACATCTGCCTCCAACTCTGCTCACTTACACCAGTGCCTCTATCATCTTGGGTGGAACTAAATTGCCTTCTCTGCCTATTATGTCTCCATCTTGCAAATCCTAATGCATCTAAACAATTATAAGAAAGTATTCCTGGCCGGGTGCGGTGGCTCACGCTTGTAATCCCAACACTTTGTGAGGCCGAGGCAAGCGGACCACCAGGTCAGGAGTTTGAGACCAGCTTGACCAACATGGTGAAACCTCGTCTCTAATACAAATACAAAAATTAGCCAGGCATGTTGGTGCGTGCCTGTAATCCCAGCTACTCAGGAGGCTGAGGCAGGAGAATTGCTTGAGCCGAGATCGCACCACTGCACTCCAGCCTGGGCAACAGAGTGAGACTCCATCTCAAAACATAAATAAATAAAGTATTCCTAGCCAATCTCACACAGGCATGGTTACTTTTTTCTTCTGTATCCTCTAAACATAGGCTCCATTTGCATTATGTTCATTTAAAAGTCTTCACTTCAGTTATATTTACCATTTTGGGGTGTGATGTCGGGAAGTTAGGTCTATCCAGGACACTGTCACAAGGCAAGAGCCATTTTAAGACAAAGTATTGAGTCTTTCCCTGACCTCTGGGGTACCAGCTCCCTTGAGTGGATTACCCACTTCTTCCTCTTTATTTTTATAATGAAAGCCATCTCCACTTCTTATCTAAGTGACTGTGTCTCCCCTACGCAGACAGGGTCTGATCAGCTCCCAGTTAACAATTTCTAGCTCTGAGATTTTGATTCCTCTTGTTATGAGATGACAAAGAGGAGGAGGAGAAGTCCAGGGGTGAAGAGGCTGGAACTTTAATCCTCAGCTCCCAACACAGCCTCCACGCTAGGGCCAGGAGACAAGAAAGCAGCTGTGGTGTGGAGGTAACTTATCCTCTGCGTTTCCCAGTTCTCAGCACCCCAGTTTCAGCAGGGAGACAAGACCTTCCAATGGGAAGTCTGCGCCTGCATCCAACTTGCCATGGTCTCAGTCTGTTAGAGCAGCTTGGAAGTTCCACAGAGCAGATCTGCTCCTCCGTGACCACCTGTTTTCTCCAGAGTCCTGGGGCAACAAAAAGTGTCAGAAGACACCAAAATGGATCACTCTGAACTCCTTAGAATGTCTGCACTCCTTCCCTTACCACATTCAGGTATTTGCTCAAATGTTTCCTTTTTATGGGCCCCTTCCCACTCAGCTTCTCTAAAACAATACGGGCACACCTTCCTCTCAAACCTGTGTTAGGCTATATTTTTCATGCTAATTGTCCTCACCAATATCTCCAATCACATTATACTATTACTTGTTTATTAATTTATCATCAAAATCCAATATTTAATTAAATACTTCATAGGTAGGTCATTTCTCTTTCTCGTTCACTTTATCTCTCTTGTATTACCAGTGCCAAGAACAGAGTCTGACACTAGAACAGAGTATGCATTCTGTATTTTAAATGAATATATCAATGAATAGATTAAAGAAAAAAAAATCAGTGAATGAACAAGGACTATACAGCCTGACTCTTCTTCTCTCCATTCATTCTCCTCTGAAGCAACATAAAGTCAACCTGCAATCTCTCTCCCTGGAGTTCCCCTACTATGTGGCAGGCAGATATATGGAAGGAATGGGGAGAAATGAGAGAGCAAGAACTTGGGTAATGGCAGAGCATTGTGCCTCTCGCCAGCATAGGGCAGAGAAGAAATGATTCTGCCCTCTGCTGTGGAGGGAGGCTTTGCTGCAGAGCTCATCCTCTATGCAACTCCCACTGTCCAGTCTGCAGGCTCTAGGTATCCTTGTTCTAGGAGGCAGCCAAGCCCCGGCCCTCCCATCATGATGCTCTCCTACTGTCTACTTCACAGAAAGGAAACCCCTCTGGAAGACACTCACCTCCGGAGAAGCAGCCTGGACTGGAAAGTTCTACTGCTCCCCAGGGACCAGCCCAGGCTATCTCTCACTCACCTAGTGCTGAGCTATGCTCAGGAGACAGGGACAGCTGCTTCTGTCTCCATTCAGAGTGAAGGACACTGTCCTCACACAGAAGCTTATGCAAAAGTCCAGAAATACGAGCGCTGAGGAGAGGGTCCAACTGTCTCTATCTCTCTCCTTCTCTTTGCTTCCTTCTCTCACTCCCTTATCTGTCTCCAAGGATGAGTATTCACTGAGGAACAATTTGTACAAGTTCAGAGACACACCAGGGATGCTGTCCAGGAAAAGCTGCCAAAACATTCACCCTTCCCTCCTGAGGTTAATCAAGTTTTAGAACAGCGAAAAGTTGTCTAATGGGCAAACTTGAAATCTCCCTCATGAGGAACCTCTCAACACTCCAGATTGCCTTCCTTCGGGCTCTGAGTTATCACCATGCAACCCAGGCTGTGAATGGTTAGCCCCCTGAGCTGCTCCATGCCTCTCCCTGATTCCACGTGGCCCTATGGAGCCTAAGCTCCCCGCTCGCCGTGATGGCCCCACTAGTAACTCCTAGACACAGAGCAAAATTCTAGAGGCCACCAAATGGAATTTTATCAAAAATTTTCTCTTCATTTCCAAGTATTATGAAGCACATGTTTCCAGATGATCTCTGCACTCCTTCTAACAGAAATCCTCTGCCTATAGTTATGGGAACCCTGCTAAGTGAGTAATAGACAGGGTCTGCCACCTGCTTCAACCTCATGGACTGTTCCTGCTACACCCATTCCACTGTTTGCAACATGCAGACATTCCAACTGTGGCTTCTCGGTCATGGGAACTGGGCTGACAGCTGCCCAGGTGGCTGTGCTGAGTCACGTTATGACAGGTGGAGAAATGTGAAGGAAGGGTGCTGAGAAATGAGGAAGTCCGAGGCGGATGGAACCTTTGTCTGAGAAAGCAAATTACAGATCCAAATTCCCTAAGGCAAGGCATGGTTCAGTTTCTCCAGACATGTTTCCAGGGTTATTAACTATACATTGGCAGAGTAGAAAATGGAGCAGTAGGAAGGAATGTAAAATAATAAAAACCCCTGGGAAAACATTGGTTTCTTATTAACTTAAATATACATCTACTCTGTAACCTACCAATTCTATTTCTAGGCAGTTGCCTAATACAAATGAAAACACGTCCTCACAAATATCTCTGTTATCATGTTTATTGTATATTTATTATAGCTACTAATGACAGAAAATAAATACCCATCAATAAGATAATTTGATATTCATATGAGGAAATACTATTCAACAATGATTCACTACTTGCTAATTCAGTGATCCCAGCGACTTTATAAGACATAACTAACCCCAATAATGAGTCAGCTACATATTTATATAAGGGAATAATGGTCAGGAAAAAAGTAACAAAGTACTGATGTATACAACATAAACAAATTTCAGATACATTACACTGCATAAAATAATCTGACACCAAAATATGCTTAACGTATGGTCCTAATGTAACATGCTCTAGAATGGACAAAATCGATAAAAGAAACCCCAGGCAATCCTTGGAAGGAAATTGACTGGGAAAGATTATGAGATAATTCTTGGCTATATTATCCCTTTCTAAATTGCTGCAATACATTTGGTCCACTTTTCATTTAGGCCTCTATGTTAATGAGAGATACTGGTCTGTGGCTTTCCTTTCTTATAAGGTCCTTGTCAGGTTTGAGTTATCATAAATGAATGGAAAAATAAGCCCTCTTTTCCTATTTTATGGGAAAAAAACATTTGCATTATTTCCTCCTAAATCGTTTGGCAAAGTTCATCATTGAGAACATTTAGGCCAGGAGTTTTATTTGTGAGAAAGTTTTTAATTATGGGTTCCATGTATTTAATAGCTATGTGACTATTCAGAATTTCTACTTCAGTTTGTGTCCATTTTGAAGAATTGTGTTCAAGAGAATTGCTTAGTTCATCTAAATTGCTGGGTTTATTGGCATTAAGTTGCTCATATTCATTTTCATGCTTTCAAGGTTCACTGTCTCTATTATGATATCCCTTGTTCCCATTTCTGATATTGTTACTTTGTGTGCTTTTGCTTCCTTATTATTCTTGCTAGGGATTTATCCATTTTATTAATTTTTTCAGAGACTTTACTTTGGCTTTGTTGATTTTTTTGCTATTTCTTTTCTGGTTTATATTTTAAGTTCACAAGTCATTTTTTCCTGTGTATGTCTTCAAGTGGCATTCTTTTCATAAGAATATCAGTCATATGCTTAGGAGCCCACCCTTCTCCATTATGACCTAATACTACCTAATAACACCTGCGACAACCTTATTTCCAAATAAGTTCACATTCTAAGGTACCAGGGGTTAAGTGTACAAGGGATGAATTTAGAGGCACAAAAATCCAACCATAATGGACATCTTGATTGCCTCTGACTTGGGACAATTATTAATAGAGCTGCTATAAATATTCAGGTAGTAGTTTTTGTGCAGAGATTAATTTTCAACTCATTTGGGCATATATCAAGGAGAACTATTACTGGATTGTGTGCTAAAATTTGTAAGAAAGTACCAAACTTTTGGAAGTACCAAACTGTCTTCCAACGTGGCTGTACCATGTCGCATTCCCACCAGCAATGACTGAGAGTTCCTGTTGGTCCACATCCTCACCAGCATCTGGTGTTTTGGATTTTAGCCACTTTACTAGGTGTGCAGTGGTGTTTCATTGTTGTTTTATTTTATTTCATTTTATGAGACGGAGTCTCACCCTGTTACCCAGGCTGTAGTGCAGTGGCACTATCTCGGCTCCCTGCAACCTCCACCTCCACCCCCCAGGATTCTAGCGATTCTCCTGCCTCAGGCTCCCTAGTAGCTGGGATTACAGGCACCCACCACCATGCAAGGGTGTGTGTGTGTGTGTGTGTGTGTGTGTGTGTGTGTGTGTGTGTGTGTGTGTGTGTATTTTTTTAGTAGAGATGGGGTTTTCCCATGTTGGTTAGGCTGGTCTCAAACTCCTGACCTCAGGTGATCAACCCGCCTTGGCTTCCCAAAGTGCTAGGATTATGGGCATGAGCCACCACACCTGGCCTCATTGTTGTTTTAATTTCCAATTCCCTGATGACATATGATGTGGAACATCTTTTCACATGCTTATTTGTCATCTATACATGTTCTTTAGTGATCTATTCAGATATTTCCCCATTTTGTAACCGAGTAGTTTCTTGTTGAGTTTTGAGGTTTTTGTATATTTTTGATACATGTTCTGTAATGTGTATGTGTTTTGCAAGTATTTTCTTCCAAACTGTGTCTCTTCTTCTCATTAAGTCTTTCTTTCACGTATTGCACTTTTGGTATTGTAGCTGAAAAGTCACCACAAAAGCCAAGGTCACCTAAATTTTTCTATGTTTTATTTTAGAGTTGTAAAGCTTTACATTTCACATTTAGGTTTATGATCCAAGTAGAGTTAATATTTTGTCAAAGGTATAAAGTCTGTGTCTGAATTTTGTTTGTTTGTTTGGTTTGGATTTCCAGTCATTCCAGCACCATTTGTTGAAAAGATTATCCTTTCTCATTGGATTGCCTTTCTTCTTTTATTAAAGATTCATTGCCTATATTTGTGTGGGTCTATTTCTGGGCTCTGTGTTATGCTTCATTGATCTAATTCTCTGTTCTTTTGCCCATAACATACTGTCTTGCTTACGGTAGATTTTTTAATTTTTAACAGCTTTATTGAGGAATGGTTGATAGAGAGAAAACTGCACATATTTAAAGTAAACAATTTGATGAACTTGGAAATAAGTGTACACCTATGAACCCATCACCACAATCAAGGTAATAAACCTATTCATCACTTTTTTTTTTCTGAGACAGAGTCTGTCTTTGTCACCCAGGCTGGAGTGCAGTGGCACGATCTCCACTCACTGCAACCTCTGCCTCCCAGGTTCAAGTGATTCTCATGCCTCAGCCTCTGGAATAGCTGGGATTATAGGCGCACGCCACCATGCCTGGCTAATTTTTGTATTTTTAGTAGAGATAGGGTTGGCCAGGCTGGTCTCGAACTCCTGGCCTCAAGTGATCCTCCTGCCTCGGCCTCCCAAAGTGCTGGGATTACAGGCGTGAGCCACTGCACCCAGCCCTATTCATCACTTTTAAGGAGTTATTCCTGCCCCTTTATTGTTATTGTTGTTGTTGCTGTTTGTTGTGGTAAGAAGACTTACCATGAAATCTACCGCTCTTAACAAATTTTTAAGTGCACAATATAGTATTATTAACTATAGGCACAATGTTATACATCAGATCTCTAGAAGCTACGATCTTGTACTACTAAAACTTTATGCTCATTGAACAGCAACTCCCCATTTTCCCCTGGAAAAACCATTCTATTTTCTGCTCTTATGAGTTGGACTATTTTAGGTACCTTACATATGTGGGATATTGTCCTGTTTATTTCACTTAGCATGTCCTCTAGGTTCATCCTTGCTGTCAAATATGGCAAGATTTCCTTCTTTTTAAGGCAGTTTCAGCTTTCAGCTCTCACATTTAAGTTTTTGATTCATTTTGAGTTGATTTGAAGAAGGGAGCTGAAATGTGGCATAGACTGGCCAGATTTCAGAAAGGAACCCAATCAATAATACAATTACCATCCAGATGCAGTGTGTCTGCTCATAATGATGTTTTACTTCAAAGAGTTACAGAGAGCCACATAGTGGTCCACAGTCATCACTCCCAGTAATACAAATTTTGTGTACCCCCAAAAAAGTTCATATAGAGTTGGACAGCACATGTCATTAAAGGTATTGTTTGAATCATGGAAAGTAACAACCCCTGAGCATCAAGGGAACAGCAGTATATGTGATAAGGATTTCCATGACAGAGAGGTCACCATGGAATAAATATAAGAGGAACAGCAGGCATTTCTCAACACATACTATGATGACTACATAATTTCTTATTACAATCACTGACAAAGGAAGAAGAAGGCAACAAATGGCATACTTACTGGGAGCCAGGGAAGCCTAAGAGACAAAATTCAGTAGCACCACTGTGACTCCCACATATTTAGTCCTAAGGATTTGCTCCTTGTGAAATGGAAAGAGCCAAAAAAAAAGAAAAAAGATGAGACTGCTTCTTATCACAAAAGGACTAAAGATATTTCCAGATTGAGAAAATATTCCCCTCCTGCTTCTAGGCTCCATACCACGACTCTATACAAGGTTGATGTTAAATGTTTTATGAAGGATAGATAGGTAGGTAGCATGGTAGATAAATATGTATGTCCAAGAAGATGAGCATGGGTCACCAACACTGCACCACAGGCATGAAAACCTATCCACCCCAGCACGCACTATTGTCTCTCGATTCATTGGACATCTCAGCTCCAACTCTGCTCTGACCAGCTACCCTAAGTACTTCCCTAATCACAACCTGCTCATTTATACCACCATGTCTTCCATTCTGAATGGAACTAAACTGTCCTCTCTACCTATTATGTCCCTGTCATGCAAAAACCTACTGCATCTCAACAGTTATACAAAAGCATTTTTAGCAAATCCTACCTGGATGTGGTTACTTCTTTCCTTTGTTTCCTCTGAGTGTGAGTGATATGGTTTGGCTTTGTCCCCACCCAAAAATCTCATCTTGAATTGTAATCCCCATAATCCCCATGTATCAAGGGCAGGACCACGTGCAGGTAATTGGATCATGAGGGCAGGTTTCTCCCATGCTGTTCTCGTGATAGTGAGTGAGTCTTAAGAGATCTCATGGTTTTAAAAGTATCTGGCATTTCCTCTGCTTGCACTCACTCTGTCCTGCCACCCTGTGAAGAAAGTACTTGCTTCTCCTTTGCCTTCCACCATGATTGTAAGTTTCCTGAGACCCCCCCCCCAGCAATGCAGAACCATGAGTTGATTAAACCTCTTTCCTTCATAAATTACCCAGTCTTAGGTATTTCTTCATAGCAGTGTGAGAACAGACTAATACACTATGCTACATTTGTATTATGCTTGTTCAAGTTTTCACTTCAGTTGTCTTTATGATCATTTCTCTGTGTTAGTAGAACTGGCTGACTTGGAGGTAGGGTCTAACCTGCCCACTGTCAGAAAGTAAGAGCCATTTTGTGACACAGTATTGAGTATTTCCCAGACTTCTGGTGTGCTGGCTTGCGGGAGTAGCTTGCTCACTTCTTTTTTGTTTCATGATGAAAGTTACAAGCCAACCCAAATGTCCAACAACGATAGACTGGATTAAGAAAATGTGGCACATATACACCATGGAATACTATGCAGCCATAAAAAAGGATGAGTTCATATCCTTTGTAGGGACATGGATGAAACTGGAAAACATCATTCTCAGTAAACTATCGCAAGGACAAAAAACCAAACACCGCATGTTCTCACTCATAGGTGGGAATTGAACAATGAGAACTCATGGACACAGGAAGGGGAACATCACACTCCGGGGACTGTTGTGGGGTTGGGGGAGGGGGGAGGGACAGCATTAGGAGATGTACCTAATGCTAAATGACGAGTTAATGGGTGCAGGAAATCAAAGTGGCACATGGATACATATGTAACAAACCTGCACATTGTGCACATGTACCCTAAAACCTAAAGTATAATAAAAAAATAGAAAGTTATACTCCAATATTTAACTAAGTGAATGTGTCTTCTTCAAGCAGGCAGAGTCTGGCCAATTCCAAATTAGCAACCTCTGGCTCTGAGATTTATTCCTCTTGTCATCAGATGACACAGAGTAGAAGAAATCCAGAAGGAGTGAAAAGCCTGGAACTTTAATTCCCAACTCCCAGTGTGCCCTCCACCCTGGGTCCAGGAAACAAGAAAACAGCTATGGCTTAGAGGCAATATATCCTCTACATTCTTCTAAAATTATGTTAAACTTTTCCTTGTTTATTCATTTGAAACCTGAATCTTATATTAGAATAAAATACCTTGAGAAAAGATTGTCTCTTTTTTTTTTACTGTCACATCTTCAGTTCCAAGAACAGAATAAGACACTGAGCAAATGTGTACACTTTAAATATTTATGCAATGAATAAATAAATAAATGAATAAACAGAGTAGTTAGTCATCCTGACCAGATTCTCTTTCTTGTTGTAAGATATGACTCTCCATTCACTCTTCACTAAGGTATTGCCCAGTCAAAAAGAGAAGTCTGTCTTTGTGGAGCTCCCCTACAATATGGCAAGCAGATATGAAGAAGAAATAGGGCTAAAAGAGAGGGCAGAGTCTTAGGTAGTGGCAGAGCACTGTGCCTCTCTTCATCATGGGGCAGAGAAGAGATGAATCTGCCCTCTGCCCTGGAGGGAGGATTTGATTCAGAGCTCATCCTCTATGCAACTCCCCTGTCTACTCTTCAGGCTCTAGGTATCCTTGTTCTAGAAGGCAGCCAAGCCCCAGCCCTCCTATCATCATGCTCTCCTACTCTCTACTTCACAGAGAGGAACCTCTAGAAGACACTCACCTCCAGAAAGGGGAAAGGCTTGGAAAGTTCTACTGCTCCCCAGGGACCAGCCCAAGCTACCTTCTGCCTGGCTAGTGCTGAGCAGTCTCCATGAGCTACAACAAGCTGCTGCTGTCTTTACTCTTAGTGATAGTGAAAACTGTCCCCACACTGGCCCCTAGGAAAAGGTCCAGTAATAATGCTGTGGAAAGCCCAATTGTCTCCTTCTTTCTTTATCCCTCCTTCTTTCCCTCCCCAATCTGTCCCCTGTAGAATTTATTCACTAATGGAATGTTCCCAGGTTCAAAGCAATCCTAGCAACACAGTGAAGAGAAAGCCAGAGAAACTTTTCACCTTTCCTTCCCAAGGCTAATCACATTTTAGAACATGAAAAAGTTGGTATAGTAGGAAAACCAGTAATCTCCCAGACAGAAGTTTCTCAACACCCAGGTTGCCCTCCTCCCAGGCCTTAAGTCTTGGATGTTACTAAGCACTCCAGGCTGTGAATAGCCAACACCTTACTCTCCTCTATGCCTCTCCCTAATTCCATTTAGCCCTACAGAGCCTAAGCAGCCCCAAGCAGAGGACATGACAAATGGCTGCAAGACACATGAAAAACTAAGGGGCAATCAAATAGCCTTTGCCAAAAATGTTTTCCTTATCTCCAAAACCTTATGGGTCCCACCTTCTCCAGATGATCTCTGCACTCCTGCCACCAGATACCCTCTGCCAATAGTTAAGGGAACCCTGCTTAGAGAGAAACAAAGAGAGGATCTGCCACACAAACCAGCCTCACAGTCAACTAATGCCACAACCCATTCCAGTCTCTGCAGCATGCATACATTCCAACTGTGGCTGTTCAACCACCATTTCCCCGCCAGGTCTTCATATGCTAGCAGGGTTCCTCACTGAGCTACTTGAAGGGTAGGGGTAAAGGCTGAAGAGCCAACATTGAGAAACACAAATTTAAGACTACCATACAAAAGCAAAGATGCCTTGCAAACTGAGTAAAATAGCAAAATAACATTTAAAATATTTATGTTTACATTTTAAAAACGACTTTCATTTATCATAAAAATGGCACAGTTCATGTGAAAAGTAAAATTTTGTGAAGGAATATAAAACAAAAATGCGAATGCCTCTCTCACCAATGCCTGATCTTGCTGATCCATCTGCTAGAGATAAACACTACTATTAGTTCCTAGTGCATCCATACAGAAATTATCTTTGCATATACATGAGTATCTTTTTATGGTCTTTTAAAAACTTGATATTTTAGTAAAATATTGTCCTGCAACTTTCTTTTTGTTATATGTGTATATGTGTGTGTTTATTAAGCCTTCCCATATTAGCATTTATATATCCCTCATATTTTAAATGATTACTAAATATTCACCTTATGAAAAAAACTATCATTTACTTAATGAGTACCCTGCTAACAAATATTTTGTGTTTTCAATTTTTTACTAGTATAATGCTGCAATAAATACCTTCACATGTAAGCCCATACATTTTTATACTTGTATCTTGCTAAATTATTATACTAAATTTTACTAGCTGTTATCAAATCACCTTCCAAAAAGTTGTACCAATCAATTTATGATCTCTTGAAATAAGATTATGTTGAGCCTACCCACACAGCCTCCTGCAAGAAGTGGGTGGGAAGTTTTTATTTCCCATTGTTAACCCAGTGCAGGTTCAGAAATGACACTAACAGATGAGGAGTCGGTAATCACATTGTGAGGTAAGGACACATCCTAGCGGTCCTCATCCCCATGGGAACGACGCTGACAGCTGCCCAGGGAGTCTGGCCTTGGAGCAGCACTGTTGGTCGTGTAATGACTGTTGGAGTAAGGAAGGCCCCTGGTGAATGAGGAAATCCAAGAAGGATGGAACCTTTCTCTGAGAACCCTTATTGCTGAAACAACTTACCTAATTCAGGGCATGGTTCCATTTCTTTAGATATCCTCCATGTTTTGCTTAATGCCACATTGGCCCAGTAAGGATTTCAGAAGTAGAGGGGAGTATAACACAGTAAAACCCATTTGAAAAGAGTTTTGTCAGTTTCTTGAAAGTATATACCTCCCTATAATGGAAAAATTCCACTCCCAAGTATTTCACTGAGAGAAATGAAAATATATATCCTCATAAAGACTTGTATTAGAAGATTCATAGCAGTTTAATTCATTGTAGCCAATTATGACACAACACAAATACCCATCAACAAGAGAATGGTAGAGCTGATCCTCATTATTCATGGCTCTCTATTTGTGAATTCACCCACTTAATAAATTTATTTGTAACTGTGAAATCATTATTTGTAGTTCTTCTAGGGCTATTGGCTGATGTGTACAAGCATGCACAGACCTGTGAAAGTTTTAAGTCACCCGTTGTACTTGTTTCCAGCCAAGATAGAATAAGACAATACTCTGCTTTCTGTTCTCATCCTGTAAACAAGTGTCCTTCTGATGGTCTTCAATGCCACATTTTTTTTTTTGCATTTTTGTACTTTTTGCTGGTGATTTTGCTTTTTGAAATGGCTCCTAAGCATAATGCCAAAGTTCTGTCTAGTGTTCCTAAATGCAAGAAGGCTGTGATGTGCCTTACAGAGAAAATGCATGTGTTAAACATGCTTCATTCTGGTATAAGGTATAGCGCTGTGAGCCATGAGCTCAGTGTTAATGAATCAACAATATATATGAAATAAGGTGTCTTTAAGAGGAAACACACATTTTGAAAAGGTTATGTATTGATCAGTTGGCAAACATATTGTAATGAGAAGCTCACAGTAACCTACCCCTGTAATTCCCTAGAAGCAATGATTCAGTATTCATTAATTCAGTATCTCAGAGACTATGGGTCATAACTACCACAAATAATGAGAACCAACTATATATTCATGAGAAAATAATACTTAGCAATGAAAAATAACAAACTACTTATACACACAAGATGGACGAATCTCATATACATGACACTGAATGAGAGAAGCCAGACACCAAAGAATGCATACTATGGGCAGGGCACGGTGGCTCACGCCTGTAATCCCAGCACTTTGGGAGGCCAAGGCGGGTGGATCATGAGGTCAGGAGATCGAGACCATCCTGGCTAACACGGTGAAACCCTGTTTCTACCAAAAGTACAAAAAATGAGCCGGGCATGGTGGTGGGCGCCTGTAGTCCCAGCTACTCGGGAGGCTGAGGCAGGAGAATGGCCTGAACCCAGGAGGCGGAGCTTGCAGTGAGCCGAGATTGCACCACTGTACTCCAGCCTGGGCTACAGAGCAAGACTCCATCTCAAAAAAAATAAAAAGAAAAAAAGAATGCATACTATGACTCCATCGCATAATGCTCTAGAATAGGCAAAAATCATCATAATCCATATTTAAAGAAATCCTAACAGTGATTGCTTTGTTCCTGGGGAAAATTGGCTTGGAAAAATTATGAGGAAATTGTGGAACATATTCTCCCGTGCATATATTGCCGAATTCTATTTGCTAACTTTTTATTCAGGATGTTTATGGTTATGAGAGATACTGGCCTGGAGTTTTCCTTTCTTGTAAGGTCTTTGTCAGGTTTTGGTATCAAGGTAATTTTGGTTATCATCAAACAAACTGGGATGTCTTCTTTTATTTTATGGAAAAATTAATATTATTTCTTCCTACATTGCTAAGAAGTGTTAATCAGTGAGAACATCCAGGCCAGTAATTGCCTTTGTAGAAAAGCTTTTATTTATTTATTTATTTACTTATTTATTTATTTTATTTTTTTAAACAATTCCCAAGTGCTTGGAAGTGTAGAGAAGCTTTCAATTACAGGCTGTGGTAGGCTGAATAACGCTTCCCACCAAATGATATCCATATCCTAATCCTCAGAAACTGAATATATGGCACTCAACAGGCATTTTTACCTTGTATGGCAAAAAAAGGACTTTGAAAATATGATTAAATTAAGGCTTTTGATATGGGGAGATTATCCTGAAATCTGATAACAGTCTCTCTACATCTGGTAGCACTTCTTGCCTTAAAGTCTCCTCTTTCTAATGTTGCATGACACCTCCAGGTTTCTTAAGCTTACTGTTTGAATAACTTTTTTCATCATTGTAATTTCAATCTGTCTTTAATTTAAAGTATATCACACATAGACATCATAGAATTGGTGTGACAATCTCTGACTTTTAATTGTAGTGTTTAGTACATTTACATAAAATATTAACTATTGATTTTTTTTATTTAGGTGTGCCATTTTCCTGTCTCTTTAAATTTTTCCCATCTATATTTTTTCTTCTATTTCCCTTTCCTATTACCTTCTAGATAAATTAAATACTTTTAAGTTTTTATTTTAATTCCTTTATTGACACACGAGACATACATTTTTAGATTATTATAGTGTTTGTTATTGGGATTATACTATGCACCCTTAAATTTCACAGTCTACCAAGAGTTGATACTGCAACACTTCACATAAAATGTAAGAGCCTTGGAAAAGTACACTTACATTTGTGCTCCTATCCACTACACCATTATCACATACATTAAATCTATAGATGCTATAACCCCCAGAATACAGGATTATAATATTTTCTTTAAAGATTCATATGTCTCTTAAAAGAATTATGAGAAGAAAAAATATTTTTTACTTCTGGTGTGTGAGAAGCTACATATATATCTGTAAGGTCTGTTTTATTGACTATGTTATATCTTTTTATTCTTACTTTTTGCCCAGTTGCCCTAAGGACTGAGAATAGTATTAAAGTCTCTCAATGTTTTGTGTGTATTTTATTTCTCCTTTTACCTCATGTAGTTTCTATTTTATGAAGGTAATTGTTACATTACATGATGCACAGATATTCATAAATGTATGACCCTACCGGAATTGGGCATTAAGAATTAAAAATCTTTTCACATTTATCAGTTTTGTACTGAAATGTTCCTCATTTGATATTAAAATATGGTTGTGTTTCCCAACAGTTTTTTGAAAAATATTTTCTCAGTCATCCTTTGTCTCCCTCTTTCCTAATTAAAGGAAATAATTAGGAAAATAAATTGCTCTCTTGTTTATTGGTTCTATTAACAAATCTGATACTGGCATGATTTACATTTCTTGTACATGGTATTTTATATTCCTGGAATCTTTTCTTTACCTTCAAAGTCTAATAGTTTTGTCACAGGTGTATCTGTTCCAGGTCACTTTCCCAGATACATAGTGGATCCTTTCATTATGTATATTCAAAACTATCCTCATTTCAAGATGGTTATCCAACATAGGGTTAAATATTAGATTTTTTCATTGTGTTGCTGTTGTTCCTTATGAATTCCAAATATGTGTAAGGGATCTACTTAGCCTACCTCATCTCTTTAATCTTGCCTATTTTTCTCTAATATTTTATACCCCTTTAATTGTTTCAATTTCATGATTCAGCTATTTCTATTTCTTTGCTCAATAGATTTTATTTTACTTTCAGTCTAATGTACTCCTTCTTAGGAACTTGTAATTTTTTTTATTTCTTAGATGACTTTGTTTCTTTTCAAAATTTATTTAACTCTTATTTTATATATTACTCCTTTTAATCCATTACTCTTTGTTGTTATATTCGTAAATAAATAAGGTAGAGATAGTGGCAGATTATATAACTTAGATATATGCTACTCCTGAGAATTTCAAGAATGCATAAGAAATAATAAAGATTTATGCAATAGAAAATAATTAAAATAGATATTACCTTATTAATCAGCTTTAGATGGAGAATAAATATCTATTAATCAACTTGGCAAGACTGAATTTTCTGATGTAAATGTCGTTCTTGTATGTTGCTGTAAATGTTTCTCAAGAGAGTCAATGACCCCCCCTCTCTGGTTCTTCTTTCAGCTATTCACCTATTTTGATCTTTTATCTGTGATTAGCCACAATACATTCTCCTTACCTCTTCCCCTATATTCAGATGGACATTCAGTTCCAGTGCTTCAAATCTTCCTTAATCCCCACTTAATAGAGATATTCTCGAGCACTCCCCAAGCTCATTTATTTAAAAACCAATAGTGAAAATAAAATTGGGTGAAAATGATTTTTATTTCGAGTATAATAAAATTCTACTATAATAAGGCCGGGCGTGGTGACTCACG
This sequence comes from Hylobates moloch, assembly GCF_009828535.3. Lineage (NCBI taxonomy): Eukaryota > Metazoa > Chordata > Mammalia > Primates > Hylobatidae > Hylobates > Hylobates moloch. The sequence goes on along the minus strand of NW_026652276.1, from coordinate 222,973,694 downwards.
CCTGTAATCCCAGCACTTTGGGAGGCCGAGGTGGGCGGATCACAAGGTCAGGAGATGGAGACCATCCTGGCTAACACGGTGAAACCCCGTCTCTACTAAAAATACAAAAAATTAGCCAGGCATGGTGACGGGCACCTGTAGTCCCAGCTACTCAGGAGGCTGAGGCAGGAGAATCACTTGAACCCGGGAGGCAGAGCTTGCAGTGAGCCGAGATCGCGCCACTGCACTCCAGCCTGGGTGACAGAGCAACACTCTGTCTCAAAAAAAAAAAAATCTACTATAATAAAAGAACGTGAACACCCATCACACACACCTTAAACTTCGTACACATACATATATATAGACACACACACAAACTTTGTGTGTATATATATATATATATATATATACACACACACATTTATATATGTGTGTATGTCTGTGTATGTGTGTGTGTGTGTGTATATATATATATATATATACACCCTCTAGGCATGCTGACCTCTGTCATGGATACATTTCAGAGAACATTTCTGTGTGATTTTGATCTATTGATCTATTTTAGATACTTGTCATCACTTTGCAGAAAGTCTATCCAAAACTTCAACTTTTTAAGTTGATTTTCCATAAATATAAAATATAATTTGGGGCCTATATCCCTCTCCACATGCTAGTGACTTAGATAAGAATTTTCTCTCCCTTCTACCTTCACCTTATTTCAAACTTATATTCTTTCATCAAGACCCATTCAATTGCCACCTACTTGAGGATGTTTCCTTGACTGTCTGAAATACAGTTAGAAACTTTTGCTCTTGTATACCCAATGCGATAGTTAATGTTATGTGTCAACTCAAGTAGGCCATAATGCAGTAAACATTATTTCTGGATGTGTCTATGAGGGTCTTTCCAAATGAGATTAGTAGTTGAATTGGTGGACTCAGTAGACTGACCTCCCTAATGTGGACAAGCATCATCCAATCCACTGAGAATAGAACAAAAGGTGGAGGAAGGAGAAATTCACCTCTTTTTTCAAGCCTCATTGCTTAAGCTGGGACATCTCATTTTCTTCTGACCTTAGACTGGGATTTACACCATCAGCTCCCCTGGTCCTCAGGCCTTGAGACTTGGACTGAATTACACAACTGCCTTTCCTGGGTCTCCAGCTTTCAGATGGCAGCTCTTGGGACTTCTCAGCCTTCATAATTGTGTGAGCCAATTTTTCATTTATATAGATATAGATATGGATAGCTACGTATCTTCATCCTATTCTATTTCTCTGGAGAAACCTAACACACCATAGCACTTGTACATTATTAATCATGAATTACTTGACCCACTGTACTATAATTATTCACATATTTATCTGCCTCTCACAATTAAGATTGAGCTCCTCAAGGGCTGGTATTAGGTCTTACTGTATCTTCTTTTCTCCATTGCAAAGAAGAATAACTAGCACTTGGTAGGCATTCAATAAATGTTAGTAAATTTTGTATTAATAGTTTAAAGACATGTAAAGTAATCTACTTCATTTGTAGAAAAAGAAATGCCACAAACATAACGTAACTTAATTTTAATCAACATATTTTAAAACAATGTTACTTTTTAAAAGAAGATGTAAAATGAATAACTACATGATAGTATCATTAATTAGATGTCCCCTGGTGTGTATACACTATTCCAAACAGGTACTGACTGACGGCTCACTGTAAGATAAAGTGAAATTTCTAGTAAAGGTTCCGGAGCTCAAACTTCAGTCGCATACTATTAGTATGATTAGCGGTGACTTTCATAATATATGGTCATCAGTCTTATCAGAGAGAAAGGATAATCAAGAAAAAATCATCCCTAGAAAGTTAAGATCATATCCTGAATGGGAAATATTGAGAACAGGTCTGAGCCTTGTGGATCAGAGCAGTGACTATTGAAGATCTAAAAAAGGAGGTGTGGGAGGATATAAGAACATGCAGGCGACCAGAGGCATCTGTCTAGGAAAAGCATACTCTTTTGGAGGTGGGAGGTAATTTGAAGTGGGAGGTAAGTCTTAGAGCCTTGGAGATGAAGGGGAAGCAAGAGGCAAAAATTAGGGTCTTAACAAAAACTTGAGTATCAAAAAAAGTACCAACTCTTCCACTCCCAAAATAGCACCATTTACTAAAGAACAAGCACAATATGTCTAGTAACAGAAAACACTGAGAACTATAGGAAGAAACATAGTAAACCATCCAGACAAAATGACATCCAGACAAAATGACAAACAAGTTTTCTTGCTGGATCAGGAAAACTCCAAAGATTTTGAAGCAACAGATAATAATAGATATACATGTAATGCTTCTAAAACAACAAAATGAAAGGGTAAAATAAAATTTTCAGCTGACAAAAATATTCTCCAAATGTTCACAAAATTGAGGAAGACTATAAAATAAATCCCCAACATGAATTAGCCACAACTAAAAGGCATTTGCAAATGGGAAACAACACTGGAAATCAGAATTTAAAAAAAAAAAAACTCAGAATAGAAGTGCACAAAAAATAGCAACAGATGAAAAAATAGTCAAGTAAATTTGAGAAAGAAATTTAAAAATCTGTCAAAAATATTTCAGAACCAAATAGTAAATTACAAGGTGCCCGAAGAGGACTATATTTGAGTGAAATATAATAAATGGCATTGAGAAGAAGAAAGAACACAGCCAAAAAAATCAAATTAAATTAAAAGGTAGAAGTGTTAAAAGGGAATGTGATGGATTAAAACATTTAAAACTCAAAATAATCACATGCAATTCATGAACCTTGATAGGATCCTTGATTTTTTTAAAAAAACTGTACATTTATTTGGGAAAATATTTGGAAATTGAAATTTAAGGTATACCTTTTATTATTGAAGTTGTTAATTTTCTCATGTGGAATGACAATGGTATTATTATATAGGAGAATGCAGTGTCTTCTCGGTACCTGAAATATAATAGACACTTAATACCCGTCATTCCTTTACTAATCATGATGCAAATGAATTAAGAACGTGGGAAGGACAATGATTCATCAGACTAAATCTCTGCAAGCCATCTTAGACTACTTTGGCAGAGGAGTAGTGAACAGACCACATAAGTGGTCTCCCACTGTGTTCATCATCAATGAGTCATATAAGATATTAAAGTCAATTCTGATCTTTGGATTTTAAAACAGACACTATAAAATTAATGGGCATCTAGAGATGAGCAGTCTGGATATTAAAAGGTCAAGATTCCATATCATGATTACTGGGATTGAAATATTTTGTATAGAAAATTTAAGATCTAAGTGGGAAGACACTTAAAAGCCAGTCCATGTAACTCAAAAGGGCAGAATTGGACAATGGGAGGAAGTTACATTTAGTTTGATTAGTTGATTAAATTTAAACAGTTGAATCCCTAAAGTTGTGTTTTCACCACCCCTAGAGATGGTCAAGTCATGTTTCAATGTCCACCAAGTAATAATGTTATAAGAAGGATTCCTGCACCAAGTAGCAGGTGGATTTGGATGCCCTCCTCAGTGCCTTCTAATCTTTGGGTCTCAGACTCAGTTGCATCACTCTCTTATTTGGGATTGTGATTCCTAGATGCTATTGTGCCGTATACCATAATCCAAGGATTCTATCTAGCAAGCTGGGTTTCACATTTGACCTGTTACACAAACACCATTCCAGAATTTCTCAAACGACTACATACACCCATGGTCCCTGACCAATGAAGAGGAATGTAAGGGGATCAAAGAATCTAAGAATCAGCCTCACCAGGACAGATTTTCTCCCAACCTCTAACATATCCTCTTTACAAATCTAATGAGATTATAGAATCTGAACCATTTGCATCAGGATGATGCTGGTCTCATAGAATGAGTTAGGAAAAAGTCCCTCCTCCTCAATTTTTTGGAATACTTTCAGCAGGAATGGTACCAATCCTTCTTTACACATCTGGTAGAATTTGACTGTGAATCCATCTGGTCCTGGGATTTTTTCTTGGTTGCCAGTGTTTTTATTGCTGATTCAATTTCAGAACTTATTGGTGGTCTGTTCAGGGATTTAGTAACTTCCTGAAAACTGAATCTCTTGGTCTGGCTTACCTAACAACTTAAAGCTCAGGCTAAGATTCTTTATATATGTATATATTTTATTATACTTTAAGTTCTAGGGTACATGAGCACAACATGCAGGTTTGTTACATATGTATACATGTGCCATGTTAGTGTGCTGCACCCATTAACTCATCATTTACATTAGGTATATCTCCTAATGCTATTCCTCCCCCCCTCAACCCACAACAGGCCCCAGTGTGTGATGTTCCCCTTCCTGTGTCCAAGTGTTCTCATTGTTCAATTCCCACCTATGAGTGAGAACATGTGGTGTTTGGTTTTTTGTCCTTGCGATAGTTTGGACAATGATGGTTTCCAGCTTCATCCATGTCCCTACAAAGGACATGAACTCATCACTTTTTATGGCTGCATAGTATTCCATGGTGTATATATGCCACATTTTCTTAATCCAGTCAATCATTGTTGGACATTTGGCTTGGTTCCAAGTCTTTGCTATTGTGAATACTGCTGCAATAAACATACGTGTGCATGTGTCTTTATAGCAGCATGATTTATAATCCTTTGGGTATATACCCAGTAATGGGATGGCTGGGTCAAATGGTATTTCTAGTTCTAGATCCCTGAGGAATCGCCACACTGTCTTCCACAATGGTTGAACTAGTTTACAGTCCCACCAACAATGTAAAAGTGTTCCTATTTCTCCACATCCTCTCCAGCGCCTGTTTTTTCCTGACTTTTTAATGATCGCCATTCTAACTGGTGTGAGATGGTATCTCATTGTGGTTTTGATTTGCATTTCTCTGATGGCCAGTGATGATGAGCATTTTTTCATATGTCTGTTGGCTGCATAAATGTCTTCTTTTGCGAAGTGTCTGTTCATATCCTTCTCCCACTTGTTGATGGGGTTGTTTTTTTCTTGTAAATTTGTTTGAGTTCATTGTAGATTCTGGATATTAGCCCTTTGTCAGATGAGTAGATTGCAAAAAGCTTCTCCCATTCTGTAGGTTGCCTGTTCACTCTGATGGTAGTTTCTTTTGCTGTGCAGAAGCTCTTTAGTTTAATTAGATCCCATTTGTCAATTTTGGCTTTTGTTGCCATTGCTTTTGGTGTTTTAGACGTGAAGTCCTTGCCCATGCCTATGTCCTGAATGGTATTGCCTAGGTTTTCTTCCAATGACTTTCTTCACAGAATCGGAAAAACCTACTTTAAAGTTCATATGGAACCAAAAAAGAGCCCGCATTGCCAAGTCACTCCTAAACCAAAAGAACAAAGCTGGAGGCATCACACTACCTGACTTCAAACTATACTACAAGGCTACAGTAACTAAAACAGCATGGTACTGATACCAAAACAGAGATATAGACCAATGGAACAGAACAGAACCCTCAGAAATAATACCACACATCTACAACTATCTGATCTTTGACAAACCTGACAAAAACAAGAAATGGGGAAAGGATTCCCTATTTAACAAATGGAGCTGGGAAAACAGGCTAGCCATATGTAGAAGGCTAAAACTGGATCCCTTCCTTACACCTTATACAAAAATTAATTCAAGATGGATTAAAGACTTAAATGTTAGACCTAAAACCAGGCTAAGATTCTCAAGGGGTAATTCTTAGACCTTATCCCCAGAAATAGGATTTGTAAGAATAGTGACCAAGAGAAAGGTCTTCAGAAAATTAATGGCAAATACTTCATAAAATACTCCTTCATGCTCTAAGAATAGAAAATGTCTGCCTGTTAGTTCCCTAATATATTTTATGTTGTATTAGTCTAAATATGAGACAGAGTTGTTCCTATGTAATGCAGGTGATAATGGACCAATTGTTTATCCTAAACCAAGTTCCCAAAACCAAGAAGTCGAAGAAAGGGAGAGCAAAAAAGAAAAGATTTTTTTTTGCTTGATTTCTGACAGAGGGGTATGATTAAGAGGTTGGAAGAGTTGCAGAAGAGTCTCTCAAGAGAAAAATCTGAGTGATTTCGTGCCCTGATATATAAGTAGAAACCTAATAAAGGTGTGGGCCCTCTAAGAAGGAGATAATTGCTTTAATTCCTTACAAAGTTTTCAAAGTGGTGAAATAATTAGTCCCTTGTGAGTGAGTCAATGCAGATAAACTTTTAGGTTGAAAAAAATGATTTCCTGATTTGGAGATGCTTCCCAACATTTACAGATACTCAAAGGTGGAGAGATTTCCACTTACATTCTGGTGGCATTTGGAGTTGATCTTTAATTAAGGATTTAACAGCTGTCTATTAACTAGAGTTGAATATCTATAGTTTGTATTCCTGTGATAGACTCAAGTGTGTACATGCATGCAAGCATGCACATAAATACCTGCATGTACCCAACCTCTCCATTTTCCAGCCCAACACCAGCAGCCTTGGACCAGTGGGTGCCCTGCACCGTGGATAGCCATGCTGCAATTATAAGGGATGCTGCTCCTCTGGTAATAGTGTCAATGGCACTAACTTCTGAAGTGACTTACCTGGTTCCTTGTACTATTTAGGGCCTATTTGTATCCTTTTTCTACTTTCCTAATCCTGACCCTTTTGCCAGGCTCAATCTAGTCCAAGAAAACAGTGAATTTCCTAGAGCTGTGTGATCTGAGCTATTCATATATGCGTCCTCTGCCTACAACTCCCTATGTACAGAATCTCGGAGGAGGCACTTCAAAATCTGCCCTTTCTTCATCCTTTACCCGTCTCTTCCCACCAACATACAAGTCTAGTTTATTCTCTCCCTCTGGTCCAAATTAAACCACATTCACTCGGAGCGGCCTAGTAACTCCCAAATGCCCTAATAAGTCCAGAGCCAGAAGACAGGGGATCATGCATCGGAGAGACTCGAGATTCCTAAAAAACAGACAGCTGACTCTTCTCCATGATATAACATTAAGTTCCTGGGAAACTAAGAAATAAATAGCCTGCTTTTAAAGTTATGGGGGGAAAGGGTTAATGCTAGCCTTTACAACTTGGCAAGTATAATGCTGAAATACAGCCAACTGACAAGTATAATGTTGAAATAAAGCATCCAAGTATTCAAAAAACTTAGCTCATAGGAGTTTTCCCTTAGAAAGATGCTGGAAGATCCACTCCATCAAAACCTGGAAGTAAACAAGGAAAGAAGAGGACAGATAATTTGGAAAGAAAGAATGCAACACAGGAGAACTGTGAACGGATGTCCCTGGACGAGGACTCTGTCCCAGGCCTACAGAGGACACAGCTAGATCACTTGGGAAAAATATTGCTGGGGTTCAGATGTATGTAGAATCATCTTAGGGGGAAAATTTGCAAATACAAACAAAACTGTTTACAGGCACCTGTTAACTATAGGAAAAACACATTTGAGAATTAAGAAATGTTTATACAAGCAAATTACTATTAAATATGTACCAGAAGAAATAGTTGAATACTCTAAAGAGTAGCACCATATAAGTAAAAGGAAAAGGGCAATAGTATGTCACCTTTCTATGTAAGTTACTTATAATTATTTGATATTTTCAAAACTACACATGTATGACTTTGATTTTTAAAATATTTAAATTAAAAATACAAATATAGTGAAAATATCCCAGTCAATGATGGAAGTACCATTGAAAAAAATATATTTTTTGGCAAAAACTACTACAAATTCATTGTAATTTTTACATGAATTTTTGTAATAGCATTAACATACACTTAAAAGATACACATATGTTAGGCCTACATGGACTATTTACTGTCCATGTGTGTCCACATTGTGGATCACAGAAGTTGAGAACTTTTGCCTACTTGTTAGCTTACATAAAATTATTTGACATGGTGCATAGAAGATTATGACCTAAACAGAAAATGAAGAAGAAAATGTCCAAAAATATTTGTTTAATGGTGAACCATGCAGAAGGCAGATTCACTATATATGAGCTATATACATGCCTTCTAGTGTCCCTTTTATTTAAGCTGTTTCCTTTTACTTTGAATTACGAGGTTAAAATTAAAAATTATATAGTATTTGAGTATAAAATATTCTGGCAGCGCTTGTGCATGTGGAGACCCCAAGGTTGTATTGATGCCTCTGATGCAGAGTCTATAATAAGCTGGTCACAGTTGCTAACTGCTGGTGGTGCAGCTGAGTGATACAGACCTGATATTCAAAAACAATGTTGGCTCTTTGGATTGTATGTAGGGGGCCTAAAGGTGAATGAAGACTCTTAAATAATGATCTGATCAATGTACGTGGCATCTGAGGAGTTGTAAAGCCTGTTGGAGAGTTTTGTACAATGGTTTCATGGCAATACAAAGACACAAAGTGTTAACGTTAAGTCACTAGTTCACACTGAAGGAAGACTCACAAGCAAGCCTAATGATACACAGGAGAGACAAATGTGCCTAAACTAAAAATAAGACATTGAGTACATGTCAGTGAGACATGAAAGATGAGGTACTGACCTCCTACCACCAAAGAACTGCCACTCAACCATGTGGTCAAGCTAAACATTTAAAATGATACATGAATTGAAAGGGTCCTATTCTTTGACGTTGTAAGACATTTTGATGTTTCAAAATAGTCTCAATTAAAATCCCAGCAAGATGTTTTGTAAAGATTTACAAACTAATTCCAATATTTATATGGAAAGGCAATGGTAAGAAAATAGCCAAAACAGTTCTGACAAAGAGAAACAAAATAATTTCTTTCTATTATTTATTTATTCAATCTTTATGTATATCATATATTGATAAAATATCATTATTTTATACTATAGGTTATAATCCAAACTACATTATTAAATTTATCACTCAAATAATTCTATGTTTGGTTATTAGAAGCTTCCATAGAGTGAATGATTGTATTCCTCCAAAAATTCATATGCTGAAACATAATGCCCAGCACAATGGTATTTGGAGGCAGGACTTTTGCAAGGTGATTAGGTAATGACAGGGAGCCCTCATAAATGTGATTAGCGCCCCTATTTAAAAGACCCCAGAGACCTCTTTTGCATCTTCTGCCATCACCAGATGCCAAATCTGTTAGTGCCTTGATCTTAAACTTCCCAGCCTTAAGAGCTGTGAGAAGTAAATTTCTGTTGTTTATCAGCCACGCAGTCTATGCTATTCTTTTATAGCATCCCACAGGGACTAAGAAAGGAACTCCTCCAGATTGGGTCATTTATCCCTTTGACATACCCCCATCCTTTTGTTTTTAAGAGCATTTCTATATTTTTTAACATTCGAGATGCTTCAGCCTTATCTCAGTTCTTCTTGCTCAGACCCTGAATCATCGATGTCTTCAAGGAGCCCTGGTTGATTTTTTTCAACAATGTTACTATAGAACAAGATCCCAACATGGGGTATACAAGTAATTACTGTGTCTATGCCCTCTCGGCAGACAGAGATAGGAAGTACATATTTATATATTAGCACATGCATACAGATATCTATAATAATTTCCATGTCTATTGTCTGCATAAGCTAAACATGAGCTCAAGCTGATATCTTTGATTCTAATCCAGTACCACATGATACATTCTATCCTTCTTCCCCTGCATCTCTGTAGCTCTTCTCTTCTTAGTAAGAAACCAGGCTCTCACCATCCACTATCCTTTTTGTACTTATTTAACTCCAGTATACATGTACAGCAATTTCAGGATTGTTAACCCTTTCTTCCATGAGAAACAATTTTAACAATTACAGTGCAGTGATTATGTAGTTATTTTTCTTTCAGCCTTATAATTTTCTGTCGAAAAACTGTTTTCCAAAGTTACATAAGGTAGTTCATACTCCCCACCCTCTTCAGTGAACTTGTATCATACACAGATTTTTTTTGTCACAGTCTGCATTCTATCTTAGGATTCACCAAGCTTTTTTTTGATATTTTTAAATTTGCATATATTGAAGTTCACTTTTTGTGCTGTAAAGTGCTATGAGTTTGACAAACGCATAATGGATCTGACAATATCATACAGATTAGTTCCATCACCCAGAAATCCCCCTGTACTGTCCTAGTGAAATACTGTCTTCTTTTTTTTTTTTCTTCTTTTTTTGAGATGGAGTCTCACTCTATTGCCCAGGCTGGAGTGCAGTGGCGTGATCTGGGCTCACTGTAAGCTCCACTTCCCAGGTTCACGCCATTCTCCCGCCTCAGTCTCCCGAGTAGCTGGGACTACAGGTGCCCACCACCACACCCGGCTAATTTTTTGTATTTTTAGTAGAGACGGGGTTTCACCGTGTTAACCAGGATGGTCTTGATCTCCTGACCTTGTGATCCGCCCACCTCCGCCTTGCAAAGTGCTGGGATTACAGGCGTGAGCCACTGTGCCCAGCCGTAAAATATTGTCTTCTTACTTATCACAAAGACATTAAGTATCCACTTATCTTTTTTCTATCTCTGTCGGTTTCTCCTTTGTTACAGAATGTCATTAGAATTGAATCGTACACTATAGAACCTTTTGCTATAGCTTCTTTCACTTAGCAAAATGCATTTGCAGTTCATGCATTTTGTTATGTGAATTATTAGCTCAATGGATTACAATTTGTTATCAATTTACCTACCGAAGGACATTTTGATTGCTTCTAATTGCTGGCAATTATAAATAAATCTATAAACATTCATGTGTGGGTTTTCGTGTGGATTTAAATTTGTACTTCACTTGGGTAAATACGTAGCAAGTACATGGCTGGGTTGTATGGGAAGTCTGTGTCTAACTTTATAAGAAACATCTGAACTGCCTTCCCAAGTGGTCCTAACATTTTTCTAGGACAGCAATAAATGAGGCTGCTTCATGCTCCACATTTTTCCCAGTATTTGGAACTATCAGATTTTTTTTTTTTTTTTTTTGGATTTTAGCTTTCCAAATAGGGTTACAGTGGTATTTCATTGTTTTAACTTGCAATTTCCTAATGACAATTTATGTTCAGCATCTTTTTAAAAGTCAACTTGCCATCCTTACATCTTCTTTAGGATTTATCCATTCAGATATTTTCCATGGTTTTTTTATTGAGCTGTTTCTTTTCTTATTATTGAGTTTCCAGAGATGTTTTTGTCCAGTTTATTCTGGATACAAGTTTTTTATCAGATGTGAAATATTCAAATATTTTCTTTCAGTCAGTACCTTATCTTTAAAAATAACTTTAATTTTTATTTCAGGGTAGAAGTGCAGGTTTGTTACATAGGTAAACTTGTGAAATGGGGGTTTGTTGTACAGATTATTTCCCTTCACAGTGACTTGTGTAGAGCAAAAGTTTTCAATTTTAATAGAGATCAATTTTTCTATTTTTTCTTTCATTCATTGTACTTCTGAATCATTTGGTGGTTTATGTAAAAACTAACCACCAAACTCAAGGTCACATAGATTTTCTCCTAAGCGTTTCATAATTTTGCATTCACACTTATTACATATAAACATTGAACTGTTCCAGCGCTATTTTTTTAGAAAGGTTAACCCTTTTCTATTGAATTTCCTTCCCAATGCTGCCAAAAATAAGCTGATAGTTGCTTAGGTCTAGGTCTATTTCTGGGCTCTCTATTCTCTTGTATTAATTTATGTATCTATCATTTCTCTAATACCACACTGACTTGATCATTGTAACATTACAAGAAGTCTTAAAATTAAGATTTCCGGGTGTGTCTTCTGACTTTGTTCTTTTTTCAAAATTATCTTGGCCTTTCTATTACCTTTGCCTCTCTATACATCTTAGAAATATTTTGTCAATATCTGCATAAAATCTTGCTAGATTTGATTCGAATTGCACTAAATCCATAGAACAAAATTGTAAAGAATTGACATCTTAACAATTTTGTATCTTTCAATCCATGAGTATGGTACATCTTTCCAATTATTTGGAGCTTCTTTGATTTATTTCACCAGTAATTTGTAGGTTTCTAATAATATCCTGAACTTATTTTGTTAGATTCATAACAAAGTACTTCACTTATTTGGGTGCTGTAAAAAATGATATTAGTTTATACATTTCAATTATAATTGTTCATTACTGATATATAGAAAAGCAATTGACTTTTTTGCATATTGACCTTGTCTCTTTCAGCCTTACTAATCTCTTATTATTTCCAGGAGGTTTTTTTGGTAGAATTTTAGGGACTTTCTATAGACAATCATGTCATTGGCTAATCATCAGGAAACAATGGTCAGCATGGTAATTGATCACATTGCCTTGTTTATCATGCTTCCTGTATCACTTCATTTACTTTTGCTATACTAGGATTGCATCCTTCCCCAAATAAACCTTTAGCACTTAATCCTTGCCTAAGGCTCTGATTTCTAGAGAGTACAGGCTGTCAGCAACCTCTCACCTGCCTCAAAATAATTTTTAATTATTTGATTTTAATATAAAATGTCGAGATAGAAACACCACATAAATATATGTATAACTATTACAAGGTGAACCACTTCATAATAATTGCAATCATTACCAAGGTCAAGAAACAGAATTTTGATAGCAGTCACATAAATCCATTTGTGTGTTCCATTACAATTGCAATGCTCACATCATCAGCAAAAACTACAATTCTCAACCTTTAAGAAATTACTGCCTTGCTTTCCTGAATAGTTTAATCATCCTAGTTTGAATTGTTACACATTATAGCTTAGTGTTGTACATTTTGTAATTCTATATGTTTTAAGTATATTTTAATCTATAGATTCTCTGTATAGCGCATTCACTTTCTTCCAATCTACTTGTTGAAGAACTCAGGTATTTTGACAGTAGATTTTTCCATAATGTGGGTTTTGCTAATTTCATCCACATAGTGCAATTAAACATATTCGTCTGTTTCAAGCTCCTCTTATAGGTTTCCTGTACTAAACCTGGAATCAGTCATTTCTCCAAGAAGCCCTAGATTCTGGCAGCAAGAAAAATTATTGTAATACCACAGTCTGAACCTAGGAATGATTATATTTGTTGGAATGGTCAATGTTATTAGAATTTTGAGTGGACAAAGCCAGTAGGTAAATAGGTAAATGGGTGGTAGATAGATAGATAGATTAACCATGAATCCGCCATATATATAATTTAAACGGAAGACTCTAACAACTTTCCCTAAGCTCCTCTAAATTACATTTAAAATTAGAATATTCAGTAAGTATTCATTTGCTTTATCTGACATTATACATGCAACAATTATAAAATACTAATACTATATCCCCGAATATAATTAGTGAAAACATTTTTAAAATATTTGCATATACTATCCCCATTCTTCTCTTTTTAAAAACATTGTCCTACTGCATCTACATTGTCAAACCACATAGTTTTTGTTTTTTTTTTAAGACAGAGTCTAACTCTGTCACTCAGGCTGGAGTGAAGTGGCATGATCTTGGCTCACTGCAACCTCCACCTCCCAGGATCAAGTGATTGTCATGCCTCAGCCTCCTGAGTAGCTGGGATTACAGGCACATGCCACCACGCCTGGCTAATCTTTTAAAATTTTTAGTAGAGACAGGGTTTCACCATGTTGGCCACACTGGTCTCAAATTCCTGACCTCAAGTGATCTGCCTGCCACAGCCTCCGAAAGTGCTGGGATTACAGGCGTAAGCTACCGTGCTCAGCCCTAGATATTTTAAAAGACAATTTTTGAATCTTTTGAATAAAAAATTTGTTAACAATATATGCACATATAAATCACAAAATAAATTATTAATTTGACAAAAGGAAAATTAATACATTTACATGACAAGATTTCATTAAAAACTAAAAAATCAAAAAACAGATTGAAAAAAGATATTTTCAACATATATAAGATAATATAAAGTAATACTCACAATGTTTAAAGAATATCTCTATATTTTTATAAAAGTAGTAAAGGCCTCAGGATAAGAAAAATGTGAAGCTCCATCTCTTCTCCCTTATTATTCTTCCATTTATCCTACTTAGCTCCAGAGAAACTTTACAAAATATTCGGAGTTAATAAAGATGCTTCTGCCAAAATATCTCCTTTGTTACAATCAATTATGTGGATAAACAAGCAAACTTTCCTTGGCAATTAGAAGCAGAATGAAGTCTTTTATTTTTGAGATAGCACAAGATTATTATGAAGTAGAAGTGAAAGCAATGTACACAGCTATACCATAAACAGTTTTCCTTCACAGACCATTCCCATAAATGCCATTCCCAGAAACATATCCTCAAGGTAACCCATTTCCTGGTTGCCCTCTCAGATGTTTCTTTATGCAACTATATACAAATATGAACATAAATTAAGTTGTACTTTGTTCATACAAAAAGGAAACAAACGTTTTCTCTTCTCCTTTCTTACTCAAGAGTGTATCTTGGAGATATATATATATAGATATATATAGATATATATATTTTTTTTTTTTTTTGAGATGGAGTCTCACTCTGTCACCCAGGCTAGAGTGTAATGGCATGATCTCAGCTCACTGCTACCTCTGCCTCCCAGGTTCAAGCGATTCTCCTGCCTCAGCCTCCCAAAGTGATACCCAAGCTGAGATTACAGGTGCACGCCACCACGCCCAGCTAATTTTTGTATTTTTAGTAGAGACAGGGTTTCACCATGTGGGTCAGGCTGGTGTCGAACTCCTGACCTCATGATCCGCCCACCTCAGCCTCCCAAAGTGCTGGGATTACAGGCGTGAGCCACTGTGCCCGGCCCACTTTCTTTTTATTGATACAGAAAACCCTCATGTTTCCAACCCTCATATAATAGCAACTGAATGAAAGTCCCATAAAATATATAAGTAGTCATCTTTTGATGTCCATTTGGGTTGCCACCAGACTTGTGTAATCACCTGTGTAATGATGCAGAAAAAATGTGTCACGCAATACAGAAATATTAATTGCAAATAGTGGGTATGACAGGAACTACAGAGAGAATGGGGCAATACAGGAACTGAGATACAGGAATTAAGGGAGTTCAGTGTAGAGCTAGAAGGCAGCTTGGTAAACTTAGGTTTTGTGAGAAAATAAGGGGGAAAAGAAACAAATGAATCTGGTAGTCACAGAGAGAGCGACACAAAAAGGAATTAAGAAAAAAACTGAGCAGGAAGTGGGAGAAAGAAGGGAGCACTGAGGACAAAAGTGCTATTTCAGGATTGAAGAATGTGTGAGACGCAGGAAAAGGGACTGTAGGCTACCACTCCCTCTGCCCTCTCTCCATTCCACCCTCAGCCAAAAGACACAGAAAGCCCAGCTGTCCCTTATCACATCACCTCCCAGACATAGTTCCATTTCCCTCCCTCATTTGAAGATGGCATAATGACGTGGGTGACATTAGATAAAATGCCTCTTTCTAAGAGCTTCCATCCACGCCTGAGAAGGTCCACCAATTTGAGATGCACCTGTAAGAGCACACATTCAGCCTTAAGATTGCTAAGCAGTTAGGGTCAGGGAGTGAGTTCACTCTCACAAATGCCAATCGGAAAACCCAAAGAAAGGCACTATCACTATTGGACACTGCAAGCAGGAATCAACGACAAAAGTTTGAAGCTTGTGCTGGCCCTGAGATTACTCAGGGAAGTGCTAGTGAGTTTACACAATAAGATGACACCTTGAAACCACGTGGCAATGTAGAGGAAGATAATCTTGGCACATACGATCAAATATGTATATCAGAGGTAAGAAAATATATCACACTTGGCCGGGCGCAGTGGCTCACGCCTGTAATCCCAGCACTTTGGGAGGCCGAGGCGGGCCAATCACAAGGTCAGGAGATCGAGACCATCTTGGCTAACACAGGGAAACCCCGTCTCTACTAAAAAATACAAAAAAATTAGCCAGGCGTGGTGGAGGGCGCCTGTAGTCCCAGCTACTTGGGAGGCTGAGGCAGGAGAATGGCATGAATCTGGGAGGCGGAGCTTGCACTGAGCCAAGATCGAGCCACTGTACTCCAGCCTGGGTGACAGAGCAAGACTCTGTCTCAAAAAAAAAAAAAAAAAGAAAGAAAGAAAGAAAATATATCACACTTCTATTGTTTTTCCCATTATCAGGACCAAGGGTTCAAAACATTGAACATCTTTCAGATGTTTACACTTCTCACATTTATTTTGCAACAGGTATTATAAGTACAGAGGGCTAATAAATATAAACATCTATTTAAAAAATAATGAACTGATCTTCCATGGAAAAAGAATTTAATACAAATTGAAGCCATGTCATAGTTTAAATACCCATTGTAGATCATGAGCTGTTTGATTTTGAGAATAATCATTTTGTTTCAATTAGTACTATCAGATTACTCAAATCCATGATGAGGATTTGAACTGTACTCAGGACAGACTTAATTTTTAAGGAGTTGATAGCAGCGTTTCATGCCATCTCCAAAGGCCTGTATGAATTCGTCATTCCTCAGGGTGAAGATGAAAGGGTTCAGAAAAGGGGTCACCACTAAAACCAACAGTGACACTACCCTGTTATACTCAGCTGCCTGCGTTTGCTTGGGTTTCACGTAGAGAAACAAGCAGCTGCCACAGCCAATCACAACATAGGTGAAGTGGGAGGCACAAGTAGAAAAGGATTTCCTCCGGCCAGAGGCTGATGGAATCTTGAGGATGGTGGAGATGATGTAGGTGTACCAGACAATTGTAGGGATCAAAGGACCAATGAGAATGAAAACAGCCATTAGAAAAAGAATAAACTCTGTGAAAAGAGTGTCCTCACAGGATACCTTGAGCAATTGTCCTCAGTCACAGTAAAAATGGTCTAACACATTTGATTTGCAGCAAGTAAGCTGAAAAGTGGCATAAACTGGCCAGATTTCAGAAAGAAACCCAAAAACCCATGACACAATTATCACCCAAATGCAGGTACTGCTGTTCATAATGATGTTGTACCTCAAAGGGTTACACACAGCCACATAACGGTCCACAGCCATCACTCTCATTAATGCCAACTCTGAGGTACCCAAAGAAAGGTATAAATATAGCTGTGCAGCACAGGCTGTCAAAGATATGATCTGAGTGCTTGGAAGCAGCAACCCCCCGAGCATAAAAGGGACAGTGGTGGATGTGATCAGGATCTCCAGCACAGAGAGGTGGCCCAGGAAAAAACACATGGGGGACTGCAGACGTTTATCAACACAGACAGTGACGATGATGACCACGTTTCCCATCACTGTCACTGCGTACAAGAGGAAGAAGGTTGCAAAAAGGATACGGTGTACTTCTTGGGAGCCAGGGAAGCCTAAGAGAAAAAATTCAGTGGCGCTAGAGAAATTCCCCAACATTTACTTCTGAGTGCTTTTCCCTTCTGAAATCTAGAGAAAAAAAAAGAGTTAATATGGCTTCCCATCTTAACAGAAGTAGAAACTGTTCTGAAATCCCCCTCCTGCTGACAGGCTGCACGCCAGGACTAGAATGGTAGGCATTTGTCTTCTACTATTCCCTGTGTATGGTCAGCGGCAATTTTTCTTTTCTTTTCTTTTTTTATTTTTTGAGATGGAGTTTCACTCTTGTCACCCAGGCTGGAGTGCAATAGCACGATCTCTACTCACTGTAACATCCCCTGTAACCTCCCAGGTTCAAGAGATTCTCCTGCCTCAGCCTCCCGGGTAGCTGAGATTATAGGCATGCACCACCACACCCAGCTAATTGTTTTGTATTATTAGTAGAGATGGGGTTTCACCATGTTGGCCAGGCTAGTCTCAAACTCCTGACCTCAGGTGATCCACCCTCCTCAGCCTCCCAAAGTGCTGGGATTATAGGTGTGAGCCACTGTGCCCGATTTAGGGGCAAGTTTTCTAACTATGCACATATGCCAAGAAAATTGAATTGGCCAAGAAGATGATCCCAGTCCCCAGTGCCATACCTTAGACATGAGAGCCTGCACCCTGCCCTGCATGCACCATTGCACCCCCAATGCTCAGTTCACCTGCCTCCCTCTCTGCTCTGAACAGCCAGCAGTCAGCCTCCAGGACCAGAGTGTGTTTCTTTCTATCACTAACCCTCTTCCACCTGGAAGGTCCTAAACTACTCTGTCTGCCAAGTATTTTCTGTCCTGTAAATTCCTGCTCCAGTATCATGTTCTATACAAAAGTTTTCCTGGCCAATGCCCCTGAGCTGCTTACTTGATTTCTTTGTTTCATCAGAATGTAGGTTCCATTTACAGGATGTTTATTTTAAAGCTTCTGCTCTACCTTCATCATCATTGCTGTGTGTTGGTGAGAGTGAGGGTAGGGAAGTCTCCTGAGGAGTTTCTATAAATGCTCGAGGGCAAGGGCTGAGGATCTCTCAACCTACTGGTCAGCTGGTTCCCTGCATGGATTACTCCTTTCTTCCTCCCTATCTTGGGGATGAAAGCCTCCCTTGCTCCTGTCCTCAGTAAATGTGTCTTCTTACAGAAGGCAGGCAACCAGCACCTGGTCTGAGTTGAGCCTGACCATCTCTCTCTAAGACTCTGACAACTCTTTTCACTGTTCTTAGAGAAAGAAAATTCAGACGAAATACAGAGGAAGAACTTTTATCTTCAGACTCTAACTGTCCCACACTGAACTTATGCTGGGTCTGACAAATAGGAGACTTTAGTCCAATTTCAACATCCTCTGCCTTCAGGATAATCCAAAGCCCTGGATCCATCAGGAGACCAAAGCCACCAAGTGTGACATCTGGGTTCAGCCCATGTCCTAAATACAGACAGCTTTGGTCTCAGTCTAACAGTAAATTTAGGAAGTCACCTCAGGGCCTTTATTTCTCCTATGAACACATCTTTCTCCCAAAATCATATTAGAAATTGAAGACTCCACTGTCACTTACATGAAACAGACCCTGCATCTTGAGTAACTTAGAATTCCTGGGCTTTATTTTTCACTTCTTTCAGGTTTTTGGTCAAGTATCTGAGTGCAAATTTTCTCTTCATTCTGTCTAAAAGAACACACGCCACCCTTCACTCTCTATCACCTCATCAGAATATATTTATCTTTTTAGCGCTCATCATGAGAAATTATGTTTACTTTTTAATTTTACTCATTTTACAATGTAAGCACCATGAAAGCAAAAAGATTGTCATTTTTGTTCACTATATCTCATATAGAATGAGGTGGTACTACTTTTGAGTGAATCAATGAATTGATCAATTAAAGAATGAATCTGTGAACAAAGCCCCTCCAAATCTGGCTATGGCCAATGCTAAAAGAAACTGCTTTCTCTCCCTTCTGTTTTCACGGAGACAGTGCTCAGTCATAATTCAGTCCTCTCTCTGAGACCCTGATAAAATGGCAGTTGGGTAACAAGGACAGACTTGACGGAAGAGCTCAGTAGAGTGATTTCCATAATCTCTCTTTCCCCAGGACCAGATGAAAAGAAAGTAGAGATGATGTCAAGGACGGTTTTGACAATAGCAAGGAGTTGCACTGCATCCAGCAATGAATCAGAGAAGAACTGAAAGTGCTCTCTACTGTACAGGAGGAATTTGGAGATGAGACAATCTCCTTTGCCTCTCTCATAGCTTACCCATTAGGGTCTGAATGTCCTTGTTCTAGAAAGTTGGCAGGTCTAAAACTTTCCATCCTGAACCTCTCTCACTATTTTCTACACAGATGGAAACTGCTGGAATTCACTTACCTTCAAAGAAATTGAAGTGAAAAGCCATATGACTCTAAGTCTCAACCCAGACTACATCATGCCTGATTAGTGCTGAGACTGCCCTGTGGCTCAGAAGAAGCTACTACTTCCTCCCTCTCAGTGAACTAGAAAACTGTCTTCACATATGTATTCAGGAAAAGGCCCAGAAATCATAGTGCCATGGGATGCCCCAGAGTTTCTCTCTTTCTCTCTCTCTCTGTCTTTTCCTCCACAACATGTCTCTAAGGAATGTTATTCATTGAGGAAAGTTAGTTCAGAAAAACCCTAGGGATGCAGTGAAGGAGAAAACAAAGGAAGTTTCAGATCTTCCCTCCTGAGGCTAATCAAGATTTAGAACTCCTGGAAGTTTGGTATAATGAGCAAAGTTAAAATCTTCCTCATCAAGAGTCTGCCAACATCCAGGCTTCTTTTTGCTACACTTCAAATCCTGGTTAACATCAAACTGTTCGGGTCAGCCCCCTGTGCTTTCTTTTTTTTTTTTTGAGACAGAGTCTCACTCTGTCACCCAGGCTGGAGTGCAGTGGTGCAATCTTGGCTCACTACAACCTCCGCCTCCCCGGTTCAAGTGCTTTTCCTGCCTCAGCCTCCTGAGTAGCTGGGACTACAGGCACGCGCCAATACGCCTGGCTAATTTTTGTATTGTTAGTACAGATGGGGTTTTACCATGTTGGCCGGGATGGTCTTGATCTCTTGACCTCGTGATCTGCCTGCCTCGGCCTCCCAATGTGCTCTTATGTTTATTTCCCTAATCCCACTTAGCCCTACAAAGCCCAAGTTATCAGCAAGCAGAAAACTCCACAAAAGTTTCCCAGACACACATCAAAAATCCTCAGGGCAGGGAATGGTGCGTGATGTGAGCAAAATATTAGCCTAGGAAACTCCAAGCTCCTTTCCCTCCAGAGAAACAAAAGAAAACAGCAGAAACTGTCAGAACCAACTTCACCAGAACTCTGGAAAATAATCAAAGTTTTTCAGGAACCAAGCAAACACTGATTCAAGAAGAAGACAACTTTAAAATGTTAGGAAAACTTTGTCATGTTTTTATTTACCTGTGCCTACACTATCTCCAGCCAGCGGCAGTCTGCATCTCCAGTATGGAACTCTGGACCCCGCTTCCAGAGGGAGCAGAACAAATCTTAATCAGAAAGTACTGTGTATGTCTATTCAAATAGGTCTGGGGCTACCTGAAGGACTCACACAAGGTCCTCACCTTATTCACCCAACATAGCAGAAATCACTCATGGTGAAAAGTGGCAGGTATTGCTCAAGAACGTTATAAGAACAACTATAATCCTACAGTTACCTAGAGTAAAGATTACTATTGAGACATGCAACCCACCATCTAATGCCTCAGAGGAAATGTTGGGGAAAGTTTTTTTTTGGGGGGGGGAATTATGGAGTTCAAATGTACCTGTGGGGGAAATGATGGCCAACTACACACAGCCATGAAGCACCTCTCCCACTGAGGGAGCTCAAAATGTCAAGTAAACCAACATATTTCAAACAGATCTTCATAGAGAAAACAGAGTTTATAGAGAAGCTATGCAGATGCCTAAGCTGAAGAGGGAGGAAGCTGGAAATCCTATACAAGGTTTCTCAGCACTGGTACTAGTCAGCAGCCCTAAATACCGACTAAGTAAGGGGTGAATGAATTGATTGCATGGATACTCACTCTTGCTGCAGACCTCTGGGATACTAGTTACAAAAGACCCCACAACGCCCACAGACATTTAAATTGGCAGAGAGATCTTCCCAAAAAGTAGGCAGAGACAGCTCCAGCCTAGTGGAGTCTAGGAGATTTTTGCACGTCGTGCAGCTGCAGCAAAATGCTACCATAGGTGCCCATTCTCCAAGGCTCTCATCTTCCTCTGAGTACCTCTAACCCCAGCTGGCTGCTGGACTAGGAGAGAACAGGGCTTCCTGTGTGCTTGTGGCATTTCTGTTCTGCATAACCCTTATCTGCCAGCTCCTTCCAAGTCAACTGCCTGGCTGCTCCCACAAGGGCATGTACACAGCACAGCCTTCACTGTCCAGCATAAGTGCTTTGCTGGCAGCCCCACCTGAATGCTTTCCCGGGGGCCTGGAAGCACTTTGGCTCCCCTAACACAGCCAGCACCAACCTTGAGAGGTCAGAGGACAAAGCGATGAGCCAGGTCTCAACACCCCAAAAGGAACAGCACACAATTCAGGAGTGCGAAACTGAGATCTTTGGCTAGCGCTTATGCGGGGAAAGAGCCCCCACTCTCAGAACACGAAGAAGACTAAGACGCAGGCTCATGGGCAGGTGTGGCAGTGGGGCATTCCTCTTTCCACAGGGCAGGTCCAGAAACGGTGTGGCCTGTTTGTCAGACGTAGGTTTTGCCCAGGGGAACCCCACAGCTTGGAACACCAAACAAATGAAATGCAGGCATGGTGCCAGTGATTGGAGGAGGCTCCCCTAAAACCTGGCAATGGAACTGGCAAGGATGTCATCTCTCTCCCACCCCCCCCCACCACAGAGTACTGCTGCAAATGCACTGAAAGATAAAAGATCCATATAGTTGAGTAAGAGCCTATCTGCTGGCTGCTACTCTTCAGTGCTGTCTACTGGATCATAGCCCAAGTCACTACACCAAAAATGTTGTTCCAGTATACATCACCTGTCAAACCCAGGGCAAGAACCTAGCGACAAATAAAGGTCCTGTGCAGAGCCTTAGCCCTCTGAAAGGACTCAGAGACAAAGCCAATCAACTATACTCAACTTATACCACAATTAAACCCTCAAGAAAAATAAAGAATTTTTCAAAGCCCCATTCAAATGAAAGCAAATTCAAAAAGACAAAGGGACACCAGCCCTCTCAAATAAGAAAGAACCAGCACAAGAACACTGGCAATTCAGAAAGTCAGAGTGTCCCCTTACTTCCAAATGAGCATACTAGCTCCCCAGCAATGGTTCTTAAACAGACTGAAATGACAGATATTGAATTCAGAACTGGAATGGTAAGGAAGCTCACCAAGATAAAGGGAAAAGTTAAATCAATCCAATGAATCCATTAAAACAATGCAAGAGTTGAAAGATGAAATGGCCATATTAAGAAACAACCAAATAGAACTTCTGAAATTAAAACATGCATTACAAGAAATTCACAATACAATCTGGAAAAATAACAACAGAATAGACCAAACTGGGGAAAGAATCTAAGACCTTGAAGACAGGTCTTTCAAACAAAGTCAGCAAGACAAAAATAAAGAAAATAGAACTTTTAAAGATGAAGAAAATTTCTGAGAAATATAAGAATATATAAAGAGACCAAACCTATGACACATTGGTATTCATGAGAGAGAAGAAGAGAGAGTAGGCAACTTGGAAAACACATTTAAGGATATAATTCTTGAAAATTTCCCCAATCTCACTAGAGAGGTTGCCATGCAAATTCAAGAAATAGAGAAACCTCTGCAAGATACTATACAAGACAATCATCCACAAGACACACAGTCATCAGATCTACCAAGCTAAATTAAAAAGAAAAATCTTTAAGGAAGCTAGAGAGAAAGGTTAGGTTACTTACAAAGGGAACTCTATTAGGTTAAGAGCGGATGTCTCACCAGAAATCTTACAAGCCAGAAGAGGTTGTCGGCCTATTTTCAGCATTCTTAAAATTTTAACGGAGAATTTCATATCATAAGCTAAGCTGTATAAATAAATGAGAAATAAAATTCATTTCAGACAAGCAAACACTAAGGGAATTTGTAATCACTAGACAAGCCTTACAAGAGGTGCTTAAGGGAGTACTCGACATGGAAACAAAAGGATACCTGCTACCACAAAAACACACTTAAGCACAAAGGCCACAGACACTGTAAAGCAATTACTTCAAGCCCACAAAACAACAAGCTAACAACACAATGAAAGGACCAAGATCTCACATATTAATATTAACCTTCAATATAAATGGTCTAAATAACCCACTTGTAAGGTATAGAATGATGTTAGATTAAAAAATAAGACTCAATTGTCTGCTATCTTCAAGAGCCCAATCTCACATGGACAGACACCCACAGGCTCAAGGTAAAGATATGGGAAAAGATAGATCATGGAAACAAAAACCAAAAAAGAGCATGGGTCATTATTCCTGTATCATATAAATTAGACTTTAAACCAACAACAATCAAGAAGAATGGAAAAGAGAATTACATAATGATAAAGGGTTCAATTCAACAAGAAGACTGAGCTATCCTGAATATATATATATTCAGGTGTGTGTATATATATATATATATATATATACACACCCGGCATAGCAGCACCCAGACTCTTAAAACAAGTTCTTCTTGGCCTATTAAATGACAGTGACAAAATAATACTGGGAGACCTCAACATCCTATTGGCAGCACTAGACAAATCATCAAGGCAAAAAACTAAAAAATTCTAGATTTTTAATTTTTTTTTTATTTTTTCATTTGTTTGAGATGGAGTCTCACTCTGTCACCCAGGCTGGAGTGCAGTGGCACGATCTCAGCTCACTGCAAACTCTGGGTCCCAGGTTCACACCATTCTCCTGCCTCAGCCTCCCAAGTAGCTGGGACTACAGCCGCCTGCCACCATGCCTAGCTAATTTTTTTGTATTTTTAGTAGAGACGGGGTTTCATCATGTTAGCCAGGATGGTCTCGATCTCCTGACCTCGTGATCCACCCAGCTCAGCCTCCCAAAGTGCCAGAATTACATGCATGAGCCACTGCACCTGGCAGAAATTCTAGATTTAAAACTTAACACTCAACCAGTTAGACATTATGCCACGCATACTCTCAGACCATAGTGCAATAAAAATAGAAATGATCTTCAGAGGGAAAGCACTGAGAGTGGACAGAGGAATGATACAGAAGGCGTTCTAAAGGGGAAGGAAGCTGGGAACCCTGCACAGAGCTACCATGCATTGAGACTGACTTCTGGCCCCACACGACTCCAGGGGAACAGGTGAGTTGAATTGGCAAGGAGCAACCTCTTCTCACCATGGGACTCTGTAATCCTGGCAGGAGAGACGTTGACCACCATGGATGCCTGAGTTGAAAGAGAATGCTACTTAGAGAAATAGTAGGGGCAGCGAACTAGCTGAAGGCGAGCCCAGAAGGTTTGGTGCAGAAGCGTCTATAGTGGAGCATGTCCAGGGAAGCACATCTCTCCAAGTTCAACTTGCTACCATAAGAGAATTTAGCCCTAGGGGAAAGGTCAGACCTAAATTCTGCAGGGCGATCTTGGCCATCAGATAAGACTGCTCTGACCTGAGCACCCCTAGGTCTGCTGGCATCTCCTAGGGCCCCAGTCTGGTAGCACCTGCTTGGGTGTCTTCGGGGCCCACATCATAGCTCCTGTGCTGGTGGACTGTGCCTGGCTAGCAGAGAACTCCACTGAGGCAGCCCCTGTGGCCACTCAGCAGCCTGCCTGCTCCCTCCCCACACTGCAGCTTTCTCAGGGCCCACAGAAACCCTTCACATTGCTTTGCTGGTATGAGTGTGCACAGGCAGGTTTTGCCTTCCTTGCACGGCCAGCAAGCCTGTGTGCATGCACCCCACACTGCCACTGCTGCAATGGGAGTACACTCCACTCCCCCTTTCCCCACAAGACCCCCATTGCAGTCAAAGCCTTGGAAGGCACACAGTCAGCCAGTCCTGCCCCTGCCAGCACACTGCCCTTGTGCCAACACTGCCACAGAAGTGAAACTAGGCACAGAGAACAGCGAAATCTACCCCAGCCTGAGCTACCACTCTTGCCTGTGGCACACAGAGAACGCACACAGACCTGCACCTATCAGCTCCCTGCCACTGTGCTAACACCACCACCAGTGCAACCCGGTGCAAAGTTGCCAACAGGGGTCCCCATACCCTAGAACCCTGCTGCCTCCACCACTGTAGAAGAGAGAAGATCCAAAGATCCAAGAAGAGAGAAGATCCAAATGCAATCAGAAATGACAAAGGAGATATTACCACTGACCCCACAGAAATAAAAAAACCCTCAGAGACTACTGTGAACACTGCTATGCACACAAGCCACAAAACCTAGAAGAAACATATAAATTCCTGGAAACATACAGCCTAACAAGATTGTACCAGGAAGAAATTAAATTTATGAACAGACTAATAATGAATTCCAAAATTGAATCAGTAATAAAAAGCCTACCAACCCGAAAATCTCCAGGACCAGACAGATTCACAGCCAAATTCTACTAGATGCATAAAGAAGAGCTGGTAGCATTCCTAATGTAACTATTCCAAAACATTGAAGAGGAGGAATTCCTACCTAACTCATTCTATGAGGCTAGCATTATCCTGATACAAAAACCTGGCAGAAACAAAACAAAAAAGAAAACTTTAAGTCAATATCCTTGATGAACACAGATGCAAAAATCCTCAACAAAATATTGGCAAACTGAATCCAGCAACTCATCTAAATGCTAATCCTTCACAGTCAAGTAGGCTTTATCACTGGGATGCAAAGTTGTTTCAATAATACAAATCAATAAATGTGATTTATCACATAAACAGAACATAAAAACCACATGATTATCTCAATAGAGGCAGAAAAGGCTTTTGATAAAATTCAAAACCCCGTCATGTTAAAAACTCTCAGTAAACTAGGTATTGAAGGAACATACCTCAAAATAATAAGAGCCATCTATGACAAACCCACAGCTAACATCATACTGAATGGGCAAAAGCTGGAAGCATTCACCTTGAAAGCCAAAACAAGAAACTCTCTCTCACCACTCCTATTTAACATAATATTGGAAGCCCTGGCCAGAGCAATCAGGCAAGAGAAAGAAGTAAGACACCTAAGTAGGAAGAGAAGAAATTAAACTATCGTTGTTTGCAGATGACATAATGCACTCCTATACACCAACAACAGTCAATCTGAGAGCCAAATCAGGAATGCAATTCTATTCACAATACACACACACGCACACACACACACACACACACACACACACACACACCCCTAAGAATACAGCTAACCAGGAAAATGAAAGATCTCTGCAAAGAAAACAAAACACTACTCAAAAAAATCAGAGGTTACACAAACAAATGGAAAAACATTACATGCTCATGGATATGAAGAATCAATATCATTAAAATGGCCTTAATGCTTAAAGCAATTTATAGATTCGGTGTTATTCCTACTAAACTACCAATGACATTCTTCACAGAACTGGAAAAAAAAAAAAAAACTACTTTAAAATTCATAGGGAACCAAAAAAAAGATCCTGAATAGCCAAGGCAATCCTAAGAAAAGGTAGGCCATAAAAGCCACAGGTCTTGGTTAGGCCTCAGTGCTACAAATCTCAGTGGCCATATGATTTTGAGAGCCAAGGCTACATCAACCTCAGTGGCCATGGGATTCCTTCTGTGGCAGCCTGGCCTTAGAGCACCCCCTAGTGATGCAACAGATGAAGCAATCACAAGCACAGGGACTTTACCAGTAAAACTGCCCTGAATCTTTCAACTAGCTTACTGTTGAAGAACACTGCCAAACAAAGGCAGACTGTGAAGACTGCATTAAGTACCTATTTCACTGTACAAACATCGACACAGCCACAAGCTCAAGAAAAATCAGAGAATCATGATATCACTAAGCAGGCATAATAAGGTGCCATTAAACAAAATAAGGTGCCACTGACTGACCCTAAAGAGATGGAGATGGAAGAACAGCCTAACAAAGAATTCAAAGTTCCTATTTTAAGGAAGCTTAGAGAATCTCAAGAAAATATAGAAAAACAATACAGAAATTAGTGAGAAACTTAACAGGGAAATCGAAATTAAAAAAGAAATCCTGAAGCTGAAATATACAATAAACTAAATTTAAAATCCCAATACAGAGCATCAAGAGCAGAATTGATCAAACAGAAGAAATATGTGTGAACTCAAAGTATTTAACAATATACAGCAAGAATAAAAAACAGAATGAAAATAAATTTTAAAGCCTTACGGGATAATATCAAAAGACCAAAAGTATGGGTCATCAGGATTCAAAAGACAGAGAAAGCGAAAGGGGTATAAATAGTATTTAAGAAATAATAGCAGAAAAATTTCCAAACCTAGAGAAAGATATAAATATCTAAGTGTAAGATATGAGGTATCAGATTCAATCCAAAGGAGATACCCCACGACATATTATAATCAGTAGCAGACCTAAGATAAAGAGAGGATCCTGAAAGAAGCATCATAAAAAGATGCTAGAAGCTCTGCTCCATCAAAACTTGGAAGCAAACCAAAAAAGAAGAAGACAGAAAAGTTGGTAAAACGAAAGCTATCACATGAAAACTGTGAATGGATGTCCCTGGACAACAGCCCTATACCAGGCCTACAGAACACAAAGCCAGAGCTTTGTTAGGTTTAGGTTTGAGATGTATGTAGAACTATTTGGGGAGGGAGGAAGGAATTGCATTAAAAAATTAATAAGTAACTTATTAATTACAGAAAGAATAGATTTGATAAATTAAGAAATATTTATATAAGCATATTATTACTAAATATGTACCAAAAAAATGGAAGTGTTTGACTCTGAAGAGTAGTACCATGAGTAAAATGGGAAAGAGAAACAATCTGCCATTTTTCTATATCAATTGCTTACAATTACTTGAAATTTTTTAACTATGCCTATATGATTATGATTTTAAATGTTTAATTAATTTAAATATTTAAATTAAAAATATAAATATAGCTAAAACATCACAGTCAATGACGAAAGTACAATTAAAAACATTTTCCTGGCAAAAACTACCACAAATTCAACATTATTTTTACATAAACTTCTGTTTATATTCACTGCAATAGCACAAATACACACTTGAAAGATACATGTAATCAAAACATATTCTATGTTATGATTACTTACTGTTGCACCTGCACAGACTACTTACTGTTTACGTAGGTCCATGTTTGATCTCAAAAGTTGGTAACTTCTGCATACTTGTTAGCTAATATAAGATCATTTGACATGGTGCATAGAAGATTATGACCTAAACAGAAAATGAACAATGAAAAGTCTAGAAATAATTTTCTAAGGGAGGATAGTACAGAAGGTAGATTTACTATACATGAGCGATATAGATGCTTTCTTGTGTCCCTTTGGTTTCAGCTGTTTCCTTTTACTTTGGAGTCCAAGGGTTATTAATAGAAAATTATGTAAGTATTTACATATAAAAATGAATATGTGAGTATAAAAGTAACTGTTTAGGCAGTTCTTTTGAGTAGGGAGACTCCAAGTTTGGGTAGACTCCTCTGACGCAGAGTCTATAATAAGCCCAGAGTTGCTAACCACTGATAGTGTACCTGAGTGGAAAAGATGACATCAGGCATGATATTCAAAAACAATGTTAACTCTTTGGATTGAAGATACAGGAACTAAAATGGATGACAATTCTAAAATAAGGATCTGATAAATGTACATGGCTTCTGAGGAGTTGTAAAGCCTGTTAGATAGTTTTGTACACTGCTGTCATGGCAATAGAAAGATATAAGATTTAAGCATAAAGTCACTGGCACACACTGATGGAAGACTTATGAGGAAGCCTGATGTCATGGAGAAGAGACAAATATACCTAAATTAAAAATAAGACTTGAGAACATGGATGGGAGACAAAAAATTAGGGATTGACTTCCTACCACCAAAGGATTGCCATTCAACCATGTGGGTAAACATTTAGAATTACACATGAATTGAAAGAATCCTATTCCTTGAGGCTTTAAGACAATTTGATCTAAGGTTTCAATACATTCATAATCAAAATGTCAGCAAGATTTTTGTGGATACCTACAGACGGATTTCAATATTTATATGGAAAGTGGTTAGAGAATAGCCAAAGCAGTTCTGAAAAAGAAAAGTAATTTCTTAAATTATTTCTTTATTCAATCATTCATTTACATTACATATTTATAAAATATTAATATTTTATACTATAAGTTATAATTCAAACTGACATCATTTAATTTGCTAAATTATTCTAGCTTTGGCCATTGGGAGCTGCTATAGACTGAATATTTGTGTTCCCCCCAAATTCTTGAAACACAGTCTCCAAGATGATGGTATTCAGAGTTGGACTTTTGGAAGGTGATTAGATCATAAGGGAGCTCTTATAAATGTGATTAGTGACCCTATTAAAAATACCACAGTGACCTCTCTTGCCCCTTCTACCACCACCACACACCACATGTGCTAGTGCTTTAATCTTGAATTTCTCAGCCTCAAGTGCTGTGAGAAATAAATTTCTATTTTGTATCAGCCATGCAGTCTATGGTATTCCATTATAGCATCCCACAGGGACTAAGACTGAGACTCAGGTTGGGTCCTGTATCGCTTTGACATGCTCCATCCTTTTGTTTTGAAGAGCATTTTTTTATTGTGAAATTTTTTTCTTTTTCTTTTATTATACTTTAAGTTCTAGGGTACATGTGCACAACGTGCAGGTTTGTTACATAGGTATACATGTGCCATGTTGGTTTGCTGCACCCATCAACTCGTCATTTACACACATTAGGTATTTCCCCTAATGCTATCACTCCCCCAGCCCCCAACCCCCCTACAGGCCCCAGTGTGTGATGTACCCTGCCCTGTGTCCATGTGTTCTCATTGTTCAATTCCCACCTATGAGGGAGAACATGCGGTGTTTAGTTTTCTGTCCTTGTGACAGTTTGCTTAGAATGATGGTTTCCAGCTTCATCAATGTCCCTGCAAAGGACATGAACTGAACCTCTTTATGGCTGCATAGTATTCCATGGTGTATATGTGCCACATTTTCTTAATCCAATCTAGCATTGATGGGCATTTGGGTTGGTTCCGAGTATTTGCTATTGTGAACAGTGCTGCAAGAAACATATGTGTGCACGTGTCTTTATAGTAGAATGATTTATAATCCTTTGGGTATATACCCAGTAATGGGATGGCAGGGTCAGATGGTATTTCTAGTTCTAGATCCTTGAGGAATCACCACACTGTCTTCCACAATGGTTGAACTAGTTTACAATCCCACCAACAGTGTAAAAGCCTTCCTATTTCTCCACATCCTCTCCAGCACCTGTTGTTTCCTGACTTTTTAATGATCGCCATTCTAACTGGCATGAGATGGTATCTCATTGTGGATTGATTTGCATTTCTCTGATGACCAGTTATGATGAGCATTTTTTCATATGTCTGTTGGCTGCATAAATGTCTTCTTTTGAGAAGTGTCTGTTCATATCCTTTGCCCACATTTTGGTGGGGTTTTTTTTTTCTTGTAAATTTGTTTGAATTCTTTGTAGATTCTGGATATTAGCCCTTTGTCAGATGGGTAGATTGCAAAGATTTTCTCCCATTCTGTACGTTGCCTCTTCACTCTGATGATAGTTTCTTTTGCTGTGCAGAAGCTCTTTAATTAGATCCCATTTGTCTATTTTGGCTTTTGTTGCCATTGCTTTTGATGTTTTAGTCATGAAGTCCTTGCCCATGCCTATGTACTGAATGGTATTGCCTGGGTTTTCTTCTAGGGTTTTTATGGTGTTAGGTGTTACATTTAAGTATTTAATCCATCTTGAGTTAATTTTTGTATAAGGTGTAAGGAAGAGATCCAGTTTCAGCTTTCCACACATGGCTAGCCAGTTTTCCCAGTACCATTTATTAAATAGGGAATCCTTTCCCCATTGCTTGCTTTTGTCAGGTTTCTCAAAGATCAGATGGTTGTACATGTGTGGTGTTATTTCTGAGGTCTCTGTTCTGTTCCACTGGTCTATATATCTGTTTTGGTACCAGCACCATGCTGTTTTGTTTACTGTAGCCTTGTCATATAGTTTGAAGTCAGGTAGTGTGATGCCTCCAGATTTGTTCTTTTTGCTTAGGATTGTCTTGGCAATGCGGGCTCTTTTTTGGTTCCATATGAACTTTAAAGTAGTTTTTTCCAATTCTGTGAAGAAAGTCAGTGGTAGCTTGATGAGATGTCGTTGACTCTATAAATTACCTTGGGCAGTATGGCCATTTTCACAATACTGATTCTTCCTATCCATGAGCATGGAATGTTCTTCCATTTGTTTGTGTCCTCTTTTATTTCATTGAGCAGTGGTTTGTAGTTCTCCTTAAAGAGGTCCTTCACATCCCTTGTAAGTTGGATTCCTAGTTATTTTATTCCCTTTGTAGTAATTGTGAATGGGAGTTCACTCATGATTTGGCTCTCTGTTTGTCTGTCGTTGGTGTACAGGAATGCTTGTAATTTTTGAATATTGATTTTGTATCCTGAGACTTTGCTGAAGTTGCTTATCAGCTTAAGGAGATTTTGGGCTGAGACGATGGGGTTTTCTAAAATATACAACCATGTCATCTGCAAACAGAGACGATTTGACTTCTTCTTTTCCTAATTGAATACCCTTTATTTCTTTCTCTTGCCTTATTGCCCTAGCCAGAACTTCCAACACTATGTTGAACAGAAGTGGTGAGAGAGGGCATCCTTGTCTTGTGCCAGTTTTGTTTTGAAAAGTATTTCTATAGATGCTCCAGCCTTATCTTGATTTTTCTTGTTGAGACCCTGGATCAGCCACATCTCCAAGAAGCCCCGGTTTATGTTATTGGATATTATTACAAAATAAGATCCCAACACAAGGTAGAGAAATAATTACTGTTTCTAGGTTTTCTCAGCAGACAGATCTAGGAAATATATATATATATATACATATCTATAATAATTTTCACATCTATCCATCTGCCTCTATATCAAGCTAAACATGAGCTCAAGCTGATGTCTTTGACTCTAATTCAGTACCACATGGTGCATTCTACCCTTTTCTGCCTTAACTTTTCTCTTCTTAGTGGGGTCATTGCCATCCGCAACGCTTTTTGTACTTGTTGAACCCCAATTTACATGTACAGAAATTTCAAAATTGTTAACACTTTTCTCCATGAGAATCAACTTTAGTAATGAGAATACAGTGATGATGTACAGTTTTCTTTTCACCTTATAGTTTTTCATCAAAATACCGTTTTCCAGAGTTAATTAAGGCAGTTCTATTTTCCCCCACTGTCTTCAGTGATGTTATATCACACAAAAATTATTTTTTCACAGTCTGCATTCTATCTTAAGATCCCCAGCTTCCTCTGATATTTTTATATGTCCATACGTCAAAGCTTATTTTTCTGCTGTAAAATTTTATGAGCTTGGCAAATACATAATATATCTGATCATTCAGGTTAATCCCATCACCCCAAAATCCCTCTATACTTCTCTACTCAAATACGTCTCCATTACTTATCTCAAAGACAAAAGTATCTGCTTAGGTTTTTCCCATCTCTATAACTTTCTCCTTTGTTACAGATTGTCATTAGAATTGAATCATATACAATGTAGCCTTTTGCTATTGCTTTGTTCACTTAGTAAAATTCATTTGAGATTCATCCATTTTGTAATGAAAATTATTAGCTCTCTCCTTTTTATCACTGGATAGTATTCCCTTTGTATAAATGGATTACAATTGCTTTAACCATTCACTTATTGAAGGACATTTTGGTTGCTTCACATTGTTGACAATTATGAATAAGTCTTCTATAAATAGTCATGTGCAGGTTTTTGCACTGATTTAAATTATCACATCCCTTGGGGAAATACCTTGCAAGCAAAATTGCTGGCTTGTATGTGAAGTCTATGTTTAACTATACAAGAAACAGCAAAACTGCCTTCTCCAGTGGTTTAAACATTTTGTACTCCAAGCAGCAATAAATGAGAGTTTCTGATGCTACACATCCTTCCCCGCATTTCGAATTTGTCAGTAGTCTTTTTATTTTAGCTATTCTAATAGGGTTATAGTGATATCTCACTGTTGTTTTAATTTGCATTTCCCTAATGACAAATGATATTGAGCATCTTTTCATGTGGAAACATGCCACCTGACATCTTCTTTAGGATATATCTATTTAGATCTTTTCCATAATTTTTTTTTTTTTCGAGACGGAGTCTTGCTCTGTCCCCCAGGCTGGAGTGCAGTGGCGCGATCTCGGCTCACTGCAAGCTCCGCCTCCCGGGTTCACGCCATTCTCCTGCCTCAGCCTCCCGAAAAGATGGTACTACAGGCGCCCGCCAACACGCCCAGCTAATTTTTTGTATTTTTAGTAGAGACAGGGTTTCACCGTGTTAGCCAGGATGGTCTCGATCTCCTGACCTGGTGATCCGCCCGCCTCGGCCTCCCAAAGTGCTGGGATTACAGGCTTAAGCCACCGCGCCCGGCCCATAATTTTTTATTGAGCTGTTCATTTTCTTATTATTGAGTTTCCAGGTGTGTGTGTGTGTGTGCATGTGTGTGTGTGTGTGTGTGTGTGTGTACATACTGGATACAAATTATGAGATTTTCAAATATTTACTTGCAACCAGTGCCTTATCTTTTTGTTCTCTTCATAGTGACTTTTCTACAGCCAAAGTTTTCACTTTTGACGATTTTTTTCTTTCATTCATTGTGCTTTTAGCATTTTATCTAAAATTTAGCCACCAAACTCAAGGTCATGTAGATTTTCTCCTAGATGTTTCATAATCTTGCATTTACATTAAAGTCATTTTATCTAATTTTAGGTAAGTCACAAGATACATGCTGAAATTCATTTTATCTTTTAGAAAACTTTTATTTTAGGTTCAGGGGTACATGTGCAGGTTTGTTATACAAGTAAATTGCATGTCATGAGGGTTTGGTGCATTATTTCATCACGCAGGTAATCAGCATAGTACCCAATAGGTAGTTTTTGGTGAGGACTCTCCTCCCATCCTCCACCCTCAAGTAGGCCCTGATATCTGTTGTTCCATTCTCTTTGTCTATAGGTACTCAACATTTAGCTCCCTCTTATAAGTGAGAACATGCAGTATTTGGTTTTCTGTTCCTGTGTTAGTTTG
The DNA here is from genome assembly GCF_009828535.3 of Hylobates moloch. Taxonomy (NCBI): domain Eukaryota; kingdom Metazoa; phylum Chordata; class Mammalia; order Primates; family Hylobatidae; genus Hylobates; species Hylobates moloch. The sequence continues at coordinate 222,939,254 of NW_026652276.1, read as the reverse complement.
TTAGGATAATGGCTTCCAGCTCCATCCATTTTGCTGCAAAGGACATAATCTCATTCTTTTTTATGGTTGTGTAGTATTCCATGGTGCATATTTTCTTTTTTATACATATTTTATATATATTGCATAGAAACATTGAACTATTCTAGCACTGTTTTTTGGAAAAATTAACCCTTCTTTACTGAATTTCCTTTGCAATGTTGTGGAAACTACGTTGACAGTTGTTTAGATCTATTTCTAGGCTCTCTATTCTCTTTCATTAATCTTATATGCCTATCATTTTTCAACTGTCTTGATATTGTAATGTCACTAAAAGTCTTCCAATTGTGTAATGTAAGTCTTCTTTGTTCTTCTTTTTCAATGTTGTTTGGGCCATTCTATAACTTTTGCATCTCTTTATAAATTTTAAAATTCTTTTGTTACTATCTGCATTAAAGCTTGCTAAAATTTTGTTGGGATTGCCCTGAATCCATGAATGAAATTGGAAACAATTAACATATTAACAATATTATGTCTTCTAATCCATGAAGGGAGAATCCAATTTCGGGGTGACTTAAGGTTTTTCTGCTAAGATGATAAACATATTGTGTTAGATTCATACCTAGTACTTCCCTTTTTTTGAAATATCAAAAATGGTATTATTTTATACATTTTAATTCTAATTGTTCATTGTTAGTAATTTCTTTTGCATGTTGACCTTGTCTCTTTCAGCCTTGCTAAAATATATGATTACTTATAGGAGTTTTCTGGTAGAATCTCAGCGGCTTTCTATATAGACAATTCTGTCATCAGCTAATCATCAGGAAACAATGTTCACATGGTTATTCATCATACTGCATTCTTTACCATGCTTTCCTGTCTCACTTCATTTCATTTTGCTATAGTAGAAGTGCATCCCCCCATCCACAAATCAACTTTTAGCCCTTAATCCTTGCCTAAGGCTGTGATTTCTAGAGGTCCAGACTGTCGTCAACCTTTAACCTATCCCAAAATAAATAATAACCTATTTTTTAAATAAATATCAAAATCAGAAATTGAAACTATTAGAATATATAGAGAAGGTTAAATCATTTTATTTTAAAGTGAAACGTATATAGAAACACTACACTGAACACATGCATAGCTTAAGAAATTATTTTGCAACCATCCGATGGATCAATAAATACAACTTTAATAGCAACCCCAGAAGCCCATTCATGTGACCTATTACAATTCACTCATCATATCCTCAGAAGTAATGATAATCTTTACCTTTAAGTAATCATTTATTTGTATTCCTTAAAGATTTTATCACTCCAGTTTAAATTGTCACACACTATAGCTTAGTCTTCTACTTTTTTTATTTGATATGTTCTTTACATCGATTCTAATCTTCAGATTCTCTCTACAGCCTTTTCACCTCTTTCCAATCTATTTGTTGAGAAACTCAGGTGGTTTTATGGCAGCATTCTTATAATCTCCATTTTCCCCATTCCACCTACATGGTGCAGTTAAATGTGTCTTTCTGTTCTCTACATATTTTTCTATAAGTTGGTAGGTTCAGAAGCTTAGGTCTGATGAATAATAAATATCATCTTTGGAAGGGGATTAATTTTTTAAATATTGTGAACTCATAAATTTAAAAATAGTTGATAGGTTGGAAGCACAACTTCTTTCATCTTTGGCCAGTAGAAGTCTCCTCTAACTGAGTCCTGAATATTCTAATATGACCCTAGTAATCTTTCATATCTAGTATGATATGAATTTTCAAGTTCATCTTGTGCATTCCCCATCCTAGATGAGGAATCAGTCATTTCTCCAAGAAGCCCTGATTTCTTTTACCAGGAAATTGTATTGCAAGACTACAATATGGACCTAGGAATGTTCATTGTAATCGAATTGGCCAATGTTGCTAAGTTATGGCAATGAACAGAGCCAGGAGTGAGAGACAGAGAAAGAGGGAGCACATGCACTGAGTCTGACCATATATAGAGATTTACCTAAGCTCCTCCATATTATATTAAGAAATAGAATGTTCCATATTTATTTGAAATAAAGGACACATTCCCTTTATTTCACATAATACTCACAACCATCCTGGAATACTATCTCCATCAATATGATTACCGAAATTTTTTTTTTAAACTTTTGCACATGCTTTCCCATTATTCTCTTTTTTTAAATAAAAACTATTGTATTATGTCTACTCTGTCAGGGCATGTAAATATTACAATGGACTTTCATTAAGTCATTTGAATAGAAAAAACTTTTTAAATGATTACAGAAATATATATCATAAAAGTAATAATTAACTGGACAAAGGCAAAATGAATACCTCTATATGACAGAAGATTTCATTAAGATGCAAAGAGTAAAAAAAAAACAGATTGGACAAAGATAATTTCAACACACATAAGATAATTAAAAGAAGCCCCCGCAATATCCAAACAATATATAGTCTTACAAAAGTAGTGAAGGTCTGAGAATGAGAGAAATGTGAAGCTCCATCTCTTCTCCCTTATTATTCTCCCAGTACCACTACTCAGCTGTGCAGAAACATTACAAAGTATCTAGAGTTACTAAAGATTCTTCTGTCAAAATATGTCCTTTGTTACCATCAGATATTTGGATAAGCAAGCACACTTTCCTTGGCAATTAGAAGCAGAATGATGTCTTTTATTTTTGAGTTGGTAACACATTATTATGAAGTAGCAGTGAAAGCAATGTACACAGCTGTATCATAAACAGCCTCCCTCACCGACTATTCCCATGAATGCCATTCCCACCAACACATCCCCAAGGTAACTGATTTCCTGGTTTCCCTCCTAGGCATTTCTTCATGCAACTATACCCAAATAGAAATATAAACAGAGTTTTGCTTTGTGCTTACAAAAAGAAAATACATAAACAAATTGGTCTACTCTTTGCTTTTCTTTCTCAACAGTGTACCCTGAAGAACTTTCTTTTAATGACAAAGAAAACTTCCTCATTCTTCCTACAGTTATGTAATGTTCAACTGAATGAAAGTCCCATAAATCATATGAGTAGTCACCTTTTGATGTCCATTTGGGTTGCCACCAAACATGTGTAATCACTTGTGTAAGAATGCAGAAGAAATCTGTGTCATGCAATACAGAAATATTAATTGAGAATAGTGGGTATGACAGGAACAAGGGAGACGACGGGGCAGTACAGAAACTGAGATACAAGGATTAAGGGAGCTCAGTGTGGAGATAGAAGGTGGCTTGATAAACTTGGTTTTTGTGAGTGAATGAAGGGGGGAAAGGAGCAAAGAAATGAATCTGGTACTAACAGAGAGAGAGAGAATAAATGAAATTAATAAAGAAACTGAGCAGGAAGTGGGATAGCAAAGAGAACATGGAGGGTGAATGTACCAAGTCAGGATTGAAGAATGTGTGAGACAGAGGAAAAGGGGCCACAGGCCACCTGTCCCTCTGTCCTCTCTCCAATCCACCCTCAGCCCAAGGACACAGCAAAGCCATCTATCCCTTATCACATCGCCTTCCAGAACATACCTCCATTGCACTCCCTCATTTGATGTTGGCGACATTAGGTAAAAAAATGTTTCTTTCTAAAACCTTTCATCTATGGCTAAGAAGGTGCACAAATTAGGGTTAAACCTGTATCAAAACACATTCATCCTGAAGATTGCTAAGCAGCCAGTATGGGGGAGTGAGTTTACTCTCACAACTTCCAGTCAGAAAACCCATAGAAAGTTACTATCACCATTGAACATTGGAGGCAGGAACTACAATGAAAGTTTGAAGCTTGAGGGTGGACCACAGGTCACTGAGAGACACAACAGTGAGGTTTACACGATGAGAACACACCATGAAACCACAAGGCAATACAGGGGGAGATAATTCTGGCATCTAGAATCAAATTACTACAGCAGACATCAGATAAATCACATTTCTTGCTTTTCCCATTCACAGTCTGAGAGTTCTAAAATCTTCATGTATTTCAGATGTTTACACTTGTCATATTTATTTTGGGACGTGTATTTATACACATTAAAAAGAATAAATTGATTTCCATATAGAAGTCACCCAATAATGAATTGAAGCACTGTCTATGCCCTAAATATCCCTTATAGATTACAAACTATTTGATGATGAGAACTGTCATTTTAGATTTAAATTAGTACCTTCAGATTACTGAAGTCCATGATGAGGATTGTCCCCAGGACAGAGCTAAATTCTGAGGAGTTGATAGCAGTGTTTCATACCATCTTCAAAGACCTGTATGAATTTGTCATTCCTCAGGGTAAAGATGAAAGGGTTCAGAAAAGGGGTCACCACTAAAACCAGCAGTGACGCTACCCGGTTATACTCGGCTGCCTGTGTTTGCTTGGGTTTCACGTACAGAAACAAGCAGCTGCCGTAGCCGATCACAACACAGGTGAAGTGGGAGGCACAAGTGGAAAACGATTTCCTCCAGCCAGAGGCTAACGGGATCTTGAGGATGGTGGAGATGACGTAGGTGTAGGAGACAATTGTAGGGATCAAAGGACCAATGATAATGAAAACAGCCATTAGAAAAAGAATAAACTCTGTGAAAAGAGTGTCCTCACAGGATACCTTGAGCAATTGTCCTCAGTCACGGTAAAAATGATCTAACACATTTGATTTGCAGAAAGTAAGCTGAAAAGCGGCATAAACTGGCCAGATTTGGAAAAGGAACCCAAACACCCATGATACAATGACCATCCAGACACATGTGCTGCTGTTCATAATGATGTTATATCTCAAAGGGTTACACACAGCCACATAACGGTCCACAGCCATCACTCCCATTAACGCCAACTCCAAGGTACCCAAAGAAAGGTATAAATATAGCTGTGCAGCACAGGCTGTCAAAGATATGATCTGAGTGCTTGGAAGCAGCAACCCCCCAAGCATAAAAGGGACAGTGGTGGATGTGATCAGGATCTCCAGCAGAGAGGTGGCCCAGGAAAAAATACATAGGGGACTGCAGACGTTTATCAACACAGACAGTGACGATGATGACCGCGTTTCCCATCACTGTCACTGCATACAAGAGGAAGAAAGTCGCAAAAAGGATACGGCGTACTTCTTGGGAGCCAGGGAAGCCTAAGAGAAAAAATTCAGTGGCGCTAGAGTAATTCCCCAACATTTACTTCTGAGTGCTTTTTACTCATGAAATCTAGAAAACAAAAGAGAGTTAATATGGCTTCTCATCTTAACAGAAGTAGAAACTGTTCCAAAATCCCCCTCCTGTTCACAGGCCACACACCATGCCTAGAATGGTAGGCATTTGTCTTCTGCTGTTCCTGTATATGGTCAGTGGCAGTTTTTCTAACTATGCATAATGTGTGAGGAAAATTGAGTTGGCCACGAAGATGATCCCAGTCCCCAGTGCCATACCTTAGACATGAGAGCCTGCACCCTGCCCTGCATGCACCATTGCACCCTCAATGCTCAGTTCACCTGCCTCCCTCTCTGCTCTGAACAGCCAGCAGTCAGCCTCCAGGACCACAGTGTGTTCCTTTCTCCCACTAACTCTCTTCCACCTGGAAGGTCCTAAACTACTCTGTCTGCCAAGTATTTTCTGTCCTGTAAATTCCTGCTCCAGTATCATGTTCTATACAACAGTTTTCCTGGCCAATGCCCCTGAGTTGCTTACTTGATTTCTTTGTTTCATCAGAATGTAGGTTCCATTTACAGGATGTTTATTTTAAAGCTTCTGCTCTACCTTCATCATCATTGCTGTGTGTTGGTGAGAGTGAGGGTAGGGAAGTCTCCTGAGGAGTTTCTATAAATGCTCGAGGGCAAGGGCTGAGGATCTCAATCTACTGGTCAGCTGGTTCCCTGCATGGATTACTCCTTTCTTCCTCCCTATCTTGGGGATGAAAGCCTCCCTTACTTTTGTCCTCAGTAAATGTGTCTTCTTACAGAAGGCTGACAAACCAGCACCTGGCCTGAGTTGAACCTGGCCATCTCTCTCTAAGACTCTGACAACTGTTTTCATCATTGTAAGAGAAGAAAGATTCAGACAGAATACATAGGAGGAACTTTTATCCTCAGCCTCTATCTGTCCCACTTTGACCTCATACTTGGACTGGCAAACAAAAGGATTTAGGTCTACAGGCCTTGCCTGTAGGAGAGCTCAAAGCCACCCAGTGTGACTTCCAGATCCAGCCCAGGTCCTAAATATAGAGGCTATGGTCTCATTCTATTAGAAAATTTGGGATGTATCCTCAAAGTCAATGTTCCTTATACAATCACATTTTTCTCCCAAAATCATACCAGAAATTAAAGAGCCAGCTGTCACTAACATAAAATAGACCCCATCTCCTGAGTATCTTAGAATTTCTGGGCTTTATCCCTTACTTCCTTCAGGTCTTTGCTTAAGTGTCCAAGTTCAGGGAAATTGTCCTCATCATTCCATCTAAAAAAAACACATACTATCCTTCACTCGCTATCTCCTCACTAAGATCTACTTTTCTCTTTAGCCTTCATCACTTGAAATTATATGTTTACTTTTTGTTTATTTTCTGTCATTCATTTTACAATGTAAGCACCATGAAAGCAAGAAGATTGTCATCCTTGTTCATTGTGTCTCATGATCTAGTATTATTTCTGAAAGAATTAAATGAATTCATCAATTAAAGGATGAATCTATTATCAGAGCCTATGCACAATTGGCTATGGCCAATGCTGAAGGCAGCTGCTTTCACTCCCTTCTGTCTTCACCGAGAGAGTGCCCAGTCATCATTCAGTCCTCTCTCTGAGACCTCTTGTAAAATGATATTGGGTAACAAGGACCAACTCAATAGAAGAACTCAGTCCGAATTCCCACAATCTCTGCTTACATGGGACCCAGTAAAAAGAAAGGAGAGATGATGGTTCTAACAATAGCAATGACCTGTGCCTATGTCAAGCACTGAGTCGGAGAATAGTTGAAAGTGCTTTCTGCTATGCAAGAAGAATTTGAAGGTGAGCCTGTTACTCTTTAATAAAATCTGAATGTCCTCATCCTAGAGGGCAAACAAGCCCAGAACGTTCTATGCTGAGCCTCTCCTAGTTTGTCCTTCACAGAGCAGAACTCCTGCAAAACATTCACCTCCAGAGAAGTACCCTGAAGTGAAAAGTTGAATGGCTCTCTACGACTCGACCCAGGCTGCCTCCTGACTGATTAGTGCTGAGATTGCTCTGTGGGCCAGATAAAGCTGCTGCTTCTTCACTCTCAGTGAAAGAGAAAACTGACTTCACACAAACACTGAAGAGAAAGTCTAGAAATCATAATGCCATGGGATGCCCCACTGTTTCCCTCTTTCTCTTTCTCTCCTTCTTTCACTCTGCAATGCATCCCTAAATAATATTATTCACTAAGGAAAGTTAGTTCAGGGAAACCCTAGGGATGCAGTGAAGGAAACACCAAAGAAAATTTCAGCTCTTCTCTCCCGAGACTCATCAGGTTTGAGAATTCTTAAAAGTTTTGAGTAATGGGAAAACTTGAAATCTCCCTCATCAAGAGTTTCTCAAAACCCAGGCTATCTTCCTCTAGGCTCTAAGTCCTGGTTATAAACAGGTCAAGTCAGTCTTGCACGCTCTCATGTGCATCTCTCTAATTCCATTTAACCCTACAGAGACTACACTCCCTGTGATGGTTAACACAGGTGTCAACTTGACTGGATTGAGAGATGCCTAGATGGACAGTGAAGCATTGTTTCTGGGAGTATCTGTGAGGCTGTTTCCAGGAGAGACTAACATGTAGGTCAGTGGACTGGAAGAGGAGGCCCATCCAATAGGCCGTGGGTGAGGCTAGAACAAAGTTTGCAGAAGGGGGACATTCAGCTTGCTTAGATTCCTCTCTCTCTCTTTTTCTCTCTCCCTTCTAGAGTGAGATCGCTTTTTTCCTCCTGCCCTTGGACATCAGACCCAAAGTTCTTCAGCCTTTGGACTCTAGGGCTTGCACCAGCAGCCTGCCTCAGACTGGCAGCTATACTGTCAGCTTCCCTGGTCTTGAGGCTTTTGAACTAGGACTGAGCTACACTACCAGCTTTTCTCATTTCCCACCTTGGAGACAACCTATTTGGGGACTTCACCTTTGTAATCATGTGAGCCAATTCTCCCTAATAAATTCCCTTTCATGTATATATAAAAGGGAGTGTGTGTGTGTGTGTGTGTGTGTGTGTGTGTGCATGTGTGTATATACATATACTATTGGCTCTCTTCCTCTAGAGAAACCTGATGAATACACATCAAAAACCCAGAGGCCAGGGATGAGTAACATGAGAAAATAGTGGAATAGGCAGCTTCAAGCTCCTGACTCTCAATTGAAAAGAAAAAAACAATCTGAAACTCCCAAAATCAACTTTATTAGAACTTCAGAAAATATTCAGTTTTTCAGCAACCAAGTAAACACTGATACAAGAAAAAACTCAAAAATATTAGGAAAGCTTCATGATGTTTTTACTTACATTTGCCCACCCTCTCCCCATCCCACCAGCAGTCTTGAAAATGACAGCCTGTATCCCCAATGTGAGATCTAGTCTCTGGTTCCAGAGGGTGCAGAGCAAACCTCATTCACAAAGTATTATGTATGTCTATTCTAATCTGCCTGGACGACCTGAAGGACTGGCACAATGTGCTAATCTTTGTTTCACTTAACACAGATTCTACTCATGGCAAAAAGTGGCAGCCATTGTGTAAGAATATTGTAAGACTAACAAATTCTGCAGGGTAAAAGATTACTATTGAAACATATAATAGACCATCTAAAGTCGCAGAGGAAATGTCAGGGAAAGTTGCTTTGGGAAACTATGGAACTCAAAAGAAACAATACATACTGGGGAATTTAGAAAATCACACGTTTATCTAGGGGCAAAATGAATGATCAGAAAAGATCCAAAAAGATCCTAACCCTTTACTTATGACTGATGTCTAGGTTCAGTTTAAGCCTGGTTAAGTACTGGAGAAGTACCCCAGCACAGAGTCAACCTACTAAGATGAAAATGGTTCTTTGGGGTTTTTTTGTTTGTTTCCTTGTTTACTTGTGTTTTGACTTTTTTGTTGTTTGTTAGTTTTTGAAGGTTTTGTTTTGTTTTGTTTTTTGTATTGTGTTCCAGGAATTCAGTGAAATCTCTGTCAAAATATTAGCTAAACACAGCTAAAGAAATAGAGATCTCAATGACCACATATGACTAGGAATACAGTCTTTATAAAATTAGTATTACAAAATCACTAAACAAGTGGATGTCTACTTCAACAATAAAAAACAACAACAAACCTTTGGGAAGACAAATAATTTGACTTACAGAATTGTGACTATAATATCCACATGTCTGAGGTTCAACAAAAAAACCACAAAGTATACAAAGAAATAAGAAAGTATGTTCCATTCAAAAGAATAAGATAAATCAACAGAAACCAACCCTGAGGAAGGCCAGTATTGAACTTAATAAACAAAGGCATAATCAGCAAACTTGAAGACAGGACAATTGCTATTATCCAGTTTGAGGAGCAGAAAGAAAAAAGAGGAAAAGTAAACAGACTAAGGTACCTGTGGGACACCATCAAGCACTTGAAAATACACATAATGGAAATCCCAGAAGGAAGAAACAAACAGAAATGTGCATAAAAAGTATTTAAGAAATAATGGCCCAAATGTGTTGAAAACATGAATCTACACATCAGCGATGCTCAATAAATTCAAACTGGAGAAACTTAGAGAGATTCACACAAAGGCACATCATAATCAGTCAAAAAACAAAGAGAGAAACTTGAAAGCAGCAAAAGAGAAGCACCTTGTCACATATATGGGATTCTCATAAGATCAACTGTCAATTTTTAATCAGAAAATATGTAGGCTAAATATAGTAAGGTAGTATATTTAATGCTTAAAGGAAAAATAAAATTGTCAACTAAGAATTCTGTATTTAGCAGCCGGGCACGGTGGCTCATGCCTGTAATCCCAGCACTTTGGGAGGCCAAAGAGGGTGGACCATGAGGTCAGGAGATCGAGACCATGCTGGCTAACAAGATGAAACCCTGTCTCTACTAAAAATACAAAAATTAGCCGGGTGTGGTGGCGGGCTCCTGTAGTCCCAGCTACTCAGGAGGCTGAGGCAGGAGAATGGCGTGAACCCAGGAGGCGGAGCTTGCAGTGAGCCAAGATCGCACCACTGCACTCTAGCCTGGGCGACAGAGCCAGACTCTTTCTCTAAAAAAAAAAAAAAAAAAGAATTCTGTATTTAGCTAAATCATCCTTCAAAAAAACAGGAAGAAATTAAGACATCCTCAGAAAAATGAAAGCTAAAGGAGTTTGGTACCAGTATCTGCCCTACATGAAATACTACAAGGAATCCTTCAGGTTGAAGAGGAAGAAACCTAGACAGAAACTTAAAGTTAATGAGTATATACAGATCTCAACTAAAGATAACTACATGGACAAATATAAAAATGTTTTATTGTATTTTTGGTTGTTGTAACTCCACGTTTTATTTTATACAAAATTTATAAGACAAATAAATTAAAAATAACTATAAATCTATTTTCTTGGTTATGCAATAGGTGAAGATGTACTTTGTGACAACAACATGAAAGAGGGGATTGGAGCTGTATAGACTAGAGTTTGTGTATGATATTCCAATTAAATGGTTATCAATTCAAACCATAGTGTTATAAATTTACTTTGTGACAACAACATGAAAGAGGGGATTGGAGCTGTATAGACTAGAGTTTGTGTATGATATTCCAATTAAATGCGTATCAATTCAAACCATAGTGTTATAAATTTAGGATGTAAAACATAATCTCCTAGGTAAACACAAAGAAAATAACTTTTATTTTATTTATTCATCTATTTTTAGAGATGGGGCCTTATTCTCTCACCAAGTCTGGAGCATAGTGTTGTGATCACAGCTCACTGCAACCTCAAACTCCTGAACTCAAGGCATTTTCCTGCCTCCACCTCCCAAGTAGCTAAGACTATAGGAATAAGCCACTACACCCAGTTACATTTTTAAATTTTTTTGTACAGACAGAGTCTCGCCATCTTGTCCAGACTGATCTTAGACTCCTGGGCTCAAGTGATCCTCCTACCTCAGCCTCCTAAAAAGTGTTGGGATTATGAGTGAGGTACCATGCCCAAACAGAAAATAATTTTTTTAAATACACAAAAAGAAATAAGAAGGGAAGCAAATGTTTTGCTACAAAAAAATAAAGTCAGCTTAACACAAAAGAGGGCAGTGATGGAGAAAATGAGGAGAAAAGATATTAGACAAACAAAACACAAATGGCAAAATGGCAGAAGTACTTTCTTATCAGTAATTAACTGTAAATAGATTAAGCTTTCCAATCAAAAGACAGAAATGGGCAGAATAATTATTTTAACTTGTCCAACTATGTGCTGTTTACAAGAGACTCACTTTCAATCCCAAGATACAAAGAGGTTGGAAGTGAACTTTTAAAAAAAAAAAAAGAGAGATATTTCATGCAAATAGTAACTAAAATAAACCTGGAGTTGCTATACTAATATCAGAAAAAATAGACTTTAAGTCGGTTTCTTTTTCTCCAAGTAGATGGATTGCAGGCAGAGTTAACATGCCTCTCTCACTTAGAAAGACTAAGTAGTGTGTAGGTATTCACACTGTGAACTTTTTTCCAAGAAGAAATGCAGGAACTCAACAGGAAAACTGAAATCCACAGTGTCTTAGAAAGAAGCAGCAGGCTGCATTCTATACCATGAGCCAGGCAAAAAACTGTTAAGTCCTTGGAGTGTGACAGAAGGAAAGACTACCTCCAGGATTTACACTCTCTGGGGAATCTGGCAATTCAGCTTACATGGGAAGCCCTTAATCCTGCCCAGTGCTGGAATTTACTTAGAAAGTAGTGAGGAATATAAAAGTAAGAATGGCAGCAGAGGAGCCTTGCACATATTCGCAGTCTCCAGCAGAGATTGAGAGAAGCCATTCCTTATTCTGCCTCACAGGGGCCAATTAACTCGGCACTGGTTGCAGGTTGAAAGAAGTTCTCAACTGAATTTCATGGTATAACCCCAAGTGAGGAAGAACTCTCTTGGCCAGAACTAGGGGGTGAGTGGGAAGTATGCTACAGCCATGAGAGCAGGTCTCTTGGCCAGAATTAGGAGGGTGAGTGGGAAGTATGCCACAGCCACAGGAGCAGGAGCTGGGTGCCCAGGCTGTGTGGGCAGACTTGGAGGAGTGTGGCCTGAAAGCCATGGTTCCTGCCTCTGTGTGGGGAAGGCATATGGCCTGAGACAGTTTTGAGTTTTGGCAATAGAAGCCTTGAACTTAGCTCACTGCTCTACCAGAAAACTGCAGGTGTGAGATCTGCCTTGCCAAGTGCATAGGAGCTGAGGGAGGTTTACTGCTGCCTGTTACTCCCCACTCCCTGCATGCAGTCTTCTGTGCAACACAGGCAGTTACAATCCTCTCTGGAATATTGCCCCAGTGATCAGAGAACCACCCCTCTGACTCCCATAAGGGCTGCTACTTGCTACAAACACAGAGAGTCAGAGCATGTACCTGCTTTACCCAGTCACCACTTGGCTTTGCCCCTCTACTTGTCCTAGTAGCTTAACACGAAGGACAGAAACTTTTGGCTGCACCCATCGCCTGAGAAACCAGAATATTTCCCTGGGTTACATAGGCAGGCACAAATCCCACTGCTACTACCACAGCTGGTGATCTTTTACAAATGCCATCTCCCGGCTAAAGGCCAACCAACAGAGTTTATTACAGCATCTATAGGTAGAATAACAGTGCCCAGGAAGGAGAAAACTTGTGCATGACCTCAAATATCACCATTGCTTATACCACCCTAGCCTGGCCAGGAGTTCATGAGTCTGTCCACATGACCTTTTCATTACTACTACAACTGGCATTTGAGAAAGCCAACATACTAAGGCTACCTATAACCAAGAAATCTCAGAGTCTATGCTACTCCCCTGCCACCCCCATCAAAGCTGGTACTAGTAACCACTGGTAGGAGACTTGAGGACAGATCACATCTCTGGATCCCTTGCAGACATTCCCCAGCACCAGCCTGGAGTATGGCAACCACACTGGGCAGCTAGACCCAGAAGAACAACAGCATTCACAGTAGTCTAATTCTCAAGGAGTCCTACTCCTATGGAAAGTGGCAATGCACCACATCAAGGGAAAACCCCATGGGACAAAAACACTCAAATTACAGGCCTCAAGTCCCAGATCTTTCAATGAATAGGAAGTTTATTTCAGAAAAAGCATAGTTAGGGTGCTGGGTTCAGCAGGGAAAGTCTGCAGCCATGCCACAACAGTCAGGCAGCCTTGGTGCTTGTGAAGGATCTTGGAGAAGGGACTTCCTTTCCCTCTCATCCACCAATGCAGAAACAGCTGGAGCTTTTCCTATGGGAGCTCGGTGTGGATACATCATAGAACCTCTCTGGAACATTTCAGAGTGACTGCATCCCCACAGAAGTAGCACCCTCCAGGTATAGGTCTGCACAAGATGTCGAGTCACAATTCCTCTCTACTTGGAACATCAACATCCTACAGATGAAGAGATGCTTCTCTGTTCTAAATAGCTAGGACACTGAGTCAGGAGTGTATCTAGGAGGTGAATAGCTTTCCTACTGGCCTTCTAGGGGAAATTAGGTGGCTCTAGTCCTTCCTTCTCATAAGACTTCAGTGCATTTTACTCAGAGTTCTGCCAGCCACCTCCATCAAGGCCAGGACCTCTGCCCACCGTTAGGTAGTATATTTACCCATCTGCTTTGGACAAAGCTGTTTTTACCTGTGGAAATGATATGATTGGCTTTATGTCCCCATCCAAATCTCACCTTGAATTGTAATAATCCCCATGGGTCAAGAGTGGGACTTGATGGAGGTAACTGGATCATGGGGGAAGTTCCACCCATGCTGTTCTTGTGATAATGAGTGAATCTCATGAGATCTGGTGGTTTTATATGTATCCGGCATTTCCCCTGCTTGCACTCATTCTCTCTCCTGCCACCCTGAGAAGAGGTGCCTTCTGCCACGATTGTAAGTTTCCTGAGACCTCCCCAGCCAGCCATGCAGAACTGTGAGTCAAAAGTTTCCTGAGACCTCCCCAGCCAGCCATGCAGAACTGTGAGTCAATTACACCTCTTTTTTAAATAAATTACCAAGTCTCAGGTATTTCTTCATAACACCATGAGAATGTTTAGGACCAATTTAGTCCTAAAAGAGTAAATTGGTACTTTGAGTGGGACATTGCTATGTGGAAGCAACTTTGGAACTGGGTAATGGGCAGAAGTTGAAAGAGTTTAATCACCAAGACAGTGGGGAAAATGTCTCCAGGGCTTGTCAGAGACCTTCATGCAGCCCCTCCCATCACAGGCTTGAAGGCCTAGGGGGGAAAAATGGTTCTGTGGGCTGGGCCTAGGGACCCCCTCCTCTATGCAGCCTCAGGATATGGTGCCCCACATCCCTGCTTCAGCTCCACCCATGGCTAAAACAGGCCAATGTACAGCTCCAGCTGTTGCTTCAGAGGGTACAAGCCCCAAGCCTTGGCAGTTTTCATGTGGTGTTGGGCCTGTGGGTGCACAGAAGTCAAGAATTGAGGTTTGGGAACATCTGCCTAGATTTCAGAGGATGTATGGAAATGCCTGGATGTCCAGGCAGAAGTTTGCTGTAGGGGTGAAGCTCTCATGAAGAACCTCTGCTAGGGCAATGCAGAAGGAAAATGTGCAGCCAGAGCCCCCACTCAGAGTCCACACTAAAGAACTGCCTAGTGGAGCCTGGGAGAAGAGGGCCACCGTCCTCCAGACTCCAGAATGGTAGATCCACTGACAGCTTGCACCTTGCACCTAGAAAAGCTGCAGACACTAAATGCCAGCCCATGAAAGCAGCTGGGATGGGGACTGTGCCCTGCAAAGCCACAGAGCCAAACTGCCGAAGGCCTTGGGAGCCTATCTCTTGCATCAGCATGCCCTTGACCTGAGACATGGAGTCAAAGGAGATCATTTTGGAACTTTAAGGTTTAATGACTGCCCTATTGGATTTCTGACTTGCATGGTGCCTGCAGTCTCTTTATTTTAGCCAATTTCTCCCATTTGGAACTGGTTTATTTACCCAATGCCTGTACTCCTATTGGATCGAGGAAGTAACTAACTTGTTTTTTATTTTACAGGCTCAAAGGTGGAAGGGACTTGCCTTGTCTCAGATGAGACTTTGGACTTGGACTTTTGGGTTAAGCTGGAATGAGCTAAGACTTTGGGGGACAGTTGGAAAGACATGAGTGTGTTTTGAAATGTGAGGACATGAGATTTGGGAGAGGCTGGGGCTGAATATTATGGTTTGGTTCTCTGTCCTCACCCAAATCTCACCTTGAATGTAATAATCCCCATGTGTCAAGGGCAGGACCACATGGAGGTAATTGGATCATTGGGGTGGTTTCTCACATACTATTCTCATGATAATGAGGATTCTCATGAGATCTGATGGTTTTATAAGCATCTGGCATTTCTCTTGCTTGCACTCATTCTCTCTCCTGCTGCCCTGAGAAGAGGTGCCTTGTGCCATGATTGTAAGTTTCCTGAGACCTCCTCAGTCATGCAGAACTATGAGTCAATTAAACCTCTTTTCTTTATAAGTTACATAGTCTTGCGTATTTCTTCATAGTGGAAAATGGACTAATACAGGATACCTCCCCTACTGACCTAAAGCCTAAACTATTCAAACCAGTAAATAAAATACTGGGGAAAAAAATAAATAAATAAAGTCCACACCATAGGGGAATGAGAAAAGCTTCAAGAGACTTCTGCCATTCCAACCCTATAAAAAACAGTGAATTTGCTCACACACTGAGTACATTGCTACCACAACCAGCACCTGAAAAAGCCATCAAAGAGACTCTTCAACTCTGAAAGCACCAAGAGCCAAGTTAGACTATAATAAATTATAAACATTAAAATAACTGCCTTAAGGGGGAAAAGGAAATTTTAAAAAACATAGTCAAATCAAAAGTAAATTCAAGAATAATTAGAAGAAATAGACTACCCAAATGAGAAGGAATCATAAAAATAATATTGGTAGTATGACAAAACCGGGTTCTATAACACCCCCAAAAGATCACAATACCTCTATACCCAATGGATCCAAACAAAGATGAAATCTTTGCAAGGTCCTATCTCCAGAATCATATTTTTTTCTTTTTTCTTTTTTTTTTATTATTGTACTTTAAGTTTTAGGGTACATAGGTTTTACAGGTAAGTCTTCAATCCATCTTGAGTTGATTTTTGTATATGGTGAAAGGAAGGGGTCCAGTTTGAATTTGAATCTTCTGCATATTTCTAGCCAGTTATCCTAGCACCATTTATTGAACAGGGAGTCCTTCCCCATTGCTTTTGTCACCTTTGTCAAAGATCAGATGGTTGTAGATGTGCCACTTTATTTCTGGGTTTTCTGACCTGTTCCATTGATCTATGTGTCTGTTTTCGTACCAGTACTATGTCGTTTTGGTTACTGTAGCCTTGTAGTACACTTTGAAGTTGAGTAATGTAATGCCTCCAGCTTTCTTCTTTTTGCTTAGGATTGCTTTGGCTATTTGGGCTCTTTTTTGGTTCTGTTTTATTTTAGAATAGTTTTTTTTTTCTTATTCTGTTAAAAAAAAGTTGGTAGTTCGATAGAAATATCATTGACTCTCTAAATTGCTTTGATCAATATCATTAAAATGGCTAACCATTTTAATGATATTAATTCTTCCAATCCATAAGCATGGAATGTTTTACTATCCCTTTGTGTCATCTCTGATTTCCTTAGCAGTATTTTGTAATTCTAGTTGTAGAGATATTTCACCTCCCTGGTTAGCTGTATTCCTAGGTATTTTATTTATTTTGTGGCTATTGTGAATGACATCTCATTACTGATTTGGTTTTCAGCTTGGACATTGTTGGTGTATAGAAATTCTATTGATTTTGTATCCTGAAACTTTGCTGAAGTTGTTTATCAGATCTGTAGAAGTAAGTTTAGAATATCTTTCTTATCTCTTAAGGTCATAAAGGATATTTTCACCTAAGCCAATACACGATAAGCACAAACAAAGATGAATAATTTGTGTTAAATTAAATTATATTAAACTTAAGTGCTCTCATTCATCAAAATACACCATAAAGGGAAGATTAAGCCACAAGCTTGAAGAAGATATTTAAATATATAACTGACAAAAGAGTAATATCTTGAGCATTTGTAGAAGTCCAAAAAAGCAATGTTTTAGAAATTCAATATACAAAATGGTCAAAAGACATGCAAACGTGTTTTCTAAAGGAACCAGTAGTAAAAGGAGGAGGTGGTGGTGAAAAGATGCTAATCATCGTTATTAACAAAAGTAATAAAATTAAGAGCATAACAAAATATTTGACAATCTGGAAAAAAATTAAAAGTTTGACAATATCCAATATTGGAAGAACTCAGATTACTGGAGGATTTTTAAGTGAACATCTGCATTGTCTACAGCCCAACAATTTCACTCCTAATTATATACTCTGGAGGTATACACCAGGAGATATACTTGCAGATATACACCAATGCACACACAAACACATACACACACACAGCAGATATATACACAAGAATACTTTCCAAGGTACATGGTACAAATATATTTACAGCAATACTCTTCAAAACAGCACAAAACTATAAATAACTCAAATATTTGCCAAGAAAATAATGAACAAATTGCGTGATATTCACATTGAAATATTAGATAGCAGTGCCAGGCACAGTGGCTCATGCCTGTAATCCAGCACTTTGGGAGGCCGAGGCGGGCGGATCACGAGGTCAGGAGATCGAGACCATTCTGGCTAACACGGTGAAACCCCGTCTCTACTAAAAATACAAAAAATTAGCTGGGCCTGGTGGTGGGCGCCTGTAGTCCCAGCTACTCGGGAGGCTGAGGCAGGAGAATGGCATGAACCCTGGAGGCGGAGCTCGCAGTGAGCCGAGATCGCGCCTGCACTCCAGCCTGGGCGACAGTGAGACTCCGTCTCAAAAAAAAAAAATAAAAAAATAAAAAGAAATATTAGATAGCAGTGAAAATAAAATATAGTCATGATACTTTAGATGGATCTTTAAAACATTAAGAACAGGTTTGGGGAGTTATTTTTACATATAGTTACGTACCACACAAGGACATTTGGGTCAACAACAGACTGCATATATGAGAGTGGCCCCATAAGATTATAATATTATATTTTACTGTACCTTTTCTGTGTTTAGATATGTTTAAACACACAAATACCACTGTGCTACAATCGTCTACAATATGCAGTACAGTAACATGCTGTACAGGTTAACCAGCTGGAGGATTAGAAAACCATGCCTTTGAACTTCTGCTGGAGTTTCTACCCTTTCTCCCTTTCCTGCTCTAATGATTTGTGATTAGCCAGCCTTATTGCAATAACGCCACATTTACTATCATTATCATACTTTAATATCTTGGCTTCTTGCAATAGGTATTCAGTCCTTGCCTGTGTTTTCCAAGCATCCCTGTACTCATGCAGTGGCCCACAAAAGTTGTGCAGTTGGGCAACTCCACTCCACATGGACATTGCCGACTGCCCAGGGATTCCCCACCATAGACACCCATTCCTGGCTCAATGTTTGGTCTCTGACCCCGTTTGTGATGTCAGTTGTAACAAGAAAAATCCAGAATCGTATTTTTAAAAAAACCTTCCCCCCAAACTAGGAGGGCGCCAAGAGACCAAAGAATGACTCAGACAAGTCCAGCTCGGCCAGTGGATAAGTTTATTAGGACTTACATATGAGACACTCCTAGATAGCAGAGGACAGCTTGAGAGACCTGCCCTGCTTTCCATCTCTAAGCTACTTTTAAGCTAATTTTCTGGCTCTTTGCCTACTGTGTGTGCATGACGGGACTGTTTTCCTTGGTAGGTTCTCAGGTATTCTCTGGGATGTTTGGGTACTCAAGGACACCTGCTCCTCAGCTGGGCACTATGGCCTTGACTCACCACTTGGCCATCAAGGACACCTGCTCCTTGGCTGGGAACCATGGCCTTGACTCACTACTTAGCCATTAAGGTTCAAGCAGTGGCCATACACCCTTAAGTAACCTGGTGGGGGACCTGCAACCCTATACCAGTGACAAGGCCTACTTCTCATTGTCCACAACATGTGACTTCGGGAAAATTACTTAGATTCTCTCTGCTTCAGTTCTGCCACCCGCAGACCAGAAATAATTATACCAGGCCCAGCCCTATCTCTTCCTTCTAGGGTTGTTGTGACATTTGGAATGAGATTATGGGTTTAAGAAACTTTAAAGGGTTAGAGTGATACAAAGTGTAGTGAATTTTACATCTCAGACTAACCTGATATAAAATCTCTACTCACAAGTCCATAAAGATCTTAGCTCAGTGTCTAGGATTCAGTAAATGCTTAGAGGATATCAGCTATTAGTGTTACCACTCTTTTTCTTGTTAGACTGTGCTCCCAATTATCCAAGGCTGACTTTGGTAGTCTATTATTGGTCTAAATCTTTAAGTATTAGAGGTACTGCCTTCTGAATTCTCACCAGGCCTAATGTCATCTAGACTGTAAACAATTCCCCAACTATCAAGATAACTGTTCTATGAATGCTTTTCATTTCCATATTTTCTTGGTTCAATGCTGTTGCTCAGGACAACAAACACCAAGTTGGTGATGATGACTGAGTGATGAAACAGTGATCAAACGGACATATGAAGCTAGTGTAACAAAGATGGGAGGGGCTGGGGAAAGTATAAGTAACTATTAGGAGGTTCAAAGCAAACCTCAGGACACTTACTCACTGAGCTAAGGTAAAGATTATTGTCCCTCATAGCCCTGGTCTCAGAAACTCTGTGGGGAAGATAAGTCCTGAGCCTAGAGCTGCCATTTCCACAGACAACTGAACTACCTTCAAACAGATGTGTTTTTAGGGGCAGCAGATAGAAGGAGCTGAATCCAGGAGTTTCCTTCCCTGAAATGCCCCAACAGAGGCACAGTCCTCCACCTTCCCTGGAACAGAAGGGCTTTCATCTGTCTCTCTGAAGCCATCTCCCTTCCCTGTTTATGCCCAGAGCTGCTTTCCAATCCCATAGAGTATCTCCGTATCTAACCATAGCCACTGAGTCTACCAGGTGTTCCTGAGAAGACAACTAAGCCAATCGCTCCACACTCTGCTGATTTTCTTCTACATCTCACAGGGGGAAGAGCTGGATCACCATGAAATATGTCTTCTATTTGGGTGTCCTCGCTGGTATGTACTCAAGACCTTGTACTCTGTCCTGTAAGGCATAGGTTAATGGATGGGGTGAGACAGAGGCAGGATTGTGAAGAGTGCAGAAAAAGAGTCAGAAATAGTGTCATCAGCAGAATTAGGGGTCCTGCCTCTTAGATTCCATAAAGGCTCTCCGGATAGGCTGAGCCCACTTTTCTAGTGTTAAGCTATAGGGTGGGTTAAGGCACACATGTGCCTTGGAGAAGGCTGAACAGTGAGTGTCCTCCTGCCGACCCTAATGCAGGAAACAGAGAAGTAGAAACAAAAGATCAAGTACTAGGACCCTACCTTCTGTAGTCCCTGCCCCACATGGGGTTCTTCTGATAGCAGAATTTGCAGGTGAGGCATTTCCCACCATTCTCTGACTGCCTAGGTTGTATCACACATTAGCTGTGTGAGATTAGCCAAGTTAATTAATTCTTCTGTGCTTCAATTTCCAAATGGGGGTATGACTACCTATATTATAGAGTCATTGTAAAGCTTAAATAAATCTATGTAAAGCACTTAGAACAATGCCTGCTATAGAGAGCTCATTGTCTCTTGCCCTTGTTTATAGTCTACCCTTTTCTCTTTGGGGTTTCTAACTGTGTGATCACACAGAAGGGTGTGGTGAGGTACAGGCCCAGGCTTGGGGAAGGTTAACAGGAGTAGCAAGAGAAGCCAAGACAAGAAGAGTGCCTTATTTCTGATACTAGAATCAGCCTTCCTCCCCTTTATTCTCTAGGATATGTTTTAAATAATTCATTTATAAAAACAATATATGTTCATATTACAAAATTTGGACATTTTTAAAGTAGAAAAATAAGCATCATTCATAATCCCACCTCTTAGTCAACACATGCTAACACTTTGAGTTTACTCCCAGACTCTATATATTTTTTGCATTTAAATGGTTTTTTTATTTATTTGTTTTTAGACAAATAGATTATATCCACAATTTTCTTGTTCTTTTTAACTTAAATAAGCATTAATATTATTTTGCTGTTTAATATTCTAATTAGTTTAATTTTTATTATATATGATGTTCCACTTTTTGATGTGCTTCATTTCAATGTCCAACATTACTATGTCAGATTTTTATGTCTCCAGTGTTCAGCTGTTATAGCTAATATGAGCATACTTGTTTGTAATCCTTGTCTATATCTGATTTTTTTCTTCAGAATGGTTTCTTGGGGTTGGAATGATCAGGTCATAGGTTATAAACAATTCATGATTCTTGATGCCTGTTTCTAAATTGCTTTTCAAGAAGATGGAATCAATTTACTAGCAGTGATGAGTGTCTCATTATACTCTCTTAGATTGAATATTATCAATATTAAACAAAATTATTATAAATATGAGATAAAATGGCATATCATTTTAATTTACATTTTTATTAGAAAAACATGTCAAATACATTAACAATTCTTGGCCAATTGATAACTGTTTAAGAATCATCCAGATTCCTTTTCCAGTAGGAGACTGTTACCTTATTTTTATAATATTTATGTATTAAGAATGTTCATTATTTTCTCAGGGACATTTTTCTTTGCTGACTCATCTGTTCAGAAAGAAGACCCTGCTCCCTATTTGGTGTACCTCAAGTCTCACTTCAACCCCTGTGTGGGCGTCCTCATCAAACCCAGCTGGGTGCTGGCCCCAGCTCACTGCTATTTACCGTTGAGTATTTGGGCATCCCCATCCCCAAAACAGCTACTGTTCATTCTAGATCGCTGGTTCTCAAATAAGGGTAACTTCTCCACAGGGTACACTTGGCAATGTCTGAAGATATTTTTGGTTGTCACAACCAGGGGGCAGTGCTATTGGCATCTAATGGGGAGAGGATAGAGCAAAGATGCCGTTTAACATCCTACAATGCACAGCACAGTCCTCACAATAAAGACTTGTCCAGCCCAGAACAGCAATAGTGCCACTGTTGAGGAACCCTGTGCTACGTGTTATGCCTCCTCAGTCTCTCATAAGTTTTTTTCAAGTTTTTGTTTGTTTTTTTTTTTTACTGGCAATATGAATGCATTTTATCACTTAAAGATCTAGCAGGTAACTGATGATGCACTCAAATTGGGTCAATTGAGGTGAGTTTTAAGAAGGAACCAATTGCAAAGGTATGGAGACATTAAAGGGACAATATTAAGAATAGTTCCATACCACCAGGGTTTGTATTAAGAAAATGCAGTTACCACCTCTAGGCCTAAAAAGGCAAGAGGAGAAAATAATTTCAAAGGAGGCAAGGAGAGATAGAGAAAAAGAGAGACCTGTGTGAAGAGACAACCTGATAAGAATTGTAACCCCTAGTCAAGGAGCACAGCCACTCTGTGACAAAGCTGCAGGGAGGGACCTGGGAGGATAAGTACTCCAATCTCACTCTTCTTCCTCCAGTTACTTTCTGGTGCTTCCTATTGGCCAATAGAAGGAAGCCGGAGGACAAGAGAGCCCACTGATTAAATCCATATATGTCCCCTTCCAAAGGTGCAGAGCAGAATGGAATAGGGTTGTTAGTGCATCAGCAAGGGAACCAAACAGGAGACACCCAGAACTAGGTTATTTATTCTCTGGTCTCCACCAAAATGGAAATTGTTCAGTTAGATAGGCGAGAAAATTACATTTCCTTGACATGCATCCTCTTCCTCTCCACTACATTAAAGAACACAACATTAAAATGTGGTGAAGGGCTCCACTACTTACTATATCACCCTGAGTGAATTACTCCTATGTGCCCCATTAATTCATGTGCTAAATGGGGATAAAAATAGAATCCACTGCATAGACTTGTGTGAGTTAAATGACATAATCCAGAAAAAGCACTTGGTACAGTTCCTGGCACTTTGTAACATTCAGTATCTTAGCAATGATGATGATGATGATTATTATTATTATTATTATTATTATTATTTCCAACCCCTCTCCCTCCAGAAATCTGAAAGTGATGCTGGGAAATTTCAAGAGCAGAGTCAGAGATGGTACTGAACAGACAATTAACCCCATTCAGATCGTCCGCTACTGGAACTACAGTCATAGCGCCCCGCAGGATGACCTCATGCTCATCAAGCTGGCTAAGCCTGCCACGCTCAATCCCAAAGTCCAGCCCCTTCCCCTCGCCACCACCAATGTCCGGCCAGGCACTGTCTGTCTACTCTCAGGTTTGGACTGGAGCCAAGAAAACAGTGGTAAGTGTGCCTTCCACAGCAAATCAGGGTCATCAGTTGTCCTTTAGGAGGAACACCCATATCCTCATAGCTGTGAGTAGAGAGGAGGAAAGGAGGATGAAAGGAGACCCAATAGAGATGCTACGTGAGTGGTCTGGCAAACAGAGAACTGCCCAGAGGAACAAAGCTCCTCCTTTCCCAGGGTGTCTAATGCCCCACTGCCTCTGGAGGGCTTTGGCAGCTGGAGCCACCAGGCCATCTGACTCTGCACAGAGGCCCAGCCATTCCTGATTGGCAGAGGCACAATTCACATGAAGAAGGTGTGGTCCTACTTCTCATACATGCTCATTTCACATGTAAAGGACCCCTCTGAGAATTGACTCAGGTCATTTAGTTCTCCAAGACAGGCCACCAATTAAAAATATACTCTACCTTAAGGAGACGTAAAGCCTTTTTCAAAATCCTCAAGATTAGCTCATAACCACGCTGTTGATGATTTCTCCCCTTTGTCGCATTCCTTATTTGCTTTAAACACACACAAAAAGATACCAGTTGAAATAGAGGCTGGTGGTCAGAAGGACTAAATAACCACTGTCCACAGGATGTTTTATTTTATCCCTGTCTCCCTCAGGCCGACACCCTGACTTGCGGCAGAACCTGGAGGCCCCCGTGATGTCTGATCGAGAATGCCAAAAAACAGAACAAGGAAAAAGCCACAGGAATTCCTTATGTGTGAAATTTGTGAAAGTATTCAGCCGAATTTTTGGGGTAATCTTATCTCTATATTCAGCTTTCATTTACTTGCATATGCCCAGTTAACTATTTACTCTTGATGTAAAAACTTATTTTAGATGTCTAAATAATTTTTTGAGAATTTGATAAGGCTGCTGCAAAGCCAGCATTGTTTCTTCAGTAATGGGCTCCCCTTAAATTGTCTTTATTCATTAAAGGACATTATAAAGTACTTACAGTTAAGCACACCATTTGCTAGGTATTCATTCCTATAACTACAAGCAAAATTGTGAAAACAGGCATTTCTTTAAAAATAAATCAAGATTTTTCACAAATAGAAAATGCCTTCACCAGTTCAAAAAAATGGAGTCTGACCTATTTTACATGTGATTTCTAGAGAGACTGTCCTCTGACATTTTCAACGTCACACAAAGCTAATTACAGCAAAATGAGAAAAAAGGCTCAAGCATCCTGTCCCCTGATTCAGTGCTCTTTTCATGAGTCCAGCATATGCCTGCAGACAGGGCTCACCCAAGCGGGACACTAGGGTTCCTGTGAGAAGATCTGACATGCTCACTCTCTCTCTCTCTCTCTCTCTCTCCTCTCTCTCTCTCTCTGCATGATCTCTGGTAGGAGGTGGCCGTTGCTACTGTCATCTGCAAAGACAAGCTCCAGGGAATCGAGGTGGGGCACTTCATGGGAGGGGACGTTGGCATCTACACCAACATTTACAACTATGTATCCTGGATTGAGAACACTGCTAAGGACAAGTGAGACCCTACTTCTCCCTCTGCATTCCACTGGCTCTGCCATGGACTATACAAGCAGATAATTTTCCCTCTATTCAAAATAAAATCTCCAAATGAAAATTTGGGAATGTAGCATACTAGTAGCCAATGTTTTCTTGTTTGTGTCTCTGTATCCTACAACGGTGTGAAGAACTAAGATCAAATTCATGAAATGAACATTTACTACACTGTCCTGGATTACATTCGTTATCTCATTTAATGCTCATAACAAACCTTTCAGATTATCTTTTGTTCCAACTTTACACATGAGAAAATGCAGGCTAAAAGAGGCTATTTAACATTGCCCATAGCTGGTGGATATCAGAGCCTGAAATGGAACCCAAAATTGTCAGATTCTAAATCCCCTGCTATTAGCCTCAGTGTTATATGGGAGTCTACAGCATCACAAAAGATGTTGGCTCCTATTTATTTGCCTCCCTCTCTTTCCACTCAAAGGGCTTGAAGCTCTCACTTGTGGCTAAGATCTTAGGTACTGGGATAAGCTCTCCTAGGAAAAGTCATACCTCATCTCAGTGCTACATAGATTGCAGTATGTTCAGAGAGAGAGTTAGTGGAAGAGTAGAAAGTAAAAAACAAAACTTCAGAACAAGGTCAACAGTCATAAATCAAGTCCACAAGGGAGTTTGGCAGCTCCAGTCAAAGGTGAAGATGTCATGTAAATCCAAAGAAGATATAGGCAGTAGCAGAGCTTGAAAGGCAGAGATGGCTGAGATGAGGTGAATGGCAGAAATTGGGCTTAGCCATAGACCATGGTCCTAAAATAGTCAGTCCTATGCTTGAGAAATTGGTAAAGCACTACTACAGACTGAGTGTTTATGTCCCCCCAAAATTCACAAGTTGAAACCTAATCCCCAAAGTGATGGTATTTGGAGGTGAGGCCTTTGGGAGGTGATTAGTGCATGAAGGCAGAACCCTCACAAATGGGATTCATGCCCTCATAAAAGAGAGCCCAGAGAGCTCACCTCCCGCTTTTGCCATGTGAGGTTACAGTGAGAGACAGCAGTCTATGAACCAGGAAGTGAATTTCATCTTACACCAAATCTGCTGGTGCCTTGATCCTGAATTTCCCAGACTCTAGAACTTTGAGAAGTAAATTTTTGTTGTTTATAAGCCTCACACAGTCTACAGTATTCTGTTATAGGTGATGGAGTAGTTCCAGATATCCAAAAGACTGGGACATGTAGGACAAGAATGCGTAAAGTAACCTTCCAGCAGGTGAAGATTCAAGAAAAAAACTGCACATTCTCCTTGGGTAATATTTTCTAGTCTTATGGTTTAAAATACAATCTACACTTTAATGAGTTTTGTAGTAGGCAGAATAATGGCCCTGCAAAGATGTCCACACTCTAATCTCGTGAATATAATACAATCAGATGTGATTATGGTTATGAACATCGAAATTGGGAGTTTATCCTAGATTATCTGATGAGTCCAACGTCACCACATAGGCCTTAAAAGTGAAAAACGAGGCCGGGCGCGGTGGCTCACGCCTGGAATCCCAGCACTTTGGGAGGCCGAGGCTGGCGGATCACGAGGTCAGCAGATTGAGACCATCCTGGCTAACATGGTGAAACCCCGTCTATACTAAAAATACAAAAACAAAATTAGCCGGGCGTGGTGGCAGGCGCCTGTAGTCCCAGCTACTCCGGGAGAATGGCGTGAACCCGGGAGGCGGAGCTTGCAGTGAGCCGAGATCATGCCATTGCACTCCAGCCTGGGCGACGGAGTGAGACTCCGTCTCAAAAAAAAAAAAAAAGTGCAAAAGGAAGGCAGAAGGTTTTGTTGGGGAGATGCAAAACAGAACAAGAAGCAGGAGAGATTCAAAGCATGAGAAGAAACTGACCAGCTATTGCAGGCTTTGAAAATAGAAGAAATAGAAAGGGAACCACAAGGCAAAGAATGTGAGCAGTGCCTAGAAGCTGGGAAGGGCTCTCACCTGACAACTGGCAAGGAAATGGGGATTTTAGTTCTGGAATCACAGCTGTACTGAATTCTGCAACCAATCTGAATGAGCAAGGAAATAGACTCTCTCCAGAAAGTGGCATAACTCTGTTGGCACCTTGATTTTAGTCCAGTAAAATCTTTGTCAAACTTCTGACCTACAGTACTGTAAGATAATAAATTTGTGTTGCTTTAGGCTACCTGTAGCAATTTGTTATGGCAGCCATAGAAAACAAACTTTTAAATCCACATATCCAAAAATAGCTATTAGTACTTTTTATAGTGCAATGTTAAAACCTTCAATGGCTCCCAGTTTTCCCGGGAATAAATTCTAAATTCTAGGCTTAGAATTGTAAACTTAGAACTCTAAACTTAGAATGGTATCTAAGCTTCCTTGAGACTTCCCATACACCTCTTCCCATTACCCAATAAAAGGTATTTTTCAATACATAGCCTGCCACTTGGCACTGTTTTCTGACCCTGTGAAATGCAAATTTGGGTACAAAAGAATGTCAGAGAAAAATAAAAGGAAGATCCCAATACCCTCCCTTCAAGTTGGTAACCTGGTCAAGACCCAAATGTAACAAAGCTAGATCCATTTAAAAAACAACACAGGCTGGGCGCAGTGGCACACACCGCTAATCCCAGCAATTTGGAAGGTGGAAGCAGGCGGATTGCTTGAGCTCAGGAGTTCGAGACCAGCCTGGACAACATGGCAAAACCCTGTCTCTACAAAAAAAAAAAAAAAGTAAAAATGGTGGTGTGTCCCTGTGGTCCCAGCTACTCAGGAGGCTGAGGTGGGAGGATCACCTGATCCCAGGAGGACAAGGCTGCAGTGAGCCATGATCCCGCCATTCTACTCCAGCCTGGGTGACAGAGTGAGATCCTGCCTCAAAAACAACAACAACAACAACCACCAACTTTTCTGAGCTGAAATTAAATCTTCAAGCATTGAAATCATGTCCCAGGCAATGGGAAATATTTCCTCTTTTCCCAATTGCCTATAACTTAGGCAAAGGCGAATCATACCAATTACTATTCAATTAACTCCTCTATTTTGTTTTCTTCCCCCAGTTAGAGTGCTGTTCTCCAGGCACAGTGACCAACAACATGGGCTTTGAGGCTGAATCATCAAAAGGATACTTTGCCTGACTGTGAGGGCTGCTCCCCTAAGATCTCTTGCCCTCTACTTCTCCCTCCTCTCCCGGCTCCTGCATCTGAGGTTATACTGTGCTCTCTCCTTCAGGGAGGTGTCAGCTGATCTTCACTGATGTTATTTCACTGATCTCAATCCCCAACCACCCAAAGGGTTTGAGATTGTATTCCACCTTTGACAGAAAGGCAAGTTTACTCCAAAATAAAAAGATGCTCTTTAAATACAGCCCAGTAAGGTCACCCAGTTCTCCTTGTTTTCTTAGAATAGTTCCTCATCTTAGAAAGAACCTCGGGGTCATATTGTCGATACATCGGAGGCTGAGATTATCATGACAAAATCTGCCTTGCTCATTTGTATGAACTTAATAGAGGTGGGGGGAAGGGGAAAATGGAGTTGGTTAATGGGTACAAAAATATAGTTAGAATGGATAAGATCTAGTATTTGATAGCATAACAGGATAGCATTACAGTTAATAATTTATTGTACATTTTAAAATAACTAAAATAGTATAATTGGAATGTGTGCAATACAAAGAAAGGATAAATGCTTGACTTGATGGATACCGCATTTACCCTGGTGTAATTATTATGCATTGTATGTGTGTATCAAAATATTTCATGTAACCATAAATATATACATCTACTATCTATCCATAAAAATTTAAAATTTAAAATGTTTTAAAAGACAATACAGGAAGATAAGCTACCATTTTTTAAATATCTACTATATATCAGGCACTGTGTTAGACATTTTGACATGCATTATACTCTTCAAAGGTAGTTATATTCCCTGCTTACTTGAGGTTTCTGAAGAAAAGGTATTTAGTAACTTGTCCAAGCCTACATAGTTAGTAAATGGCATCTTAAGTCAGGGACTGTATGTGTTCTGAAGATGATTAAATTATACCAAACCTATATTGCAGATATTAGTTGCTAAAACTAAGCAGGATAGAAATCTATTTCCTTTGATTATATGATTTTTAGAAATACAAAAATGGCAGAGCTGGGATACTAACCTTGGTGTGACTGACTCCAAAGCCTGTGCCATTTGCCTTGCATCTTTCCATGTCTATGTTTCTAGATATGCAAGTGTTTCCTGAATACTTTCACTTACGCCTTTCATTAGGTAAGGTTAAATGTACCTATTTAGATAATACAAGAAGTTTGATGGTTTCTCACATGCTTTTAGATTTTAGCCCCTAGTGAAAATTTATTTGAAGTCTGTATAGAGTGAATCTTCCATTTTCTTACTTAAATTTAAAGTTTTCCTGGAAACCACTCCATAATATTCCAGTTCTATCTTGCAGAAAGTGATAGACTTAAGCTCAATGTAGGTATAAACGAGAGTGATTGCATTATGATATCAACTGGTGATTGCCAAGATCATTTCAACTTACATATTTTGGTAAATAACGTTGAATGAAGGACAAAAGCCAAAACAAAAATTCTGAAACCAAATAAGGTAATCATCATATTTTGGGTTAATAAATCTATTCTTCCTTTTCAAAGATTTTCCAGTTTGTTAATAGCTTGACTTTATCCAATGACTAATAACAGCAGAGATAAACTTAAGTGATCTGCAGATAAATGCCTATAACATTAATCGAGGCTAAGAATAACCTATAGAACTATTAGCACATCAATTTGTATTTCTAAAAAATCATATAATCCAGGGAAATAGATTTTAACCTATGTAGTTTTAGCAACTAATATTTACAATATAGATTTAGTATAATTTAATCATCTTCAGAATACATACAGTCCCTGACTTAGGATGGTTCACCTCTGGATTTTTTTTATTTTATGATGGTGAAAAAGCGATACACATTTAGTAAAAGCTGTACTTCCAGTACCAATACAACTTTTCCGTTTCTCACTTTCAGTATACTGGTCAATCACACAAGATATTCAACACTTTGTTATAAAATATACCTGTGTTAAATAACTTTGCCAAAATGTAGGCTTATGTAAATGTTCTGAGCTTGTTTAAGGTAGGCTAGGCTAAGTTATGATGTTTAATAGGTTAGGCTATTAAATGCATTTTCAACTTATGATATTGTCAACTCACAATGGGTTTATTGAACATTGGACAAGTCAAGGAACATCAATGTAGAAACTTTTATGGCTATAGATCTCAGCAGAAAATTACTGCCAAAAGTAAAAATATTTTCAATTCAAGATTATCTGTCAACTATATGTCTTAGAATTACTTCATGGACATTTTTATCTAGGAATTCAGCTTATCTAGAACTTCAGCTAGACTGATCACTAAACCTTGATACAGATTTTATAATTTATTATAAAATCTAGCAACAAATTGAAGAAATAATTAGATAAGCTCCAAGATGAGTATCTCTCATTCTCCTCCTTATTAGAATATTCTAATGCATTTGAATATTAACTTTTAAAGAACTGTAGATTTTAATCTCTTCTGACTTAGACCCATCCTAGTCAGTGTGACATCACACTCTTGGCTAAAGTGAATTCTCTACTGAAAAAGAATAAGAGGCCAAAGGAGAAGAACTTTTGGAAAATCACTATACATTTGTGTAACCTTTTAAAGGTTACTAAAGATATTGGTTTAAAAGTACTTAATGTTAAATAGAGAACAATAATTATGGGGGGAGACTATAGTGGAGGTGGATTAGCTCAAATTCTGTCAGAATTTACATTTATCTGACCTAGTGTGTGATGGTTGCTAAGGGAAGGATTTGACAGAAAGTATCATGGGAACATACATGACTGAGTTAAATAATCAATTAAGACTGAGTTAAATAATCAATTAAGACTAAGTGGAAAAATCTGAAAACGGTTTCTTCCAAAAAATGAAAGAAAGCCATTGCGGATAAAAGGGCAAATATGGAGAAAAACTATTTCTCTATTTAGAAAACAGAAATCATGCCGTTTCAGGCAGCTCACCGCTAGGCTTCTAGCCATATAAATATTATCTTTTTGCTTCTTTTGTTATAGAGAGGATTCAAAAACCCTTACTACTCAGAAAACATCAGAAAAAAAAATCTAGGGTCTGCCTTTGGGTTTTTGTTTCTTCATTTTTTTTTAGGAAAAATAACATTTAATGTTTAAAATACAGCTGTCTTGCTTAATGTTCAGAAAAGACTAATTTTTAACAGAACATTTTTAAAATGTGGTTTCTAATCAAGTTTTATAAGTAAATTATGCAACATTAAAGTAATATTTATAGTTAAGTATTGACAAAACATTTTTAGGATACAATCGACTCAAATGGTATCTAAACAACAGAAGGAAGGAGGAACTATGTCTAAGAAGGGAAAAAATTCAGAGAATATGGAATCAAATATCCATGCATATCTGACTGTATTAGTCTGTTCTTGCATTGCTATAAAGAACTACCTGAGACTGGGTCATTTATAAAGAAAAGATGTTTAATTGACTCATAGTTCTGTAGGCTGTACAGGAAGCATGGCTGGGGAGGCCTCAGGAAATTTATGATCATGGTGGAAGGCAAAGGGGAAAGCAGGCACATCTTACATGGCTAGGGAAGCAGGAAGAGAGAGCAGAGGGAGATGCTACACACTTTTAAACAACCAGATCTCACGAGAACCCACTATCACAAGAACAGCAAGGGGGAAATCTGCCCCCATGACTGAATCACTTCCCACCACACCCCTCCTCCAACATAGGGGATTACATTTCAACATGAGATTTGGGCGGGGACATAAATTCAAACCACATCACTGGCTTCTAATGAGTAGGCAGAAAAAACTCAAGTGGCCATCTTCATGGCTGTTCCATACTCTAAGTAAGGAGAGGATACTCAGTATCCAAGTATTAAAGACAGAAGATATGTATAAACTGGTTGGTTCCCAGTGAGAAAGCAAACAGAATATTCTTGATTAAGAAATATTATCTTGTAAGTCTGAAAAACTGGAATTTTCAGAGCTTTATTAAAAACAGGGTGGCAAATTTGAGTAAAATTCTAATTATAGAGAAACACTGGAAATTACTAGATAGATAAAATCCCCCATGATATTAATCCAGAGGATCAAATACTTGCACAAAGAGTGAGATTAGAGCATCAGCCCCAAACTAGGGAGATCCATAAGTTTGTAGTAGGCAATCTTGAAGGGTCTTGGAATTAAGTCACAGGAAGAGGTTCAGACAAACAGAGAACACAGGAGCAGAACATTGGAAAATAATTCCCATGAAATAAAGGGAAGATATGAAGGGAATTTGCAGGAAAGAGCTATGGATCTCTATCCAGCCAATTTATGTGAGAGTCTGGTGGCATTGAAGAAAGATCTATTCACAGAGTCACAGACCCAAGTGTGGATTCTAGTCTACAGAAGCACTGGTAAAAGCAAGACACAACTCAAAAAGGAAAAAAAAAAAGTTCTCAAGGAATAAGGAAAGTGCCAGGACACATTTTTAGCTCTGGAGCTAACACAGAGGTAGCTGGTGTGAACAACATAGTACCCTTGGAAAGACCAAAAAAACAAACCAATTGAGTGTAATGAAACACATATTCCTATGGCAATGCCCTGCCTAGGCTCCCAAACCAGAAAACTAGCATAATGGACTATATTAGGCTGTGCATCATCTCAGAGATATGGAGTGTATGGGAGTCCTCCAGACCAAATAAATGCTTATCGTAGAACCAGAACTTTAGATCACTTGGGGAAATGAAGACAAAGCAATAAAACATGAAGTTAGAATGGCAATTAATAAAAAGTCAAATGACAACATACTGGTGAGGCTGTGGAAAAAAGGGAACACTTATACACGGTTGGTGGGAATGTAATTAGTTTAGCCACTGTGTAAAGCACTTTGGAGATTCCTCAAAGAACTTAAAACAGAGCTACCATTCAACCAAGCAATTATATTACTGGGTATGCATCCAAAAGAATAGAAATTGTTCTACCAAAAAGACACATTCACTTATATATTCATCACAGCACTATTCACAATAGCAAAGACATGGAGTCAATCTTGGTGTCCACCAATGGTGGATTGGATAAAGAAAATGTGGTACATATTCACCATGGAATACTATGCAACCATAAAAAGGAATAAAGTCATATCCTTTACAGCAACATGGATGCAGCTGAACGCCATAATCCTAAGCAAACTAATGCAGAAACATAAAACAAAATACCACATGTTCTGACTTACAAGTGGGTGCTAAGCACTGGGTACTCATGGACATACGGATGGCAACAACAGACACTGGAGATTACTAGAGGAGGTAGGGTGGGAGGTGGCAAGGGTTATAAAACTAACTATTGAGTACTATGTTCAGTATTGGGATGATGATCAATCATACCCAAACTTCAGCATCACACCATATACTCAGGTAACAAACTTGCACATGAATCTCTGAATCTAAAATAAAAGTTGAAATTATTAAAAAAATAAATAGAAATTAAAAATAAAATACGAAGAGGATGGAAACCATGAAAGGGAGGAAGAGGTGTGTGGTAGATTATATTTTCCAACAATAGCCATAGCAACACCTCCCATTCCACAAGCTCTTCTGCAATGTGATCTTGCCACTCCCATAACAAGAGTGGAATCTCTCTCTCTAACCTGAGTTTCTCAATCTTGGCACTATTAACATTTTGGACAAGCTAATTCTTTGTTGTGGTGGGCTGTACTGTGCATCATAGGATGTTTAGCAGGATTCCTGATCTCTACCACTAGATAACAGTAGCACAGCTTGCTTCTCAGTCACGACAATCAAAAATGAGGAACAAAATTGTCCCTGGTTGAGAAATGCAGCTCTAGTGCTTTGAATCTAGGTGGACCCTGCAACTTCTTGGTCAGTAAAACACTGCAAAAAGGATTCCGTGCCAGTTCCATGGATAGCACTTAACTGGCCTGGCAGATTCCCCTGTTGCCTCTTGGAATGTTCACTTTTGGGACACTCCCTCTTAGTACCCAGCTAAAGTACTATGAGAAGTTCAAGCCACATGAGGAAGCCAATAGAGGCTCTGAAGTTGAGCTCCAGCCAAGAGTAAGCATCAACTGCCCAGCACGTGAGTGAACCATCCAGTCCAGTGGAGCCAACATCTAACTTCAATTGCATGAGTGTCTCTGACAAAAACCACATAGTTAAACTTAGTCAACCTACATAAACATGAAAAATAATAAATTATTGTTTTAAGTCACTAAGTTTTGGGGGTAACTATGAAGCAATGAAACAGAAAGAAATAAGAATATATTAGAGAGGACAAAATAAGTGACCTTTTTTTAACTGAAGACAGAATATTCCATAATATTTACCTTATAACCACAATGCTAGTTATAAAATTCATTCTGCAAGTATTAATTATGTAGTTAACAAAAAGAATACAGAAATGCTAGAGTTAAAAGGCAAAGTTTTATTAGTGCCTGTACCTAAAAGAATTAGGATCACTTAAATTTAAAAATATAAATAAAATAATTCCATTATCTATGCTCAGTAACAGTAAGTTATTACGGCAAAAAGGAAAGAGCATCGGCTCTTGACATATAAGGGACTTAAACCCCAGTTGCACCACTTTTTAGCTATATCCATTCCAACTATGAAATGCTAGACATAAGACATAAGGATGGTGTCTATGATCTTTATAAGTAGCACTGCCCTGAAAATTCTATCCAATGCAATAGACAAGAAAAAAATACACACGAAAAAAGCCCAAAACATAACAATCATTATTTTGCATAAAATAGAACTGCCAAGTCTCTTCATTGGAAATCCCAATTGATTTCATTAATTAAATGTTATCTATAATGAATATGTTCTGATAGGCCATAATAATTACTTTTAAAATATAAGGAAAATATTGTAATAATAACATTAATGAAAACTATAGACATATGGAAATTTTTCTCTACCTCTCTAAAGAAAAGCACAAAATCTTCTTGAGTGGAATAAAAAAAGACTTGAATCATTATTTCTTTTATCACCCACATTGAAAGCATCTACCATGCTCCTAGATGAGAAAACTTAGTATCACAACATTACTGGTATCCCAATCCCTAATTTAACAATCAATTTTATGACATTCTAAGCAGAATCACATGAAACGTTCTTTAATTTAACAAAGCAATTCAAGAAAATGAATTTATGAGAAAAGCCAAAACATTAATAATGAAGAATAAGTAGTGGAGGTTGTTTGCCCTGTCCTACCAAACAGTAAAATGTACTCTATAGCTCAATAATTAAACTCCTATGGCACAAGTATGAGAATCCGTTTCATAAATCAATAGAACAAAGCAAATAGTGAATAAAGTATGAACTGGTCAATTATCTGAGATACCTTCATTTGCCTCCTCATTTCTCCTTCCAGGTCTTTTTCCTTCCCTCTTCCTTGAGAACTCTTAGCTTGCCAGGCAGGATGGATCACGCCTGTAATCCCAGCACTTTAGGCAGAGGCAGAGGTAGGTGGATCACTTGAGTCCAGGAGTTTGAGAGCAGCCTGGGCAACATGGTGAAACCCTATCTCTTAAAAAAAAAAAAAAAATAGCTGGACATAGTGGCACACACCTATAGTCCCACCTACTCAGGAAGCTAAAGTGGGAGAATCACTTGAGCACAGGAGAAGTTTCAGTGAGCCAAGATTGCACCACTGCACTCCAGCCTAGGTGACAGAATGAGACCCTTTTCTCAAAAACAAAAACAAAAACAAAACAAAAACAAAAACAAACAAACAAACAAAAATCCTTAGCTTTAATTAACTATATTGGAGAGCTCAAAACACAGTTTCATAAGTGGGCACATCCAACTGACTATAGACCTAATCCTCATGGATCTGTCTAAAATAAATATATGCCACTTCCTGACAGACTCTGGTTTATTATATGTGCTCATAGTATAATCTTATTTCATGAACTTATCCTTCTAAATGGCATAATTTTATTAAGAACAACCTGGAATTTCAGTGGCCACTTTGGGGGAACATTTGACACCTCCAAAATTGTATCTCTTGGTTGAGGAGGCCGGGTCAAGCAAGATGGTAGAATTGAAGGCTCCACTGATCTTCCCCCTAACAACCCCACCAATTTAACAACTATTTACACACACAAGAAAAGCACCTTCATAAGAACAGAAAATCAGGTGAGAATTCACAGTGCCTGGTTTTAATTTCATATTGCTGAAAGAGGTAATAAAGTGGTAGGAAAAACAGTCTTGAATCACTGATGCTCACCTCCCCCATCTCCTGGTGATGGCTATGGAGCTCAGAGAGAGAATTTGTACACTTGGTAGAGGGAGAGTGTATCAACTGTGACACATTGCATTGATCTCAGTGTTACCCTGTTATAGCAGAAATCAAAACGACCAAACTCAGCTGATGCCCACCCACAGAGGGAGTATTTAAACCAGCCCTAGCCAGAGGGGAATTGCCCATTCCAGTGGTCAGAGCTTGAGTTCCAGCAAGCCTTGCCACCTCAGGCTGGAGTGCTATCGGGATCTAAATAAACTTGGAAGGCAATCTAGGCAACAAGTACTGCAACTTCTAGGTGAGTCCTAGTGATGAAGAAGGCTCAGAGCCAGTGGATTGAGAGGACATCATCTCAGAAGCTGAAGTCTTCTGAGACATCAGCTGGGGCAGCTACGAGAGTGCAGGCATCAGCCTCCCCTAACCCTAGGCTTCACAGCTTATGATTGCAAAAGAGACCCCTTATTTCCACTTGAGAGGAGAGAGAAGAGTGGGGAGGACATTGTCTTGCATCTTGAATACCAGCTCAGCCACCACAGTATAGGGCACCAGTCAGAATTATGAGGCCCACTTTCCTGGCCCTAGCTCCCAGACATTCCTAGACACACCCTGGAGCAGAAGGGAACCCACTGCCTTGAGAAGGACCCAGACCTGCCAGGATTTGTACCTGCTAACTGAAGAGCCCTTGGGCCCTGGATAACCAGCAGTAATACCCAGATAGTATATCATGGGCCTTGCATGAGACTCTGAGACTTGCTGGCTTCAGGTGAATCTCAGAACATTCCTAGCTGTGGTGGCTACAGGGAGAGACTACTGCTCGAGAAAAGTGAAGGGAAAAATATACAGGATTTTGTCTTGCACTATAGGTACCAGATCTGCCATGAGGGGTAGAGTACCAAGTAGACTTTTGAAGGACCCTGATTTAAGGCCTTGGCTCTTGGACAGCATTTCTGGACCTGCCCTGAGCCAGAGGGGAGCCCACTGCCCTGAAAAGTGAGTACCAGGCCAGGCAACATTCACCACAAGCTGACTGAAGAGCTCCTGAACCTTGAGGAAACATCAGCGTTAGCCTGGCAGTACTCCTTGTGGTCCTGTCATGGTCAGAAGGTGAGGCTTCCCTGCCTTTGGAAAGAGGAGGGAAGAGTGGGAAAGACTGTGTCTTGTGATTTGAGTGCCAGCTAAGCCACAGTACAATAGAACACCAAGTAGACTTCTAAGCTTTTTGACTCTAGTCCCTCCCTCCCAGATGGCACCTCTGGACCTGCCCAGGACCTGGGAGAACTCACTCCCATAAAAGGAGGGACAATAGGCCTGGCTGGTGTCACCTGCTGATTGTGGAGCTCCAGGGCTTTGAGCGAACAAAGGCAGTGGCAGGGGAGTAGTTGCAGCAGATCTTGAGCAAGACCCAGTGCAGTGCTGGCTTCAGGTTTGACCCAGTGCATTCATATTCATGGTGGCCACAGGGGTGCTTGTGTCACTCCACCTCCTGCTCCAGGAGACTCAGAATAGAGAGAGAGAGAGATTCCCTTTTTTGAGGGAAAGTAACGGAACAGAACAAAAGTCTCTGCCTGGTAATCCAGAGAATTCTTCCAGATCTTTTCCATGACCATCAAGGAAGTACCTCTGTGAGACTACAAAAACCACAGCATTACTGAGCTTGGGGATCCCTCTAATGAAGATACAGCTTATATCACAACACCCAAGTCCCTTTGAATACCTGGAAAGCGTTCTCAAGAAGGATGGGTACAAACAAGCCCAGAGTGCAAAGACAATAAGCACTGAACTCTTCAATGCCCAGACACAGACAAACATCAGCAAATATCAAGACCACCCAGGAAAACATGACCTTACCAAATGAAGTAAATAAGGCGCCAGGGAAAAATCCTGGAGAAACAGAGATATATGACCTTTCAGATAGAGAATTCAAAATAGCTGTGTTGAGAAAACTCAAATCAATTCAAGATAACACAGAGAATAAATTAAGAATGCTACCAGAAAAATTTAACAAAGATATTGAAACAATTTAAAAGAATCAGGCAGAAATTCTGGAGCTGAAAAATGCAACTGATATATTGAGAATGCATCAGGGTCTCTTAGTAGCAGAACCGATCAAGCAGAAGGAAGAATTAGTGAGCTTGAGGACAGGATATTTGAAAATCCAAAATCAGAAGAGACAAAAGAAAAAAGAATAAAAAAATCAATGGAACATGCCTACCGGATCTAGAAAATAGCCTTAAAAGGGCAAATCTAAGAGTTATTGGCCTTAAAGAGGAGGTAGAGAAAGAGATAGGATTAGAAAGTTTACCCAAAGGGAAAATAACAGAGAAATTCCCAAGCCTAAAAAAAGATATCAATATCCAAGTACAAGGGTATAGAACACCTAGCAGATTTAACTCAAAGAAGACTAACTCAAGGCATTTAATAATCAAACTCCCAAAGATCAATGATAAAGAAAGAATCCTAAAAGCAGCAAGAGGAAAGAAACAAAAAAAAATACCATGGAGCTGCAATACATCTGGCAGCAGACTTTTCAGTGGAAAATTTACAAGCACGTAAGAGTAGCATGACATATTTCAAGTGCTGAAGGAAAAAAATATTTTACCCTGGAATAGTATATTTGTCAAAAATATCCTTCATACAAAAAAGAGAAATAAAAGCTTTCCCAAAACCAACAGCTGAGGGACTTCATCAACTCCAGACATGTCCTAGAAGAAATGCTAAAGGGAATATTTCCATCCAAAATTATTTATTAGTTTTATTTTTGCTTGTTTGTTATTTTATGAAAACAGTATTAAGTTGTTATTAGTTTAAAGTAATGGGTTATAACATAATATTTGCAAGCCTCATGATAACCCCAAATCAAAAAACATACAAGAAATGCACACAAAATAAAAAGCAAGAATTTAAATCATACCATCAAAAAATCACCTTAACTAAAAGGAAGAAAGGAAGGAAGAAAATAAGAAAGAGAAGACCACAAAACAAATAACAAAATGGCAGGAGTAGGTGCTTACTTATCAATAATAACGTTGAATGTAAATGGACTAAACTCTCCAATCAAAGGACATAGAGTTGCTGAATGCATTAAGAAAACAAGATCCAATGATCTATTTCCTAAAAGAAACACAGAAAAGCCAAAATAAGCAAATGGGATCTAATTAAGCTAAAGAGCTTCTGCACAGCAAAAGAAACTACCATCAGAGTGAACAGGCAACCTACAGAATGGGAGAAAATTTTTGCAATCTATCCATCTGACAAAGAGCTAATGTCCGGAATCTACAAAGAATGTAAACAAATTTACAAGAAAAA
This sequence comes from Hylobates moloch, assembly GCF_009828535.3. NCBI lineage: Eukaryota > Metazoa > Chordata > Mammalia > Primates > Hylobatidae > Hylobates > Hylobates moloch. The sequence goes on along the minus strand of NW_026652276.1, from coordinate 222,899,724 downwards.
AACAAACAACCCCATCAAAAAGTGGGCAAAAGATATGAACAGATACTTCTCAAAATAAGACATTTATGCAGCCAACAAACATGAAAAAAATGCTCATCATCACTAGTCATTAGAGAAATGCAAATCAAAATCACAATGAGATACCATCTTGTGCCACTTAGAATGGCAATCATTAAAAAGTCAGGGAAGCAACAGATGCTGGAGAGGATGTGGAGAAATAGGAACACTTTTACACTGTTGGTGGGAGAGTTAATTAGTTCAACCATTGTGGAAGACAGTGTGTCAATTCCTCAAGGATCTAGAACTAGAAATACCATTTGACCCAGCAATCCTATTCCTGGGTATATACCCAAAGGATTATAAATCATTCTACTATAAAGACACATGCATGCATATGTTTATTGCGGCACTATTCACAATAGCAAAGACTTGGTACCAACCCAAATGCCCATTAATGATAGACTGGATAAAGAAAATGGGGCACATATACACCATGGAATACTATGCAGCCATAAAAAAGGATGAGTTCCTGTTCTTTGCAGGGACATGGATGAAGCTGGAAACCATCATTCTCAGTAAACTAACACAAGAACAGAAAACCAAACACTGTATGTTCTCACTCATAAGTAAGAGTTGAACAGTGAGAACACATGGACACAGGAAGGGGAACATCACACACTGGGGCCTGTTGGGGGGATTGGGGACAAGGGGAGGGATAGCATTAGGAGAAATACCTAATGTAGATGACAGGTTGATGGGTGCAGCAAACCACCATGGCATGTGTATACACCTGTGACAAAACTGCACATTCTGCATGTGTACCCCAGAACTCAAAGTATAATTAAAAAAACAAACAAACAAAAGAAACACACTTCATCTGTAAAGAGACATATAAACTAAAAACTTAGAGATGGAAAAATATAACATACCAATGGAAAACAAAAGAGTAGGAGTAGCTATACTTATATCAGACAAAATAGAATTCAAGACAAAAACTGTAAGAGACAAAGAAGGTCACTATATAATGAAACAGGGGTCAATTCAGTGAGAGGGTATAACAATTTCAAATATATATGCACCCAACACTGGAGCACCCAAATATATAAAGCAAATATTATTAGAGCTAAAGAGAGAGATAGACTCCAATACAATAATAGCTGGAGACTTCAACACCCCACTTTCAGCATTGGACAGATCTTCCCAGAAAATCAACAAAGAAACACCAGACTTAATTTTCACTATAGACCAAATGAACTTACTAGATATTTATAGAACATTTCATTTAACAGCTACAGAATACATATTTTTTTCCTCAGGATATGGATCATTCTCAAGGATAGACCATATGTTAGGTCACAGAACAAGTCCTAAAACATTCAAGAAAATGAAATATTAATAAATATTTTCTCTGACCACAATGGAATAAACCTAGAAATCAGCACCAAGAGGAATTTGGAAACTATACAAACACATGAAAATTGGCCAGGCACGGTGGCTCACGCCTGTAATCCCAGCACTTTGGGAGGCCGAGGCGGGCAGATCACAAGGTCAGGAGATCGAGACCATCCTGGCTAACACAGTGAAACCCCGTCTCTACTAAAAATACAAAAAAAAAAAAAAATTAGCCAGGCAAGGTGGCGGACGACTGTAGTCCCAGCTACTCGGGAGGCTAAGGCAGGAGAATGGTGTGAACCCCGGGGGGCAGAGCCTGCAGTGAGCTGAGATCGCGCCATTGCACTCCAGCCTGGGTGACAGCGAGACTCTGTCTCAAAAAAAATAAAAAAATAAAAAAATAAAAAAAAACAAATACATGAAAATTAAACAATATGCACCTGAATGACCAATGGGTCAATGAAGAAATTAAAAAGGAAATGTAAAATTTCTTGAAACAAATAATAATGGAAACACAAAATACAAAAGCTTATGGTACAACAAAAGCAGTACTAAGAGGGATGTTTATCGCTATAAGTTCCTATATCAAAAAAGAACAACTTGAAATAAACCACCTAATAATGTCTCTTAAAGAGCTAGAAAAGCAAGAATGAACTACATCCAAAATTAGTAGAGGGGAAAAAAATAATAAAGATCACAGCAGAAATAAATGAAATTGAAATGAAAAAAAAATACAGAAGAGGAATGACACCAAAAGTTAGTTTTTTGAAAAGTTAAACAGAATTGACAAACTTTTAGCCAGACTAAGAAAAAAGAAGATTCAAATAAATAAAATCAGAGATGTAAAGGGAGACATTACAATTGATAGCACAGAAATTTAAAAGATCATTAGTGGCTATTATGAGCAATTATGTGCCAATAAGTTAGAAAACCTAGAAGAAACTGACAAATTTCTAGATGCATCCAACCTACAATGATTGCAGCACGAAAAAATTAAAAACCTGAACAGATCAATAACAAGCAACAAGATTGAAGCCTTAGTAAAAAGGCTTCCAGTAAAGAAAAGCCCAGGACCTGATGGCTTCACTGCTGAATTCTACCAAACATTTAAAGAAGAACTAATACCAATCCTACTCAAACTATTCCAAAAAATAAAGAAAGAGGGAATGAGGCTGGTATTACCCTGATATCAAAATCAGACAAAGATACATCAAAAACAGAAAACTACAAGCCAACATCACTGATGAATATAGATGCAAAAATATTTAACAAAATGCTAACAACGTAAATTCAACAACACATTAAAAAGATCATTCATCATGACCAAGTGGGATGTATCACTGGAATACAAGGATGGTTCCACATATGCAAATCAATCAATGTGATATATCATATCAACAGAAGGAAGGACAAAAACCATTTAATCATTTCAATTAATGCTGAAAATTCAATTAATAAAATTCAACATCCCTTCATGATAAAAAACCTTGGGAAAACTGGATATAGAAGGAACATGCTTCAACATAATAAAAGTCATATATGATAGGCCCACAGCTAGTATCATATTAAATGAGGAAAAACTGAAACTGAAAGCCTTTCCTCTAAGATCTAGAACATGACAAGGATGCCCACTTTCACAACTGTTATTCAACAGACTACTAGAAGTCCTAGCTAGAGCAATCAGACAAGAGAAAAAATAAAGGATATCCAAATTGGAATGGAAAAGGTCAAATTATCCTTGTTTGCAGATGATATAATACACATCTGGAAAAACCTAAAGACTTCACAAAAAAAACTATTAAGACTGATTAACAAATTCAGTAAAGTTGCAGGATACAAAACAAACATAGAAAAATCAACAGCATTTCAATATGCCAACAGTTAACAAACTGAAAAAGAAATCAAAAAAGTAATCCCAATTACAATATACACAAATAAAAGAAAATATCTAGGAATTAACCATCAAAGTGAAATATCTCTATAATGAAAACTATAAAACACTGATGAAAGAAATTTAATAGAACACCAAAAAGTGGAAAGTATTCCATGTTCATGGATTGGAAGAAGCAATATTGTTAAAATGTTCATACTACCCAAAGAAATTTATAGATTCAGTGTAATCCCTATCAAAATACCAATGACATTCTTCAGAGAAATAGAGAAAACAATCCTAAAATTTATATAGAACCACAAAAGACCCAGAATAGCCAAAGCTATACTAAGCAAAAAGAAAAAAACTGGAGTAATCATATTACCTGACTTCAAATTATACTACAGAGCTATAGTAACCAAAACAGCATGGTACGGGCATCAAAACAGATACATAGACCAATGGAACTGAATATAGAACCCAGAAACAAATGCACACACCTACAGAGAACTCATTTTCAACAAAGGCGTCAAGAATATACACTGGAGAAAAGACAGTCTCTTCAAAAAATGGTGCAGGGGAACTGGATATCTATATGCAGAAAAATAAAACTAGACCCCTATTTCTCACCATATCCAAAAATCAAATAAAAGTGGAATAAACACTTAAATTTAAGATCTCAAATTATAAAACTACAAGAAAACATTGGGGAAACTCTCCAGAATATTGGCCTGGGCAAAAATTTCTTGAGTAATACCCCATAAGCACAGTCAACCAAAGCAAAAATAGACAAATGGGATCCCATCAAGTCAAAAAGCTTCTGCACAGAAAAAGAAAATTAACAAAGCGAAGAGACAACAAATATAATGGGAGAAAATATTTGCAAACTATCCATCTGACAAGGAATTAATAACCAGAACATATAAGGAGCTTGAACAACTCTAGAGGAAAAAAAATCTAATCATCCCATTAAGAAATGGGCAAAAAATGTGAATAGACATTTCTCAAAAGAAGACACAAATGCAAAACATGCATATGAAAAGGTGCTCAACATCACTGGTCATCAGAGAAATGCAAATCGAAACTACAATGAGATACTATCTCACCTCAGTTAAAATGGCTGATACCCAAGACACGCAATAGCAAATGCTGGCAAGAATATGGAGAAAAGAGAACCCTCATAGACTGTTGGTGGACTTGTAAATTAGTGCAACCACTATGGAGAACAATCTGAAGCTTCCTCAGAAAACTACCAATAGAGCCACTATTCCTAGGTATATACTCAAAAGAAAGGAAATCAGTATATTAAAGAGATGACTGCATTCCAATGTTGGTTGCTGCACTATTCACCATATCTAAGATTTGGAAGCAATCTGAGAGCCCATCAATGATGAATAGATTTAAAAAATGTGATACATATACACAATAGAGTACTACTCAGCCATAAAAAGAATGAGATCTGCCATTTGCAACAACATGGATGAAACTGGAGATAATTATGTTAAGTGAAATAAGACAGGCACAAAAAGACAAATATCACATGTCATCACTTATCTATGGGAGATATAAATTAAAACAATTGAACTCATGGAGTTAGAGAGTAGAAAGATGGTTCCTAAAGACTGGAAAAGGGGACAAGGGAATGGTTGAATACAAAAATAATTAGAAAAAGTATGTAAGACCTAGTATGTAAGACCCTCAATGTGGGTGGGCAGCATCCAATTGCCTGCCAGTGTCAGTAGAAAAAGCAGGCAGAAGGTGGAATAAACTGGTTTGCTGAGTCTTCTGGCTTTCATCTTTCTCCCATGCTGGATGCTTCCTGCCCTTGAACATCAGACTCCAGGTTCTCTGGCCTTTGGACTCTTGGATTTACACCAGTGGTTTGCCAGGGGCTCTCCGGCCTTCAGCCACAGACTGAAGCCTGCACTGTCAGCTTCCCTACTTTTGAGGCTTTGGGACTGGGACGGAGTCACTACTGGCTTCCTTGCTCCTCAGCTTGCAGATGGCCTATCATGGGGCTTCACCTTGTGATCCTCTGAGTCAGTTCTTCTTAATAAACTCCCTTTCACATATACATATATCCTATTAGTTCTGTCCCTCTGGAGAACCGTGACTGATAGTTTTATTTCTTCTTTTCCTTTATTTTTCTAATCTTATTTCTGTCTATCACTACCAGTATAATGCTGAATAGCAAAGGTGATAGTTGGCATTTCTGTCTTGTTCCTTAGTGTAAAGGAACAGCTTCTACCATTTCCTCACTTAGAATAATGTTTGTGATTTTTTTGTTATGCTTATCAACTTAAGGAAGCTCTTTTCCATTCTTGGTTTACTTAAAAAAAAGTTATCACAAATGACTAGTGAATCTCATCAAACGTTTGTTTTGTATTTTTTAGACGAGTATGTGGTTTTTAATAACAGCTTTATTTGGATAAAACTCAGATACCATAAAACCCACCCTTTTAAAATATACAGTTCAGTGGGTTTTATGTATTAATAGAGTTATGCAATGATCACCGCTATTTAATTTTAGAAAATTTTCATGACCCAAAAAGAAATGCTATACCCATAAGCATTAATTATCCATTCCTCTTATCCACCAGCCCCTAGCAACCACTAATCTACTTTCTATCTCTATGGATTTGCCTGTTCTGGGCCTTTTATATAAGTGGAATGATATAATACATAGTCTTTTGTGACAGCATCTTTCACTTAGCATAATGTCTTCAAGGTTCATCTATGTACTTCATTCCTTTTTATGACTGGATAATATTCCATTGTATGGATATACCACCTTTTTTTTTAGTCCATTCATCAGATTATGAACATTGGCTGCTATGAATAACGTTGCCATGAATATTTGTGCACAAATTTTTGTATGGCTATGTATTTTCATTTCTCTTGGCTATATACCTATAAATGGAATTCCTGGGTTATAGGGTAACTCTGTATTTAACATTTTGAGGCACTGCCAAACTGTTTTCCAAAGGGGCTCACTAGTTTATATTCCCACCAGTAATGAATGAGAATTCCAATCTCTCCAAATCTTCATCAGTATGCATTATTGTCTTTTTTCCTTTGGCCATCCTGGTGGGTGTGAAGTAGTATCTCATTGTGGTTTTGATTTACATTTCCCTGATGATTAAGGTTGTTGACCATCTTTTTATGTGCTTATTGGCCATCTGGATATTTTCTTTGGAAAAATACCTATTCAAACCCTTTCCCCCTTTCTTACTTGTATTGTCTCTTTACTAGAGAGTTGTAAGAAGTCTTTATGTATCTTGGATTCCAGTCCCTTATCAGATACATTATTTGCAAGTGTTTTCTACCATTCTATAATTCGTTCTTCACTTTCTTGGCGTCCTTTGAGGCACAAACGTTTTTGAAATTAATTAAGTCCAATTTATCTATTTTGTTGTTTTTGCTTATGCTTTTGGTGTCATATCTAAGAAACGATTACCGATGGTCACAAAGATTTACTCCTGTAAGTTTTCTTGTTAAGAGTTGCATAGGTTTGGCCGAGCGCAGTGACTCACGCCTGTAATCCCAGCACTTTGGGAGGCCAAGGCGGGCGGATCACCAGGTCAGGAGATTGAGACCATCCTGGATGAGGCAGAAATGGATGAACCGGAGGCAGAGTTGCAGTGAGCCATAGCCATGACCCCAGCCTGGGGACAGGAGTTGTTAAAAGAGTTGCATAATTTTAGGTATTACACTTACATCTATGATCCAAGTTCAGTCAATTTTTATATATGGTATGAAGTAAGAATCCAACATCAAGCCAGGCACAGTGGCTCACACCTGTAATCTCAGCATTTTGAGAGGATATCATGAGAGGATCATTTGCGCTCAGGAGTTCAAAACCAACCTGAGTAACACAATGAGACCCCATCTCTAAAAAAAAAAAAAAAAAAAAAGTAAACAATTAGCCAGGCATGGTGACATGAACCTGTGGTCCCAGCTACTTGGGAGGGAGGCTGAAGTGGGAGGATTGCTTCAGCCTAGGAGGTCGAGGCTGCAGTGAGCCATGACTGTGCCACTGCTCTCCAGCCTGGGCAACAGAGCAAGATCCTGACTCACAAAATAATCATCATCATCATCATCATCATCATCATCATCATCCAACTTCATTCTTTTGCATGTAAATATCCAGTTGATCCAGCACCATTTGTTGAAAAACTTATTAACCATTGAATTGTCTTGGCACCCTTGACTAAAATCATTTGACCACAAATGTGAAGGTTTAATTCTGGACTTTCAATTCTGTTTCAGTGATTCATATGTTATCTTTATACCAGTACCACAGTGTCTTGATTATTGTAGTTTTGTAGTAAGTTTTTGAAACTGGGAAGTGTGAGCTCTCAAAAATTTTTTCTTCTTATTCGAAATTGTTTTGGTTACTATAGCTCTCTTATAATACTATATACATTTTAGAACCAGCTTGTCAATTTCTGCAACAACAAAAAAAGCCAGCTGGGATTTACATAGGGATTGCATTGATCAATTTGGGGAGTATTGATATCTAAACAATATTAATCATTCCAATTCATGAACATTAGATATAGTTCCATTTATTTATGTCTTTTCTGATTTCTTTCAGCAATGCTATTTGGTTTTTTAGTGTTAAGTCTTGCACTTTTCTTAAATTTATTTCTAAATATTTTATTCTTTTTAATGCTACTGTAAAGGGAAGTGTTTTCTTAATTTTATTTTTGAATTGTTCATTGCTAGTGTATGCGCATACAATTGATTTTTGTATACTGATCTTGTATTCTGGAAGTAATTTTTTTTTCTAAACCTTAGCATCCACCAGAGGAAATGTGTGAGTCTTTTATTACTTACTGAAGCCATTTATTACTTTTAATGGATTTTTAGTGTAGATTCCTTAGGATTTTCTATAAACAAGATCACATAATCTACAAGTTAAAAGAATTTTATTTCTTCCTTCCTAATCTGCAGGACTTTTATTTCTTTTTCTTGCCTGATCATCCTGGCTAGAATTTCCAGTACGATCTTGAATAGAAGTGGCAAGAGCAGATATCCTTGCCTTGTTCCTGATCTTAGGGCAAAAGCATTAGTCTCTCACCATTAAGTATATGCATTTTGTAGATACCTTCTATCAGGTTACAAAAGTTCCCTTCTGTATTAGTCCATTCTCATGCTGCTAAAGAGAACTGCCCAAGACTGGGTAATTTATAAAGAAAAGAGGTTTAATTAACTCACAGTTCCACAAGTCTGGGGTGGGGGGCCTCAGAAAACCTACAATCATGGCAGAAGGGGAAGCAAACATGTCCTTGTTTACATGGTAGCAAGAAGGAGAAGAATGAGAGCTGAGTAAAGGGGGAAGCCCCTTACAAAACCATCAGATCTAATGCGAACTTACTTAATATCACAAGAAGAGTGTATTAGTCCATTTTCATACTGCTATAAAGAAATACCTAAGACTGGGTAATTTATAAAGAAAAATAGGTTTAATGGGCTTACAGTTCCACATGGCTAGGGGAGCCTCAAAATCATGGCAGAAGGTGAAGGAGGAGCAAAGGCACATCTTACATGATGGCAGGCAAGAGTCATGTGCAGGGGAACTGCCCTTTATAAAACCATTCACTATCACAAGAATAGCATGTGAAAAACCCACCCTCTATGATTCAATTACCTCCCCCCAGGTCCCTCCCATGACATGTGGGGATTATGGGAGCTACAATTCAATATAAGATTTGGGTGGGGACACAGCCAAACCAAATCAAATAGCATGGGAGAAACTGCCCCCATGATTCAATTACCTCCCACCTGGTCCCTCCCACCACATGTAGGGATTATGGGAACTACAGTTAAGAGGAGATTTGGGTGGGGACACAGCCAAACCATATCACCTTTTATACCTAGTTTGTTGAATGGTTTTATCATAAAAGGGTGTTGTACCTTGTCAGATTTTTTTTACATCTATTGAGATGATCATATGAATGTGTGCCCTTTATTTTATTAATATAGTATATTACATTAATTTTCAGATGTTGAAACAACCTTGACCAAATTCATTAATGCAAATAAAAACTCAAAATAGCCTACAGGCCTTAGCCTACTATGCCTGCATTAAAAATTTTGGTTGAGGTGACCTCAGAGCATAACTCAACCTCTGAACAACCTAAACTAAGACCTCACTAGTCTAAGCGGCTTAACACACCTTGACCCAATAATTTGATCAATGGAATAAGGTACCCTAGGGATAACAGCACAATCCTATTCTAGAGTCCATATTGACAATAGGGTTTACAACCTCAATGTTGGATCAGGACATCCTAATGGTATAGCCACTATTAAGGGTTCATTTGTTCAACAATTAAAGTCCTACATGATCTGAGTTCATACTGGAGTAATGAGGGTTGGTTTCTTTCTATTTAACATTTCTCCTAGTACAAAAGGACAAGAGAGATAGGGCCCACTTCATAAAGTGCCCTCACCCCGTAGATGATTCTATCTCAATCTAACAAATCACCACACACCCTACCCAAGAACAGGGTTTGTTAAGATGGCAGAGCCCAGCAATTGCATAAAACTTAAAACTTTATAACCAGAGCTTCAACTCCTCTTCTTCTTTTTTTTTTTTTTTGAGATAGAGTCTCACTCTGTCACCCAGGCTGGAGTGCAGTGACCTGATCTCCACTCACTGCAAGCTCCACTCACTGCAAGTTCACGCCATTCTCCTGCCTCAGCCTCCCAAGTAGCTGGGACTACAGGCACCCACCACCATGCCTGGCTAATTTTTTATATTTTTAGTAGAAACGGGGTTTCACCGTGTTAGCCAGGATGGTCTTGATCTCCTGACCTAGTGATCCACCCGCCTCGACCTCGCAAAGTGCTGGGATTACAGGCATGAGCCACCGTGCCCGGCCTCCTCTTCTTAACAATATGCCTATAATTAATCTTCTCCTACTTATCATTCCCACTCTAATTGCTATAGCATTCCTTACACTCATTGAACGAAAAATCTTAGGCTATATACACCTATGCAAAGGACCTAACATTGTAGGTACCTGTGGACTGCTTCAACCATTCACTGACGCAATAAAACTTTTCATCCAAGAACCCTTACAGACCTCAACATCTACATCTACTATCACCCTTTATATTATTGCTCCAACCCTGGCCCTTTGTATTGCTCTCCTCTGTGAAGTCCCCTCCCTATACCAAATCCCCTAATGAATTTTAATATAGGCCTCCTATTTATACTAGCCACATCAAGCCTAGCCGTCTACTCTATTCCATGACCAGGATGAGCATCTAATTCAAATTATGCACTAATCGACGCATTACGAGCTGTGGCCCAGACAATTTCATATGAGGTCACCCTAGCCATTATCCTCCTATCAGTCCTACTGATAAGTGGCTCATTTAATTTATATGCACTCATCACAATGCAAGAATCCCTCTGACTGCTTCTACCATCGTGGCCCCTAGCCATGATATGATTTATCTCCACATTAGCAGAAACTATCCGAGCACCTTTTGATCTAACAGAAGGAGAGTCAGAGTTAGTCTCAGGCTTCAACATTGAATATGCCACAGGTTCATTTGCTCTATTCTTTATAGCAGAATATATGAATATTATCATAATAAATGCCCTAACTAATACTATTTTCCTAGGAGCACTGCACACTAGATATTCACCAGAACTCTATTCCACAAATTTCATTACCAAGACCCCCTTTTAACCGCCCTGCTTTTATGAATTCAAACAGCATACCCCCGATTCTGCTATGACCAACTCATATCTTCTATGAAAAAATTTCCTATCACTTACACTAGCATTTTGCATGTCATATATCTCAATGCCTGTCCTAATTTCCAGCATTCCACCCCAAACATAGGAAATATGTCTGACAAAATAATTACTTTGATAGAGTAAACAATAGAGGTTAAAATCCTGTTATTTCTAGAACTATAGGAATTGAACCTACCCCTGAGAATCCAACATTCTCCGTGCTACCTACTATACCACGTCCTAAAGTAAGGTCAGCTAAATATGCTATCGGGCCCATACCCCAAAAATGTTGGTTATATCTTTCCCGTACTAATTAATCCATTAGCTCAGCTTACTATCTCACTGTTTTCACAGGAACTCTTACAACAATGCTAACTTCATACCGATTTCTCATCTGAACAAGCCTAGAAATAAACATACTAGCTCCTACCCCAATCTTAATTAAAAAAAAAAAATCCCTGCTCTACAGAAGCAGCCACCAAATATTTCCTTACACAAGCAACCACATCTATAATTCACATAATAGGTATCATTTCCAATAATCTGGCCTCCGGACAGTGAACAATAATAAACACTATTTATCAATTTTCATCCTTAATAATAATAACGGCCCTAGTAATAAAACTAGGAATAGCCCCCTTTCACTTCTGAGTCCCAGAAGTAACTCAAGGAACCTCTCTGATGTCTGGCATACTTCTCCTCACATGACAAAAACTAGCCCCTATCTCGATCATGTATCAAATTTTCCCATCAATAAACACGAACATCCTTCTATCTATGACAATCCTATCCATTAGAGTAGGCGGCTGAAGACTTAATCAAACACAGCTGCATAAAATCATAGCCTACTCCTCAATTACTCACCTAAGTTGAATAATAGAAGTAATAATTTGTAACTCAAACATTACCATTCTAAACCTGATTATTTAACAACTACCACATTTCTAGCACCCAACCTGAGTATAAGCACAACCCTGTCACTATCTCACGCCTGAAACAAATTAACATGGTTAACACCTATAATTCCACTAATTTTACTATCCCTAGGAGGCTTACCCCCATTAACAGGATTTCTGCTTAAAGGAAACATCATTCAAGAATTTAGAAAAAAAAAATAGACTTATTACCTCTACCATTATAGCTATCATAACCCTACTCAACCTGTACTTTTACACAGGCCTAATTTATTCCATCTCAGTAACAATATTCCCCACATCTAATAATATAAAAATAAAATGACAATTCGAAAATACAAAAACCATATTTCTCTCCCCCCCACTTATCATCTTTTCTGCCCTCCTTTTACCTATCTCTCCACTGATACTGACTACAACATAGAAATTTAGGTTACATAAGACCAAGGACCTTCAAAGCCCTTAGTAAGTAAATTGTATTTAACTTCCGTAACTGACCTGAGGACTGCCAGACTCTATTCTGCATCAATTGAATGCAAATCAACCACTTTAATTAAGCTAAACCCTTGCTAGATTTGTGGAATTCAAACCCACGAAAATTTAGTTAACAGCTAAACACCCTAATCAACTGGCTTCAATCTACTTCTCCCGCCATTGCGGGCAGAAAGGCAGGAGAAGCCTCCCTCTCCCGGCAGGATTGAAGCTGCTCCTTTGAATTTGCAATTCAACGTGACAAATCACCTCGGGACTGGTAAAAAGAGGCCTTGACCTCTGTCTTTTTTTTTTTTTTTTTTTTTTTGGGATACAGGCCCGCCACCAGGCCGGATAATTTTTTTGTTTTTTAGTTTACAGTCTGATGTTATCAGCCTTTTACCTTTTTTTCCATTAGTTTCAACTGACCATAAAGATACCGGAACATTCTACCTGCTATTGGGCGCATGAGCGGGGATAGTGGGCACCGCCCTAAGCCTTCTCATTCGAGCAGAATTAGGCCAATCAGGAACTCTGCTAGGAGATGATCAGCTGTAGAACGTTAATGTTACCACCCACGCATTCGTCATAACCTTTATGGTAATACTAATCATAATTGGGGGTTTGGCAACTGACTAGTCCCTCTGATAATTGGTACACCCGATATGGCATGCCCCCAGATAAAAAATACAAGCTTCTGACCTCACCTCCTCCCCTTTTCTACTCCTGCTTGCATCATCAATAGTAGAAGCCGGCACGGGACCAGCTGAACAGTATACCCCGCCTTTAGCAGGAAGCCTAAGACATGCAGGAGCCTCTGTGCATCTAACCATTTTGTCACTACACCTAGCAGGTGTTTCTTCTATTTTAGGGGCCATTAATTTTATTACCACAATTATTAATATAAAACCCCCAGCCATATCCCAGTATCAAAACACCCCTTTTTGTGTGATCAGTCCTCATTACGGCAATCCTTCTACTCCTTTCTCTCCCAGTCCTAGCCGCCGGCATTACCATACTATTAACTGACTGTAACCTCAACACTACTGTTTTTTGATCCTGCTGGTGGGTTTGACCCTATCTTATATCAACATTTATTCTGATTTTTTGGTCACAAAGAATCAACAACCTTGTATTACTTGAGAAAATCCCACCTGTTTGCAGTATATGTTGCTGGATTCAGTTTGCTAGTATTCTGTCGAGGATTTTTGCATCTATATTCATAGGAGATATTGGTTTGTATTGCCATGTCTCTGGTTTTGTTACCAAGGTAAAACTGGCCTCATTGAATGAGTTGGGAAGCCTTCCTTCCTTTTCTATTTTTTGGAGGAGTTTACCAAAAATTGGTATTAATCCTGTAAATGTTTGGTAGAATTGACCACTGAAGCCATCTGGCCCTGGACTTTTCTTTGCAGGAAATTTTTGTCTTTTAAATTAAAAATCCGGTATATTTGTGTAGGTCTATTCAGAACTTCTATTTCTTTTTGATTCAATTTTGGTAGTCTGTGAATCATATGGCTTTTATTCTTTATTGTGTTCCTGGAGAAAATGGTGTTTATATAGTCTTAATGGTAAGCCATCCCTGCTTTCTTGGGATAAACAACTTCATCATGATGTCTAATTGTTTCTACTAACTATTGAATTCTGGTTTTAAATTATTTAATAATTTTTATTTTAAACATTTACTTCTGTATTTATATGTTAAGCAGGCCTGTGCTTTTCACTTTTTGTTTATTTCTGTCTGGTTTTGGCATCAAAGTTATATTGACCTCAGAGTAAAGCTTAAAGAGTATGTGCCCTTTTTATTCCTATTCTCTGGAAGAGTTTGTTTAATATTAAGTTACAGTTTGGTAAAATTTACCTGCAAAAATACCTAAGCTTGTTTTCTATGTGAAAATATTTTAACTACTACTGTTTCAATTTATTAAATTAAATAAGTAGCCAGATTCTTATTCCTAAATCAGTGTTGGTAAATTGTATTTTTCTAGAAATTTGCAATTTCATCTAAGTTTTCAAATTTACTGAAGCAAAGTTATGTATAGTTTTTTTTAATATTTTAATATTTTCTGTATCTGTAGCTAAGGACCATTCTGCATTCATATTATTTAGCGTCTTTTATTCCTAATTTATTTTATCAGTGGTTTCTTAGTCTGCTCAGGATGCCATAACAAAATACCATGAACTGGGTAGCTTATAAACAACATAAATATATTTCTCACAGTTTTAGATGCTGCAAAGTCCAAGATCTAGGCACCGGCAGATTCATCTGATGAGGGCCCACTTCTTTGTGGCTAGACAGCAATCTTTTCCCTAAGGGCAAAGGAGCTCTCTAGGGCCTCTTTTATAAGGGCACTGTATTAGTCTGTCTTCACACTGCTGATAAAGACATACCCAAGACTGGGCAATTTACAAAAGAAAGAGGTTTAATTGGACTTACAGTTCCACGTGGCTGGGGAAGCCTCACAATCAAGGTGGAAGGCAAGGAAGAGCAAGTCACATAGTACCCGGATGGCAGCAGGCAAAGAAAGGAGCACTTGTGCAGTGAAACTCCCCTTTTTATAACCATCAGATCTCATGAGACTTTTCACTATCACGAGAACAGCATGGGAAAGACCTGTCCCCATGATTCAATTACCTCCCACTCATAACACGTGGGAATTCAAGATGCAATTTGGGTGGGGACGCAGCCAAACCATATCAGGCACTAATCCCATTCATGAAGGCTCTACCCTCAGGACCTGACAGCATCCCCAAAATCCCACCTGCAAATACCATCACATTGAGGATTAGGTTTCAATATACAAATTTTGGGGGTACACATTCAGCCTATACCAAATGAGTTTTTTTTCTACTTCATTACTCTTTTCAAAGAACAAACTTTTGGTTTTTTCATATGTATCAGTCAGAAAAACAACACACTTGAAGAAATAAATGAAGAAAATTTCATAAATAATTTGTGAGTGCTTGGGAAGGATTAAAGGAATCAAAATCATTTGAAATTTTATTTATATTTCCCATTGATTTCTTCCATATCTTTATTATCTCGTTCCCTCTAGTCCTTAGTCCAAGGCCATTGAAAATTAACTTTTTAGTTTGAAATTTTGCAGATCACCCATGTTCTGCCCTGAACCCACAATTTATTTTATCAATCCTATTCAGTTTAGCATTTAGAATGCTTCCAATTTTTCAGTTTTATAAATAACTGTATGATGAACATCTTTGTAAAAGCAACTTTACATAGATCTTTAATAGAAATATATTTACAAAGCATAATTGCTATATCAAGATATATACATGTGTGTTAAAATATGCTGCCAAATTATCCCTCAGAATATTATACCAATTAACGCATCCATCTTCAATACATAAGAATATCCTTTCCCTGTATTCTCATAAAACCATTATCTTTCATTTTTTAATCTTTGCTACCTGGATAAACACAAATGGTATTACAAAAAATCACTTTTTTATGACTAGTGAGAAATAACAATGTGTTTATAAACCATTTATATTGATTCATTTTTTTAATTGCCTCCAAAGCCTTTCTCATTTTTCTGTTGGAATGTTATGGTTCTTTTTAATAATTTTGTAATAATTAATAATTCCTTCTGGTTATATATGCTTAGTTGCAATTTTTTCCTCCATTTATCCATTGCTATGTAAATTTATATGGATGTTGCTTGTGACATAAAGTTTTAATTTTTTATGTGATCATATATGTTAATAATTTTTGGATGATTCTTGTCCTTGATAGCATAATTAGAAATTTCTTTCATACCCCAACAATTTATTCATCTATATTTTCTTTGAGCTTTTATGGTTTCGTTGCTTACACTTTATTCTTTACCTCAAATTTAGTAAAGATAATGTGAAGTAAAAATCTAATCTTACTGTATCCTAAATGGTTAGCCACTTGTTTCAGCAGCATTTATTGAATAATCCTTTTTGAAAAGAAGACCACATTTATCACCTGCTAAATTTACATATTTATCTAGTGTTTCAATTCTATTTTCTTTATCTTTTAATTATTCTTTGCAAGTGCAAATATTTAAAATTATTTCTTCTAGGCCGGGTGCAGTGGCTCAGGCCTGTAATCCCAGCAGTTTCGGAGGGTGGATCACGAGGTCAGGAGATCGAGACCATCCTAGCTAACATGGTGAAACCCCGTCTCCACTAAAAATACAAAAAAAAAAAAAAAATTACCCGGGTGCAGTGGCGGGCTCCTGTAGTCCCAGCTACTCTGGAGGCTGAGGCAGGAGAATGGCGTGAGCCCGGGAGGCGGAGCTTGCAGCGAGCCAAGATAGCGCCACTGCACTCCAGCCTGGGTGACAGAGCGAGACTCCGTCTCAAAAAAAAAAAAAATTATTTCTTGTAAATCCTGTCATTTCTGACAACATGAATGGACCCGAGGACATTATGCTAAGTGAAATAAGCCAAGCACAGAAAGACAAACACCTAATGATCTGACTTACATGTGGAATCTAAAACAATCAAACTCATAGAAGCAGAGTGTAGGATGTTAGTTACCAGAGGCTGGGGGATGGATGGAATCAGGAGATGTTGATCAAAGAGTAGATTGTTGCAGTTAAGTTACACAAGTGGAATAAATAAGTATTTAAGGTGATAGATATATTAATTAGCTTGATTCAATCATTCCACACTGTTTATGTATAACATCACTATCACTGTGTACCCCATAATTTACATTATTATAATTTGTCAAAAGTAAAAATTATTTTTCCTAAATAGTAGTATGATAATAATATTAAGGATAAAAAATTATATCCATTATTATATACCGGGTACTCTTGTAAGGCCTTTACATCTATTAATTCATTTAATCTTCATGACAACCTATGAGGTATATAAAGGCCTTCCTTCATAAAGGGATATATATGTTCTTGTAAAACTTTAAATTCTGCAAAATCATACACAAAATATGAATGTATTTTGGGGTAGGACAGAATAAGTTTGGAAAAGACTATTGAAAACCGATGTAACTTTATAACCAGAGCACTAACTGAAATAAAAAGAACCCTAATAAAAATCCTAAAATGATATATCTCTATAGCCTTTGCACTCAACATCTGTCAATCAATCACTCACAGCCTTTATACTGGGGCTTATGTTTCTTTCAAAGTATAGATCTTTGAGGGAATTAATTTTTAGAGATTAATTTCTTTACAATTAAAAATCTGAACCAGTGTAGGATGACTATAGTTAACAATAAGGTATTACGTTGTTTCACATAGCTAGGAGGCTATTGAATGTTCCCAACACAAAGAAATAATAAATGTTTGAGATGACAGATGTGCTCATTCCCCTGATGTGATCACAATACATTATGTGTATCAAAACATCACCAAGTACCCCATGAATATATACAATTACTATTTGTCAACTAAAAAAGGTAAAATTTAAAATCTGAACCAGAGTACAACTGTATCTATCAATACACTTTTTAAAACACAGGAGGAATGTTTTTGCTGCTGTTTATTCTTCACTCAGTTTCACCAAAAACTGAACAGATGTGCAGAACGTGGAGGTCCTTGAAGCCACTCCAGTAGCTTCCACTAAGGGAGATCACTGCAGCAATGTTTTCAGCTTCTTCCTTAAGATGCTCATATATTGCTAAGGCTTTCTCTTTAATTGGGAGAAAGTTTACCCTATTTGTTTCTTTTTTTTTTTTCTTTTTGAGACGGATTCTCGCTCTTTCGCCCAAGCTGGAGTGCAGTGGTGTGATCTCGGCTCACTGCAAGCTCCACCTCCTGGATTCACGCCATTCTCCTGCCTCAGCCTCCCCAGTAGCTGGGACTACAGGCACCTGCCACCATGCCCAGCTAATTTTTTTGTATTTTTAGTAGAGACGGGGTTTCACCATGTTAGCCAGGATGGTCTCGATCTCCTGACCTTGTGGTCCTCCCGCCTCGGCCTCCCAAAGTGCTGGGATTACAGGCGTGAGCCACCGCACCCAGCCCCGTTTGTTTCTTTGGTATTCAGTTGAAATGCTTAATTTTTCCTGTTTTCTTTACTGCATTCTAAGAAATTCTGATGCACTGGCAATTATTTGTGCCATTTTTTTCCCTCCAGAGTCATCTCCAATTCTATGCCACATTGACTCCTTTAATTCATTTGTACTGACATCACAATCTCTCCAAATCCTTTAGTTTCAAGATTTTCTTTGATTGTTCAAGTATTTCAGAATTTGCTCACTAACCTTATGATAATCAACCACTGAGCCTTCACTGACATTTTTAGACTTAACTCTCCATTTATAATTAATATAAAATATGTTCCTAGCCAGAAAAATATTTCTAAGCTTTTCTTCTTGGTGTTACTTGAAAATAAGAATAAAATATTTACTAGAATAAAATGTCATGCAAAATCTTGTTCTGTATTCTCCTGAGAAATGTCAATCTGATTCTTGACCTGTTCTTTCAAAATTTTGTAAAATTTCCTGTCTTCAATATTCTTAAATCTCTACAATGTGTTTAAGTGTGACGAATTCCTCCCACTTTATCTGTCTTCTTTGACACCCCTTGATCCCTTTTAGTCTTTTTTCATTGTTAATGCAATTATTGGTCATTAATTCTTCAAATATTTCATTCCTTGTGCTCATTTTTTCCATCTCCTTCTGGGGCTCCAATCATACCTATGAGTGTCCTTTTATTTCTGTGTGCCATATTGCTTTGCTTTCAAATTTCCCATATCTTTATTACTTCACCATATCTCCTGCGAGAGTTCTAGAGCTGGCCTTCCAGTGCATCAATTCCACACCAGGAGCCGTACCCATTCTGCTGCTTAATTCAATGGTGGAATAATTTATTTCACCTAATTTAAAATGCAAATTTCAGAAGCCAAAGGGAAACCAGGCTTTTCCTCACCCCAGGGCCTGTCAGCTAGATTAGGCCTATGATCTAGAATCAGCCAGCCAAAAATCCCACCCAGGATGGCTCAAAGAGACACAGTTTCAGAGGCAGTGGCAGTGTCAAGAACACAATGTTGACAGCTGAACAGGAGAGGTGGTGCCAGCATCAGTCCCTGTAGCGTGACTTGATTGTGTTCTTGTTCATTTAACCCCTCTTGGTTCCCATTCTGAGGTTGATTCTCCAGCTTTCTCCTTGGTCCTGTAATCTAGCCAATTTCCTTTTGGTTAAGTGTATTTTCTCCTGAAGTCATAAGAAATTGGACTGTGTTGTTTATAACTGATACCAGAGGTGACAGAAGTTGGGATATGGGAGAAGTGCAGGACAGGTGAAGCACTAATTTCTTCCTCCTACATAATCGGGACTCTGTGGATACTGTCATAAGGCATGGTTCAAAAAAGCAGTGTAGGCCGGGCACGGTGGCTCATGCCTGTAATCCCAGCACTTTGGGAGGCCGAGGCGGGTGGATCACGAGGTCAGGAGATCGAGACCATCTTGGCTAACACAGTGAAACCCCATCTCTTCTAAAAATACAAAAAAATTAGCCAGGCGCACTGGCGGTTGCCTGTAATCCCAGCTGCTCAGGAGGCTGAGGCAGGAGAATGGCATGAACCCGGGAGGCAGAGCTTGCAGTGAGCCGAGATAGAGCCACTGTAGTCCGGCCTGGGTGAAAGAGCGGGACTCTGTCTCAAAAAAAAAAAAAAAAAAAAAGCAGTGTAGAAAATATATTACTTACAATTGTAAAAGTAATGACTGTTAGAATGACAAAATAAAACTAATCAAATTTAGGAGAGGAAAATGGATCAGGGGTAAAATGAGATAATCCCCAAACCTGATGAATGGGACCCAAAGGCTCCAGTTTACAGCTGATAAGACAAGTAAGAGAGCCAAAATCTTACTATTTAGAGTTGTAAAAAATAACCACTAAAAGAACTAACACAAGTGATAAGATACAATTAAGGCAGTGGGACTAATAATGGAAGGTGGGAGGGAAAAACATTGCTGTTCATTTTCTACCTTTCTGTCCTGTTCAAATCACTTTTAGCCATGCTTATATATCACATTTTAACATTTCACATCTCCTCTCGGCTACACCACCACAAAGTATATCACATAATTAAATGTAAGGCCATTAATATCTACACACACACACACACACACACACGCACACATGGATCCAGCTGCAACTCTAAGAATGCAAATTATAAAAGATTCAATTACATAGGAATCCATCAAGAGTATATATTTGCCTTCGGATTTGTTTCTTTGCTAAAACACAAAGCAGTCTCATATGCACCATAAGGTAAATTGTGTACAGAAAAAGAAGGAAATCAAATCCCAAAAGGTGATGTGGAAAATACAATAATTTTTTCTGCTTTATTGAGGAATGATTGACAAAAATGGTATATATCTACAGTACACAACATGATGTTTTGACATATGTATACACTGTGAAATGATTACCACAATCAAATTAACATATCCACCACCTCACAATTATCTTTGTGTTGTTGTTAGTGAAAACATTTAACATCTACTCTCTTCACAAATTTTAAGTATATAATATGGTTCTATTAACTATAGTCACTATGCTGTACATTAGATCTCCAGAGCTTATTCATTCTGCCTAACAGAAACCAAACATCTCCCCATTTCCCCCACATCCCAGGCCCTGGCAACCACCATCCTACTCTGCTTCTGTGAGTTTGGCTTTTTGAAATTCCACACATCTGTGAGATCTTACAGTATTTGTCTTTCTGTACGTGGCTTATTTCAGTTAGCATAATGGTCCTCTAGGTTCATCCACATTTTTTCAAATGACAGGATTTCCTTCTTTTTTAAAGCTGAATGATATTCCATTGTGTGTATGTATACATATATACACATACATATGTGCACTACATTTTATCTGCTCAAATGTTAAAATGTGATATTTGAGCATGGCTAAAAACAACTTGAACAGTACAGAAAAGTCGAAAATGAAACAGATACACACACATGTATACACTGCATTTTCCTTATCTATTCATGTGTTGATGGACACTTAGGTTGATTCCATACCTTGTCACTAAGAAAAGCAGATCATAAACTTTGGTCTGTTGTGATTTTGGATCTTAGCACCCAGGCATCCCATCAATACCAAATTGGAAAGATTAGTTGCTTATTGTATGTGTGTAAAAATACTCATAAACTTGAGGGAAGTTCCACAGGCTAATCCTAGTTTGAAGTCTTACAAGTATGAACAATGAGATACTTAGGATTTACTAGAAAGAGCACAAGACTCAGAGTCAAAAAATTTGGGTCTGCTCCATCTGCATTATTTACAAGTTCATGATCTCGGGCAAATCATCACTCCAGCCTGAGTTTTGTCACTTGTGAATTGGGGATAAAATTGCTAACTGCATAGAGTTGCTATTAAAATCAAATGAGATAATGGACTAAATATGAGATTGTCTGGTAAAATGTAAAGCCCAATACAAATGTTAAATACTATTGTCACTATTACAACAATTGGTCACAAAGGACATCTGTAAAAAGAAATGGCAAAATGAAAATTCATCCTACTAACAAAAATATAACCAAGCAGAAGCACCTTTCTATTAAAAAGAATGAATATGATCCTTCCCAGGACCTCACACAACTCACAGTGACAGTGGAACCAGTCTCCCCCTGTGTGATGACTAATATCCACATGTGCCTAGCATGTACCTCAATTCTCAGCTTCAGGTAAGAAAAAGATATGTTTGAGAGAATAGATTAACGAAAGTAGGTTAGTATGATCCATAGGAAGTGAAAAAAAAAAATGTTTAAGAACGTCAAGTGTTGTCCTTTGGATTTCAGATCCCCCTGGAACTGAAACAAAGAAGGCTAGAAAGAAGGTAGAGAAAGGGGTGTGTGGAAGGGTCTGTAGAAAGAGGCATGGGGTTCCAAGGAGGGAAGGACAAAGCTAGCTCGTTAGGAATGTAGCATGTTGTAAAGGAAAGAGCCCTGGACCTGGAGTCAAGAAACAGCTCTAGTCCCAGCACTGCCACAGGCTCTCTATGAAACCCTGGGCAGGCCACTGCCCCTCTCTGGGCGTCAGTCTCTCTACCTATATTACAAAGGAGGCATTGTAAAACCCGTTAGCGCAGCTACTCAATCATTTACAAAACATTTATTAAGCGTTTATTATGCGATAGGCAGTGTTCTAGTCACAGAGACATGGGAGAAAATAAAAACAGACACAGTTCCTGCTGCCATGGATATGGCATTCTAAATGATCTCCCTCCAACTCAAAGACCTGGCACATTAGAACCCTGACTGTGGGCTGTGGTGAGGCCACAGTAGACAGGCAAAATGTCTAAATGACTGAAGAGCAGACAGCATGACCTCTTCAAAAGCAGTCTATTTTTTTTAAGCAGAAGCAAGTGCCCCTCACTCTCATATTGCCCCACTCCACTTCCTGGGCCTTGGAGCTTAATACAGATCATGGCATCCAACTGACTTTTATTCTGCCTTTTTTTTTTTTTTTTTTTTGAGATAGAGTCTCACTCTGTTGCCCAGGCTGGAGTGCAGTGGCGCGGTCTCGGCTCACTGCCAGCTCCACCTCCCGGGTTCATGCCATTCTCCCGCCTCAGCCTCCCGAGTAGCTGGGACTACAGGTGCCTGCCAACACACCAGGCTAATTTTTTGTATTTTTGGTAGAGACGGGGTTTAATCATGTTAGCCAGGAGGTCTCTTGACCTCGTGATCCGCCCACCTCGGCCTCCCAAAGTGCTGGGATTACAGGCGTGAGCTGACTTCTATTCTGAAAGCCAAGGCTAGGGCTCAAAGAAACTTCCAGAAATATAAAGATGTTTTGTTTTGTTTTTCAATTAGATAATTAGATTCATTACAGCAGAGAAATGGGGAAATTATTTGATACTTTTTAAAAAGCATATCTAAAATGACTAACATTAATGTATAGGTAAAATTTCATAAAAATTAATGATCACTATAATTGTTCCTAATCTCTGTTTTCTATACTAGGAAAAACACAATTTATCTATGAATTTTTGCTATATGTAGACAGAATTGTTCCTAATCTGTTTTCTATAAGAGGAAAAACATGATTTATATATGAATTATTTGCTATATGTAGAGAGAATATAATACCTTTCACCAAACATGAAACCCTA
Organism: Hylobates moloch; assembly: GCF_009828535.3. Taxonomy (NCBI): domain Eukaryota; kingdom Metazoa; phylum Chordata; class Mammalia; order Primates; family Hylobatidae; genus Hylobates; species Hylobates moloch. The sequence continues at coordinate 222,876,235 of NW_026652276.1, read as the reverse complement.
GCCTTGAATTCTGTGGTACATTTAAAAAAATGTACTTTGCATTGCCAAAAGAGAAATAGTATTGGGTTTTGATCCGTATTTTCTGTTGCTCATTCATTAAGTTGGTGTAAAAGAAGGAAAATCTTAAAAGACATGGAAGGCAGCTCCCTTATAGAGAGCTATCAAAAGAGCGTCCCAAGAGTGCCCTGACCACACTTTTCTTCCCAGATCATGGGCCCCAGCATCTCCGAGCACGCACTGTCTTCCACAGGATCTTCTGACAAGTCTGCTTCACCCTAGGGATCCCCATGATCAATATGAGAGAATGAAGAGAAGGATAGGCCGCCATGAGTGTCTCCCAGATGAAGACACTGGTGAGATCAGGAGGATAAGTCTTGGAGGTGATGGAGAATGGGCTGGCCATGATATAAACCAGGTGAAGTAAGAGGAAGCAGCCCAAGGACTTCAGGGCAGTGATGTGAGCCTTGGCCCGGGCATCCCTCCTACCAGCTAAATGGACCTTCATCTTCTTGTGGTGTGTATACAAAGAGACAATCAGCATCCCAGAGGAAACAAGAAACACCGTTAAAGGCAAATAATTTCCTGAATTGAGCCGAAATGCATACAGGTACTGCCAGCTTTCAAAGAGATACCAAATGCTGCTGTTTCCTTGGCGAGGATGACAGAACGTTAAGCCAATTTGGACTGTAAGTAACAAATTGATTATAAAGTAGCCCAGAAGGCACCAGAGACTCAGGTTATAGGCCCTCTGCTTCAGCCACAAGTAGGCCGGGCGATCAAAGGTCGTGATCTTCTTGCAATAGAAGACACTGAGGAAGGTGGCAAACCATAAGCTGGCCTGGCTTACCAGGACCCAGAAGATACTAAGATAGCGAAGCCAAAGGCTGCTCTGGAAAAGTGGAAACAAGCATAAGTCCAAAATGATCAGCCACTGCAGGAGAAATCGGCAGCCAGCCAGGCCCAGGATAATGAGGTTATATGAGGACCAGTTGAATTTTTTGATCCATTCTCTAAAACTCCAGACCACAAGGACTCCATTTCCAATTAAACCGATGAGAAATTCAACCACTGCCACCAGCATCAGCAGTCCTAGGCCAGCACTCAGCATGGCTGGGGAGAGGAGGCTCTCACTGCTCCTGGCTGAGGTCAGATCCCCTGGTAGTGATAACACACCAGGGTAAATTTGCACACCACAAAATCTGGATTTGGCCTTGTCCTTCTGTAAACTGTCTTCAAGTGAGACTGAACAGCTGTGACGAGGAACAGAGAGGTTGGAAGTTATGATACCATCTGTATTTGCATCTACATGAATGAACCCTGAGTGTAGAACCAGAGATTGCAAACAGTACCACAGACGTTGGCTCTCCGTCTCAAAGGTTTTGGGCCAAAGTCTAGACACCAGGATATAACGTAACAAGGCCCCTCAACAAGAAAGACCAAATCAAAATATGCTCAGGTGCTATACAGTGCCAGTTATAAGCTCATATGCTATATAAAAAAATAAACTTAATTTTCATAAAAAGAACATTGGGCCAGCCATGATGGCTCACACCTGTAATCCCAACACTTTGAGAGGCCAAGGCGGGTGGATCACCGGAGGCCAGGAGTTTGAGACCAGCCTGGCCAACATGGTGAAACCTCATCTCTACTAAAAATAAAAAAATTATCCGGGTGTGGTGGTGGCTGCCTGTAGTCCCAGCTACTCGGGAGGCTGAGGCAGGAGTATCACTTGAACCCAGGAGATGGAAGCTGCAGTGGGCCAAGATTGCGCCACTGCACTCCAGCCTGGGCAACAGAGCAAGACTCCATCTCAAAAAAAGAAAAAAAAAGTAAGCATGCTGAGAACTCTCTACGAAGCTGTAGGCAGGCAGGCCACTGCCCCTCTCTGGGCCTCAGTTGCTCTATTAATAACTGAATGGATTGTAGGACTAGATTTCCATTCCTTCAGATTAAATTTACAGAGTGCTTATTTCGTGTCAAACTACAGTGTACTAGGCACAGGGGACAGCGCCATTGTAATACACAGTCCCTGTCTCCAGGTAGCATTCATTGTACATCATCTCCACCCAGCTGCAAGACCTGGTACTCTAAAACTCTGGCTGTAGGCTATGGAGGGGCAGAGAAGGTCACGATCTTCTACTGGCCTAAAAATCTAGATGAGGCTTGAACTAGTCCAAAAACAGTGTTTCTTCGGCGACTTTCTGATAGAGACATAGTGCCTCTCTCTCCTCACCTGCCCCAATCTAGCCTGGCAGTGGAATTTGCCACCGATCCTGGTAGCCAACTGACATGTTTCCAGAAAGCTAGTCTGGCATCAAAAAAAAACAAAGTATCCAGAAGTCTAAAGATAGGTTTTTGACTACTTTACTACCGATCTTGAGAGGCTAAACTGCATAGAAAATTGAGATAATAATTTAGCGAATTCCCCTAAGAAAAGTGCTTGCCTAAAAAATATACAGGCTCACCTCTTTTAAAAATACATTATTTTCAAACTATAGTTATTTTCTACTTCCTTTTATCAAAAACATAGCATATTCGCAAAGAAAACTGGATTATCTGCAGTAATTTTTAAAAATGTGATACTTTCCATGCAAAATATGAAAACTCGGTTTTGACTTCAGTAGTTTATTAAAATGATGTGATTTGCATTGCTTAGAGAGCAATAAGCTCCAGTTTCTAGCCTGTTTTTCATGTTACCCTTTCATTTTGTTTCAAAATCAAAGAAGAAATGAGGAGAATTGAGAATAAAAATTTCATTTTTCTAAAATCTACAGTTATTTTTACTGTTGTCAGTGATACAGTTAAGGGCCTGATTAGATCCTTCTCCCAAGTCATGGCCTCTAGGATTTCCATGTACATATCATCTCCTACAGAATTCTCTGACAAGTCTGATTCCTCATAACCATTACAATAGACGGAAGTGAAGTATAAACAGCCATGAGCGTTGCAGAGATGGCAAGAATGGTGAGATCAGAGGGAGATTAGAAGGTCATGGAAAAGTGGCTGGCCAAGGCAGAAACCCTGTAAAGGGGGAAGTTCAGAGCAATGAGCACCTTGGTTTGAGCCACCTCCTTACAGCTGTGTGGTCCTCCATCTTCCTGTGATGTCTATACAAAAAGATAAGTGGAACAGAAACATCACAAATAGCAATCAGTTTCCTTCACTGGACTGCAATCTATAAAAATAACAGATTTAAAATGGGATGCAGGATGTTGCTGTTTCCTGTTAATGGTTTTTAAAGGGTCCAGCCAACAAGAGCTGAGAAATAAAAAGTGATCTTGAAAGACACTAGCAAAAAACAAAAACCCAGCCTTTTCAGCTACAAGAAGTCAGCGGGACAAAGGTCATGATCTCCATGCAGCAGAACCCACTGAAGAAAGTGGCAAACCACATGTTGGCCTGGCTTACCAGGACTCGAAGACATTCAGATAGTAAAGCCAACCACTGCTCTGGGAAAGTGGAAACAGACTTACATCCAACATGATCAGCCTGAGTAGGAGAAATTGGCTACTTACCAGAATCATGAGGATTTATAGGGACTCCTTACGTTTTTTTGACCCATCCTCTAAAACTGCAGACCACAGGGACTCCATTTCCAACCAGGCCAATGAGAAATTCAGCCACTGCAATGGGCATCAGCAATCCTAGGCAGCCGCCAGCATGGCTGGGGAGGGGAGGGTCTCACTGCTGAATCAGGAGGTGCCCTGCTTCAGTGCTGATGAACATGTCCTGCTCCTGGCTGTGTCAGAATCCCTGAGGATGGTATCAGTATTATGGCAGAGCATTTCACTTCTCACCACTCCGTTTTGTTACTGTCTGAAATCCCTTCTCTGGTAAAGATGTTACAGGTGTGACCAGAAGAAACGTTCCTGAAGGTAACAGTCCCACCTTCAGTTACATCTACCTGACACTGGCCTGGGATCTGAGATTAGGTACAGACACAATTACAGAATGGCCTTCCGAAGGAAAGAACTAAAATCCAGACAGCCTAGAGCACAGTCTCCTGAAATCCTACTTCCACCCAACCTAACTCCACAAAACCTAAGTAAGACAGTCTGAGAATTTAAACAGTGGCAAATGCAAGGCACCTCATGTTATAAAAAGGGAAAGCATGGGCCGGGCGCGGTGGCTCACGCCTATAATCCCAGCACTTTGGGAGGCCGAGGCGGGTGGATCACTTGAGGTTAGGAATTCGAGACCAGCCTGGCCAACATGGTGAAACCCTGTCTCTACTGAAAATACAAAGATTAGCTGGGCATGGTGGCACACACCTGTAGTCCCAGCTACTCAGGAGGCTGAGGCAGGAGAATCACTTGAACCCGAGAGGTGGAGATGGCAGTGAGCCGAGATCGTGCCATTACACTCCAGTCTGGGCGACAGAGCAAGACTCCATCTCAAAAAAAAAAAAAAAAAAAAAAAAAGGGAAAGCATGACATTTATCAATTATTTCACCAATATTTATTAATGACTACTATGTGCCAGTCCTCTGTTCCAAGCTCTTGGGATACAATGGAAAGAAACAAAGTTGCTGCTCTCATGCAGCTTATGTTCTGGTGGGCAAGGCAAATAATCAATGGTTTCAATATGTTTGAAATTTGAATATATAAACATGAGAGCCATATTTACACCTATGCAAAGGCTTATTGCAATGACAATGAAAACAAAGGGAAGGATAGGGTGAGCAAACCAGCAAAAATAAGGAGAAGACAGAATAAATATCAACTGCTGAATAATAAATTCTAGGAGAGGTGAGGCAGGAGAGAAATCTGTGAACCGCGACTGCTACTTCATCTCCACACAGAACTGTTCAGCCTATTGGCATCCACACCAAGAGCTGCAATGAAGGGGTGTATGTGGAGAGTGACAGCCTCAGTGCCATCCACCTCACCAGAGCAACAGTATGGTTTTTACTTTTGACACAACCAAAACGTGTCTGCCATAATACTACCATAACTCTTTCTACCAAAGTCTATCGTATTCATGCTCCTATTCCCCACTGCTCTGAGCCCTCAGCTACTTTAGCAGTACCTGAACCAAGAAAAGAAAGCTGATGAAAGATCAAGCGGGATGCAAGCATCCAAAGAGACGCTCATAGGGGCAAGTTATGGCTTTACACTCAGCGTCAACAGAGCAGTCTAGAGCCGAGATTGCGCCACTGCACTCCAGCCTGGGCGACAGAGCGAGACTCCGTCTCAAAAAAAAAAAAAAAAGAATATTAAAAAGAATGAAACAAAGAACAAGCATTGGTTTCCAAAACCTGGCACTTTCACCCAAAAAACCACCCTGTCCTGCTACCAGACTCAGTTCAGTTCCATCTTCCATCCCCTATTCTACATCTCTCTTGCAAACCTGTATTCCTGTACTCAAGACTTTTTGAAACGCTTCTCAGAATTGTGCCTATATTGCCACTAGATGGCGTCAAGGCAACGCCTCTGTAGAAGCTGTTGACCTAAGTATACAAATTCCCTTAATGAGCTGAGTTAGTTCAGATATTCACAAACTGAACAGATCAAGCATGTTTTTAATAAGCATGTGTAACAGGAACACAATTTATAAATGTACACAAATTCATAGTCTTGCCAGCTTCCTTCCTCACAAAACATGAGGAAGAGGAGTCTTGCTCACCAGTCATTGCGGCCTCTTTGGTGCCGCAATTTAGGCGTTCGGAGAGAGGAGGAGGCACAAACTACACTGAGGCTGCTGTATGCAGCAAAGATCACAACCCCGAGGAAGATGACCAGCATCGGCAACGTTATTCAGGGCAGGAGAGTGAATAGAGTAAAAACGGGCTAGTGAGGGAACTGCAGATGAAAGAGGGGGAGTTATTTATTATTTTATTTATTTATTTATTTTGAGACGGAGTCTCGCTCTGTCGCCCAGGCTGGAGTGCAGTGGTGCGATCTCGGCTCACTGCAAGCTTTGCCTCCCGGGTTCACGCCATTCTCCTGCCTCAGCTCCCGAGTAGCTGGGACTACAGGCGCCCGCCACCACGCCCAGCTAAGTTTTTGTATTTTTAGTAGAGACGGGGTTTCACCGTGTTAGCCAGGATGGTCTCGATTTCCTGACCTCGTGATCCACCCGCCTCGGCCTCCTAAAGTGCTGGGATTACAGGCGTGAGCCATCGCACCTGGCCCGGGGAGTTATTTTTGTGTACTTTTATGAATATGAAATTTGGAGGGCTGAGAATTTTTAAGTATAGCAGGCAAAATGTGGGGAACCCTCCAGGAGGTGCACATAATTCCCCTCCCTCTGAGTTTGTACTGGACATAATGACTTGCTCCCAATGAACAAAGTGTGGAAATGGGGGAAAAAATAGTAACTTTACCATGTCCCTGGCAGACACCACCTTCACCGAGTGATCAAGGTTAACATCACCAGTGACCAGTCATGTTAATATCACAGAACTCCTAACGTGATGAGTAGGGCACTTTACCTCAGTCTAACAGAGAAAAATATCAGACAAACCCAAATTGAGGGACATTCTACAAAATGCCTGAATAGTAATCTTTAAAACTGGCAAGGTAATTTTAAATGGAGCTGAGAAACCAACACAGGGTAGAGATACTAAATGCAACAGTACCATGGTTATGGTAAGATATAAATATTGGCAGAAACTGGGTGAGGATGATAGTTGAACTCTCTGTACTCATTCTGCAACTTTTCTATAAAATATTAGAAAACAAAATGAAATAAAACATTTTAAAAATTTAAATAAAACTCAGATATAATAATTACATTTTTAGCATTTAGCAGTGAGAATTGTACATATCCAGAAGACACTGAGACATTCCCATAATATTGCAAAATCAAGCTAAGGAAAAGGTCAAGCAGCACAGGCTACAGACAGGGCAAAGAGTTCACCTGTTCATGCTAGTACCAGCTCTCAATGCGACACAGGCCTCAAGATTAGCTTTCTGTTAGATGTATTAATCAATGGGGCACTTGTGGCCATGCAGAGAAAGGCAGTGTGTTTTGAAGTCAGACAGATTTAGGGGTGTTCCCAACTCAACCAGTTAGCAGCTAGGTCCTTAGACAAGCCAATTAGCCCCTCTGAGCTTCAGTTCCCCCTCTATAAAAATGATGATAATAATGTTTACCTCACAGAGCTATTGTGATGATAAAACAAATTACCTAGCCTGTTGCTTCCCAAATAGTCTAATTACTGTTAACTTTTCTTTCCTTCCCTGGTGATTTCTCTCCCTAACTACTACTTTCAATAAAATCAGAAAGCACCTGAAGTCTGTTATTCACAGTATGCAAAGCCAGGATGAACTGAGCTACTGATTCTAGACGCAGGTGTCCAGTTCTGCACAATCCCAGAATGTCTGGAAAGCATGAATAAAGATGAGAGACTGATTAATCCAGGCCTTTAAAACACATAGAAGTCAAAGATGTAAAGGGGTGGGTGGGAGTTAGGAGAGGTCTTTTCTGAGTAATATCAATGTTTAGCTATTACTTCTCTTGAGGTACCTGGAGTTCAGATCATTATAACCACAGTCATTGTCCCATCTGTGAAAGCAGCAAAATTGAGACAAATACTTTTTCCATATTTAAAATAAGTCAGAAATGTTGTCAGGCCAATCAAGTATGCACCTGTGTTTAGATGTCTCATTTGCAAGCTAGCTGTGCACACACCCAGTCATTTGCCCAGGGCTCCTGGCTCTTTCCTGCTGACTCAAGGCAGAGTTACAGTCACTCCATTTCACAGACCCCATATATCCACATAGACATAACACAGAGGACAATCACACCGTGGGGAAGTCATGTTGACTCACACCTCTGCCAGGCATGGAGAGGAGGGTGTACAGACTGCACCCCTTCTCCTGCTGTTGACCTTACCCTCGTGTCTCCCCTTCCCTCTCCTCTTCTCCCACCCCCATTAACCCATATCACTCTGTTGTTAATTTCTATGCCAGGCAAATTCTTATACAAACATGGAATTTCTTTTCACACTTTTTTCCTCATGGAGTAAAACTGACCTTGGGGGTCTTCTCTTAGAAGCGGAAATAAACGTATATCTGTGCCTTTCCTTAGACCACAATCTCCAAATCCCTAGGAAGTTTTGTCAAATTCCACTTCCCCCTTCCACTCCCACACCCAGAAGGAATGAAGACACTGTATATAAAATGTGAAAAATAAAAATTCCCAATGGACTCTGACATACTTCTCACCCTCCCGGCCCTCTTTGAGAACCAGTGAACTAGACTAGATGATCCATCTCTAGCTTTAACTTGTAAAAAAAATTATATTATTGGAAAATTTATTTTAAATGCCTTCAGTAACCATCAATTTCACCTGAAGACTGTAGCTTTTGACGCTATCTTAAAAGTTACATTCCATTCATGCTTTAAAAGACTCCTTTCCAGTAATTTTTTCCCTTTTTTTTAACAATTGAAAATGGTTCATCAACAGAATGCTAGTAACAAAGATCAGGGAAACCCAAAGCCAGACATGTTTAGAAATGTTTAAGTGAAATTTAAGCGATATAAACAAGCTTTCAAAATCCTTGAAATTTTTAAGAATTTCATTTACTTCTTACAGAAATTGTATCTACCTTCTCATTACGTTTCTGTTGGCCCATTCCTTCCCAAGTAGCAATATTCAAAAGAAATCTAATCATTTTTTCTTCTTTAATGTTACTACTTTTTCATCTAAAAACATATCTCATATAAATATCAAGGCCTAAAAGCCCAGAGTCTATATGACACCATGACATTCATTTCAGCTAAGGAAACTAAGCAGCCACAATAATTTCACACTTTCAGAGACTACACTGGGAGCTCTGGATCTATTCCTTCCTAGTTCTGCTATTATGAACCATTCATATGGCTTATTTGGGCTTTAATTTTCTCAACTATATAATGGAGACAATAATAGCTACCTTACCAAAGAGGAGGTTATGACCAACTAAAATAATAACATGTGGAAATGTAGCTCATACAGTATTGGGCGTGTAGCAGTTAAAAGTTAAATGGCAATGACCCTGAGTTCTGGTTACCACGGTGGGTGTTTCATGAGGTTGTACACTGTCCTGACACCTGCCCTCCACTTCAGAAAGTGACTTCTTAAGAAAGTTTTTAACTTCCCTCTACGCTCTGCCTCCTGCAGGAAAGGGAGGGGTATGCGGGATATTATTTTTATTAGAGAGCCTCTAAGTTATGTGTCTTGAAAAAATCAAACCAAAAGCCAAATTGTTTTAAATCCTTGGTTAATAAGTACTTAGTGGTGGGTATTTAGCAGAGCATATTAGAACCAGCAAAACTCTAAACATACAGCATTCTTAAAAACTGTGCCCAAGGGAGACTTTGGGCAAGTGCCTAAGCAAAGACTGAAGACTTTCTTCAAACAGCAAAAATAGTCCTAACACAAAGACAACACATCCAACCCAGAGAGGGGAAAATTGAAGACAGTGTAGGACAAACAGGAGACAAATTGGCAGAACTTTGCCAATACAATAAAAAGAATCCAGACAAAGCAAAACAATTCATTTACCTTTCTTAGTGAGGAGAAACTGGATGTTGACCTCAGAACTCCCTCTCTGTCTTTTAGGTAGGTAGGTAGGTAGGTAGGTAGGTAGGTAGGTAGGTAGGTAGTTAGGGAGGTGGGTGGGTGGATGGATGGACAGACGGACGGACGGACGGACGGACGGGCGGGCGGGCGGGCGGGCGGGCGGGCAGGCAGACAGACAGATAGATAGACTGTATATACATTATATATTTAAAAATATTTTTGATTACATAAAAATGTTCATTATGGAAAACTTGGAATATACAAAAAAATTTCTTGATTCCTCTCACCTAAAATAATTACTGTTTACATTTTTATACATTTCCTTTTACACTTTTCTTCATATGTACACATTTTTATCAAAAAAAATGGTATTATACCACATGTGCAGGTTTTATTTCAATTTCACCTGGTAGGTCATATAAAAATATCCTTTGACTATAAGATGGTAAATAGATGCTATTTCATCATAAAGATATATATTATTGTATATATTTAAAGTATAGCATAGGTTATTTGACTAAGGTAACAGAGACCGAAAATCCAGCACCTGAAAGAATGGAGACACTGATTTCTCATCAACAGTCCTGGAGTTCAGGCTTGAGCAGTCTAGAGCTGGTGTTACAAGTCCACAGTGTGAAGAACCATGGAGCCAGCTCTAGGATGGAGAATTACTCCACTATCCCAAGCACTCACCTCATCTGCATTGTCCAAGATAGACAATCATGATGTCAGCATTCCAGCTCATGGAGGGAGTAACGAAGAAAAGATTAAAGAAGGGAAGGCAGGACTGCTCTGAAGCACCACCTAGAAATTATATACATCTTTTCTGCTCACATACATGGCAATAATGAGATTTGCTGCCAAAATTCTGAACAGCTAATGATTTGATTACTATGGAAGAGAGGAGAAAGAACAGATACTGAGGGACCAATGAGGGTTTCTGCCACTCATTTAGAGTTCTTAAGACATAGTGTGCATTTAATCACTCTCAGTAATCCTTTTATCTCTCTTAGGATTTAACATGATGAATACCTCCAGGTTTCATAGCACAAAACATTGGCTTGGGTAATTTTTACTGAATATTGCAGTCAAGATTCTGGTGGCCAGAATGAGAAAAGTCATGTAATTTATAAAATTTTAGGACTTATTTGACATATGTAAATATTACATAAGCATTTTATGAACACCAAAAAAACCTAAATAAATACAAATTATGATTCCCCAATTCACATTCCAAAACTTGTCAACATCCCATCTTCAGACTCTCGTTCTTTTGGAGCCACAGTCTTGTTGTCCCGACCACAGAAACAACATTCTGGAGAAGAACTGTGCTGTGCACAAATGTATAAGCAGATGAAATAAATTCACCACAAGTCAAGCACTCCCACTACCTGTCCAGTGCTTCTTTGGCTTTCCACTGAGTTCCATAGCCTATGGTGAGGTACAGTATTTTGTAAATTTGTGTTCATATGGTGTTAATTTCATTATCTAGCACTTGCCTTTGACCTTAGGCTGGCTTCTCTGGATTTTAAGATTTTTGGAACCATTCTTGATTCAGTTTCTTAAATACTAATGACTTCCCTCTACTTACCAACTCTGGCAATATCCTCTTTTCCAGAACAAGCCTAGAAACCTTAGGGTTTCTTGATAGGAATAGCTCAGTTACTATTACCCAGCAAGTGTGAGGACACTTTTTCTGTCTTGTCCCAGAGTGTACACTCACTGCTTTTCCCTTTTGAGCGTTTTCTTTCTCACGATACAGTACACAGGTATCGCCCTGAATTCCCATTAAGAGGGGGTTTCACCGTGTTGGCCAGGATGGTCTCGATCTCCTGACCTCGTGATTCGCCTCCCTCAGCCTCCCAAAGTGCTGGGATTACAAGCTTGAGCCACCGTGCCCAGCCCAGTGTATGCCTATTTCTTTTCACCTTTCTCTTTCCTTCTTTTCTCTCTGAAACCTTCCTTTTTTCCTTTTCTCTTTGCACTGAACCCCCTTCCTCTGCTTTTCGTCAGTCCAGTGGCTCCCAGTGACCACCTATCCACTGCTGAGCCCTTACTCAGGCCTCCTCAGCTAAACCACAAACATTTAACTCATCACGTGCACCCCAATGTATTCTGTAATTTGGAAGAATTTCCCATTATACTTTAATAGACAATGAAACAATGTGATGATTTCCATTATCCATGGATTCAATGGCCATGCAAAATACATGATAAATAATGCCTCAAAAAAGTTTCTTACAGAATGTGCCTTATTTTAAAATACTTACATACCAAAAAAAAATTACAGAATAAACTGAAATTCAGGCACTCAAAAGCCTACGATGTCAGATCAGCAATCACAAAACTGAATTCCTCAGACTACTGGGAAAACTGCAAACAGAAAATCTTGCCCCCAAACCATCAGGTGAATCTAGCTATGGTTTACCGAAATTCCACTATTTTTTGAAACAAAGAATCTTCTTTGCTGTTGTTTTCAGTTTAGGATGTGTGATAATAATGAGAACAGAATGTCCTGGAGAGTAAAGGGTGGCAAAAATCAGACAAATGGATTTGGTCCCCATATCCATCCCTACATAAAAGGGGAGATACTGGACCAGTGTAGCAACTGAATATGGAATGTAGAGGATGAGGAAATAGATCATCAGCTTCATAGCACCTACATGAGCTTTCGTCTGGGGATTCCAGAAACCAGTGGCATTTTTCTGCATCTTCTGTATATGTCTCCTCAAGGAGTGTATTAGCAAGGAAGCAGAAGTCACATTAATGATGAACTGGAGAGATGAGCTCAAGACCAAAGAAACCACTAAAGACAAGATGCCCTCAGTGATATTAAGTGATGTGTTATTTCTCGTATTCACAAGTTCAGGAAAAGGTGATGCCTGGCTAAGCGTGATGTACAGGCAAGTGGTGAAAGCAGAAATCAGCACACAGGCCAGCAGCAGCCTGGGGATCTTTGGGGAGATATTCCGCTTCAGCAGGAGAAACACTGAGTGTTGGAAGTTAGTAATCTTCACACAGTACAAGATATTGAGCAAGGTCACAAACCAGAGACTGCTCGAGTCCAAAAACATGAAACACAACACAAAAAAAGCAGACAGGTAGACTGACCTTTCCGTATTTGAAGAGACGAAGTGGATGGTGTTCACCAGAAATAGTCCCAGCATAAGAAGCCTGGTGATGCCCAGGCTGAACAGGATCCTATCAGAAGGGGAGATTCTATGGCTTTTGATCCAAGTTTTGCAATTGACCACTGTAATAAACAGATTCATAATGATTCCTATAAAATTTAAAATAACCGAGGCAATAATAGCAGAGAAATAGAATAACCAAAGCATCTTTACTCATTGAGGATTCAGCAGTTATGGTGCTGATAGTGGAGGCAGGAGAAATACCAAAATGTATAAGCAGACACCAGTATCCAGCCAGGAAGGACATCTCCTTTTTAATTTTTCCCAGCATGGCAAATGAGCCATTCACGATCAAGGGCCAGCTGCTTTTACTGAGATGCAAATCTTCCAAGGATTGCATTACTATTTCTTCATTAGTATCCTGTTCTCCTTAGAAATGCCTAATTACAGCAAGCCTAGGTGATGCTGGGAGTCCACTCCTCCAAGAGCAGGAGGGCGAGAGGGAAGAGTCACAGCAGGCTCCAAAAACTTAGAATCCAAATCAGAGAGCTTGAGTCCAGCAATGTTTCTGTCACTGTTTTATGGTAAAGTTTTTCTTCATAAAAATGCTAGAATATGGCAGAAATCCTAATTCCTCACTCCTACCCACCCACCTCCTAGCCACATATTCATGGATGACCAGAATCCAATTTCTCTCTCCCCTCTAATCTGTTGCTGCCACAACCAGTTTCACCAATTGGCCATGCCAATGCCACTCTTTCAACCTTAGTGATTCACCTATAGCGATTTACAGTGATCTAATAGATCAAGTTCAAAGACCCAATACCTCCTTGAGAAAACCTTTCTCGATTAATCCCATTCCTTCTGATGCCCTTTGCTTTGCATTCTCTATCTGCATAGATACATTTGTGCCATAACCATTTGCTATGTTCTGGTTTTTCTTAGAAAAAATTAAATCAGCCCTTGTAGGTGTTTCCTTTATAAATCTGGGTTTATGTTTTGATCATATGTGGCTATTTTCTCTTAGGCATTTAACTGTCAATCCAGGTACCCTGGAATGAGATACACAGTAATGCATTAGTTGTAGTTTTGTGAGCCAAACAGCTAGGCATCTCATTGCTGGATTTCTCTGTACTTGCTCAGATGGGAAATGGCACAATATCCCTGGCAAATGATATTATGGAGGACCATAGGTGAATGTAAGAGTATGGCATCTCTTATCTACCCTAGCAGCTGAATGAAACCAAGGTGCAATCCTGGATGCAGCCACATATGTTACCAAAGTAGCATCAAGGTACAGCACAAAGTCCTACTGCCAAGTCCAAATAGAAATAGACAAGAAAAAGGAGCTAAGATTTAATGATAATCAGGTCCAGAAGAGGGGAATACATTCATGAGGCCCTTTAAGACAGATGACAGGAAGGCAAGCCTGGAGAAATTCTCTGACCTGGTGCCCAGGTGCTTACAGAAGCTTTTTATTCAAAACTAACAGGCAATGATAGAGGCATGCCCACATCAGTTGAGTAGGCAAACAGAATGAGCCAGGAAGACTATGACTAAAAGGAAAATATTAGCACAGATTTCCAATTAATTATCCATAGATGGCTGCATTAAAGTGATGAAGTTGAAATATTACTAACATCACATTTAAATAGAATAAATAATATAGAGCAAGCCATAAGAGATAAATGTGGCCAAAAGAGCAGGAATCCCAGAATTAGATAGTAACAGACTCTATCTAGAATGTACTATACCAAATTGTTGGGTTCTCTGTAGGAGGAAGTGCCATAATTAAGATGTGATAAGGTTGGCTAGCACGATCAATGAATGAGCTCATTCAGTTAGAAGTTATTTCCACAACAGTCAGTATAGGAAAAGTGTTAACAGAACCCTTTCTCTCTCTGCATGAAAATTTGACCTATGGTTAAACTTCCTAGCTGTTTTCCTTATCAACCTGATAAGGGTAAGAACATCAACTATGTTTCTAGACCAAAAAAAAAAGACTCTTGATTGGCAAATTGCATCTTGACTGGAAGGAACTATAAGTGAACTGTAATAAGTATCTTATGGAGACTACACGCATTGGGCTTCCTTCCCATGTGCTGTACCTTGACTCAACCCTAGAAGCTTTGTCTACAAAATTATCACAAGATAAATTGGATCTTTTGGGACACGAAGCTTTTAATTTGCAGCAGCTCCTACCCTTACCCTAATGTGGATCTCTTATTTCTGTACCTGAACTGTACGGCCTGCACCAAACTCTGCAAAAGAGGAAGGCCTGACACTGCCCTGCTGGTAAGTCGGGTCCCTCAACTATATCCACTGAGTAGGCTGGTACCACAGTAGCCTAAGACAGTCTTGTAAGTTTGATTATTTACTAGAGCCCAAGAAGACCAACCAGCAGGCATTGCAGTCATGGATCCAAACTCTGCTTCTTGACAGGTCTGTAAGGAAGGCTTTAGGGCAAATAGTCAAAGCAAATGAATGGCACTTAACTTATTTGATGACGGCTCTGAAGAATAAGGTCAGTCATGAAGAAACAGGAATTTAAAAGTTTGAAATTTTTTCAGGTGGAGCCAAGATGGCCAAATAGGAACAGCTACAGACTATAGCTCCCAGCGTGAGCGACGCAGAAGACAGGTGATTTCTGCATTTCCAACTGAGGTACTGGGTTCATCTCACTGGGGAGTGTCAGACAGTGGGTACAGGACAGTGGGTGCCATGCACCGAGCGTGAGCCAAAGCAGGGCGAGGCATAGCCTCACCCGGGAACCACAAGGGGTCAAGGAATCCCCTTTCCTAGTCAAAGAAGGGCGTGACAGACAGCACCTGGAAAATCAGGTCACTCCCACCCTAATACTGCGCTTTTCCAATGGTCTTAGCAAACAGCACACCAGGAGATTATATCCCACACCTGGCTCGGATGGTCCTATGCCCACAGAGCCTTGCTCATTGCTAGCACAGCAGTCTGAGATCAAACTGCAAGGCAGCAGCGAGGCTGGGGGAGGGGCGCCTGCCATTGCCAAGGCTCGAGGAGGTAAACAAAGCGGCCGGGAAGCTCGAACTGGGTGGAGTCCACGGCAGCACACGGAGGCCTGGCTGCCTCTGTAGACTCCACCTCTGGGGGCAGGGCATAGCCAAACAAAAGGCAGCAGAAACCTCTGCAGACTTAAATGTCCCTGTCTGACAGCTTTGAAGAGAGTAGTGGTTCTCCCAGCACACAGCTGGAGATCTGAGAATGAACAGACTGCCTCTTCAAGTGGGTCCCTGACCCCCGAGTAGCCTAACTGGGAGGCACCCCCCAGTAGGGGCAGACTGACACCTCACATGGCTGGGTACTCCTCTGAGACAAAACTTCCAGAGGAACAATCAGGCAGCAAAATTTGCTGTTCACCAATATCCACTGTTCTGCAGCCTCTGCTGCTGATACCCAGGCAAACAGGGTCTGGAGTGGACCTCCAGCAAACTCCAACAGACCTGCAGCTGAGGGTCCTGACTGTTAGAAGGAAAACTAACAAACAGAAAGGACATCGACACCAAAACCCCATCTGTATGTCACCATCATCAAAGACCAAAGGTAGATAAAACCACAAAGATGGGGAAAAAACAGAGAAGAAAAACTGGAAACTCTAAAAATCAGAGCACTTCTCCTCCTCCAAAGGAACACAGCTCCTTACCAGCAACGGAACAAAGCTGGACGGAGAATGATTTTGACGAGTTGAGAGAAGAAGGCTTCAGACAATCAAACTACTCTGAGCTAAAGGAGGAAGTTCGAACCCATGACAAATAAGTTAAAAACCTTGAAAAAAAATTAGACAAATGGCTAACTAGAATAACCAATGCAGAGAAGTCCTTAAAGGACCTGATGGAGCTGAAAACCACAGCACAAGAACTATGTGATGAATGCACAAGCCTCAGTAGCTGATTTGATCAACTGGAAGAAAGGGTATCAGTGATGGAAGAACAAATGAATGAAATGAAGCAAGAAGAGAAGTTTAGAGGAAAAAGAATAAAAAGAAATGAACAAAGCCTTCAAGAAATATAGGACCATGTGAAAAGACCAAATCTACGTCTGATTGGTGTACCTGAAAGTGACGGGGAGAATGGAACCAAGTTGGAAAACACTCTGCAGGATATTACCCAGGAGAACTTCCCCAGTCTAGCAAGGCAGGCCAACATTCACATTCAGGAAATACAGAGAACACCACAAAGATACTCCTCGAGAATAGCAACTCCAAGACACATAATTGTCAGATTCACCTAAGTTGAAATGAAGGAAAAAATGTTAAGGGCAGCCAGAGAGAAAGGTCGGGTTACCCACAAACGGAAGTCCATCAAACTAACAGCTGATCTCTCAGCAGAAATCTACAAGCCAGAAGAGAGTGGGGGCCAATATTCAACATTCTTAAAGAAAAGAATTTTCAACCCAGAATTTCATATCCAGCCAAATTAAGCTTCATAAGTGAAGGAGAAATAAAATGCTTTACAGACAAGCAATTGCTGAGAGATTTTGTCACCACCAGGCCTGCCCTAAAAGAGCTCCTGAAGGAAGCACTAAACATGGAAAGGAACAACTGGTACCAGCCACTGCAAAAACATGCCAAATTGTAAAGACCATCAAGGCTAGGAAGAAACTGCATCAACTAATGAGCAAAATAACCAGCTAGCATCATAATGACAGGATCAAATTCACACATAACAATATTAACCTTAAATGTAAATGGGCTAAATGTTCCAATTAAAAGACACAGACTGGCAAATTGGATAAAGAGTCAAGACCCACCAGTGTGCTGTATTCAGGAAATCCATCTCACATGCAGAGACACACACAGGCTCAAAATAAAGGGATGGAGGAAGATCTATCAAGCAAATGGAAAACAAAAAAAGGTGGGGGTTGCAATCCTAGTCTCTGATAAAACAGACTTTAAACCAACAAAGATAAAAAGAGACAAAGAAGGCCATTACATAATGGTAAAGGGATCAATTCAACAAGAAGAGCTAACTATCCTAAATATATATGCACCCAATACAGGAGCACCCAGATTAATAAAGCAAGTCCTTAGAGACCTAGAAAGAGACTTAGACTTCCACACAATAATAATGGGAGACTTTAACACCCCACTGTCAACATTAGACAGATCAACGAGACAGAAAGTTAACAAGGATACCCAGGAATTGAATTCAGCTCTGCACCAAGCGGACCTAATAGACATCTACAGAACTCTCCACCCCAAATCAACAGAATATACATTCTTTTCAGCACCACACCACACCTATTCCAAAACTGACCACATAGTTGGAAGTAAAGCACTCCTCAGCAAATGTAACAGCACAGAAAGTGTAACAAACTGTCTCTCAGACCACAGTGCAATCAAACTAGAACTCAGGATTAAGAAACTCACTCAAAACTGCTCAACTGAACAACCTGCTCCTGAATGACTACTGAATGACTCCTGAATGACAACCTGCTCCTGAATGACACAGAAACGGAACAACCTGCTCCTGAATGACTACTGGGTACACAAAGAAATGAAGGCAGAAATAAAGATGTTCTTTGAAACCAATGAGAATAAAGACACAACATACCAGAATGTCTGGGACACATACAAAGTAGTGTGTAGAGGAAAATTTATAGCACTAAATGCCCACAGGAGAAAGCAGGAAAGATCTAAAATTGACACCCTAACATCATATTAAAAGAACTAGAGAAGCAAGAGCAAACACATTCAAAAGCTAGCAGAAGGCAAGAAATAACTAAGATCAGAGCAGAACTGAAGGAGATAGAGACACAAAAACCCCTTCAAAAAATCAATGAATCCAGGAGCTGGTTTTTTGAAACGGTCAACAAAATGGATAGACCACTAGCAAGACTAATAAAGAATAAAAGAGAGAAGAATCAAATAGACACAATAAAAAATGATAAAGAGGATATCATCACCAATCCCACAGAAATACAAACTACCATCAGAGAATACTAAAAACACCTCTACGCAAATAAACTAGAAAATCTAGAAGAAATGGATAAATTCCTCAACACATACACCCTCCCAAGACTAAACCAGGAAGAAGTTGAATCTCTGAATAGACCAATAACAGGCTCTGAAATTGAGGCAATAATTAATAGCTTACCAACCAAAAAAAGTCCAGGACCAGATGGATTCACAGCCGAATTCTACCAGAGGTACAAGGAGGAGCTGGTACCATTCCTTCTGAAACTATTCCAATCAAAAGAAAAAGAGGGAATCCTCCCTAACTCATTTTATGAGGCCAGCATCATCCTGATACCAAAGCCTGGCAGAGACACAACAACAAAAAAAGAGAATTTTAGACCAATATCCCTGATGAACATCGATGCAAAAATCCTCAATAAAATACTGACAAACCGAATCCAGCAGCACATCAAAAAGCTTATCCACCATGATCAAGTGGGCTTCATCCCTGGGATGCAAGGCTGTTTCAACATACAAAAATCAATAAACGTAATCCAGCTTATAAACAGAACCAACGACAAAAACCACATGATTATCTCAACAGATGCAGAAAAGGCCATTGATAAAATTCAACAACGCTTCGTGCTAAAAACTCTCAATAAATTAGTTATTGATGGGATGTATCTCAAAATAATGAGCTATCTATGACAAACCCACAGCAAATATCATACTGAATGGGCAAAAACTGGAAGAATTCCCTTGAAAAGTGGCACAAGACAGGGATGCCCTCTCTCACCACTCCTATTCAACATAGTGTTGGAAGTTCTGGCCAGGGCAATCAGGCAGGAGAAGGAAATAAACGGTATTCAATTAGGAAAAGAGGAAGTCAAATTGTCCCTGTTTGCAGATGACATGATTGTATATCTAGAAAACCCCATCGTCTCAGCCCAAAATCTCCTTAACCTGATAGGCAACTTCAGCAAAGTCTCAGGATACAAAATCAATGTACAAAAATCACAAGCATTCTTATATACTAATAACAAACAAACAGAGAGCCAAATCATGAGTGAACTCCCATTCACAATTGCTTCAAAGAGAATAAAATATCTAGGAATCCAGCTTACAAGGGACGTGAAGGACCTCTTCAAGGAGAACTACAAACCACTGCTCAACGAAATAAAAGAGGACACAAACAAACGGAAGAACATTCCATGCTCATGGGTAGGAAGAATCAATATCATGAAAATGGCCATACTGACCAAGGTAATTTATAGATTCAATGGCATCCCCATCAAGCTACCAATGACTTTCTTCACAGAATTGGAAAAAACTACTTTAAAGTTCATATGGAACCAAAAAAGAGCCTGCACTGCCAAGTCAATCCTAAGCCAAAAGAACAAAGCTGGCGGCATCACACTACTATACTATACTATACTATACTATACTATACTATACTATACTATACTATACTATACTATACTATACTATACTATACTATACTATACTATACTATACTATATGGCGGCATCACACTACTATACTATACTACACAAACTATACTAAACTATAGTACACTACTGTACTATACTATACAAACTATACTATACTATACTACAAGGCTACAGTAACCAAAACAGCATGGTACTGGTACCAAAACAGAGATATAGACCAATGGAAGAGAACAGAGCCCTCAGAAATAATGCCGCATATCTATAACTATCTGATCTTTGACAAACCTGACAAAAACAAGAAATGGGGAAAGGATTCCCTATTTAATAAATGGTGCTGGGAAAACTGGCTAGCCATATGTAGAAAGCTGAAACTGGATCCCTTCCTTATATCTTATACAAAAATTAATTCAAGATGGATTAAAGACTTATATGTTAGACCTAAAACCATAAAAACCCTAGAAGAAAACCTGGGCAATACCATTCAGGACATAGGCATGGGCAAGGACTTCATGTCTAAAACACCAAAAACAATGGCAACAAAAGCCAAAATTGACAAATGGGATCTAATTAAACTAAAGAGCTTCTGCACAGCAAAAGAAACTACCATCAGAGTGAACAGGCAACCTACAGAATGGGAGAAAATTTTTGCAATCTACTCATCTGACAAAGGGCTAATATCCAGAATCTACAATGAACTCAAACAAATTTACAAGAAGAAAACAACCCCATTAACAAGTGGGCGAAGGATATGAACAGACACTTCTCAAAAGAAGACATTTATGCAGCCAAAAGACACATGAAAAAATGCTCATCATCACTGGCCATCAGAGAAATGCAAATCAAAACCACAGTGAGATACCATCTCACACCAGTTAGGATGGCGATCATTAAAAAGTCAGGAACCAACAGGTGCTGGAGAGGATGTGAAGAAATAGGAACACTTTTACACTGTTGGTGGGACTGTAAACTAGTTCAACCATTTTGGAAGACAGTGTGGCGATTCCTCAGGGATCTAGAACTAGAAATACCATTTGACCCAGCCATCCCATTACTGGGTATATACCCAAAGGATTATAAATCATGCTGCTATAAAGACACATGCACATGTATACTTATTGAGGCACTATTCACAATAGTAAAGACTTGGAACGATGTCAAATGTCCAACAGTGACAGACTGGATGAAGAAAATGTGGCACATATACACCATGGAATACTATGCAACCATAAAAAATGATGAATTCATGTCCTTTGTAGGGACATGGATGAAGCTGGAAACTATCATTCTCAGCAAACTATCGCAAGGACAAAAAACCAAACACCGCATGTTCTCACCCATAGCTGGGAATTCAATAATGAGAACACATGGACACAGGAAGGGGAACATCACACACCGGGGCCTGTTGTGGGGAGGGGGAGGGGGGAGGGGGGAGGGATAGCATTAGGGGATATACCTAATGTTAAATGATGAGTTAATGGGTGCAGCACACCAACATGGCACATGTATACATATGTAACAAACCTGCATGTTGTGCACATGTACCCTAAAACTTAAAGTATAATAAAAAGAAAAAAGTTGTGGCAAAAAAAATACACCCTACCTTAAGCTTTTTGTAGCAATGATTTCTATAAATGAGACTTTTTAAGGAGACCCTAAGTTAAAAGTTATTGATAATCTAAAATCAAAATTGGCATGAAGATTCTTTTGTTATTAGCTAATATTTCAGAAGTTTTAAGGAAGTAATGTAAACATTTTCAGATTTTTTATTTTATTTACTTTTTAAAAATTCTCTTCAAAGAAATTTAGTGTTCTGTCAATATTAATTTATATGAAATAGTAGCTAAACTTCTCCTTCTCAGTTTCCAGATGGAAGGTGATTAAATTTAAAATAAGAAAAAAAAAGAAATTTTTTCAAAAAAGTAAGACATGGCACTTAGGAGAAAGAAGAAAACTTCCATTACTTGTGGTTTTTTTAAATGCTTGCTATGTTCCCAGCAGTGCATCAGGCATCCTAGGAGGAGTATATGGTTATCCCTATTTATGAGTGAGCAAAATGAAGATCAGGGAAAATAAGTGACTGCCTAATACCAGAGCAAATGCCTTAGCCCATTTTCTGCTGCTATAACAGAAAACCACACATTGGGTAATTTATAAAGAAAAGAAATCTAGTTGGCTCACAGTTCTGGAAGCTGGGAAGTCCAAGAGCATGGTGCTGGCATCAGCTTGGCATCTAATGAGGGCCTACTTGGTATGAGAGGGCATACATGGCAGAGGGCAAGAATGTGTACATGAGAACAAAACAGGAAAAGGGGGCCAAACTCCTGCAATAACAAACCCACTCCTGCATTAATCCATTCATGAGGGCAAAGCCCTCATGACCCAATCACCTCTTAAAGGCCCTACCTCTCAACACTGTTACAAGGGCACAATTACATTCTGTCATGAGTTTTGGAGGGGACATCCAAACCACAGCAGCAAACGAGTGGCTAAGCTGAAAGGTCTGAGACTGAGCTCTTTCTACTACACTAGACTTCCCCTCACTGGTTCTTTCATTCTATAAACTGTTATTATCAGCCAGACACTGTTAGGTGCTGGGGAAATAGAGAAGAATCACCCACAGCACATCCCGCCTTTAAAGAATATACAAAATGGTAAAAAAAAAAAAAAAAAAAAAAAAAAAAGACAGATGAATAGACAGAGCTGAGAGTTTTAGATGCCATAATAAGGAAACATAAGGAGCACAACATGAGTGTTCAGGAGGCACACTTGATCCAGTTTTGGCAGTTCAGGAACTGAGAAGACATATAAATTAAGTTTTAAAGGATGTAAAGAGATTATCCAAAAAAAACTAAGGTAGGGAGAAAGAAGGATATTGGAAACAGAGAACTCTACACGCAGACTAAGAGGTGATAGTGTGTGGTGGGTTCAGAAAACAGAAGAGGGGAGGGGTACAAGGACAGGAAGAGAAGTAGTGGGAGATGAAACTGGAAAGATAAATCAGGAAGTATCTATGCCATAGTAGGTACAGAATTTGGACATAATTATTATACTAATGTGATCAGAGACATGTACAACATTAGAAAAACACACAGAATAAGTGCTTAGCTTCACCTAAAAGAGTCAGAGAAAGTTTCCCAGAGGAGGGAGGTCTTGAAGAATAAGAGAAGTTGGCACAGCTGATAAGAAAGATAATTCTAGGCATAGAAAGCAGCACAAGGAAAAGCATAGCAGCAAGAAGAGTGTGGCATATTTGGGAACTAGAAGTAGTTCAAAGTTCTTTTGGAAAAGCAAGGAACAAGAAGATGAAACTAAAAAGAAGAAAACAGAGACCAAGTGCTGACCGACTTTATGCTGTAAACTAAGTAGTTTGGACTTTACCCAAAGCAATGGAGAGCCATTGCAAGACTTTTAAGAGGGAAGCATTACTGTCATATTTTCACTGTATGAAGAACACAATCCAAGTAATGAGGAAAGGCTTTGTTGGAAGGGGATGGAGCTGGAAACAGGAAACTAGTTAGAATCCTGTTGCAATCACTCTGATGGGCTGAAAAGAGTGGAAATGGAGACCAGGGAACATTTGAGAGAAATGTTTTGAAGTACAACCAACGGGATCTGGCAACTAAATGGATATTGAGGCTGTAGAAGAAGGCAGAATCTGGAATGATTTCTAGAATTCTGGTGCACTTAGAACACACACACACACATGCACATACACTTATATGTCTTTCAGTGAGTATCTTTATCATCTGCACTAGCTTTTTAATAAAGAGATTACTTATATGAGAGGTCTGCCAAGAGGCAGAGGCTTAAAAAAGATTAGATGTGCAAGAGGTGTTAGGTGGGTGGGAGCCAGAAGAAGTGAGCAGAGTATTCAGATAGCAATGTAGGTCTGACAGCTATAAAAGGGGGGAAGAGGTAAAGGGGGGTATGGAATAATTGGGTAGAGAGAGTTCTAAAGTGCAGTAGAGGTCCAGGAAAACTTCGACCAAGCTGATGCAGAGTCCTTGGCCAAAATTGCCTGTTAGAGGAGTCCCATGTCTCAGCAAAACAGACCTGCCTTTGTACTCCACAGTGCTCCACCACTGGCTGGGAGAAGCCTGCAGGAGACGTGGCCTCAAGGTAGTGGATCTCCAAAGCTGGAGCCATCAGCCAATTGTGACTCCACAGCAGAGATCTGAGCGCACATTTTCAAGGCTGCCACAAAAGGGGTCTAGACACAAAGATCACCTGCACCAGGACCCTCAAGATAGGATGATCCCTTTATTGTACCTGAAGCACCTGTTTCAGTGATGCAGCAATTAAATACTTGCTTCTGTGTCTATATTACATACTAATGTTTTTGAGAACAGAACAGTGTTCAAGGAACAAGCGTCTCGTACAGTGCTTGGTCTCGTACAGTGCTTGGTCTCGTACAGTGCTTGGTGTACAATAAGTGTTAAATAAATGTTTGTGGCAGGAAGGAATGAACTGGAATCAAGGTTAGCCAGAATCAAAATGAAGTGAGCAATGTATTCATTCCTGGAATATTACAGCAACATCCAGAAGCTAGGCAGAACTCATCCCTTTCTCAAGGGGATCTTCTAGCTGGGCAATAAGGGGAGAAGCCTGGAAAGCCAAGGACAATTCAGAAATCTTTCCTCTCTGGCTGTGAATACACTGTCTGGCCACAAATGGAAATTGAGGCCAGACAGAACATGGCCAAGAAACTCCACTCATCAACTCCTGAAAATATGTATTTCAGAGTTAACCTGGAAATCTTGCTCAGACCGTTGGCCCAGCTCCACCAAGTCACAATGACAATTTAATGATAGTGGGGCTAACAAAATTTACTCACTCTACAAGCGCAAATGTGCTGAAAACAAGTCAGTTCTTTATCTATCAATAATATGGTTTTTCTCCCGAACCCCCACCTGCTGGTTGTGGAGGTGTTTAATCCAATGGGATAATGCAAACTGTGCAGACCAAAGGAAATTTTATTCCCATCATTTTAGAAATTAACATACAAATCCCAGAACGACCCTAACGTTAATTTCTGGTTACATATGACCAAATGTCCAGTAATGTAATGGACATTCATGCTATGTCCAAATATACTCCTTTTTATTATGTCAAAGTATGCTCCTTTTCACAAAATAACAACAACAATAGCAGTTTTATTGTGTGTTTACTCCATGTAGGACTCTAAGCACTTTCCATGTGTTAATTCACTCATTCCTTCCAACAGCTTTATCCCAACACACACACACACACACACACACACACACACACACACACAAATTACTATTTCTATTTTATAAGTGAAGAAAGTTAAATAGAGACTGGTTAAGAAGTTTCCCCAAGGTCACCCAGTTCAAAAGGGCCAAAGCCAGATTCAAACACAGGTTGTCTAATTTCAGGGTCCACATTCTTAGCCACAACAGTACACTTCTGAGAGTCCCATTAGGGCTAGAAATCCACATTTCTGAATAATGCCATGTGTATTAACTGAATATGTTTACAAATTTGAGAATTCTTCAGGATATTAAGCAATCTTTTCATTGACATGTCAAAATTGTAAATAACAGGAAGTAAATCAATGCCTGTATACTTCTATTTAAATAAAAGTGATTAAACTTACAAAATTTACTTACATTACATTTGATAAAACTGTAATTTTAAAACCAGGTCGGCATCTTGGTCAAAAATAAAAACAAAACTACTTGGTCTTTTGCCCAATCTACAAAATAATTACTTGAAAATGCACTTTAGCAAAATGATCATGAAAGGCAAGATTGAATTGGAATCTAGAATCTAAAGGTCTTGATTTTCTTTCCACTGTTTTCTTCATTACACAATGGGTTTGTGGGAACTGGAATCATATGGAAATTGCTGTTGCTGCACAATCCAATATTAGCACAATAATAGCCTTCACTTACTGAGTACTGTACATAACACACTGTGCTAAAATGGCCAGTAGGGATCAGAAGAGGGGATCAGACAGGTAATTAAAGTAACTCACCGGAGGCCAAAAATCTTGGCCAGAATCAGAATTCAAACCACGTCTATAGGACCGCAAAGCTTTTGCTCTTTCCTTCAAGTCTACTATGTAATTTTATGTTTATCACTGTTAGTATCTAATTTAAGCTGAAACTAGTAATCAGACTCATTATGTTGAGCTGATGATTATTAAAATACAGCACCGTGTGTTTATAGTGAGAGTGTTCTTACAACATTGCCATTTCCAAGACTACTACTCCTGCACCCTCCCCACCTCCACAACCACCATACAGAGAGAGGCCGTGAGAAGCATGGCTTTCACCTCAGAACAGGTCCCAGGGACCAGGGGCAAAGCAGTCAGTGTTTCTCTCCTAGTGATGTTATGGAACTGGTATCACAGGAGGGTCAGGAGGAGTCCTGTAGTCTTGAGCCAGGCCAAAAGGCTCACAGGCTCTACCCCATGCCCTGTTACTCTAAGAGAAAATGGGTCCCTTGGATCCAGGCTTCAGATGACCAGACTCACACCGGAGCATCTCTACAAATGTCTGCTTCAGCTTGCTGTTCCCCAGAATGAGAATAAATGAGTGGCCAGCAGGATAAAACATTGTCATTACTTCGCCAGTTATCTTAGCCATCTTGGTTTTTGGTAGGAAATTACCAAATGTCGCAATTAAAAAAGCAAGAAAGTAAAGTAAGAAGAGAAAGAAGAAGGAAAGGATGATTCTGATGGCCCTCTTGTGGGCCTCAGTGCTTGGATCTCTGGAGCTTGTACCATTTTGCAGCATCTGCCGTGTGTGCCTCCCCAGAGAGAAGATGAGCAAAAAGTAGGAGGCCAGGGACACAATTAAGGGAGGCAGGTACCACAGAGTCCCAAGAACATGGATCAGATAATACTCACTCCTCTTCTTTCTGAAGTGTTCAGTCACATTCCTGGTGGCCTCTATTCCCCTAAAGACAGAATAGAGCTTAAACTCATTGATCAGAGATGCGGTACTACCACAGGATAAGAGCAGTGCACCCAACAGCATCCATTCCATCACCCTAGAAACTCTCCACTTGAGCCAGAGGAATGTGGGGTGAGAGAAACTGGCGATTTTCAGGCAGTAGAGGACACCAAGACAAGTGGCAAGCCAAATGCTCAGATGGTTTGTAAATGTCCAGGAAACATCAATAATTTGCATTATTATCCCTGAATCATGTGCGTTGGGAGAGAATTCTATTAAAAAACTATCAGTCAAGATAATACACAGCAGAATGATCCTCAAGAGTGCCAGGATGGTGATGATGAAGTCAGACAAAGACATTCTCTTGGTCTTGAACCAGCTGCTACCATTGACCAACCCAATGAAACAATTGACCAGAATTCCCAGTGTGAACTGAGTGCCAGACAGAATCAGGAACACCCCCTCGGTGAGTCCCATCACGTCAGCAATTAGGCAGCCCTGATCTTTGTTCTTTCTCTTGATATATAGAATCTCCTCACTGATTTGATATTTTTCTCGTTAATCTACTCCTCTACCTGTTGCTTCACTGTACCTGTCTCTTGTCTCTGCCCAATTTACTCTGTCGTAGAGCACAATTTAGGGAATCCTCTCTGGCTCTTTCAGATTAATCTGTCCTCTTCACAGATGATATGGATTGTCACATTCCATCTATGAACCTAAACTTTGCAGCACTTTGCTAAAATGCAAATGAGTAGTGTCCAGTGTCACATAGAGAAGGAAGAGATCTAGGTCACAAAGATGATGGAGGACTTGGACTCAGTTTCAAAGGGTGTAGGGCTCTGAGTCACCCAAAACAAAATATGAGCGGCACCAAATGGAAGAGGCTTGGAATTACTCAGAAGAGTAAAAAGTCTCATTCCTCAGGAGGGAGGACTCAGAGATACAGAAAAGGAATTCCACCAGGAGCCACTATCCACCTGGAGTGAGGTTTAAGTGCATAAAATTGTAAAAGTTCAGTGCCATTGATCATGGATTAGAATTAAAAGGCATGCCCCTTGGAGCCTGGCTTACATGCAGAGAGATGGTGGAAGCCTCACCAGAAAGTGGCCAAGCTTACATCCCGATCTTGGACTTGCAGTGAGGAGTCTCAGACCCACTCTGGATTGCTAGTCTGCTACAATACTGCCAAGGGAGGCATAAGAACAATACTTCTGTTCTTAACCTAAGAGCTCTTCTATTTACCAAGGGGCTATTAATTAAGGATCTTCATTCAGGACTATATGCAGAATTAAACAGTACGTGGCTTATATTAAAGTATGCTTATGTTGACCCTTTTTAAAGCTAATTGCTAAGGTTTGTGTACTTTTTATGTCCCACTGCCTTCCCTAAATTTAATGAGACATTAGTTTAAAACCTAAAGGATTGTGGGAATAAAGAAAAGATTTTACCTCTACTTGCCGTGAAAGGTCATGTAAGAGAAAGATAAGAGTAAAGAGTTGCTCATGTATGTGGAGATAAAGTCAACAATGTATGAATAAGAAAGAATTAGGTTTAAGTACACAACACAAATAAGTGGCTTAGAGGAGAGGTATATTTTTGTCTCCCAAAGCAGTCCAGAGGCAAACTGTCCAGGCTGGTATGGTGGTTGCATGGTGATCGCAGATCCCAGCTTCTTCTATCTTCCATTCTGAAGATGGCCTCATGGTCCAAGACGGCAACTGGAAATCCAGCCATGAAATGTCCACATTTCAGACAAAAAAGAAAATGCTGTAGGACGAGAGTCTGGGGAAGCACACAGGATACACCTCTCAATAGTAACTCATATAAAAAGTTCCCTGAGAGCATCACCAAGTGACTTCTGCCTATAGCCCCTTGGCAACCCCTAACTGAAAAGAACAGGAATGCAGTACATGTGCTGTGCACCCTGTCACATCTGGGTTCTATAAATACAGAAGGGACAATAGATACTGGGTAGTGCATTAATCATGTTTATTTTCTGTATTTTATGCTTTGACACTTTTGGACCTTGCAGACCCAGAGAGGGCATGCCCTCCCAAGGTTAGCTAATTCCTAGAGTTAGCAAACAACTTGCCTGAGAAAACACCTTTGATAAGCAAACCAGCCAATCCTGAATCCATACTGCCCCTCCTGTCTACCTCCTTTGCTTAGGAGGTAGAAAATGAGCCCAGGACACTATGACCTTGCCTTCAATCACCCCAGGGCCAGGCACCTGATAACTAGGGACCATCTTGAGAGCCTGCAGCCTGCTGAAATTATTCAAACTACCCAATCCTAAACTTGCTCAGCATTCCACCGGTGCATTACTCATTGCTTCCCTATGAAAAACACAACAAAGGCTCTGGCTCATGTTTTCCCCTCTCCTTCTTCCTCCTGACTAACTCCAGTGCATCCCTGAGCTGCCTTGCGTGGCATAGCATGCCACCTCCTATTGGGAACTGTGAAATAAGACTCTTTTTTCAAAGCAGTTGTCTGTGTGACATGATTAAAGCAGTTGTCTCCTACCATACATGATTAAGGCAAAGTCCCAGGTGCATCATAAAACAGGTAGGCAACTGGAAATCTTTTCCATGATATGGTTTTCTATAACAGAAAGCTAGAATCTACAACAGAAAGCTAGAATGCTTTAAAGTTATCTCACAGCCAGGCATGGTAGCTCATGCTTATCATCCCAGCGACCCAGGAGGCCAAGGTGAGAGCATCACTTGCACCCATGAGTTTGAGGCTGCAGTGAGCTATGATCGCACCACTGCACTCCAGCCTGGGTGACAGGGCGAGACTCCAACATACATACATATGTTATAAATAAAGGATAAATAAATAAAATTAAAAAATAAAAAACAAAGAAAATAAGTTACCTCATAAACCAGTTTATAATGTGTTTGGCAGAAGAAAAAGAATAATCACTCCTGTCTCAACTTCTCCTCCAAACTCCAGACTAATATAATACCCTGCCAAGGAGCAGTTAGAAAGTCTACAGATAAACCATATTCAAAACTAAGCTCATTATCTTTCCCCCTCTCAACTCTGCTCCCACATCCATGTTCCATAAACTCAGAAATGAAGTGCTACTATCCACACGTCTCTATGCAGGAATCTCAGAACCACCTCTGAATTGCATTTCCTCTTAGCAATAGTGGTTGTGTCACCACTAGATCTTGGGCAGAAGCTGTAAGTGATTCTCTGCAGTATCTCTAACACAGAGCCTAGCACAGGGTCTGGCACAAAATTGGTACACAATTACTATTTGTCAAATCAGTTTGAATCCCAAACGCCCCTCACCTCTCATCCCCACTCTTGCTCACCTTTCTAGGCTTATTACAGAGCTTCCTAACTGCCTCTAGGCTTTCTCCTTCTAGCCCTTCACTCTGTCTTTGTTGTTCTTCTAAAGCACAATTCTGATAAGATGTCCTTGTTTTCAAACCTTCTATTGCTCCCCATTGCCAAAGTTCTCTGAAAGCTTTCAAGGCCCTTTACTATCTAGTCCCAACCCACTTTCCATGCCTCACCTTTGTTTCATAAACTTTTGTTTCTGGATCTTTGCTCATGCTGTTTCCTCTGCTGAGAGCTAACCTATCTATTCTCTTCTTAGCTATTCCTCACACCTATCACTGTTAGCTATGATAACCCCCCATAAGCTTAATTGTGAATTCCTTCAGTGCAGGAATCCTGTTATATTCATCCCTACATTCAGGTCCTATATGGGTGCATGACATATAGCAGATGCCCAACGGAACGTTATGTTTAAGAGAAGCAGAGCATAAAGGTTTGGAAAATGTGCAGCCTGACCATGTGGTAGAAAAGAAAAACCAACTTTCTGAGGAGGAATTCAAGCTGGTTGAAGAAATTTGCATAAGTAACAAGGAGCCAAATACTAATGGTCAAGACAATGGGGAAATGTCTCTAGGGCATGTCAGAGACCTTCACGGCAGCCCCTCCTATCACAGGCCCAGGGCCCAGCTGCTCTGTGCAGCCTGGGGACTTGGTTCCACATATCCCAGCAGATCCAGCACCAGCCATGGCTAAAAGGAGCCCTCAAGGAGAACCTCTGCTACAGCAGTGTGGAAGGAAAATGTGGAGTTGTAGCCCCCGAATAGAGTCCCCACTGGGGCACTGCCTAGTGGAGCTGTGAGAAGAGGGCACCCATCCTCCAGACCCCAGAAAGGTAGATCCACTGACAGCTTGCACCATGTGCCTGGAAGTGCTGCAGGCATTCAACACCAGCCCGTGAAAGCGGACACAGGGCCTGTACCTTGCTGAGCCACAGGAACGCAGGGGCAGCTGCCCATGACCAAGACTGTGGGAGCCCACCTCTTGCATCAGCATGCCCTGGGGTGGCCTACATGTGAGACATGGAATCAAAGGAGATGATTTCAGAGTTTTAAGATTTAATGACTGCTCTGCCGGGTTTCAGACTTGCATGAGGCCTGTAGCCCCTTTATTTTGGTCAATTTCTCCCATTTGGACCGGAAACATTTGCCCAATGCCTGTACCCTCATTGTATCTTAGAAGTAACTAATTTTATTTTACAGGCTCATAGGTGGAAGGGACTTGGCTTGTCTCAGATGAGACTTTGAACTTGGTCTTTTGAGTTAATGCTGGAATGAGTTAAGACTTTGGGGGACTGTTGAGAAGGCATGATTGGTTTTGAAATGTGAAAAGGACATGAGATTTGGGAGGGGCTGGGGCAAGATGATATGGTTTGGTTATGTCCCCACCCAAATCTCATCTTGAACTGTAATCCCCACGTGTCAAGGTAGGGACCTGGTAGGTGACTGGATCATGGAGGCGGTTTCCCCCATGCTGTTGTCCTGATAGTGGGAGAATTCTCCCCAGATCTGATGGTTTTAAAAGTAGCAGTTTCCCCTGTGCCCTCTCTCTCCTGCCACCTTGTGAAGAAGGTGCCTGCTTCCCCTTCACCTTTTGCCGTGACCATAAATTTCCTGACGCCTCCCCAGCCACGTGGAACTGTGAGTTAATTAAACCTCTTTGTTTATAAATTACCCAGTCTCAGGTAGTATCTTCATAGCAGTGTGAAAACAGACAAATACAGTTGGTTGTGGGAATTTGTGGATATGGAGGGCCAGTGGAGAATGAATGCAAGTGGAGGCAGGCATTGGGCAGAAAGCAAAATGCAAACTTCACATACCTGAGCTCAAACTCCAGGTGTGCATGACTTTGACAAGTTATTTATCCTCTCTCAGTTTTGGGTTTCCTCACCTGTAAAATGGGACTGTTGTACCTTCTTCTTAGGATAATGGCTAAATGAGACAATAATAAAAAGTACTTAACTTAGTGCTCAGTACATAGTAACCAGAAGAGAAATGACAGTCATTAATATGATTATTGTTACATCTTTAAGAGATTTCCCTGTAATTCATTAACCTTGGACTTGGGTCTCATTTTCCACAAAGATTTTCTTGCTGTCACTCCCACAAATCTTCACAGAATATTATGTAAACTCTAACAGAAAAATAGCAAAGTGATCCTGCCCTCATTTTCTTTTCAAGTCCCACCTAACTGAATGACAAACATTTATCAATCTCCATGTCACTGTGCGAGGCTGAGTTAGATTGGGGAAAAAGGGTGGCTTTAGTAAAAGAAAACCCTGCCTTCAAGAATTGCCATGATCTCATTTGGGAACAAAGGGAAAACAGCACTAATTTCTCCTAACTTGGCTGCAAAAGTTAGGCTGTAATCCACATTGCAATGACAAGTAATTCCTAAAGAAATGTATACTCTATTGCCAAAACTGCCACAGAAATATATCTTTGGTGTTTTTGGATTATCTTTGAATTAAATGTCCAGTGTGTTTTAAGAAATGATTGATTCTTTGAGAACTGTAAAGGCAGCAAAAAGTAGATCTCATACAGGTTGGGTTTTTATTGTTTTTTTGTTTTGTTTTTGAAATGGAGTCTGGCTCTGCCGCCCAAGCTGGAGTGCAGTGGCATGATCTCAGCTCACTGCAAGCTCCGCCTCCTGAGTTCACGCCATTCTCCCACCTCAGCCTCCTGAGTAGCTGGGACTACAGGCGCCCACCACCACACCCAGCTAATTTTTTGTATTTTCAGTAGAGATGGGGTTTCACCGTGTTAGCCAGGATGGTCTCAATCTCCCAACCTCGTCATCCACCCGCCTCGGCCTCCCAAAGTGCTGGGATTACAGGCATGAGCCACCACACCTGGCTAGGTTGGTGTTTAAAGTAAATCATTTTGGGCTGTGTACACGTATTAACAGATGAATGAATTATAAAAGCATGAGATGCTAAAATACAGATGGTGGGGGGAAAATATATAAAAGATTTTCTTGTTCATATCCAGTGAAGTGGTACTCACTAAAAGTGAATGAGTAAAGTAAGTCTGGCTCAGAAATAATGGAAAGGTTTTTTTCCCCAAATAAAAAGTTTTATTTTTTTCTTATTATAAAAGTAATATATGTTCAATGCTAAAATATACATATATATAAAACTGTAAAGAAACAAGGAAAATCACGTATAATCACCCTCTCTAGAGATAACAACATCCTCATGTTTCTCCCTGCAGACATTAAGCCTATCTTCATTACAACTTCTTTTTCAAAAATGGGATACCCCAGACATACTGTTTGAAACTTTTTCTCCCATTCTTCTAGGTATACTATTCATCTTACCATTTAACAGGAAACCTCCAAATCGAGGTCACAGCGCAGTTTTCTGAGGTTTATTCCCTGACACTATGACATCAAAAAGGGAAATGCAAGACCCAAAACTTGGTTTAGAAGATCCCTAGTCTTTTAGTGCTATTTACTGCTATCATATCTCCAAATGCGCTCTTCCTAGACCAGCTAGGGAGCAGGAAGAAAGTTTCTCAGCAGATAGGGCTTCCCAGGGGTGGGCAAAGTTTCCCTAGCAAGTCTGACTGACTTGAGGCGAGAATCATTCTGCTAGAATCATACGCATGCTGAGGACTGCATGCTATACACCTAAGTCTGATAAAGCACCACTGCTTCAGCTCCACAGCCTTTCAGAGGCGTGGAGAGAAGAGGCAACCTCCAGGGGAGAGTTTAAAGCAGAGCCCCTCGGCTCACAGTGATCCAGCACAGCATCCTCTTCCGCCTCTGCATTCTGGACTGAGAAACTGCTCCAGGTTGGTAATTAAGCTGTTTTGTTCACCATGTCATTTTCCCAAAGCAGAGATTTATCACCCTGCTTAAACAAGACAGTTAATCTGCATAATTTCTCACAACATTTAAGGAGTATAAAAGCTGCTGCGCTGATGGAAGAAATAGAGTTGCTCAAAAGATAAATTTTATACACTTCCCAATTTTGCTTAAGGAAGGTGGCATAAAGGAATAAAGACTACATCACCAGGCAGTTTTAATGTGTGAACTTAAGAGAGCAGAGTCAATATGCTGATTAACGGTCCCAGCTGCAGGAGAAAGAAAGATGGCTGGCAGGAGAAAACAGCAACGAATTTTCTACTGTTCTGAGCAAGGACAGGATAAAGCTAAAAAATTCCATCTTTCCTCAATCAAAATGCATTGTAAGTATAAAAAAGCTACTTGTGTGCAGAAAATACCTTAAAACAAAAAAGTCATGGACCTGTAACATAGTTTGTGAATTCTGAACCTAATAAAGTCCAATATGACCTAAGCTGCAGTTAGCACTGTACTCGTACTCTCAGGCAGAGAGGACAGAACATGTAGGCTGGGGAGCAAATATATAGGCTGGGTCAGAGGCCAAACTGGAGACAGAGTGGCCTAGACAGTATGAGAGACTTCTACCATTTGAACAGAACAACCTGCACAGTGGCAGCCAACCTCTGGGATACAGCAGCAAACTGGCAAGCAGATCTCGAGACGGCTGACGCAAACTTTAAAGAGCAAAAGATGCACTGAAAAACTGAGTTACTGTTTCATCTTTATTGGTAAATTATTAGTATTCTAAAATTTCCTGAATCTTGTAATAAAAAGTAAGATTACATGATGTATATAATGATCCATGTGGAAAAATAAAAGGAAAATGTAGGACCTAAGGCTCTAAGGGAGGCACTGACAGAGGTGGTTAAGAGGATCCTCTTCTACCTTCCCCAAGAGTTCTGAAGAAGACTCTAAAAGGATAGATAAGAGGGGCAGAGAAAGATAGAATAGAACCGCAGCTCCTGTGGCATCACCTGGAGATGAACGATTTCATTTCTAGTTATATTTCAGGTCCTTATTGCTGGTAAACTACGTTTCATCAATGCTACTAGTGAAACTGTCCAAAAACAAAAGATATGAAGAAGGTAGGTTAGTCTTAAAGATGTTTAGGTTAGACACGAACCACTGCTCAGCAACCCCCTTCAATTTGAGCTGAAGCTTAGAATCCCATTGGGATGATTCATCTATCAATGCCCCATCCACAGGTGTGGAGGGGCAGGCCACCCCTTCACCTGGTGCCTAACGTGGGTGCTTTTCTCTAGGGTGAAGGTATGCTTGAGCATGGTCATTGAGGACAAGTCAACGAGAGATTCCCAAGTACGTCTACAGTCAGCCTTGCGGTAAGCTTGTGCGCTCGGAAAAAGCCAGGGTAACAATGGGGCAAATTAAAAGTAAATACGCCTCTCATCTCAACTCTATTAAAATTCTTTTAAAAAAAGGGGGAGTTAGAGTTTCTACAAAAAAATCTAATCACATTATTTCAAACAATAGAAAATTTTGCCCATGGTTTCTAGAACAGGGAACTTTAGATCTAAAAGATTGGGAAAAAATTGGCAAAGAATTAAAACAAGCAAGTAGGGAGGGTAAAATCTTCCCACTTACAGTATGGAAGGATTGGGTCATTATTAGCTTTAGAACCATTTCAAACAGAAGAATATAGCGTTTCAGTTTCTAATGCCCCTGAAAGCTATGTAATAGATTGTAAAGAAGAGGCAGGGATAAAATCCCGGAAAGGAAAGGAAAGTTTACATTGTGAATATGTAGCAGAGCCGGTAAAGGCTCAGTCAACGCAAAATGTTGACTATAATCAATTACAGGAGGTGATATATACTGAAACGTTAAAATTAGAAGAAAAAGGTCCAGAATTAGCGGGGCCATCAGAGTCTAAACCACGAGGGCCAACTCCTCTTCCAGCAGTTCAGGTGCCTGTAACATTACAACTTCAAATGCAGGTTAGACAAGTACAAACCCCAAGAGAATATCAAATAGAGAAAGACAGAGTCTCTATCACGGTAATGCCAATCCAAATACAGTATCCACAATATCAGCCGGTAGAAAATAAGACCCAACTGCCACTAGCCTATCAATACTGGCCGCCAGCCGAACTTAAGTATCGGCCGCCCCCAGAAAATCAGTATGGACAGCCAGGAATGTTCCCAGCACCACAGGGCAGGGCGCCATACCCTCAGCCGCCCACTATGAGACTTAATCCTACAGCACCACCTAGTGGGCAGGGTGGTGCATTACATAAAATTATTGATGAGGCAAGAAAACAAGGAGATATTGAGGCGTGGCAATTCCCAGTAATATTAGAACCGATACCACCTGGAGAAGGGGCCCAAGAGGGAGAGCCTCCCCTAGCTGAGGCCAGATATGAGTCTTTTTCTATAAAAATGCTAAAAGATATGAAAGAGGGAGTAAAACAGTATGGACCCAACTCCCCTTATATGAGGACATTATTAGATTCCATTGCTCATGGACATAGACTCATTCCTTATGATTGGGAGTTCTGGCCAAATCGTCTCTCTCACCCTCTCAATTTTTACAATTTAAGACTTGGTGGATTGATGGGGCACAACAACAGGTCGGTCCAAAGAAATAGGGCTGCCAATCCTCCAGTTAACATAGATGCAGATCAACTATTAGGAACAGGTCAAAATTGAAGCACTACTAGTCAACAAGCGTTAATGCAAAATGAGGCCATTGAGCAAGTTAGAGCTATCTGCCTTAGGGCCTCGGAAAAAATCCAAGACCCAGGAACCGCCTGCCCCTCATTCAATACAATAAGACAAGCAAGGCTCTAAAGAGCCCTACCCTGATTTTGTGGCAAGGCTCCAAGATGTTGCTCAAAAGTCAATTACCGATGAGAATGCCCGTAAGGTCAGGGTGGAGCTGATGACATACGAAAACGCCAATCCTGAGTGACAATCAGCCATTAAGCCACTAAAAGTAAGGTTCCCACAGGATCAGATGTAATCTCAGAGTATATAAAAGCCTGTGACTGAGGAGGAGCTATGCATAAAGCTATGCTCATGGCTCAAGCAATAACAGGAGTTGCTTTAGGAAGACAAGTTAGAACATTTGGGGGAAATGTTATAATTGTGGTCAAATTGGTCATCTAAAAAAGAATTGCCCAGTCTCAAATAAACAAAATATAACTATTCAAGCTACTACTACAACAGATAAAGAGCCACCTGACTTATGTCCAAGATGTAAAAAAGGAAAACCTTGGGCTAGTCAATGTCGTTCTAAATTTGATAGAAATGGGTAACCATTGGAAAATGAGAAAAGGTGGCAGCCTCAGGCCCCGCAACAAACTGGAGCATTCCCAATTCAGCCCTCTGTTCCTCAGGGATTTCGGGGACAACAACTCCCACTGTCCCAAGTGCCTCAGGGAATGAGCCAGTTACCACAATACAACAATTGTCCCCCACCACAAGCGGCAGTGCAGCAGTAGATTTATGTACTATACAAGCAGTCTCTCTGCTTCCAGGTAAACCCCCACAAAAAATCCCCACAGGGGTATATGGCTCACTGCCTGAGGGGACTGTAGGACTAATCTTAGGAAGATCAAGTCTAAATCTAAAGGGAGTTCAAATTCATACCAGTATGGTTGATTCAGACTATAAAGGTGAAATTCAACTGGTTATTAGCTCTCCAATTCCTTGGAGTGCCAGTCCAGGAAACAGGATTGCTCAATTATTACTCCTGCCTTATACTAAGGTTGGAAACAGTGAGATAAAAAGAACAGGAGGGTTTGGAAGCACTGATCCGACAGGAAAGGCTGCATATTGGGCAAGTCAGGTCTCAGAGAGCAGACCTGTGTGTAAGGCCATTATTCAAGGAAAACAGTTTGAAGGGTTAGTAGATACTGGAGCAGATGTCTCTATCATTGCTTTAAATCAGTGGCCAAAAAATTGACCTAAACAAAAGGCTGTTACAGGACTTGGCGGCATAGGAACAGCCTCAGAAGTGCATCAAAGTACTATGATTTTACATTGTTTAGGGCCAGATAATCAAGAAAGTACTGTTCAGCCAATGATTACTTCAATTCCTGTTAATCTGTGGGGTCGAGATTTATTATAACAATGGGGTGCGGAAATCACTATGCCCACTCCATTACACAGCCCCACGAGTCAAAAAATCATGACTAAGATGGGATATATACCAGGAAAGGGACTAGGAAAAAATGAAAATGGCATTAAAGTCCCAATTGAGACTGAAAGAAATCAAGAAAGAAAAGGAATAGGGTATCCTTTTTAGGATACCACTGTAGAGCCTCCTAAACCCATTCCATTAACTTGGAAAACAGAAAAACCCATATAGGTAAATCAGTGGCTGCTACCAAAACAAACACTGGAGGTTTTTACATGTATTAGCAAATGAACAATTAGAAAAGGGACATATTGAGCCTTCATTCTCGCCTTGGAATTCTCCTGTGTTTGTAATTCAGAAAAAATCCAGCAGATGGTGTATGTTAACGGACTTAAGGGCTGTAAATGCCATAATTCAATCCATGCGACCTATCCAAACCAGGTTGCCCTCTCCAGCCACGATCCCAAAAGACTGGCCTTTAATTATAATTGATCTGAAGGACTGCTTTTTTACCATTCCTCTGGTGGAGCAGGATTGTGAAAAATTTGCCTTTACTATACCAGCCATAAATAATAACCAGCCACCAGATTTCAGTGGAAAGTGTTACCTCAGGGAATGCTTAATGGTCCAACTATTTGTCAGACTTTTGTAGGTCGAGCTCTTCAACCAGTTAGAGACAAGTTTTCAGATTGTTATATCATTCATTATGCTGATGATATTTTATGTGCTGCAGAAACGAGACAAATTAACTGACTGTTACACATTTCTGTAAGCAGAGGTTGCCAACGCAGGACTGGCAATGGCATCTGATAAGATTCAAACCTCTACTCCTCTTCATTATTTAGGGATGCAGATAGAAAATAGAAAAATTAAGCCACAAAAAATAGAAATAAAAAAAGACACATTAAAAACATTAAATGATTTTCAAAAATTGCTAGGAGATATTAATTGCATTCAGCCAACTTTAGGCATTCCTACTTATGCCATGTCAAATTTGTTCTCTATCTTAAGGGAGACCCAGACTTAAATAGTAAAAGAATATTAACCCCAGAAGCAACAAAAGAAATTAAATTAGTGGAAGAAAAAATTCAGTCAGCGCAAATAAATAGAATAGATCCCTTAGACCCAGGTTGGGCGCCAGATGAAGGGGTGGCCTGCCCCTCCACGCCTGTGGGTGTTTCTCATCAGGTGGAACGAGAGACTTGAGAAAAGAAAGAGACACAGACACAAAGTATAGAGAAAGAAAAGTGGGCCCAGGGGACCGGCGCTCAGCATACAGAGGACCTGCGCCAGCACCAGTCTCTGAGTTCCCTCAGTATTTATTGATCATTATCTCTACCATCTCGGAGAGGGGGATGTGGCAGGACAATAGGGTATAGTGGAGAGAGGGTCAGCAGGAAAACATGTGAACAACTGTCTCTGCATCATAAACAAGGTAAAGAAAAAGGTGCTGTGCTTTCGATGTGCATATACATAAACATCTCAATGCCTTAAAGAGCAGTATTGCTGCCAGCATGTCTCACCTCCAGCCCTAAGGCGGTTTTCTCCTATCTCAGTAGATGGAATCTACAATCAGGTTTTACACTGAGATGTTCCATTGCCCAGGGACGAGCAGGAGACAGATGCCTTCCTCTTATCTCAACTGCAAAGAGGCCTTCCTCTTTTACTAACCCTCCTCAGCACAGACCCTTTATGGGTGGCGGGCTGGGGGACGGTCAGGTCTTTTCCTTCCCACGAGGCCATATTTCAGACTATCACATGGGGAAAAACCTCGGACAATACCTGGCTTTCCTAGGCAGAGGTCCCTGCGGCCTTCCGCAGTGTTTTGTGTCTCTAGGTACTTGAGATTAGGGAGTGGTGATTACTTTTAACAAGCATGCTGCCTTCAAGCATTTGTTTAACAAAGCACATCCTGCATAGCCCTAAATCCATTAAACCTTGAGTCAACACAGCATATGTTTCTGCAAGCACAGGGTTGGGGGTAGGGTTACAGATTAACAGCATCTCAAGGCAAAAGAATTTTTCTTAGTACAGAACAAAACAGAGTCTCTTATGTCTACTTCTTTCTACATAGACACAGCAACAGTCAGATCTCTCTCTTTTCCCCACAGATAAGAGGGGCAGAGAAAGAATAGAACCAGAGCTCCTGTGGCATCACCTGGAGATGAACAATTTCATCTCTAATTATATTTCAGGTCCTTATTGCTGGTAAACTATGTTTCATCAATTCTACTAGTGAAACTGTCTGAAAACAAAAGATATGAAGAAGGTAGGTTAGTCTTAAAGGTGTTTAGGTTAGACACTAACCACTGCTCAGCAACTCCCTTCAATTTGAGCTGAAGCTTAGAATCCCATTGAGATGATTCATCTATCAATGCTCACTGAGTGGCTATTCTATGTAAAGCACTGTTTAAAGTGCAGGCAAACAGAAGATTCAGCCCTTGCCTTCATGTCTACAGAGCAAAACGGTAAGAAAATCAATATTTACAAACATGGGATAAATGTCTCACATACAGTGATGCTCAGTAAATTCATTGAGTGGACAAATCAACATTGTAACAGAAGTGTATACAAAAACCAGGAGACCTTCCCAAAGCGTATTTATCCCTTTGCCATAACACAAATGAGCCTGAAATTTTACTATTTTGTATACCTGTACATAGAAACCACCCCAAAAGAATAAACAACTAGTAAATGCCATAACAGATAGTAGCTACCAAGATTATACCACAAAAAGGAGAGCGAGAACGACAGTCAGAAAAAAGATTATCACTCATTTTATGTAAAAGAGTACTTTAATTCTTGTCCTTGGGAGCGATAAAGATTATACATGACTTGGAAATGAGACTGTACCAAATGATGGCCAAAGAAGAATCATCCTTTCTACTCCTTCTCTTTCGTCTGGTCACTCAGAAATATAATGTTATCTGTAAAAAAGCCAAAATGTAAATATTAATTTCAGAACTCTTTCTCCATCTCATTCAATAATTCTCCTCTAATACATACAACTTTAGTGCCGTTCATTAAAAGGATTTTAGACATATTTTCAAAATATTAAATAACTTGCTATGCTCACGAGAGGTATATATACAGTTGGCATAAGTGGAGCTACAAGTTAGGCACTGGCTGCTTTTTGAACAATTCAGATCTTGTTAGAAGAGGTGGGATATTTCTTGTCTTCCAGTCTTCTCAGAAACAATTTCCTGCAAAAGAACTGGTCACAAAATTGGATGCTTGCAATGGTCAGGCAGATTCCATGACACTAGGCAGCACATCCTCAGAGAAAAGGACAAAAGTGTATCACATTCTACACTCTGGAGGTCTAGAGGAAAGAGTTAAGAGTCCATATGTGGCCCTGTTAGCAATGATAGGATTTATGTTTTTAACTTTAAAAATTCAAATAGAAGAAATTTTATTTTTAAATTATAAAACAGAATAACTTTTTATTTTTCCTTTGGAGATGGAGTCTCTGTCACCCAGGCTGGAGTGAAGTGGTGCGTTCTCAGCTTACTGCAACCTCTGCCTCCTGGGTTCAAGCGATTCTCCTGCCTCAGCCTCTCCAGTAGCTGGGATTACAGGTGTGCACCACCATGCCCAGCTAATTTTTGTATTTTTAATAGAGACAGGGTTTCACCATGTTGGCCAGGCTGGTCTTGAACTCTTGACCTCAAGTGATCTGCCCGCCTTGGCCTCCCAAAGTGCTGGGATTACAGGTGTGAGCACCACACCTGGCCCAGAATAATTTTAATATACCAATTCTTGGGAATATTTTACGAATCAACATCACAGAGTTAGCATTTTTATCCAAAAATATCAGATGTTGCTCTTAAAACGCTATTCCAGAGGGAGTTAGCTAAAGATAAACAAAAGAACAGAGGCAAGTAGTAGTCATCCTTCAGTATCCATTGGGAGACTGGTTCCAGGACCCCTATGGATACCAAAATCCACAACGCTCAAGTCCCTGATATAAAATGACATAGTAATCACATATAACCTATGTACTCCCTCTTGTATACTTTAAATCATCTCGATTACTCACAATATCTAATACAAGGTAAATGCTATGTTAACAGCTGTTACACTGTATTGTTTCGCTTGTATTTTTGTTGTTGTTGTATTATTTTTATTGGTTTCTTTTTTTCAAATATATTCAATTTGTGCTTGGTTGAATCCACAGATGCAGAAACAAGGGACATGGAGGAATGACTGCATTTCCTTTATAATTCCAAAAGATTCTTGTAACTATAAAATTATCCACCAAGGACTGAATATTTGTTCATGACCATAGTCTTCCAAAAACTAGAATGTTTTGGTCTAGAACGGTTACTTCAGAAGAGACTATTTGAATTAATATCACTGTGGAAAAAGCCAAGAGTGCCATCCACTGGTGGTGGTTTTTTAGTTACAGATAGGATCCCTAGGAGAAAAAAAAACACCAATAAAACAGATCAACCAATAAACTCTATTTTCTTCAATTCAAATGTCACTGAAGAGCTCTTCAATTTTACCATTAGACATAAACCTAAAGTAAACTGACTGTGCTAGTGGAACCTAGTGACAAGGAAAAAAAACAAAACAGGAGATCATATGAAATGCTTCCATTTGGCTTGATTAGTAACAACTCAATAATCCGAACAATCTAAAGTTTGCCCACACTCTTGGTTTATATTGGGACCCACAGGAGGGTAGGAAAATACCTACACTGCTTTTCAAGGTCAATACACTCTCAAAGAAACTTAGCAGTAAGAAAACATGTGAGCATTCTATAGAACAAATTATAAATTATTAATAAGGTATGGTGGTTAAGACATGAACTCTGGAGCAAAGGAAAGAAGAAAGATAAAAGGAAAATCTAAGAGACTTAAGGTAGAAATCATGTAATATAATGTATGAATGTTTATGAAGTTATCAAGGAAATTTGAACACTATGATATTTAGTAACAAAATTAACAGTAATTTATTAATATTAGGTGTGATAATAGCATGGTAGTTACATTTTCAGAAAGACACCTTATCTTTTAGAGATTCCTATGGAAATTTATGAATAAACTTATGTCTAGCATCTGTTTCAAAATAATCCAGGTGTAGGACAAGTCGCTGGGGGCATGGATATAAAACACTGTCCACCAGCTGATACTGAAGCGAAATGGTAGGAGTTCATTTTACCATTCTTTCTGCTCTTATATATGTTTGACATTTTCCATAGTAAAAAAAAAAATTTTTTTTTTCTTTTTTTTGAGACAAGTCTTGCTCTGTTGCCCAGGCTGGAGTGCAGTGGTATGATCTCAATTCGCTACAAACACTGCCTCCTGGGTTCAAGCAATTCTCATGACTCAGCCTCCTGAGTAGCTGGGCCTACAGACACGCATCACCAGACCCAGCTACTTTCTGCATTTTGTGTAGAGACAGGGTTTCACTATGTTCCCAGGCTGGTCTTGAACTCTTGACTTCAAATGATCCACCCACCTCAGCCTCCCAAAGGGCTGGGATTACAGGCATGAGCCACTGCACCCAGCCCAAAAATTAATTTTTAAAAATATTATCTAATTTGGGCATATCTCAGAAGTTTGTAAACACAGAGACATTACTATAGTAAAATTTAGTT
Source organism: Hylobates moloch (assembly GCF_009828535.3). Lineage (NCBI taxonomy): Eukaryota > Metazoa > Chordata > Mammalia > Primates > Hylobatidae > Hylobates > Hylobates moloch. The sequence goes on along the minus strand of NW_026652276.1, from coordinate 222,832,400 downwards.
TATTGCCATGCATTTATTTTAACAAGCTTTCTTAGTATTTATATCCATAAAAGCAAACAAAAACACAAAATTCACGAAGTCTAATTTTAGCAATTTACTCAAGAAGTGAAAAAAGCACCATCTATCTCATTTAAAGACATATTTCCAATATAATTTAAATACATTAAAATTGTTTTGGTCAATTAGGTACTAAAAACAACTTTAATGATAAGTCAATTGAGGAGAATTTGTCATAGAATTCTTTTAAATATTTTAAAGTTTCTTTTATGCATGCATTTTTGTTACAAATAGGGTAATAAAAAATTCTTAACTATACCATATATTATTAAGAGACACTTCTGGGGGGAAAATAAAAACAGTAAAACAAGTTCAAAGAAAAAAGAATAATGTAAAATTTCCAAATGCTTTATCGGTATTTTTTTACAGGATAGTAGGTATCACATTGCTATGCTATTTAGATTCCACTGATACATTTAAAAATAACACAATTTTATATTGAAAAAAATTTCTTAATGTCGCTTGCAGACATCCAGAGGGGTATATTATTTTCAAAATTCTTATAGCATTTTCAAAAGTTTAAAAATTCTTTCCTAAGGGATAGCTTCTTAATCTTCTTTAACCTTTATGTGTACATCTTTTCTATGTTGTATTGTATTTCGTTTAAAAAGAATATTAGGCCGGGCATAATGGCTCATGCCTGTAATTCCAGTATTTGGGGAGGCTAAGGTGGGAGGATCATTTGAGCCCAGCAGTTTGAGACCAGCCTGGGCAACGTGGTGAAACCTCATCTTTACAAAAAAATGGACAAATTAGCCAGGCATGGTGGTGTACACCTGTAGTCCCAGCTACTCGGGAGAAGGCTGAGGTGGGAAGATCACCTGAGCCTGGGGAGGTAGAGGCTGCAGTAAGCTGTGATCACACCACTGCACTCCAGCCCGGTTGACAGAGGGAGACCCTGTCTCAAAACAAAAACCAAAAAAGAGAACATTAAAAACTTCTTGGCTGGGCGCAGTGGCTCATGCCTGTAATCTCACAACTTTGGGAGGCCGAGGCGGATGGATCACCTGAGGTCAGGAGTTCAAGACCAGCCTGACCAACAGGGTGAAACCCCGCCTCTACGAAAATTACAAAAATTAGCCAGGCGGTGTGGCACACACCTATAATCCTAGCTACTCAGGAGGCTGAGGGAGGAGAATCACTTGAACCCAGGAGACAGAGGTTGCAACGAGGTGAGATCATGCCATTGCACTCCAGCCTGGGCGACAGAGTGAGATTCTGTCTGAAAAAAAATAGGCCGGGCGCGGTGGCTCACACTTGTAATCCCAGCACTTTGGGAGGCCGAGGCGGGCGGATCACGAGGTCAGGAGATCGAGACCATGGTGAAACCCTGTCTCTACTAAAAATACAAAAAATTAGCCGGGTGTGGTGGCGGGCGCCTGTAGTCCCAGCTACGCGGAGAGGCTGAGGCAGGAGAATGGTGTGAACTCGGGAGGCGGAGCTTGCAGTGAGCCGAGATCACGCCACTGCACTCCAGCCTGGGTGACAGAGCGAGACTCTGTCACAAAAAAAAAAATAAAATAAAATAAAATAAAATTTAAAAAATCTTAATTTCAAATAGAAATTTCGCATACTAAGTACCAAAGAGTTTCCAAATAAATCTGCACACTCACATTAGTGTAATTCTTATCTTGGCATACGCTTCTTCCTGGTTAGGGCTAGATCCTTCCAAAACACAATACATTCAGTTTTTGTAATTCTCAACAATAAGTACTGGGATGGACAATTCAGTTTTAGGCTTTATTCAAAAGTTACTTGTGACTAAAAGTGTGAGTATAAAAATAATTTTTTAAAGGAATGGATACATGTAGAAACTCTTAGCAAGTAGAGAAATCAGAGTCATGGACATCTTCTAGTGAGTTGCCTTACCTCGTAAGTACTAGTACTCTCAACCCTAGTTAGTTAGTTACAATGTAGCCAAGCTTTTAAAAAAGAAAAGGAGAAAAAGAAAAAACAGATATTTTCACAAGCTTCTTACCAGCTATGATTGTTGTTGCTTGTCGCCTCACATTATTTTTATCCATGTATTCACCATAGTCTATTTTCCCTTCCAAATAAATTCGAGACCTGATATAAATAAAATGTACAGTTTTTAGTTGAGATCCTAATATGCTTTATAAGAGTCAGGTCGGGGTGGTACTGAGTATATCACAAGGATGAAATATATAATCATACATAAGCTAATTTTTGCTACCACTTCTCAAGGTTCAGGATTAGGAGTACTGAAACAGAGTGTACAAACAGACTTGGTAACATCTAGGTAAAACAAACAATGTTTTCATCTGTCAGCTATTTCTCTTATGGAAGTTAAAAAATAAAACAAAACAGTTCAAAGGGCAATTTAGTGGCAACCTTTAAATCTCTAGGAATAATTTCCAATGTATCATTTTCCTTGACCTTTGATTTTGGAGTCCCTAACAGACTTGATTTTCACTTATTTATCAATTCTTTTCTATGACCTTTGAAACTTAGATAATTAAAATTCAAAATATGGATTTATAGCTTAGTGTAATATTACCTTGAGTTAATCACTAAGACTGTTTCTACACTGTATCAGCTTAGTACACCACTTAGAGGTAATTACTAAGACTACTTCTACACTACCTAGAAGGCTAAACTCGATAACAAACCTAACCATGATTTTCAAGAGTGGAAAGATGACAATAGCACCAGTTTTGAGAGTCTACCACCACCAAAAAAGTACAACACAGAAAGATTCGTGAAATGTCAGTTGCTCCCCACCCCACACACACACCCATCCATCAGTAAGTGGAAGTGCAAACACTTCCCTTGAAATACCTTATATGTGTTTGTGTGTGTATGTGCACATATTCATAAATACATACATAAAGGGCAATGAAGATACATAGGAAGAAAAGGTATACAGTTATTGAAAAGAAAAATTTTAGTGATTGCTAAACTATTTTTCATAAAATATGTTTTATTTCTACAAAACAAGTGCATTTCTAAACATATTAACTATCAATACAACTGCTGTTACACACACCATTTTGTCCTTCTATGAGTTTGGAAAACATACTTTTTATACATACTCAATCCAAGCCTTCCAAAAGGGAACTAGTAAGCCTACAGAAAATCATCAAATATAAAATAACTGCCATGAAGATGAAGTTGGTGTGTCAGGCTTCAGACATTCCAGATCCTCTGCTGGAAACGCCATGTGGCAGCCAACAGGCAAGAAGCCACCCTCAGCATCCCCGGCCACAGAGGCACAGGAATTCCTCAAAGCAGATGTTTGACTTGCTCAAATGCTTTTTGATACACTTTGCCTTCTCTCCTGCCTCATCTATTTCTATTTATGTACACACCCTGTTTGCCCTAAACTGTAAGTTCTTAGAAAGCTAAAACTATGTTTTATACACCTTCAAATTAGTCACACATGGCAACATGCCATGCATATAGTATCAAGGACTTAGTAAATACTTCTTAAATTAATACAGTCATTAGTAGTACTCAGGGATTTAAGAGATTACACACTCCTTGCCATGAGAACACTTCTTATCAGTTCTTTAAACCATTCAATCCATAAGATCCTTCCTTCAACTTACCCCTTTTTCACATACTGATATGCCACGTCTCTGAGGCCTGGCCGGAATACTGATATTCTGTGCCATGTTGTCTTTTGACTGATATCACCTAAATAATAAAAATAGGAAATTGGTTACAAATGCCAACAGACAACATGTCCAGGAAAACCAACGTCACAGTTTCTAAGAGAACAAACAGAATGAAAGACAGATCTTGTTTAAAGTGGTTTATCTCTAAATCAGACAACTGGCAATAAATAATATCTATTTATTGCTGATAAAATTAAACCCCAGTATTTTCTACTCACCCAATTGGTAAGCTTCACTGTCCCCTGATCGCCACATCTCATTAGTTGCTAGAGAAAATATTGTGACTGGATTTTTTCCTTCCACCTGTCTCAAGACAGGGTCCTGACCCACTCGCCCAAGTAACTGCACACGATTCAAGGCTGAAATGCAACATCAAGACCAAATGAGACAGACAACCTGCTATAGACTGAATATTTGTGCCCCTTCCCCCAAAATTTGTATGTTGAAGCTCTGACCCTCAATGTAATGGTATTTGGAAGTGGGGTCCTTAAAAGGTAATTAGGCTTAGATGACATCATGAGGGTGAGGTGTCCCTATAGGAACAGGAAGAGTTCAGAACTTTCTGTCTCTACCATGTGAAGACACGGTGAGAAGGCAACCATCTGCAAGCCAGGAAGACAGCCCTCACCAAGAGCTCAATCATACTGGCACACGAATCTTGGATTTTTAGCCTCCTGAACTGTGAGAAATAAATGCTGTTGGTGAAGCCACCTGGTCTATGGTATTTTTTTATAGCAGCCTCTAAGCTGACCATTAAAGAAATCCACACCTGGCCGGGCGCGGTGGCTCGTGCCTGTAATCCCAGCACTTTGGGAGGCCGAGGCGGGCGGTTCATGAGGTCAGGAGATCGAGACCATTCTGGCTAACATGGTGAAACCCTGTCTCTACTAAAATACAAAAAATTAGCTGGGCATGGTGGCGGGCGCCTGTAGTCCCAGCTACTTGGGAGGCTGAGGCAGGAGAATGGTGTGAACCCGGGAGGCGGAGTTTGCAGTGAGCAGAGACCGCGCCACTGCACTCCAGCATAGGCGACAGAGCGAGACTCTGTCTCAAAAAAAAGAAATCCACATCCAAGATTGAGAAATCCACACCCAGAAGAAATGCTATAAATATGACTGTATTAAGTAAAACCCAAGTTCTGGAAGATCAGAAAATAAGTTAAGGAATGAACAAGGAGAGGTTACGAGAGAAAAGAGAGTTGGCAAGAAAGAAGAAAATAGTCATACAGAAAGCAGCCCCACAAAACAAACTGTAAGCTCTAGATCTTAAATTCTTCATTAAGATATCTTTTTTTAACTGACTGTGGAGCTAAAAGAACAAATCTGAGATCTGAAAATCTTTATAAACACAAGGGAATATTTCTGTGAAGAAACAGTATCTTTTACAATCTCAGCCTAATACAACATAACCTGGGAAGACTCAGATAACCAAATATGACTCAAGGAAATTCTTATGCAGGACAGTGTTGATGAGAATGAGTAGTAACTGGCTGATAAGGAGAATAGGGGCTCAGTTTATACAATGTCTCCACAGCCTGATGGGTCAAGGCTAAGATCTGAAGAGCAAACATGAGCTAAAAGCACAATGACAACATGGTTAACCCAAGCAGCATACCCCTTCTACAACACATTTGAGATTGGCAAATTACTAAAAATAACATTTTAAACTTGGAAATTAGCTACTTACATCTTTCAAGAACCAAACTGGTAGTTGTTTCGGACTCATGTCTTACAAACTGACGAAGTACCTAAAGAAGAACAAATGAGTAACGTGGCTTTTTTAGGAAAGGCAAATGCAAACAGAAGAATTACTCATGTTCATTCACCACATAGTCAGTAGTTCCTGTAAATTCCAGAAGAGAAGAGAAGCTCTTCTCATGTTCTCCCAACAGAGTGCCAGAAGGCCCCAGCAAACACTTCAAGAGCAGCCTATTGCAGAGGCCCAAAGGTACAAGGAAGGTACTAGAAGCCATGCTCAAGAGTTAAGTTATAGTACTCCCGTTTATTTTGCGACAATCTCCTTGATTATGGCACTTCTGTGTTTGCACACAAAAGGAAAAATCAAAATAGTATCACTTTAACATTACAGAGTATGATAATATTTGTAAATCCAACCTATACCTAAGAGTTGCTGCCAAGTATTCTCAAAATCCAGCTTTCATTAGCTGGAGAGACAAAAAGAGACAAAAAATACTATGTATATCCAATATATACATCCTCTAATTTTTTTTTTTTAGTATAAACAACTGGTATATTATTACTATATTTTGGTTACAGTAGACTTTAGAAATTAAGAAATTTAGATCCAACATGGGTACTGATTTAATCCATCATTAGACCAAAGGAGAGTTAAAAGAGATGTTTTATAATTAATAATTTAATAAGTAGATTCATTAATAACATATGCAATGATCAAACAAGTGTCAGGAGGTGTGGAATAAATGCAATGCCTCACTCACAGGCATAATGAACAGCCAGTTAGAGAAGAGTCCCCAACCTCCAGGGCCGAGGACTAGTAGGGGTCTGTGGCCTGTTAGGAACCTGGCTGCACAGCAGGAGGTGAGCGGCAAGCAGCGAGCAAGCATTACTGACCGAGATCCGCCTCCTGTCAGATCAGCAGTGGCATTAGATTCTCACAGGAGCAGAACCCCATTATAAACTGCTCATGCGAGGGATCTAGGTTGTGCACTCCTTAAATGAGAATCTAACTAATGCCTGATGATCTGGGGTGGAACAGTTTCATCTTGAAACCATCCCCGCGGCACCCCCATCCTCCATGGAAAAATTGTCTTCCATGAAACCAGTTATTGGTGCCAAAAAGGTTGGGGTCTGCTGGTTTAGAGAACAAGAAATAGGTTAAATTCCAACAAAACAATACATTCTTAAACTAATCACACGAATGACTTTCTGACACAGCAACAGGAACATACTCCAAAGTCAGATTCCCTGTGTCTATGAAACTGCCTTCCCCTAGTTGCTCCTTCAGACCTTAAAAGGAATTAGGATACCTAATATGATTAATCTAAAGTGTTTCATTTTAAAATAAGCAAAAATTATGATACATAATATCTACTTCACAAGGCTATTGCAAAAATTAAACAGCTTCAGTAGTGAGCTTAGCCTAATACAGTTTTTATAAATATTTCATGGGAAATTTCATGTTTTCAGTGCATCAAAAAAGGTCTAATAAATTTGGTTCTTTGATTAAACACAAAGACTCGACTGTCCAAGTCAAAGTCATATCATTGTCGGAAAAGGTAGTCACTACCACATAATAGCAGCAATCATTACTGAGTATCAGCTAAGGGATTTATCTATTATCAATTCTAAAACTAAATCTACAAGTTATGTAAAATTATTCCCATTTAGAGCTGAGAAAACAACCTCAGAGAGACTGCATAACCTGCCCAAGATCCTGCAGGAAGTATGTGGCAAGTGATCTCAAGGACCCAGGGCCCTTTGACACCAATGCTACTGCTTTCCCAAAGCCCTCTGCTGCCTCCTTAATTTCAAGAGCTACTGTAAAGATGGGAGTACACATCACTGAATTCAGAGTTCAGAGAGCTAGCCATTCTATCAGAGAAACATTTTTGAAGTGGCAGTACTGTTAAGTCCACCAATCAAATAAACACCAATCCCCAGGGTGCTGTTGGCTATCTAATCCTATCACTAAACTTAGGAGCAGAGGGTGGATAAGAAAATAAAGATATGAGTACAACATACTATAGAATCAAACTGCTAATGAAAACCTGTGTCATGATTCTGGAAATGTACTCATTTGAGTGCTCAGACAAGCTAGAGCTCATAAATCTTACACAGAGATTTATAACAATGTCTCATTTGGGGCACACAAAAATCAAGACCTACTGGAGAAGATTAGGAAAGGATTATTTAACTCGGAAAATTTTTTAAATTAAACTTTTAACTCTTATTTAAAGACATTTTAATACTGTAACATTAGTGTTATTAAGAAGTAATAACTTTTTCATGTTTCACATTTCAATACAGAAAAAAATAGATTAAAGATACATACAGGTTAAAGTGGGGATCCAAGAATATAGGATTAAGGTGGGGAAAATGACAGAGTCATGGAGGAACCGATTCTTCATCGGTCTTCACAGGAGGATGGGGAGTAGGAGAGCCAAAGAAGAATCTACAGGAGTTGGTGCCCGAATGTGGTAAGTGAGGAAAAATGGTAGTCTAAGTTGGCTCAAGGTGGGCTAGAGTGACTGGAAAAGTGAGGAGCCATACTAAGTGGAATGAGAAGGCATTTTCTATATAGTGAAATCTGTGGTGACCATTGAGACTTGAGCTGCTCTCTTCAGTGTGGAAACGGGGGGGGGAAGAGGACCGTTTAGCAACACAGGAGGTACATGGCCAAAAAAGCAGCCACATGCCTTAAGAAAAAAGTTGGAACAATGATTCCTACAGTCTTTAAGTCACTAAAGACCTTTAATGTCTTCTCACTGGTTAAATTCAAGCAACACACACACGTTTTAAAAATTAATGATTCCTATTACATGTGTGAATAAACCTGAACTTTTTTTTTGTTTTAGTGAACATAACTTACACTGGCAAAATCATCCCCAATCCTCCATATCAAATGAGTACAGAGGTGCATGGGTGAGCTCAAAGGTCTTTTGCCCCTGTAGTTAAAAGCCTAAAGAAGTCTTCTGATCACTGTGGCTGATAGTAATACATCTCAGTATTAATACAGACAAGTGACTACCTGTAATACAGGTCTTCGAAACATGGCTTCTATTTTCTTTTCTTACAGTCTAATCTTTAGGCTCTTCCTGAAGGAAAAAAACAAAATAAGAAAAAACATTACTTCTTATGGCAAAAGTACAACTCACCGGTCCTAAATTCCTAACTGTATTCATAATTTTTATGCACTCCAATTTTGTGACCACTGTCAGGCCTCTGAGCCCAAGCCAAGCCATCGCATCCCCTGTGACTTGCATGTATACATCCAGATGGCCTGAAGTAACTGAAGATCCACAAAAGTAGTAAAAATAGGCTTAAATGATGACATTCCACCATGGTGATTTGTTTCTGTCCCACCCTAACTGATCAATGTATTTTGTAATCTCCCCCACCCTTAAGAAGGTACTTTGTAATCTCCCCAACCCTTAAGAAGGTTCTTTGTAATTCTCCCCACCCTTGAGAATGTACTTTGTGAGATTCACCCCCGCCTGCAAAACATTGCTCTTAACATCACCGCCTATCCCAAAACCTATAGGAACTAATGATAATCTACCACCCTTTGCTGACTCTTTTCGGACTCAGCCCGCCTGCACCCAGGTGAAATAAACAGCCATGTTGCTCACACAAAGCCTGTTTGGTGGTCTCTTCACAGGGACGCGCATGAAAACCACCACGTACCAACATTCCTGCACATCTGATGAGGATTCCTTCCTCCCTCCCAAATAAACTCACACCTGTATGTCTTTTTGGTCCCAAATAACTTCCTCTTTCTCCAACCCACAGACAAAATTTTGATTATGAGTTAATCCCACTTCCAATCCACTGTCTTCTCATATTTCATTACAATGCAAGCTCCCTTAGGGCAGAGATTTTTATCTGCTTTATTCACTGCCATTTCTAAACTTCTAAAAAAGTTCTTAATGCATAGTAAGGGCTCAATAAATATTAGCATCACCAAGGGACTTATATCTGAAACCTGTTGCTGAAAAATTACTGCCTTCATCTCCGTTAGCAAAGACCAAGCAGCGTAGAGACCCCCGGGAAACCCAGCCACACTGTAGGGAGAGGTGGGCACCCTTTACCGAAGGTGGCGCCACCACCCGAAAACCGAGGAGAAGTGGAAGGAGATCACGCGGTCCTCCGCACGACTGAGGAAAGGGCCAGACACCTACACAGAAACACCTCCCGACCCACGCAGGATCACGCGCAGCCAAAACACACGACTCCGGCACTTCCTTCGCGCTGGCTGTCCCTTCCTCCCTCACCTGACGCTCTAACCCGAGCAGCCCAGCCACGGAGGGGATCACTTCCGGTGCACAGGGAACGCAAAGCTCGCTAGAGGAAAAAGGAAGCAGAAACTCCGCAACTTGCGCCTTGGAAATACTGCCGGCTAGCGCTGCGGGAAACGCCTCCCCTTAACTCTGAAGTTCCGTGATCTTCTCTTTGTGCGCGGGCGGATGGATCAACGCCGCCAAGTGGTGAGTTTGGAAGGTTTCAAGTTTGGAAGGTTTCAAGTTTGGAAGGTTTCAAGTTTGGAAAAAAATGAAATTATGTGATGAGGTTTCTAACTGGGCCCGGGAGGGGGCGAGGTAGGCAAAACAGAGACTAGCTCTGCCTGGGGGAAAAAAAAGCAAAAAGATTTGTGACCAGCCTAGGCGACATAGTGAGACCTGTCTCTACAAAAAATATAAAATTAGCTGGGCGTGGTGGCGCCCGCCTGTGGTCCAAGCTTCTCGGGAGGCTGAGGTCGGGGGATCGCCTGAGCCCTGGAGGTCGTTGCTGCATTGAGCCGTGAACGCACCACTGCATACCAGCCTGGGCAACAGAGCGAGACTCTATCTCAAAACAAAACAAAACAAAAAAAGAAGAAAATTAAAGAAAAAGAAAACGTCCCAGGTCTGTGAAAGCACTAAGAAAAGCAGAAAAAGAAAGGGGAGCCGGGGAAGGGCTGACAGGCTGTGAAATTTAAGGGAGCACCAGAAAAACTGGCAATCAAATAATATATTAATGTAATATTTTAAAAGGTAAAAATTAATGCAGGAAATCCGGGAGGAACAAAATAAGAGCCATGTGTAGCTTAACAACAGGGAAAGGTCTGAGGATTGCGTCATTAGGCGTTTTGTTGCTGTGCGAACACCATAGAATGTACTTTCACGACCTAGATAGTAGAGCCTGGGACACACCTCGGCTGTGTGATGTGGCCTGTTGCTTCCAGGCTGCAAACCTTACAGCATGCGGCTGTACTGAATACCGCAGACCATTGTAATTCATGGTAAGTATCTGTGTGTCTAAACATATGTAAACATGGAAAAGGTACAGTACAAATGCAGTATAAAAGATAAAAATGGCACACCTGCATGGGGCGCTTACCATGAATGGAGCTTGCGGAACTGGAAGTTGCTGTGGATGAGTAAGTGAGTGAGTGGTGGCCCAACATGAAGGTCTAGGACATTATTGTACCCACCAAACACTTCATAAACACTGTACACTTAGGCTACACTCAGTTTAGAAAAAATACTTTTCTTCCTTCAGTAAACTTTCGCTTACTATAACTTTATAAATCTTTCAATTTTTTTTACGTTTTAACTGTTTTATAGTAACAATTAGCTTAAAACACACACTGTACCACTGTACAAAAATAGTTTTCTTATATCCTTATTCTACAAGCTTTTTTCTACCCTTGCTTTTTTTTTTTTTTTTAACTTTTTAGCCATTTTTTAAAAAAACTAAGACATAAACACACACATTAGCCTAGGCCTACACAGGGTCATTATAATCAATCTCAGCCTTCCACTTCCACATCTTGTCCCACTGGAAGGTCTTCAGAAGCAGTGACACACAGGGAGCTGTCATCTCCTGTAACAATGCCTTCTTCTGGAATCCCTCCTGAAGGACCTGCCTGAGGCTGTTTTACAGTTAACTTTTAAAAAAATAAGTTAAATAATAATATAATAAAAAGTATAGTAAATACATAAACCAGTGACATAGTCATTATTAATATCAAGTAACACGAGTAATACATTGCATTCTGATGTATTAGCAGGTATGATGTCACTAGACGATAGGAATTTTTCAACTCCATTGTAATCTTATGGGACCACCTTTGTTTATGCACTGTTGTGTATGCAGTCTGTCTTTTTCCAAAACATCATTATGAAGTGCATGACTGTATTAAAATTTTAACTGAATACAGGATCCAAGCCAGATTGGAGCCTGAGGCACAAGGAAGAATATGCACCCTTGTATATATGTGAGCTTATGTATTTTTAAAAATTGGGGCTAGGAAGGTTAGTGGGGGGCTGGAGGGAAGGTGGGGATGGTTAATGGGTACGAAAAAATAGAACGAATAAGACCTACTATTTTCGATGGCACAATAGGTTGACTATAGTCAATAATTACTTAATTGTACATTTTAAAATAAGAGTGTTATTGGATTGTGTGTAACTCAAAGGATAAATGATTAAGAGGATACCCCATCCCCCATGATGTGCTTATTTCACGTTGCATGCCTGTATCAAAATATCTCATGTACCCCATAAATATATACACTTCCTTTGAACCCACAAAAATTAAAAATAAAAGACAAAAACAAAAAAAATTTTAATTAAAAAAATTTTGGCCAGGTCCAGTAGCTCATGTTTGTAATCCCAGCACTTTGGGAGGTTAAGGGGGTGGATCACTTGAGCCCAGGAGTTCAAGACCAGCTTGAGCAACATGGCAAAACCCTGTCTCTATAAAAAATACAAAAATTAGCCAGGCGGCCGGGCGCGGTGGCTCAGGCCCATAATCCCAGCACTTTGGGAGGCCGAGGCGGGCCGATCACGAGGTCAGGAGATTGAGACCATCCTGGCTAACACGGTGAAACCCCGTCTCTACCTAAAAATACAAAAAATTAGCTGGGTGCGGTGGCGGGCGCCTATAGTCCCAGCTACTCAGAAGGCTGAGGCAGGAGAATGGCGAGAGCCTGGGAGACGGAGCTTGCAGTGAGCTGAGATCGCGCCCCTGCACTCCAGCCTGGGCGACAGTGGGAGACTCCATCTCATAAAAAAAAAAAAAAAAAAAAAAAAAAAATTAGCCAGGCATATGGTATGTGCTTATAGTCCCAGCTACTGAAGTGGGAGGATCGCTTGAGCCTGGGAAGTTGAGGCTTCAGTGAGCCATGATCACACCACTACACTCCAGCCTGTGCAACAGAGTGAGACGCTGTCTCAAAAAAAATATATATGTGTGTATATATGTGTATATATATCAATATATATCAATGAAATATGTGTGTGTATATATATCAATATATATACACATATTTTTTGAGACAGGGTATATATATATCATCACAAAATATACGTATGTATATATGTGTATATATATCAATATATATGTATATGTGTTATGTTATCTATATACACATATATTTCCAGAACATTAAAGTAGTTGAAGAATACTGAAAATTTTTAAAGTAGGTATTGTAACAAGAAAAACCCAGAATTGCATTAATAAAAACCTTCCCCCAAACTGAGAGGAAGCCGAGAAACCAAAGATTGACCCGGACAAGTCCAGCTTGGCGAGTAGAGGAGTTGATAAACTTCCATACAAGGCACTGCTGGATGGCAGCAGGACAGCCGTAGAGACCCACCTGGCCTCCCGTCCCTAAGCTACTTGTAAGTGAATTTTCTGGCTTTTAGCCTACTGTGTGTGATGGAGCTGTTTTCTTTAGTAGGTTCTCAGATATTCTCTGGGACGTTTGGCTTCTCAGAAACACCTGCTCTTTGGCTGGTCATCATGGCCTTAGCACATGGCCTGGCCTTCAGGATTCAGGCAGTGGACATACACTCTTTAGTAACCCGGGGTGGGGGTGGACCTGTTACACTACAGGTGTATTAAAATTCGCAACATTGTTTTAAGTTTAAATATTTTATTTATGCCAGGATGGATGTAATATAACTTTACTTTTAATGGAAGTAAACTGATCAGCAATGTTTTCAAATCTACTTTGCTTATCTTGTTTTGAGAGAATTGCCATGCCTTCACAATTTTTCTTGACCAAGTAACAATCTTAAATAATTTTAATTAACTTCAGCTTACTGATCTTGTCTTTATTTAAAATTTTGGTATTTTATTCATCATGAATTTTTTCATTAGTTTTAATATTTTAAGAATATTTCATTAAAGTATCACAAATCTTGATTGCTGAGTTCCTTGGTGCCCCTTAAATTCTGTCTCATTCATGCTAATCCTGGGCCTAGTGGGAAAAAGGATGTATGGAGCCCCATAAATTGCAGAACCCACACCAGCGGGGGCTGCCCCTTCCACTCCGTCTCCTGGTCCTGTCACTATCCAGACTGTGGAGAAAGAAGGTACCATATTGTTCTAACAGGCAAATCACCTCCTCAGGCCTCTACCTAAAACCTTTCATCTGCCCATTTTTCCCATTTAGGGATAAAATCTTAAGATAGCTTCCAACACACACACTTTAACCCACTCCTGAAGGTCTTGCTCACCAGTTGGTATACTGTATTTCTAGATGCTTACCTCCATTTTACTGGCATCTTCACAATGTTGAGCTCCTAAAACATACCATGTTATACTGCCTTCAAGCCTTGCACAAGAATTAGTAATCCCACACCCCACCCGCTATGTTACTACTGTCAATGACTTCCAGTGATTTTCTCTTTAAAAATCCTGCTTACACTTGAGGGGTAGAGTCAAATGAAAAACTAAATTCACCCTTTTGCCCAAAGTCAGTTTCTCCCTTCTAAGCTCCTTGTTTAATGGTACCAAGATTCTCCCAGACTTGAACTTTGTAATCATCTTCATCTCACTCTGACCAACCACATCCATTCACCTGTATCCAATCACTTGGCCCTAAAACTTCTTTCTTCATGATGCCACTAATATCTCCCTTTCTATTTGCATACTTTGGATTAAGGATTGTGGGAGAAGTTGTGTAAAGAAAAATGCAGAAAGCACCATGCAAATTGAAAACAGACAACCTTGAGCAAACTCTAACAACTTTATAAATAACATGGAGAGTTATTTATAAAGTTAGTGGAGAGTCTGGAGTACTCTCAGTTCTCAGACAGGAATTGCCAATACACATTCTCCTGAGATTGCTGGCTGGAGAGAGTCACAGTGCTGCTACTTCAGTTGTTTTTTGTTTGACAAAGAAAAGCATGATAAAATATACACAGTTTTTTAGATGTAAAATGTCATGGAGAAATTAAAGCATTTTCTTCTATTATCAAATGGATCCCTGTTCCTAACACAACAAATGCTTCTGTTGCATTGCTCCATCCTCAGGATCTGAATTGCACTCCCCTCACACACTTTCAGACTTCTCTACTCAAACGGTCCTTCCTTTCCGTTCTCCCATTTCATTTTCTTTCCTCAGTCAGTCCATCTTATAACAAATGATCACAAAGCTACCTCATCCCTCCTGTTAACTGTGAGCTCTTAGAGGTCAGCGAACTTGTAAATATCCAGTTCACATTATACTTTAAAACAAGGACAGGCTAGTAGGGCCCAGGTCACAGGCCAGGGTATGGAAATAAGCATCCAGAAGGGATGCTCAAATAAGCATTCTTATTTCTAGGAAGAATCCAGAAGAATGCTCAAAGAGCCTTAAAATTATTTTTTAATCGAGGACTTAGAATAGTGACTCCAATATATTTTTGTATCAGAGATAACCCTTCAGAAACCTAAATTTTGCATTTTGATGAGGAAGCCCTGAAACCCCTCCATAGGATACACGTACACACCCTTTCTGTAGTTCATCCATGGACCCAGAGACGGCCTTCCCAATGCTGTGAAGTGGTGACAGGTAGCATTATGGCTTTAATCAGCTTTAATGCCTGGCAGTAGTAGACTGACACGGGGCTTTTTATCATTTGCAAAGATGAATGAGAAAGAAATGTGTATCATAAATGCCCAGGGGTGCAAAGTCACCTTTGGCCTGACTTATTTCTCCCTAAATTAAAAAGGTTCCAGCTATAGGCATCCATTGATAGAGACCAAGACTGGCAATACTTTATCATAAATAGGAAGCCTTGGACAGTTTTGCTGTAAATTATCCATTTTTAAAGAAATTTTAATCAGGTTTTTACTTTGATTTTAAATCAGCTTCTCTAAAGCCTCATAACTGCTGAAAAATTGCAGCACTTATTACCTACACTGATTACTTGCATATATTTTAGAATGGTTTGAAAGCAATTTTAGCAATACTTAGTTATTATGGCTATTTTTTAATTTAAAACAAAAACCTGACAATTTTTATCTGATTCAAGATTGAAAATATGGTTCATCTAGAGATAAAAAGCCTTAGTTGTTCAGGCTGAAAGGTTCATACCTTTCAATATTCATCTTTCTACAACTTTCAGTAAATGGCCTCCCTAAACTGGTACATGTGTTAGAGCTTATTAGACCAGTAGAGCGCAATAGTGTTCCTCTAGATCTCAAGATTATCTGTTGGTACCTTAATGTCAGTGTTGACATTTAGAATACATCCATAGAGAAGTAACATATTTTCTAAAGTATTTTAATTTAACTTCTTTAATGTTACCAGCCCAATGATGTTAATGAAATAATTGGGATAATTAGTTTCCAAGTTATATAATGATCTCTGTGCAAAAACAAAACTTACTGAGGTAAGAAATAAGCCTCTAACTGAAATGGAAGGGATGAAACGCCAAGGCCAGTGAAGACCCAGTCCCTCACACTCAGTAGTATCTATGCAGATACATACTATTTTGGTGACATCCTGCTATTGCAGAGCCAGAGAGAGAGAGAGAGAAAGAGAGAGAAAGCCAGCCAGAGACAGAGAGAGAGAGAGCAAGCGAGCCAGAGAGAGAGAGCCAGAGAGAGAGGACCAGGAGGAGCCAGGAGGGAGAGAGAGAGCAGAGAAGGCCAGGAGGAGAGAGCCAGAAGAGGAGAGAGGGACCAGGAGAGACAGAGAGAGAGACAGAGAGAGACAGAGAGAGAGAGACAGAGAGACAGAGAGAGAGAGCCAGAGAGAGAGCAAGCGAGCCAGAGAGAGAGAGAGAGCCAGAGAGAGAGAGAGAGCCAGAGAGAAAGAAGCAGAGAGAGAGCCAGAGAGAGAGAAGCAGAGAGAGAGAGAGCCAGAGAGAGAGCAAGCAAGCCAGAGAGAGAGAGCCAGAGCAAAAGACAGGGAGGAGCCAGAGAGGAAGGCCAGGCAAGCGCCAGAGAGAGAGCCAGAGAGAGAGAGCCAGGGCAGGGGAGGCAGCCAGAGAGAGAGCAGAGAAAAAGAGAAAGCAGAGGAGGCCAGAGAGAGCCAGAAAGAGAGCCGAGCAAGCCAGAGAGTAGAGAGAGAGAGCAGAGAGAGAGCCAGAAGAGAGAGAGAGAGCCAGAGAGAGAGAGAGACCGGAGAGAGAGAGCAGGAGAAACAGAGGAACCAAAAGGACCAGGACCAGGATTCAGGGCATGTGAAGAGCCAGCAAGCCAGAAACCAAGTCCATTCAGGTGCGAAGCTAGGCTGAGGAACACAGTAGAGAAGAGGCTGTAGACCCAAATAGTCATAGTTATCAATGCCTGAGAAGACTAGTATAACCAAACAATTCTCAGCTATACATTGGATGTACTTAATAATTTCCCTGTTTCTAAATCACAAATTGTGGTTGACCTTGTACTATACTATGAGGAACATGGCCTGGTGTGTGTGTGTGTTGTTGAGGGGGAGGTGGCAAGAGATAAACTAACCCCATTTTATAATTTTGAATAGAGCCTAGTAAAGAAAAATGGCAATGGGCTATAGGAAGACCACCACCACACTTAATTGCATGGAAAGAATTGCTACTCCAAAGCAGAACAAAGAATAGTATTAGGGTTTATTCAATTAAAAAAACTTAATTAGCTTTTAAAAATGAAGGAAAAAGAAGAAAATCAAGCAGCAAAAAAGCCATTATCATTAACAGGTTGCATTCACTAAGATGACACAAACAGAGCTTATCAAATACCTTTATGACCAACATAATTTTCTAGCAGATCCTGACCATTATTAACTGTTGGATCTGTGAAGCTGAGACTTGCCACCAAGACCTGTTACTACTAACCCACTGAATTCTCTTACCCTTTTATTCATAAAATGTTCTCCAACATAAATTTCTCATTCTTTGTTAGTTACATTTTACAAAGGATATTTTACCTGTAATTAGGCTTTGGACAAGATAAAAACCTTTATTTAAAAATACAGTATTCTCTTCCTTTAAAAGTGTGTCCAGAAAAAGGATTTAGATAAAATATGATTTTAAAAAACAGGAAACAAAGCCAAATTATCACAAAAATCAAGAGAAATTGGTGAGACCCAGAATATCAAACCAACCAGAACAGCCAGAAGAGAGGCAGGGCAAATAGATTGAGAACAACCACAGGCACATCAAGTTTTCCCTGAAGCCTCTCCCCACAGCATTTTTGTTCTGCAAGTTAACAACCAGCTCAGAGATGTCCAAGTTGCATACAGTCTAACTTTTACCCACCTCACATAATGGTGAAACCATTTATTTAATAAATACAATATCAGAAAGGGTATACATTAGGAGACCCACTTCCTTAAAGAAGCTGGGAATTCTCTCTTAGGAACAGCATCATATAACCTGGGAAGCACTGTGGAAATCCAGGCACATTTTCTGTAAGCTGTGACTTCAACTATAAACTAAATTCTATTCCTTTCTATGTACAATGAGTCCCTGGGATCCTTGGTGGGGAATCGGCAACAGCAACCTCGTAATCCATAGGCCAAACCAAGGGCTGTTTCCTTTTCTTCCTTCAATGCAGAGGCTCACGCTCTCCTGCTGTTCATCGAAAGTGTGAGAAGTAAAAACATTATTGATCAGTGGCATTAGGAATATAACAATAGAGAAGAGAAATGGCTTCCAATTATTGTATCTGGGACCCTTGTGAATACAAAGCCTTACTAGCTTTAGGATCTTGGCTATAAATGGTAAATTAGTAGTAGCTTTTGAAATCCTTGGGCATTCAAGTTGGCTAACTTTTTCCTTTTATAAGAGGAAGGTTGAGACAGCTGATATCTATTTACAGAGGTTCTACAGTAAAAGGTTGGCTGGTGCAGAAGGAGTTTTTTTTTTTTTTTTTTTTAGATACAGAGTCTCGCTCTGTCGTGCAAGCTGGAGTGCAGTGGTGCGATCTCGGCTCACTGCAAGCTCCACCTCCCAGGTTCAAGCGATTCTCCTTCCTCAGCCTCCTGAGTAGCTGGGACTACAGGCCCCTGCCACCTCGCCCTGCTAATTTTTTGTATTTTTAGTAGAGACGGGGTTTCACCGTGTTAGCCAGGATGGTTTTGATCTCCTGACCTCATGATCCGCCCGCCTCGGCCTCCCAAAGTGTTGGGATTACAGGTGTGAGCCACTGCGCCCAGTTGCAAAATGAGTTCTTAAGGGGAAGATTACTCACAGGTAAAGCTTGAAGACCTTGCACTCTTTCCTCCCACCAAGCGTTTTGTGCTTCTTGATCCTGTGTGGGTCCCAGAGACCCCAGTGTCACCATGATGGGTATCTCCCTGGGGTGACTGGGCCTGCTGGGCTTCTCTCAGTTCCCTGAAGTGCAAGGGGGGAAAAGTAAAGGCTACTTGATCTCCAATCAGAGATATGTATGATCAAAACTAATATATAAATGTTTTTCTTTTTGTTTCAGCATTTACAGAAACAAAAAGCCTGAGCTATGTACAGAATAGAAAATTCAGTTACTATGGTTGTCATAAAAAATGGTTGACACACACATGTCATACAACATGGTAGGTTTAGCTCCCCAGGCTCTGCTGATCAGAGTATAAATGATCTTTAAAATGTTTTAAATTAAGTGAGCAGCTCTTCAGGCTACATATGAAAGGTACCAGGGTCAACAAACCACAACTTCTGAGTCAAATCTGGCCTATCATCTGTATTTATAAATAAAGTCTTATTGGAACACAACCACTCATTTATAGTGTAAAAACAGCCATTGACAACATATAACAGCAGAGTTGAAATCATTCCAGCAGAAAGCATATGGCCCACAAAGCATAAAATATTTACTCTCTAGCCCTTCACAGAACAAGTTTTCCAACACTTGGTCTAGACCAGTGGTCCCCAACCTTTTTGGATGTCCCCAACTAGGGACTGATTTCAAGGAAGACAGTTTTTCCATGGGTGGGGAGTCGGGGGAGGAGATGGTTTCAGGATGAAACTGTTCACCTCAGATCATCAGGTATCAGATTATTGAAGGAGTGCACAACCGAGATCCCTCACATGCACAGTTTACAATAGGGTTTGTGCTGTAAGAATTTAATGCTGCCACTGATGTGTTGGGAGGCAGAGCTCAGGCGGTAGTGCTCACTCACCCACTGCTCACCTCCTGCCATGCAGCCCAGTTTCTAACAGGCCACAGACTGGTACTGGTCCTTGGCCCAGAGGCTGGGGACCCCTGGTCTAGACAATTTCAAGATGCTGTCTGCCCCATCTCTATGATAGGTGCTCATCACTGGTACTGGCTGATGATAGTCACCTGTGTCTCCATAGCTGGCTTCCCAGAATGTATACACCACACCTTAAGAGGTACTTATATTCTTGTGAGTAACATATGTAAGTATAGTACTTTGTACTTTGTTTATTAGCTGGGACAATGGAATTCAAAACTAGAACAGAAAAATATTAAGTGGCTTATTAGGAAGATTTACCTGACTAAAGGCCAAGAGTCTCTGCAAGTTATTATTAATACTAAGAAATCAGGTTAGGGATGCTTCAAAGCTAATCTTGCCAAGATGGATGACTGTATAGCCAAGAGAAGTTGGACTTCTAAGCTTATTTTAAGCAAGGACAGTTTTTCATTTTCTTCTTTTGTATTTTCAACAGTATACAGTATATGTAATAATTACTCAAAAATGCCTTCAGAACACTGCTCATCTCCAACCCTCCTCCATCAAATTCCTATTTTTTTTTCATTTTTCAGGGAAAAGCGTGAATGCAGTCCCCCACTACCACAAATTATGCAGTCGAGTTTTCCACATTTGGGGACATCGCAGGGGTCAGCACATCCGGAGTGCAATCAATGAGCCTCACCCTGAGAAAAACCACCTTCATGATCATGGTATCTTCCCTGCCAGGTGAGTATTTGAATTCCCATTTATTGAAGGAATGGATTAACAGGTAAATATATGCATGAATACAAGTCCACATGAGTAGGGGAACAGATTGTTTTCTTTGCTCAGAAAAATAATCCTTCTTCCGAATGTGTACCATACTGTCTACCTGCCTGCCCCTGAAATTTAATGGGTTTCTAAAATAGGTCTTATCCATCTTACCTGTGGTTATCTTATATTAGGTGATCACCGACCAGTTACTAAGATACCCACTGTCACTTAGAATCCTAAGTTTTCTTTACTGGTATTTCCTTATATTCCTCACTCTTGCTTCCTTTGTTTGCATTAACTGGAATTTTCTCTCTCAAGCAACCTAATCACAGAGCCTCCCAGCCCGATGCTACAAAGAGCTGCATGCTGCCAGTTTCCTTGTGGGTAGGGACCTATGTATTATAATGGTGAATAGATTTATACTTGAATCCACAGAGAAGACACAGTAGACTAGTTATACCATTGTGAGTAGTTCTCAGATTCTTTCTTGACCCCCCATCATCCAAAAATATACCTTTCCAGTGTGGCAGTCTTGAACTTTTCCAAATTCAGCTGCTGCTGGAGCTCTTCTGTTTTTCCCAGGGAAGGCCGAAGAACTCTATTTCTGGCCAGAGCTGCTGCAGAAGGTCTCTGTTCAGCATCAGGGTGGATCATGTTCTGATGATATAGGACCAAGAGGAAAGAAACAGAAGCTTCACTATTGGGAAAAATCTTCCCACTCAAGCCAACTCCAACCCAGCTTCTCCTGGTGGATTTTGTAAGACATTGCTTCTGCTTTGTGCAGAGGAAAGAAATGAAAACTGAGCTCCATCTTGGGCAGGAGGATTGTCCATGTCTGGTAGCACCAGTTGTCCACACCTTTGATTTGTCTTTAATCATATTTTGGAGCTGGCTGGCTAACTAGTCTTTTGCCTTAGTTTTAAAGCAGAAAAACTGAGACCCTCAATAAAAATTATCCAAATTACTGGAATGGCCAAGACCAAAACCCAGTTTGCCCAACTCTTACTCCAGTTTACTTTCTACCACATCATGTTGCTTTTTCACTTAGTATTAATAACCCAACATGACAGTATTCCTGAAGCATTTATTTTAAGGTAGAAGATGTAACCTACCATGATTTGAATATAGTAGAAAATACCTAATTATATACAGCAACTGACACTGTCATATAATGAAGAAAACACTGAACCAAATTCAGACCAAATTCAGAGCCAACTCCACCATTTGTTGTATAAACTTTGCTGAAGCTCCATTTCCCTTACCTGAAATTTGGGATAATTATATTTACTTTCTTGAACTATTTTTAGAATTTAATGAATTATTATATGTATTATCTAGTATAGGGCCAGCATTTAGGTACTGAAATATCAACTAAATGCAAAAGCGGTTTACACATGGAAATAGGTGATTAGGCTGAACAAAAGGAAGCAGGAAGAGTTTGCCTCCTTTCAGGAAAGCAAAAGAAGTCAGGAAGAAGGACAGATTTGTAAATACATTTGAAGTTTGCAGGTAAACTGTGAAACTAATCTCCGATACCTGTAGTCCAGCTACTCAGGAAGCTGAGGCAAGAGGATTGCTCCAGCCCAGGAGTTCAAGGCTGCAGTAAGCTGTGATTGTGCCACTGCACTCCAGTCCAGGCAACAGAATGAGACCCTGTCCCAAAAAAAAAAATCTAATCTCCAAGGAAGTAGATATTTCTAAGGCTGTTTTGGGAATCCTAACCAATCCTGTTCCTTAAGACATGATTTGAAGTCATATATACATTTTTCTTGACATGATTAAGCTTCTTGACAGTATAAGCTTTTTGTGTCTATTTCAACATAGTATCTTTCTTTTCTTGTCCCGACACTACTCAGATGTCATTAAGTACAAGTAAAACATAGATTTTTGAATTGACATTATGCCTTTTTTCTACTAGCTCAAATAATTGGTATTATCAATTATCAATAAAGTAGTCTTATACCTTCTTACATAACAGAAATTCATTCTTTTAGTACTATCACTGTTATCACTAACGATAGTTAAAACCCTGAAGTAGGAGCTAAAGGACCAGATTTGATTTTGGAGTTAGCCAGTCATTCATTGTGACTACAGGTGTCAAGGAGCTGCCCTGAGCCATGGTTTCCTCAATTGCAGGATAAGATGCCACCTGTCTACCTTATAGCATTGTTAGAAAGAGCAAATGAAAAAATGTTTGTAACACGATTTTTAAACTAAGGATGAAAAGATTTTACAATATCCTCCGAGTTTCCTTAAGAAATTTTTGATCCACACCCCCTCTGCCGCCTGCTTTTTTTTTTTTTTTTTTTTTTTTTTTTGAGACGGAGTCTCGCTCTGTCACCCAGGCTGGAGTGCAGTGGCACGATCTCGGCTCACTGCAAGCTCTGTCTCCCAGGTTCAAGACGTTCTTCTGCCTCAGCCACCCGAGTAGCTGGGACTACAGGCGCCTGCCACCATGCCCGGCTAATTTTTTGTATTTTTAGTAGAGACAGGGTTTCACCATGTTAGCCAGGATGGTCTCATCTTATGACCTTGTGGTCCACCCTCCTCGGCCTCCCAAATTGCTGAGATTACAGACTTGAGCCACCGCGCGTGGCCCCCACCCCTTATTTTTTCTGGACTTCTAGTCACATTCCTTTTTCTGTTAGTGACACTACCAGCATCTCCATTTTTCTTTGCCCAACTACTTGCCATCGCATTAAAAAAAAAAAAAAAGATATTGCATCTTCTGTTCATCTCGTAAGAGATATCACCTTGAGCAGACTGGAAAAGCTTTCTGAGAGCTCCTGAGGAACGTCCGGAAAGTTACCCTTGCGGATATGGTGCCATGCAGCACCATTGGTGGGCAAGGACTCTGCTCCTGCAGCCACTGCAATTGTTAATCCCAAGGCAAATATGTCTGCTTTGGGAAGGTGCCGGT
The DNA here is from genome assembly GCF_009828535.3 of Hylobates moloch. Lineage (NCBI taxonomy): Eukaryota > Metazoa > Chordata > Mammalia > Primates > Hylobatidae > Hylobates > Hylobates moloch. Next base: position 222,808,946 of record NW_026652276.1, on the reverse strand, counting down.
AATCCTTCAAAACAGAAGACAGGAAGGCCAGTTACTATGCCAAGCAGAGTGAGTCTAGATTAAAATACAACTGGTAGGAAAGGTTCATTCGAGTGCATATAAGGTCTAAACAGACACGATGGTCAAAGGTACATTCACTGTAGTTAGTGATTTCTAGAGAAGAGAGAACATAAACCTACCTGATTAACACTGCTGTGCCCTGAGGAGTCCAAGGCAGAAACTTACTGCCATTTTGCTGTCAGGCTCAGAAAGGCTTGCTACATAACTTGGCTGATCACAGGAAGGAAATACTCATTTTTACCTGATTATCACCCAGGAAGAAGTTACATCCTTACTACGCCTGACTCAACAGACATTGGAGAAGATGGGCAATGACTAAACGTCATTTCAATAAGCAAAATTGATGGTGCTATCAGAACAATAATGGCATGATAAAGATTGATTGGACCAATATGGGCTTGAGGAAAAGGCTTCCTTCTTAGTAGGCAATCCGTGAGGTTAGGAAGTCTAAGAAATATTGGGAAACAGTAAAGGACATTTAGAAAGAATAGTCTGAATACTGATACATCCTTGATTGAGCCAGCTTTCCTCACTTTTTTGGAAGAGTTTCTCTCCTATCTTTGGTCTCCATTCTGAATAGGAAGAGGTACTATAATGATAAATATACAGTTTTAATTTTTTGCACTGAGATCCTCCATTTGAGAGTCAAAGATTCAACAGATTATAAAATACCCTCATTTCCCTAATCTATACCTCTTGCAAAATCTCATTAGCCAGGAAGCGACTATCTCCTTCTTCTACTTTGGGTTTGTTTATTGATGTTGCATGGCCCAGGTCACCTAAAAAAAGATAGGAAAAAGGAAAAAAGAATAAAATAGAACAAAAGAGCTTTAAAAGCATGTCTTTCTTAAAATGAATAAATTGAGTCACCAGTATAAATTTTATAGGATAATGGTAACTGGTAAGACTATAAGGCAGACTAACCAATTTTATATATCACATTGGCAGAGAGAAACCAATCAGCTTCATTTTCAACTTCTTCTATGACTCCAGAGGATTCACTTTGCATCTTGTGACAAATGAAGATATTACCTGAAAAAAAAATGACAGGATAGATGTAAGTAATGATTTCTAAGCTTTTTCCTCTCAAAGATTCTTTTCTGTATTTGACAATTCAGCTTCTCTCCTTTCTTCTTTTGTGTGGACATAGCAAGACTACTAAGGTTTTTTTTTTTTTTTTTCTATGAAATCTCACATCACTTCTGAACAACTAGTGATTGATAATACCTATTTAAGTTGAACTGACCTCATATATTCTCCATTCTCTGAAGGGGCTGGTATCAGAGTACTATTGTCCCCAAAATAAAAAGTTAGTAAGAACTCGTCCTTGAGTTTCACATTAATGAGTGACAGTTACTCATTTCTCCTTAATCAGTGCAGAGTTAGAATGAGTATAGCCCTAGTCATAAACACAATCAGAATGTAGCTGATATGCTGTCACTTGCCTTTGTAGTAAATTAAATACCTAATTTTACTTTTTTGGCCTTACTACTATATGGGTAAGTGTCTTTTTTTCTATGTCCGTTGGGCCTAGGGGAGAATAAAGCTACTTAACTGATTTTTTTTTAAGGAACACAAATGGAAGAAAGGGGTTCTGACAGCAAACACTGTCTTTGACACTTGATAGACATACAGACCTAGATTTTGATGATAGCATAGAAAGAACAAAATACGGTAGAAGTAGCAGAAGGGAATCACACTGACTAGGTTTGATGTCCAGGTGTACCATGCTAGAGTTGTGGATGTAATTAAGGCCAAGGGAAATCTGTAGAAGGATGTCCTTGAGTTTTGGCTCTTCAAAATAATGGCCAGACTTAGTGTTTTCAGATATAGCAGCTTGCAAACTCCCACCTGGGAAAGAACAACACAGAATAGCCCCACAGTATGAGTCTTATAGATGAAAGCATAGTAAATACAATTGGCCTCCCATATCCTCAGGGTATTAGTTCCAGGACCTCCTGCAGATATCAAAGCCCCAAATGCCCAAGAGCTTTGTATAAAATGGCATAGTACTATGATCAATACATTCCTCATGAATGGCTTCAGTCCAACAAATAGATTACTTCAGTGTCAGTGCAAAGCATATCTGCCCCATTTATGCCACAGACATGTTGGAAAGGAGAATTACAGGGCTTTCCAAAGAGGAAAAGAAAATGCCAGTATCTCAGGCATCCAGTGTATGGCCCCATTGATTCCAGTATTTACCAGCTAACATTTTAAAAGTTTTACCTAATTATTAACTAGAAGATGAATCAGGCATAGTCATATAGCTACTATTGGTGTCAATGATTAGCTCCTTGTCAGTGTCGGGCTAGTAGTTATAGGCCGTCAGTAATTTTAATTAATTGAGTCTAAGTCTAATTTCATTAGAAATACATCATAAAATATTTAATGACTGCCAACCCAAGGAAAATATAAAAGCTGCCTATACACCTAAATCTTATTTGAGCCACAGTATTTGTACATCAACTGTACTCAATTTATTGTTATCAATTAAATAAAAGGCCTGGATTCATATAGCTATCTGATCTTGATTCTAAGGTATTAGAATGCTTCTGAACACTTTTTTTTTTTTTTTTTTTGAGACGGAGTCTCACTCTGCCACCCAGGCTGGAGTACAATGGCATGGTCTCGGCTCACTGCAACATCCGCCTCCCGGGTTCAAGCGATTCTCCTGCTTCAGCATCCCCAGTAGCTGGGACTAAAGGTGCATGCCACCACACCCGGCTAATTTTTGTATTTTTAGTAGAGACGAGATTTGACTATATTTGGCCAGGCTGGTCTCGAACTCCCGACCTCGTGATCCGCCCGCCTCAGCCTCCCAAAGTGCTGGGATTACAGACATGAGCCATTGCGCCTGGCCTCTGAACACTATTAATTAGTGTTCATTGGCAGGTTCTTCAAATTATAGAGACCTAGCTCTAACTGGCAGTTACAAAGACCATAGCTCCACTCATTGAGCTCTGAGATAGTCATGGAATTTGAGGGAATTCATATTTAAATGCATTCTGTGTAAAATTGAATTTAAAGAATTATTTTAGCATGATATGTAAGTTCAGAAGGGAGAAAAATTTAGCTCCTTTCAGAAACACAAGGAGGGCTACAGTAAAGTTTTTTACTTTTTGTGAGTCTTCTTAGAATTTATACACTATATATGACTTATTAATAATAAGTAAGGAAAGAGAGCATTTTGGAGCTTGTTAAAAATGAAGTCACTCGGCTAGATGCGGGGGCTCACGCCTGTAATCCCAGCACTTTGGGAGGCCGAGGCAGGTGGATCACCTGAGGCTGGGAGTTCAAGACCAGCATGACCAACATGGAGAAACCCCGTCTCAATTAAAAAAAAAAACAACAAAAAATTAGCCAGGCATGGTGACAGGTGTCTGTAATCCCAGCTACTCAGGATACTGAGGCAGGAGAATCGCTTGAACCCAGGAGGTGGAGGTTGCGGTGAGCCGAGATTGCACCATTGCACTCCAGCCTAGGCAACAAGAGCAAAACTCCATCTCAAAAAAAAAAAAAAAAAAAAAAATTGAAGTCACTCCAAGACAAAGTGTGTAGGTGAGGTCATGAGGTGCTACCAATGAGGAGGAGGGCTGTAACCACCAAAGCTCTGGTTTCTCTACCAGCCTGGATGTTGCTTAAGGGGAGGGAGCACATCTAACTCATCTTCACTTGCCCAAGGTCTAGCATGGAATAAATATTTTCTGAACTGAATGATTATCCTGACAACAGAAGGGAAAGAAAGAATAAGTCGAGAACCCCTTTAAGAGGTATAGAAGCTCTGTGCTTCCAAGCAAGACTATAATATATGGTGTAGACTTTTTAGGTATGTCTGCTATCCGTGGAATGAACTATGAGGAGGAGGGAAAGTTTATTTCTGAAGGCTTATAAAGTTCATCTCCCTCTTCATAGATATTCATCTATATACTACTTACCATCACAGTATTCATTCTGAATGATCATGTGTTCATCTTCTGCCCATGAGGAATAGTAACGTACCACATGGGGGTGATGTCCAAGCACCGCGTGAGCATAAACTTCATGCAAAGCCGAATTCCTACGAGACAGAAAAGCATTGAGGAATAAAAACATCAATCAAGATAATGTACACAAAAATGTTTCTTAAAAATATAAGGCTTTATTAGCAATGGCAGAATATTTACTGAGAGCTCACTGCTTGCTTACTATTTTATCTCATTGAATCTTAATAATCATTTGGTAATATACAGTGGAAAGGATGAAGGTTCTTGAAAGTTAAGTGGCCCAAAGTTGAACTGGTAATAGTAGACTTAAGAGCAGAACCTTGGTCAGCCTGGTGCCAAAGTCCATTGTTTTTTGATTTTAACATGGCATATGTAAAGAGAAGCTTTAAATGGTTATGCCTCAATGGCAGATGTGCGTCAGGTCTTCATTTCATCCTATCACAATCAAAACATTTTAATGGGCTTAACGAGAAGGCCACTGTACACCAGATTGTGGATATTGTAATGGGCCTTCGATTCATCTCTATAAAGGCTAGGCAGTCATTAGAGTGAATGTTAGCCTCAGCCAATATGATATACTCACAGGAATAGCCTTGGGGAGAGATATTCCTTATGGAATAGAAAATCCCAACACAAATTAAGCAAGATAGAGTACTTGATGAATCTCAGTATAAAAATGAAGAACTAGCCAGGTGTGGTGGCACATGCCTATAGTCCCAGCTACTTGGGAGGCTAAGGCAGGAGAATCACTTCAACCTGGGAGGCGGAGGTTGCAGTGAGCCAAGATGGTGCCACTGCATTCCAGCCTGGGCAACAGAGCTAGATTCCATCTCAAAAAAGAAAAAAAAAAAAAAAAAAAAAAGAGGAATTCTAAAACCTGTAATTCTAGATTCTGCATGTTAAGTATATCCTCACAGTTCATAAAAAGCCTTGGCTGATCTGAAAATATGTGTTTTCCTTGTGATTAAGGAAGAACTTTTGAACAGTTCTGGGAATCAAACAAACTTTTATTTTCCCATGCATGTAGTCTTTGAAACTTTATTATTGAATTCATTGTTAACATAAAGTAAAGATAAACCAGTGAGTTTATAATAACTTTCTATTTGGTAATATTTCTGATAAATGAAACAGACACCAAAGGACAATTCCACAAATATATTCATTTTTTTTTAAAAGTCAGAAAGACCAGCAGTAGAAAGTAAAAGACAAAAAAAAAAAAAAAAAAAAAAAAAAAAAGCCACATCATGATTGGCCAGGTGCGGTGGCTCACGCCTGTAATCCCAGCACTTTGCAGGCAGATCACAAGGTCAAGAGATTGAGACAATCCTGGCCAACATGGTGAAACTCCGTCTCTACTAAAAATGCAAAAATTAGCCGGGTGTGGTGGCGCGTGCCTGTAGTCACAGCTACTCAGGAGGCTGAAGCAGGAGAATCACTTGAACCCGGGAGGTGGAGATTGCACTGAGCCAAGATCGCACCACTGCACTCTAGCCTGGTGACAGAGCGAGACTCTGTCACAGAAAACAAACAAACAGAAACACATCATGATCTAAAATGATCATGTTATATTTTAGGAAGTAACCTCTCTCAGCTGGAAAACTCAGAAAGATTATGAATATAAGACAACATATAATGTGGGGTGATTTTAAAACACAAATGATTTTTAATGACATCAGTGCTATAATTTAAAATAATTTGTCAAGAAACAGCTCTCCAAATCTAAGTTTATACTTCTAGTGCATTTAAAAGGTACTCACTTATTTGATAATTCTGTAAAAGTTTTCATAGAGCGCTTTATTGCATAAACACATCCATCCAGCCTCTTAATGCACTTGTAGACTGTACCAAATTCGCCAACCCCAATTTTTTCGACCTCCAAGAATTCTTTTTCATAGCGGGAAGCCATGTTGGTTTCTCGTAAAACACATCTCTAAAGTATTTTAATAAAAAGGAAATTAGAGTAATTCTAACATGTTGTAAGCAATAAAATTAAACAATATTACAGTCCTAAATTGCCCCAAGTTTTCAAAAAGACTTTTGAGGTGATTGCAATGAATTCTACCTGGGTCAATATTCATGGTAGCAAGAACTCCCCAATTGCTGACTATCTTCTTTGTTTTCTTTGTAACCTTCTGTACAACCCTATACTGACAATTCTCACTTATTTTTCAATATTCTTTTCTCTATCTGGGCATACTGTTCTTTTCTACATGTTCCTAAGGGGAGACAACTTCTCACACCCAGAGCCCTTAGTTCAAAGAATAGCTGGGACCTGGGTGGAGCAAATTAAAAGAAATGAGGCCAGGAGCGGTGGCTCACACCTGTAATCCCAGCACTTTGGGAGGCCGAGGCAGGAGGATCATGAGGTTGGGAGATCGAGACCATCCTGGCTAACACGGTGAAACCCCGTCTCTACTAAAAATACAAAAAAATTAGCCGGGCGTGGTGGCGGGCTTCTGTAGTCCCAGCTACTCGGGAGGCTGAGGCAGGAGAATGGCATGAAGCCGGGAGGCAGAGCTTGCAGTGAGCTGAGATCGTGCCACTGCACTCCAGCCTGGGTGACGGAGCAACATTCTGTCTCATAAAAAAAAAAAAAAAAAGAAAGAAAGAAATGAAAGACCCCCCCCCCGCCCTTCTTTACGTGTCTCAGCGTCTGAATGCTAATGTTTCCATCTCAAGCTGAATAAGCATACTTGCTTTCTGTTTCTTTTCCCAAAAATACTAGCCTGGAGAAATGATTTTGTCAGAATTGTCAAACTTTGATGATTTTGTCAAAATTGTCAAACTTTGATGATTTTGTCAAAATTGTCAAACTTTGATGATTTTGTCAAAATTGTCAAACTTTGATGATTTTGTCAAAATTGTCAAACTTTGATGATTTTGTCAAAATTGTCAAACTTTGATGATTTTGTCAAAATTGTCAAACTTTGATGATTTTGTCAAAATTGTCAAACTTTGATGATTTTGTCAAAATTGTCAAACTTTGACAATTTTGGTTAGTTCAGACTATGTGCTCAGGTCTAGCAACCACTCCCACTACTGGCCAACTAGCAACATCACTCATTGCCCAGGTAGTAAATAATCCCAGACCAATCTAACTCCTTTCAGTTTTCCCTTCTGTAGGATGAAGATCATGGCAACTACTCTTCAGGGTTCTTTTAAATATTACATGAGAATATACAGTATTACATATATTATAAGTAACACATATCTTAGGATAGTGTCAAGTATATAGTAAATTCTCATTAAACTATTGTGACCAAAAATCTCCGTAAATTTATATGAATCTAAATCCAAGCTGATTTATCTCCCAAAGTCATCTTTTCTCAGTGTCCCAATCCTGAAGAATTTTTCTCCAACTTTATGAGTTTGAAACATCTTGGGTTTTACTACTTCCTCATTTTCATCATCTAATTCCAATCACTTTCATCAGCAAGATCTCTTAATTTTCATTACCCTTAGCCAGTCTCAAGCTCTGTTCCCTTCTTGTCTGGATTTGCTACAGCTACCAGCCCTCTCTTCAACTCTTCTAATAATAAGAGTTATTTTTGCAAAATGATACCATAGAATCGAGATGCCTAATTGTTTCCTATGAGAAATTCAAACTCCTGATAAGAAAGCCTCAAGACCTTCTACCAACTGCACACTCACTACTTGACTACCCGCCCCCTAGATACCAACAAAGCCAGTGTACCACCTGCATCTATCCCTGACCACTCCCCACCTACCGTACCCCTCTTACACATGAACTCTGTTCTCCTGCCTTGATAGCATTAAAAGTTATTTACTTATTTAGCCTAAATTATCTTAATATACAATCTTTTCCTACCCAGGTCCTATTTCATAGAAGTATTTACTAACCCCTTCTAGATTTTAAATATATACATACATATGTATATTCACATTGCACATATGTACATACACATATACACAAATGCACATAGCTTATAGTTTCTTATTTACGTATAGATTGTTGTGAAATTTCAAAGGTTTTAACTCCTGTTTGGGCAGATGTTTTTCCTTAAAGGGTCTAACTAAATACAATGCTTTGAACTTATTTAATGTTCAATAAATATTAGAATTTCTATCTGAAATCAAGAGATAAATTATAAAATAAGTGAGGAAGAAAATCCAAGAGTAAAATAATGGAGGCATAAGTCAGAAACATTTGCATATGAAGGAACGCCTGTGCCAGTGACCTTCTTTTCTATGATTTTTACAATAGCCAAGTGCTAACATTTTAACATATTAACATATTTATTTACACAAATAAAACTTGCTTCAGAAAACTTTAAAAAATTTAAAGGAAAAACAAATATTAAGTTTCCACCATTCAAAAATGTTGAAATAGCAGTGGTTAGAGCTCCATTTCATTCTCCCTGTGATTAATGTGCAATAGATAGTTATGGTCATTCAGCATATAAAATTTTGAGTCTTTTGCACACTAAACATTAAACATATGCATGTTTTCAAGGTGTTATAAACATCTTAATGGCAATTTAATATTTCACTGACTTAAAACTGTAATTAGCTTAGCCATTTTTCTATTATCAGGCATTTGGTCTCCCCTGTTTTTTGCTGTTACAATAAAAATCTCTAAGGATAATGTTTACAGTATTATTTTCTTAGGTTAGTTTATCAAATGAGCGATAGATCAAAGATTGTGAACATTATAAAATCAAATATTGATACATTTAAGAGCTAAAATTTTACATATAAATCTCTGGCTCTATGCCACTTTTTTCCATTATCTTTTTCTATTTTGAGACCAAAAATATCTTAATTTTCCCTTCACTTCTCTACCCCATGAGTGTAGAATTTTTCTCCAGATTAAAGATAGTAGCAGAAATATTTAATTTTAAAATACTCTAAAGTAACGATTCAGCATATACATATCAGACACTGCCTGGCAAAGTTACAACTAGCTGAGAACATAGACCCTGACTAGGGTCCAGATAAATTCAGCTGCAAAGCACAGTTACAAAGCTGGAGTGTGAGATAGGGTGAGGTGGGGAGGGGAGGAGAGAAGGAAAGTAGGAGAAAGGAGGGGAGGAGGGGAGATGGGGAAGAGAGTGCAGAAGAAGGGCAGAAGGAGAAGATAGAAGAAGGGAAGGGAGGGCACAGGGAGAAGGAGAGGAGGGGAGGGTGAGGAAGGAGAAAAGGGAAGGTAGGCAAGAAGGGAGGAGGGAAGAGAAAGAGGGAGAAGGGGAGGGGAAGAAGAGAGAGAATAGGATAAGCTGCCTATATTGCGGCAGCTGGGACAAAGAACCACGCTTACCTTGGCAGGCAGCCCTCCCTTGCCTTCCTCTGGACCAGCTTCCTCACTTAAAGAAAAAAAAAAGTTTATCAATATATAATTAATATTTATTGAGCCTGAACTATGCTAGGTTGTAGGGATGTAAGAGTAAATAAGACAATTCATTTCTCTTCGATTTATATGTGGAGTCAGGGATAACCAGGAAATTTCAATACAAGAAGCTAGAACCAGGTAAGATAACAAGGATACCATGGACAGCACTCAATTATTTCAAGAGTGAAAAGCTTTCCCAGAAGAGAGAATATATACGCCAAGATTCTGGGAATGAGTAGGAACTAGCTAAGGGAAAAGAGTGAGGTTTTCAGCAGGTAGAACACCATGTGCTGGAGCAAGAGAGCACAGAACATATGTGCAACTGTTCAATGGGTATCATTATCCCCAAACTAGGAAACCAAGACAGAGAGAGGTTAAATAACTCTAGGTCAAACAATTGGCAAGTGGCAGAACTGGGACTTGGAGCCAGGTCTGACGCCAAAGCATTTGCTCTTCACTGCCACACCACACTCTCCTTCCAATACCCACCCCTCCCCCAGAATCTGGCTTTGTAATCGGTTCACAGGTAGATTACAAGTAGGGCAGAATCTCCTCTAACCTGGGATGAGATATTTTCAATTACTCTTCAACAAGCTAAGTGACCAGCAGACGTCCTCTTTGCCATGCATACTTGTATTCTGGATCCTTAAGCAAGATTTCAACTAGCTATAGATTTTTCTTTTGGAGAAACACAAGGTAGAAATGGCAAATGGAAGGCACTACACTCATGGAAATAAATCGATGCTTGGTATTTGTGATTTAGTACCACATTGTAATACTTTATGAAGTGTTTATAAATTATAAAAATAAGGAAAAATACTCTCTTAGAAGCACCAAATGATGCTACAAAAGTGTCAGGATTTCAAATTAGCTGTCTTTGTTGCTGGCTTCAGTGAGAGTGTAATGATTTACAGAGACTCCTAAAGAACTAAAACCAATCGAATTCTTGGTAGCCAAAGTAGGTGGGTGGACTTGTGCTGAAGTCCTGTTTATTTAAGTAAGAAGGAGATAGTGTTGAGAGAAGCTATCCTGGTCAAAGACTGATTAACACATACTCATTGATTCCAAAGAAACAACTTGACATAGCACATTAAATGCTCTGCAAAGTTTACATTGTTAGCTGTCCATTTATTTCGCTGAGTACATATGAACACAAATGACTGCCCCACTTTGGAGGTGATTCCATTCTATAAAAAAGCCTTGAAGAGACATAGTAATGTTCCTGAGTAATATGCACAATCCTTATTTCGATGATTTCTGTCATTCAGGGCCCTTTATGGAATAGTGTAGTTTGGCTTTCTGTTCTTTAGCAGCTCTGAAAGCAATGCTTTTTTGCTTCAGCCAATCTTCCATCACCCGCAGAGAAGTTCAAATCCTTGCTCTATAGCTTTCATCACTAGTCACACAAGACTCAAAGCAGCAACATACTCTTTGAAGTTTGAACTACACCTTCCCCAACTGCCAGCCTCATGAGGCCCCTGAATGCAATTCCATAGCCCACTCAACTTCCTAATAGAAGCCAGAGATCTATTGCTTATTCTGTCTTATCCTTTTATAGAGAAAGCATCTACAGTACACATCGGAATGGAAAGATGTTGGAATCTCTGTGATAAAGCAAGTAAAACCAGCACTGATATCTAGGGAGGGGAGAATATGTAAACATACACATTTCATTCAAATAGAGTTCTTGTTCCTAATCTTACTTTAACACTCACTTCTTATTGCTTGACTGTAGTAGGGTCAGTTCTCAAAAGTCATAAGTAATAGAGCACTTACAGATCTCCTCGCATTTTCCTCTTGCCACCAGATTGAAGAAATAATTTTTTATAGGACTCTGGAGTGAAGGGATTAATATTGACCAGAGCCAATGAGGTTATCTCATCCTTGAGGGGAGCAGGTGTGAGCTTCAAATGCTTAGGGCCTCTGGAAGGAAGCTTCCCTGTTGGAGAAATTGCCAACCGGCTCAGCATGCTCTGAATGAGGATGACAAAAGGCAAGTCATAATAGCATTAGTGAAGACATTCCTTATCAGTTAGCTAGTTAATATTTGAATCTAAGAATGCTTTTGCTGAAGGGGCCTTAGAGATTATCTGGTTCCATGTGAACTGGTTGCACTGTAACTGCTGCTATTATGAAAACTATAGAATCCCAGTCTCTACCTCTAGATATTCTGATTCATGAAGTCAACACAGGAATCTGTACTTTAGTCAAGCTCCAAACCCTTCCCCTGGGCAAGCCTGTTAGCTGGCTATGAAAACCAGTTGTAGTCCTATCTCCAATTTTTAAAGACAAGGACATTAAGTTTAGACAAATAAAAATGACTCTATATACTCAGAGCTTATGCTTTAACTTCCCCTCAATTATTCATCCAAATATTTGTTTGGTGCCTACTATGTAGCAGATGCTGGGTTAGATGCCAAGTGGTACAGAAGTGAATTCTAAATCTTAAGGAATATATAGTTCATTATTCAGCAGTCCATCAGTGTTTCAGAAATAATCACCTTGTAAGGAAAAGATTTCATAGACTATTTAAACATGAAAAAAGTTTTTAATTTCACTTAAAATATAGCATTAACTGAGAAGTGCTTCATGAAGTGGGGTAATGAGATTGAAAATTAGTACTCTAAGCCCTTAAGATTCAGATCTTTGCAGTGGCTACAACCAGCTACCAACAAATAGGCAAATGTGCAGGACTTACCACTCCAAGTGGGATACAAGAAGAGAACATCAGCCTAAACCTAACCAGAATGAAACCAAAGGGCAAAGGGAAAAGCCAAAGAATTCCAAGGCAGAATGCTGACCTGATGTCAGGGGCCAGAGAAGTAGCTGTGTTATGGATCTTCAGGAGGATGGCAGCACACACAGGGGCCACAGTATAAGCACTGTACTGTGAGGCTCTTTCTAAAAGACTTCTACAGTTCTGATCATCTCTGCCCTTGATATTTTAGTGTAGAAGCAGAAGCCAGATTGCGTGATTCATTAAAGAACGTGAGTCTACAAAAAATGAATACTGGATCTATTGTAAATACTAAATAAATGATTGAATAAGCAGGAATGAAGGAAGCTATGGAATACACACAGTAACCTAGCCTTTTTTTTAAGTGAAGAAAAATGACGTCATTGCCAGAGTTAACTGTTTCTCATATCTTGGACTTCATAGGGCTACTTGAAGAATCCAGGGGGCAGACAAGCCCTCATTGACAGACTCACAGCTTTCCTGCGTGTTTATCATGAAGACTGAGTATTGGTTCAAAATAAGTGAAACTATAATGATATTTCTCAGTTATCAATGTGATTTACAAAATGAACCTAGAATTTTGTAGTAAGTCATTCTTAGAATTAGTTTTTTGTAATGCTGATTATCATATGGAAAGTAAAATGCATCTATTACATATGAAACAGTGGGTAGCCACACCTGGAATGCAGCACATAATTCTAGTTGCCACATCTCAAGGAAAATATACAGGGCCTAGAAAATATTCAGATAAAAATTATTCATATCAGGGAAGACAATATTGGAATTTCCAGTCAGGAAATATGAGAGCCAAGAGAATTTGTGAGCACCACTTATGATGCAGGGAAGGATATTATGTTAGTATAGTCGTTATTGCTGGAATAGTAGAATTATGAGTAACCCTTTCAAAATCTCAAATAACAGTTTGAGATAAGACATATGAAAAGAACTTCTGCTTGGAAGTAGAGGAATTTGAAAATTTATTGAAAGATGACACAGGTTGAGAGTATAAAATGTGCTCCAGAGAGGGCAAATAATTCCATAAGGAATAGCTCTAGCACAGATGATTGAGGGAGATAAGGGAAATTTGGAGGATAGCTACTTGACTTATGAAGATGATGAGAAGAGAAGGCAACCTCTCACAAAAACAAACATAGTATCTTGGGACAGAGAATGATTTTAAAGGCCCAGTCAATATGATTAGTCCCTTGATGCTTGAATTCTGATATTATTGGGATGTTTGGATGTTTTAAAGGCCCGGTCAATATGATTAGTCCCCTGATGCTTGAATCCTGATAACACTTGGATATCATGTTGAAATATAATCCCTAGTGCTGGAGGTAGGGCCTGGTGTGTGGCATTTGGATTACAGAGGTGGATTCCTTGGTGCCATCCTCATGATAATGAGCCAGTTCTACTTTGTTAGTTCACGCCAGATCTGGTTGTTTAAAAGAGCCTGACACTTCCTTCCTGTCTTGCTTCCACTCTCTCACTTTTTCTCTCACCATGTAACAAGCTGCCTTGTTTCTGTCCACCTTCTGCCATGATTGTCAACTTCCTGAGGCCCTCACCAGAAGCAGATACAGGCACTATGCTTACTGTACAGCCTGCAGAACTGTAAGCCAAATAAACCTCTTTTCTTTATAATTTACCCAGTCTCAGGTATTCCTTTGTAGCAAGGCAAACAGACTAACAAATCCCTTCTGCAGTATTCCTACCAAATGGTCATCAATGAGTGTTCTATGCTTTTAGCCACAGGGAGCATACACCTCCTAAGCATGCTCTTCTATCTCTAGATGATTCTGTCAGGAAGTCCTTACAGTGAACTGAATTTCATATGATTTCTCGTTCAATCCCTTGGACAGGACTGACTAAGCCAATCCTCCTTTCCCATGCAGCTTTGTCTTCTGCATAACAATGATCAGCCACCAAGCCTCTTTCCTCTAAGCAAACTATGTTTTCATAAAGTATGTACTTTCCCAGTTGCATTTCAGTTTTGCTCCCAAGCCCTGTTCTCTGCCTCTCCCTTAAATGCATTATCCAAGATTTCTAACTGGGCCACTTCTCTCCTTACTCTGGCACTCAGGCTATGTGACCTTATCTCCACCCATGGCCTCATCTACTTCCTAAATGCTGTAGATATCTAAATACGGATTTCCAATTTTCATTGTTTTCTTGTGCCCTAGACCCAGTTACCCAACTTTTTATACCACATCTCTGCTTTTCTCCAAACCCATATATCCCTTAGTGTCATCTATCTTGATTCTGTCTACTGAACCAAGCAAGAAACCTCAGTCATCAGATTGTTTTTGTTTTCCCTCAACCCCTCCATCAAGTCATCTCTTAATTTTTTACTGTCTCTCCTAGTCCAGGCTCTTCTCTGTTCAACAGAGCTATTCTAAATACTGCTCTACCACCAGGCTCTCTCATGCTCCATCCCATCATATGTACAAAGGTCATGATTTTTCCAAAAAAATCCCTCTACTCAAAACCATGGTAATGGCTCTCTCAACACTCTCAGGATTAAAATCTTGATCTAGCTTCTGCCCACCTACACTGGCCTCATCTCTTGCACTCTCTCATACACAGGCCCCTCTCACACTGAATAACACGCTGTTTTCCAAGTGTAGCAGCTCCTTCCCCTCCATAACTTGGTGGATACTTTTCCCTTTGCCTAGAATTCCTATTCCCCTCTTTGCGTGGCTAACTCCAAATATCCTTTAAGACATCTCTCAAACATTACTTTCTTTGGAAAGTCTTCCCTGATAGAGATTTAATTCCTAATTCCTTCTCATCATGCTCAACCATTCCTCTAGTACACATGGTTTGAACTTTATTGTTTCATCTTTATTCATTTTGTGGGCTCTTTTTGAAGGCAGTGAATGGGTTTTGCCAGCAGAGGGTCTGCTAACACATCAAGGTGTTCAGTTAAGCTGTGAATGATCAAATGAATGTCTTGTTTTCTTCCCTGTGTATTCTTACTCAAAGCCACATTCTCTCAGCCCATTCTCCCCCATATATCAAAACTGGACCAACTTTCATTGCCCTTCTATACCTTTCTTTCCTGATCACTGCACTGAGAATCTGTCCAGCGGGTTGTGACCACACTTATCACATAGTGCCTATTGGCATAACTCCTCTCTCTCTGCTAGACTGTAAGCTTTTTGAGGGCAGAGACTGTATTATATGCTCCTTACCTACAGGGAATTCTCAAAGAATAAATGAGTGATTAATTGGTTGGTGCTGTGACCATTGAAAAACCCAGACATAGACATCGGAGCATATTAGTTTTTCTACAATTCAAACAAGCAGCTTAGAATTTCCTGGTATACATGGTACCCACACCCAGCAGGTACTAAAGAGACCTGCTGAAAGCAACTGTGCCACAGTCAGGATCACAGATGTTATTATGATTATCTTAAGTGCCTCAAGCTGAGCCAGCAGGAAGCCAAGCTAATACCAATCCTAGGACTCACACACCATGGCACCAGAGTTGATTAGAGGTAACCCTGCCCCAACTATGGCTTTAATAACATGAACGATGCAACAGGACACCAATCACAACAAGAATAAAGGAATATGCTACTAGGGACTCTTGCTTATTTGCCATCCTCAGCTTATGAAGAAGTATCAACAAGTTTCCTCTTTGCTGACATATAATAGAAGAACCTGTATTTCATTAGACCAAGGAGGGGAGAGGAGTTTCTTCTGCGAGGAGCAGCAGCAAAGAGATATGACTGTGTTAAAACAGTGAGTGTGGATATTCTTATATTAGAAAGTATTGGTAAATAATCACACAAAAATAGAGCCAGTTGGCGTAATGGAAAGAACAATAGACTAGGCCAAAAAGATCAGGTTTCTAGTCCTGTCTGTAACATTGGCTGAGCTATGAGATAGTTTCTGTCTTGGGTTCTTCATTTTCTCATATGTAAACTGCACAGCTGGGGCTCTAAATCTCAATATTCCTTCCAGTTCCAATATTCTTTAACTAGGAACTTTCTTCTATCCAAGATTTGTTTGTGACCAATAGCCAATAGTTACTGGCACCAGTGGTTTTGAGAAGACAACTGACAAACCATTTAATTCTGTCCATTTCCTGGTAATTTTAATTTCTTCATTTTCATCAATAAATGTGTATTTGAGGATATACACAACCTGGAGGTGACTGTCATACACACATGAATCCACTCTATCAGCTAAACTACAGGAAAGCAGAGCTTGGTGACCTGCGTCCCTTTTTCCCCCACCCCTTACTTACTTTGGGAGTAGAGGGGCTGTCACTGGGCAGCAGCTTGCTCTTGCTGTCTGGTTGGGCTGGTGTCTCAGGACATTTGAGAGGGTGTGACACTGGAGTCCTCAAAATCTGATCTGGACTTTCTTTGTCTTTTTCCAAAGATGTGTCGAGCTCATGCACGTTGCTAAGGGGAGTCCGAGGTGGTGTACCCTTTGCCTCTGAATCCTGCACTTCACCCTTCTCTGGGGTTTGGCTTGAAGCTTCCCTGCTTTCTTCTGCTTTCTTCTGCCCTTCAATCTCAGTCTCCTCACAATAGGAAAAGTTTAATTTCTGCCTTAGTTCTTTGTCAATATCTTTGTCATCCATCTCAGCCAAAGAGCTTTACAACACAGACAAAAAGCTCTATCGGAAGGGAACACTGGGAATCTACAGAAGCAGGGAGGAGAGAATAACTTAACCTGCAAGTTTCGCGATGGTAGCCTGAATTTCCCTCTACCAACTAACAGCTACAAGACACGGTGTTAATTTTCTGCCTTAAGTACCACCAATCCATAAGACCTCAGCTTATCCTGATTTCCATTCTGATTAAAGAGAGCTCCAGTGACTCTCGGAGCAATTAAATGCAGTTCATGTACAGAACTCTTCTGGATATGACACATAGTCTCCCTGAACCCATGTGTTACCAAATACTAGTGAGAAAATTGGATTCCTTTAATTTAGCATGGCTTTAAAAATACCCATTAGCCAATTTGGGAATAAGCTCATATTGAAAAGAAATTATTTTCACTCCTTACACCTGCCATTTATAAATATCACCCTCTCCTCCCTTCTCCTCCCCACCCACCCAATAGCTAACAGCAGGTAATTACAATTTAGCATCACCTGGCTATCATAATGATCCTTAAACAGCCTCTAACATATCTTGACTGGAGTTTATATCCCTGACAGACACAGCTTAGCTCTGTGCCAAACACACCTGCCCTAATTCAGGCATCTGCCTCCTGCAGCTGTTAGCTGTTAGCAGTTAAAGCTTCTAGGGAATTGAACAAAAATTTAAACTGACAAAAGAAAGGCTAGAAAGATCAGCAACCCATAGAAACAGATATGGATCACGGGAAAACAGCAATGGCTTCTGCCAAAAGTGCCTTATATTGTAAAATGCTTTTTAATATCTTTAGTACACATTATTTAATTTCTTTCTCAGAGAAGCCCCTATGAGAAGGATGAAAAATTCTTTGAAGAAAAAAACAACTATTACACAATCAAGCTGTCCCTCTTCTCTTCCAGTTATATAGCCAAAGGAAATAAAATCACTATCTCAAAAAAATACCAACACACCCATGTTCATTGCAGCATTATCCACAACAGCCAAGATATGGAAACCACCTAAATATCCATGGACAGATGAATAAAGAAAATGTGGTGGATACACACACACACAATAGAATATTACTCAGTCATAAAAAAGGAAAGCCTGCCGTTTGTGATAGCATGGATGAACCAGGGGGGTATTAAGTGAAATAAGCCAGGCACAGAAAGACAGATATTACATGATCTTACTTATATGTGGAATCAAAAACAGTTGAACTCCTAGAGGGAGGGAGTAGAATGGTGGTTGCCAGGATCTGGAAAGGCAGGGGAAATGGGGAGATGCTGATCAAAGGGAACACACTTTCAGGTATAAGATGAACAATTCTGGGGACCTGATGTACAGCATGGGTGCGTATGAGTGTGGTAATTTTTTGGTAATCATTACACAATATATAGGTATATCAAAGGAAAAAGGCCTCACTGATATCACATTATAGAAGAAAACTATGTGAGAGGCAGTCCATGAAAAAGGAAAATAATACACTCATGACCCTCAAGGAGGCTTCAGAGGGACCGCAAATGAGGAATTATTTATATGGTAAACATGGGCCCAAAGAGAGACAGGAACCAAGGCCAGCTTGATGAGTTTGAGACAAATGTTATTTCCTTTCTCTTTATAGTCTTTGCTACCTGTCACCCCTCTTCCATTTCCCTCTCTTCACAGATCTCTCCACCACTTTCTCCTAATTCCTTCCCCATTCCCAACCAGAACTCCTGACGAGGGTAATCCAGATGAAAACTAACTGGGGAGACTTCAAAGTGTTTTTTCAGCTCAAAGCCTTCTCATGCTCCAGCCCTTTGTAGGTGGGCACACCAATTCATCCTTCCTTGGCCCTTCCCTACAGCCTCCCACCCACACAAACTATCCCAGATAATTCAACAGGGAGTAAAATATTGCTCACAAAATGCAGTAACTCACTGCCCACCTTTGTCAGAGATTCAGTATCCCACAGGGGCCAATAAAAACAGAATCATCAAAGAAAAAGGATAACTCGTAGGTTACCAGTAATGCAATTATTATCAACTGGGATTCTCAGCCTAGGAGTGTCTTGTTTACAAATCAGCAAGCCAGATAATAGGATTTCTTTTCTACAGCCTTGATGTTGATGAATTTCCCCCTCACATTCCATGGCTTGTCATTCTTGCCTCTCCAGGCCAGCTAGAGGCTGGCTTTGCTCTCAGTAAAACAGGACTGACTCAAAACACTGGCTATATTATTATCCTAGAGACAGGGCACAGGGGCTGGTTTATTAGGTATTTCCCAAGTAGAACAGGTTTTCTTTTTTTTTTTTTTCCTATCACCTGTTGCTTTTTCTCTCTCCCTTGCTGTAACTCTTGATTACCCTTATTTATGACTACATTGTTTGCCTAGGGAGGCAGCTATGCCATTGCAATGGTTGAGGTCTCATGTTATCAGCAGTAATACTGTTAGAAACTTGCATCATTCACCTTTTCATGTATCATCACTCAGAAGATAATGATTGTGGCTAAGTCTTCAGAATAAGAAAGGTATAACAATGAGTACAAAAAAGATATCCCAAATTTGGACAACTAAATAATAAGAATTGCATAGTTGCTGATCTGGATGACCCAAGGGAATCCCTAGAGGTGCTACCTATGGCCTCTGGCCCATGGCCTCACTATTTTTTTGGTCATGTTGTAGCCTTTTCTTCATTTTTAGCCTCTTTCCATTATGAAAACTTTCATCTCTGCTTCAGTATATGTTAATCCACAGGCATCCATCCTGGCACAAAGCTTCAGGTCATAGTTGAGATGATGTGTCAAAAGGGGGACCCATGTAATCTGTGGCAATAAGAGGAAAAGGGGAGGGTTTTCCCCTTAATGCCTAACATATAGTAGGTGTTCAATAAATTGTTTTAGGATGAATTTGGGGAAATAAATTAATATATTTCAATCATGTTTAAAATGCTCCATATTTGACTTTTTTAAAAAAAGTTTGAATATTTTTCTTAATGTGTCAGGAGTTGCTGCACAGGGGGAAAGCGAAGTTCCCAGGAATAAGATGTCCAAGAAGGAGGCAACCTTGCATCTCAGGGCTGAGTTCCCTAAACTGTGTGCTTGAGGGAAGTTCTCCCCTTGTAGACACACTGCTGAGTGTTAAGGAAGCGCCTAGACTCCACTCTGACCAGACTTGGTTCTGAGGCCTATGAAATGTTGATGGGAAGAACAGAAGCAGGAACATCTATCTATTCAAATCTGCAAGAGGTGGAAACTTTTATTCACCTTCCTGGATAGACTGTTCCTTTGTCAAAGTAAAGCTAAGGCCATGGAAAATGAGCTATTTGAGAGTCTGTCACTCCAAGGAAGAACATGCTGGCCTAATTGTCCCCCAAGTCAGGAGAGAGAATTGTAAAAAACAATTAAACAGGCCTAAGTAAAAGTCCAGCACATTATTTATTTAAGACTGAATCAGGACTGAGTCATTCTAACTCTGAAAAAAGAGTGTTGTTGGATTCTTATATATTTGATGGGACTGCCCTATTGAAAACCATTGTGAAGTCTGGTTTCCCAAGCAAGAAATGACACTTTCACTGTCAATCTTTCTAGGAATCTGGCAGAATCCAGGACCGGGATTACCCTTATTTATGAAGTGACCTTAGACTAACAGTGGCTCTCTGGGCCTCCAGACAATTGGCCAGGGACTCTAAAAACCAGAAACAAAGTTGAGATAACTCCAGGCTGGTGGAGAAAAACAGCTGGCCTTTATCACCAGAATGTGCCCCATAGAAGCAACAAAGCAGCAAGCGACCTTCTTAAGGGCCTGTGGGCCTCATCAAGATCTGGAGGAGTCATCTACTACTCACTGCTGAGTGAGAGGGCTAGGCAGTGTCTTTAAGGTCCTGCCAGCTTTAACATTGTATGCTTTTTCTTTTGTTCAATCTCTCACCACAACTGGAAGTGTTGCCTCAACTACACAGGAGAAAGTTTGCAGTAACTTAGAGAAAACATTATTTTAATCACCAGCATATGTTCTCCGGCTCCCTGGACAAATCTGCTGCAGTGGATGTGAATCCATTGAAACCAGGGGTCTCCAGTGCTCCTGACTCCTCACAGCTCTGTTCCTATGACAAAGATGGTCAGCAAAGCCAGCAACCTTGAAGGGGGACCTTCTCCTAATCTCCTCCCTGCCTGCTGAGAGAGTGTACAGAAGCAGCCACCTGTCAGCTGCGATGAATCCAATGATAATTACATAAATCATTAACAATACTTGATATGTGCCCATCACATTTCTCATTTCAAAGTGCTCGTAAAATTATATCTCATGGGTGGCGCTGCCGGCACAACAGAATTCCAAGGAAGATTATGGGCTAAGTAAATAAAGCCTGGAGGCTGCTTTAAAGCTTAGGAGTCTGTTATTAACACTTTCCTCCTTTTTGTTTAACTTTTTCTTATGGAAATGTTCAAACATACCAAAAATAGAGAAAATATTATAATGAGTCCTCATGTATCCATAACCTAGCTTCAAAAATTATGTATGGCTTTACAGTCTTGTTTAGTTCATAACTGCAACTTCATTGAGGGTGAGTGCTGGGGTATTCTGAAGCAAATCAGTGACAACATATTTTACCCATGGATACTTTGGTGCCATTAATAAAAACCCCTAGGTTATTCTATTAATTTGAAATCTACTATAAATCTATCTGATGAATAAATCAAACAGATTTTAACAAATTGCTTCTCTTGCCAAAGTTTCCCATTTGCTAGAACTAGAGATTATTCATCAAAATAGCTGTGACAGTAGAAACACACCACTTGTCTACCCACACAAGACATAGCATACTTAGAATAGGAATAGATCTCTGATTTGATGTCCCAGTAATTTAGAGATTGATGATATCCTACCGATACTTTAAGGAGCAGACATTTTAAAACGATGGTACAGACCCACTAGTCTGACCTTTTCTCTGTTAGTCACAGTTGGACTGTGGTCATTCCCACATTCCCTTAGAACAGGTAATGGGTCACCTGTGTGACCTGCACCAAGGCCAGCCCCACCGCCCCCGGCCACAGAAATAAGATCTCTCTCTCTGTCTCTGTGTGTGTGTGTATGTATGTGTGTATGTCTGTTTCTGCCTCTCCCACATCACACACACACACACACACACACACACACACACACACAGCGCCTCGCTGGGAAGAAATGAGCAGGTATGGAAGAGACATTCACAGAGATGGATCTGTACTGTGCTCAGTCTTGACTTATTTGCTGTCAGTGCTCCAAGGGATGAGCTCTGGAGGTCACCAGTAACTTGGTCAAACATCCCCAGCTACTTCTTCATCCTTCTGATCCAATCAAGAGATTCCTACACTGAAGTTTTACCTTCATAAAACATTTTGTGATTTTTTTGAAATGTGGTAAAGAAGAATTTAAGCTCTTCCGCAGGAGGCAACTACTAGAAACTGAAGATAAACTGTCAAAAGTGGCTGTTAAGGGGATGGCGGGGTTAGAGGAGGTGGTTGCTGCACAGTGTGTCTTGCGTGCAATTTGATCATTTAACTTTTTGCCATAAATACATACTCATTAAAATGTTTAAAATAAACTTTTAAATGTAATCAAGCAAACACAGAAATGCACATTTTTTTTAAACTGGTGAATAAAGTGCTTGAATCTTTTTTGCTCCCTCATCTTCATTTCCTGACCTCTAAACTCTGGAGGCCTCTGAGCTCAGTTCCCCCAAATTTTCCTCTTCTCTGTATGCACTCTCTGTCTTGGAATATCACTCAGCCCACAGCTTGAAACACCAATCATAAGCTGGTAGCCTCTGAATTTGTATCCAAGTCACAGAACTTTAACTTACACTTCAGATTTGCAACTGCCTCATCAAATTGCCTCTGGATGTCTAACAAGGCTTCAGTCTTAACATGTCCAAAATGTCCCCATCACATCCACTCTTCCTGTGATGTTTACTGTGTCAGGAAATGGAAACAAGTGAGTACTCCTCTCTTTCTCTGCAACCCCACATCAGATCCATAAGAGATCCTTTCAGTCCTCTCCTGCCTCTGAAGGCAACAGCCTCCTCTTCATGGGCGTCCCCTGCTCTTCCCCTTGCCTTGTTGCTTTCTATTCCACACCTAGTAACCAGTGGGATCCTTTTAAAAAGTAAGCCAAGGCCAGGTGCTCATACCTGTAATCTCAGCACTTTGGGAGGCTGAGGCAGGCAGATCACGTGAGGTCAGGAGTTTGAGACCAGCCTGGCCAGCATGGTGAAACCCTGTCTCTACTAAAAATACAAAAATTAGCCGGGCATGGTGGTGAATACCTGCAATCCCAGCTACTGGGGAGGCTGAGGCATGAAAATTGCTTGAACCTGGGAGGCAGAAGTTGCAGTGAGCTGAAGTGGCGGCACTGCACTCCAGCCTGGGTGATAGCCTGAGACTCCGTCTCAAAAATAATAATTATTATTATTATTATGAAATAAATAAATAATAAAAATAAAAGGTAAGCCAGATGCTGACATTCCTGGACTCAAATCCTCCGGTGCCTCCCAATTCACTCAGAAGACAGAGCCAGCCCCTACACCAAGGCCCATGGGCCACATGGTCCATCTCCAGCCTGTCTGACTCCTGCCATCTTCCCCATCAGGCATTCTGCTCTAGTCTTCTCACTATTCCTTCAGATGCCAAAATCCTTTTTGCCCCAGAACCTTTGCTCCTGCTGGCATGCCCTTTCTCCAAATCTCACTC
The DNA here is from genome assembly GCF_009828535.3 of Hylobates moloch. NCBI lineage: Eukaryota > Metazoa > Chordata > Mammalia > Primates > Hylobatidae > Hylobates > Hylobates moloch. The sequence continues at coordinate 222,785,505 of NW_026652276.1, read as the reverse complement.
GCCCCATCCCTTCCTGCAGGTATGTGCTCAAAGGTCACTTGTCAGAGAGGTCTTCCCTGATAACCCTGAAGAGTACCCACACTCATTCACTGGCCCCTTGTCCTGTGTCACGTCCCTTCACAGCAAGAATCCTTAAATCATGCATTATATATTTAATGGTTCATTTTTAATATTGTCTGTCTCCCTCACCCCACCCCCAATAGAATCTAAATTCCATGAAGAGAGGGGCTTAACTCTTATTCGATGCTCTATTTCCATTACCTGGATCAAGTCTTGGCACACGGTAGACTCAATAAATACATCCAGAGTGAATCAAGTATGTTATATATTCTATCTATCCCCATGATGGACACCACTGCAGAATGGATAGCTTTTATGAGGTTTCAAACTTAATTTTCAGCCCCAATACAAATTTAAAAGGACTAAAAGGGAGGGATGTCCTGATTTTAAATAATGTATTAATTTTTAAAATCTATGTCATTTTATGAATCTCTATACCATTTCTGGCACAACTTGAATGTAACCTCTGTGGGATATGATTTACTGTGCTTTAAATTTGGGCCACACCAACAAGCACCTGTAGCACAGATGACTCGGGAAGGAAATACTAGTGCAGACAGGGCTGATATTACAACTAGTGTGGTCTAATGTATAAAGTAGATGTTAGGAAACAGGGAGACTGGAGCAGATGCACCCAGGATGTCCCTGGCTGCACTGGGCTTTGGGTCCTCTCAGAATCTGACTGTGGAACTTCAATTCACAGGACAGATAAGGGTATAGATATTCCTTAGACCGCTACAAAGATTATTTTCTTTATCTTGTCCATTCTTAATTTCATCCCTGCAACACCTCGGCTTGTCTCACAATTTGGATTCCTGTCTGGATCACCAGTATTTGTCTTGGTCAACTAATTATGCATATTAATTATGAATGCAGAGCTACCTATTCCTTACTGTTCCTGCAAGATAGAACAAAATGACTCAATGATAGAAAGATGCTGTTTCTTCCTTCTTTACATACAGTAAATATATATTTCTCATGCAATTTGAATGAAAACTCACTTTTTTGAGAAATTAGATAAAATGATTTTAAAGTTCACATGGAAAAATAATAGTCAAAGAATAGCTGAATAATTTTTTTTAAAAAGAGAGTAAAGGAACAAGACTACTTGTCATGGAAATAAAAGTTTAAAATGTATAGCAATTAGTGTGGTACTAGTGTAAGAACAGACAGGTCAATGGTGAGTGATACATACAGGAATTTACTATTGTACTTAAAGGAGAATTATAAGTCATAGGAAGTGAAATAACTATTCAATAGGTCATGTAGGAATTATTGATTAACTGTTCAATGCAAAATTGTTAGTCTCACTTCTTACCACATATTAATATAGGCATTGAATAGATTAAGAAATTAAATGTAGGAAATCAATTTATAAATAACCAAAAAAAATTTAAAAAGTGGGCCGGCCACGGTGGCTCACACCTATAATCCCAGCACTTTGGTAGGCTGAGGCAGGCAGATCACTTGAGGTCAGGAGTTCAAGACCAGCCTGGCCAACGTGGTGAAACCCCGCCTCTGCTAAAAATATAAAAATTAGCCAGACGTGGTGCCATGCACCTGTAATCCCAGCTACTAGGGAGGCTAAGGCAGGAGAATCGCTTGAACCCGGCATGCGGAGGTTGCAGTGAGCCGAGATTGTGCCACTGCACTCCAGCCTGGGCAACAGAACAAGACTCTGTCTAAAAAACATAAAAAACAAAAACAAAGTGAATGTTGATCAAATTTTTGGTGGGGGACCAACTTTCTAAATGTCAAAGCAATATAAAAAGTCACAAAAAAACCGATTATGTAGCAAATAAATGGCATTGGAAACATACAACACATTATATTAACAAATAATATTAAGTATTATGCCAGATAAAAGATTAATATTCTTATGCATAAAGAACTCATACAAATTGGTAATGAGTATTGGGCATCACAGCAGATGGTGCAAATGGGCAAAGGACAAGCGAGCAAAGGGCGTCACGGACAGACGGTACACTGAAGAGGAACCACAATTCGCCAGCATGTAGTTTGAAAACATGATTAGAGATTTAATTACAAAACATAAACATGAAACAAAATGTTATTTTCATCTGACAAATTGGCAAAGAGAATTTTAAGTGGCAATACCTCATTTAGACAAGGGTGAAATGAAATTGATACTTATATACACTGGTGAATCAACAATTTTGGCAGCACAATCAAGAGAACCTTAAAATTGTGAACGCACTTTAACCCAGCATTGCCACCTTTAGCAAGCTATCATAAGCCAGCCACCTGAATGACAGATCACATTTGCCCTACCTGTCACCCCTCGTTCTATATTTCATTTCTTGCCTTGAAGCTGTCTTCCCTGCCTGGCTGTGAGCCCGATGAGAAGGAGCATCTGTTTTCTTCCCAGCTGTCCCAGTGCTATGCACAGGGCTTAGTACCACAGGGCTTAGTAAGAATGATATTTGGTCAAAACTTTAGGCATAACAAAAAGGGAGGGTCTTGACTATCTAGCAATGAAAGATGGCTAAGTAAAATATCAAACGCACATACAATGGAAAACATACATAAGAATGATGCAGGAAACTCCATCTCAAAAAAAAAATGCATATAAAAAGTTTCTAAATTGGATCTCAAAATGTTCATATTCTGATGTTAAGGGTAAAAAGAACACAAAATGGATATAGAACATAAATTCAACATGTAAACATAAATATATCTATTTTAAGATATACAGTCCTTCCTCAGTATCTATGGGGACTGGTTCCAGGACTTCCATGGATACCAAAATCCATGGATGCTCAAGGCATTGATATAAAATGGCATAGTATTAACATGTAATCTAGGCACATCATCCTATATACTTTAAATAATCTCTAGACTACTTAGAACACCTAATACAATGTAAACAGTCATTCTACTGTATTATTTAGGGAAAAATGACAAGAAAAATCTGCGTATGTTCAGTGCAGATGCAACCTTCCTAGGCCCAACTACATGGTACATGTCAGCAACAAGGTAACATTACCACCGATGATGAACCTGTGAAGGTGTAGAGCCGACTGTTCTATTATATTTATGTGCCTTCAGAATAAAAAAGTGAGAAGTCTAATAGGGGTACCATGAATAAACTGTGGCAAGTAAACCTCCCACACGGAGAGATTTGACAAGCAAGAAAATGTGCTTGTCTCAACTGGGTCACTAGATGAAAGGAGAATAAAGTCTTGCCCAAGAATGTGAACTACAAGTCAGTATTGAAGCTAGGTTGCATGGTTGAATGAACCTCAGTGGAGAATTATTCAAAGCAGTCTCAGGTTGGTGGTGCCTCCAGATGGCTGACAAAAGCAAGTCAAAATGTCCTCTGTGAGAACTAGACCTCAGTGGGGACCAGCAGCGATCGTGAGTCACTATGGCAACATTAAAAACTAAAAATTTTTGCTTCCTAGAATTGATGAAATAGAATCAGCAAAATCTTAACAGTGGCCAACTCAGTGGTGAGATTATAGATGAAAGATATTTTTCTGTATTTTATATAACAAACATATTTAGTATTTGGGGAAGTAAAATAAATTTTCAGTTTTACACATATGGTGTCCTAGGTGAAATCATTTTGAAATATTACATCAGACTAGGGTCCCTGAGTATGATTGCCCCTTCCTCTCTTCTTTTCGTCAACAGCAGAGCTATTCTAATAGCTAAATTCAATTAGTTCCCTCCTTATCATCTTGTGAAATTCAGTCATCAAAGAGGAGATAACTCTGATGGTGAATGCATGTGCTAAGAGGGATGTCATCACTGTCATTAACATTTTTGAACACCTACTATGTCCAAGATATTAGATAAAGCCTGACAAGAGGGCCCATTGCACAGAATTGTCTCTACTTTCATTCATATATTTAATTGACAAGTATTTTGGGGCACTTATTATGCACTAGGAATTTAAAGATAGACATTGTGGTTCATGAGCCAGGATATACACACAAATGAAGACTGGAGAAGGCCATAGGCTTAAGGTTTGGAAATTCTGCTTTTCTGTTTATATAAAAAACTGATTGGGAGGGGAATTATGAGCTTATTTCCCGGTATACACACAGCTTGAGGGTATTAAATCTAGGATGTGCTGGGGGGTGGGGGCGGTGGAAGATGGCTATTCCTACAAAAGATCAGGACAAGGAAGTCCCTCCAGGGAGAAAGAGAAAGTCCATCAGCCCTAAAGCCAATGGCTTTAGAAATTGTTTATTCTCTACGAACCTCTACTTTATATTTAAAAATAAAATTCTGAATGCCTCAACCTGAAAAGCTTTGGCTATGGCCTGATCTTCTGATGTAGCGGGCTTTGGAATCCGGCTTGGAGTAGTTTGGATATAGTCCAGTCTGGTGTGCGCCTTTGAATGAGCCAGATAATGCCCCGGCCCTGGTGTTGGCTGGACCATGCCTGGGGCTCCCCATCTATTTCAGTGACTGTCTACATACTCCAGGGAGTGAGCGCTGAATGGTCACTTACTTGCCCTTATAAACTTGCCCTTGTAAGGTCGGGGAAAGGCTGAACTAAATATGTAAATAATGAAAGTAGACCGTGTTCTTGGGGGTAAAATGCTGCATAAGTACATTCTTTATCATTATATCATAGATTTTAGACTAGAAGTGGCAGCCTAGGGCAGTCATTGATTTTCTCCTTAGGAATAGGGGTTAAATCACATTACCATTGCACTGCTGGCGTGTAGGACACGGAGGTTCATAAACATCCCCTGGAGTAACACCCAACACATAGCTCTACTGGGTCCTTTTGCGAACGGGCAAACCGTGGAGCCTTGCTGAACCCTGGATGAACTGTGTACCTCCTTCTCTTGCCACCTCCTTCTTTCTTACTATTTTAACAGCTATTCCTATTTTTATACACATCTCCTCTTAAAGAGTTACTTAGTTGCTAGATTTACCTCAAGGATTGAGGCATTTAAAATTTATTTTTAAATATAAAATGGAGGTTCATAGAAAACCCCTAATCAATTTCCAAAGCCATCAGCTTTAGAGCTGACTTTCCTCTTTCTCCCCTGAGCAACTTCCTTTTCCTGATCTTCTGAGGGAATATCCCTCACCCCACAAATGCTCCAGCACCTCCTAATTTAATACCCTCAAGTTGTATATATACCAGGAAATAAACTCATAATCTCCATCCTAATCAGTTTGTAATAGAAAAGGAAGAGCAAAATTCTCAAACCTTAACCCTATGGCCTTTTCAGTGTTTATAGATGATTATATTGCAAACACCTGGGTAGCCAGGGCCCCTCTACTTCACTCCGCTACTTAGAAGCAGCTTCTGCCACATATCCAGGATTATGTAATACATATCTGTCACGGTCCACAGGACCGGGGGACTTTAAAAAATAATGGTGACATAAAAACTCACAGTGGTAGCTATACCACGGAACCCTAGGTAAGAAGGCACCTCCACCCGCACACAGGTGTATGGACGCAAGGATGAACGTTCCGGCCGCACGCGTCCCACACACGGACGTGCACACGGGCGCCTCCGAACAGGCTCGCGGTTCCCGAAGCCGGTTCCGCGGACGCCTGCTTTGGCTCCGTGGGAAAAGCGCCTCCACGGCGGGGCCCCGGGCAGCGCCAGACCAGGCGGGCTGCGGCGGCGTTGGAGCCGCCAGGCGAGGGGGGTTCCGGCAGCCCGCCCGCCCCGCCCCTCGCGCCCGCGGCTCCGCCTCGCCTCGCCATGGTGGAGCAGGGAGACGCGGCGCCGCTGCTGCGCTGGGCCGAGGGCCCCGCCGTCTCCCTGCCGCAGGCCCCGGAGCCGCAGGCGGGAGGCTGGGGCCGGGGCGGTGGCGGGGGCGCCCGGCCGGCCGCGGAGCCGCCCCGGAGGCGGGAGCCCGAGGAGCCGGCCGCCCCGGAGGTGCTGCTGCAGCCCGGGCGCCTGGAGCTGGGCGACGTGGAGGAGGACCAGGTGGTGGCCGTGTTCGTGGTCACCTTCGACCCCCGCTCGGGTGAGGGCCGCGCCGGGGCCAGGCGCGCGGGGAGGGTCGGGGTGCCCCCGGGCTTTGGGGACGCGGGGGAGGGGCTCGCTGCGCGCGCACCTGCCCTCCTGGCTCCGCACCCGGCACCAGCGCCGGCCCCGGGCTCCCGGGCTCGGGGAAGGGCGGGGGTCGCCCAGTCCTCAGCTCTCTCCCTCGGGGCGCAGCTGGGTGCTGGCGCGCGGCCTCTCGGAGCGGCCCGGAGGGCTTTGTTCCAGCCCCGCTGACCTCCTCTCCCCTCCCCTCTGCTCTCCTCTCCTCTGAGTCCCATCCCCACTGTGGTGTTCGTACTTCTCCAGTGACAGGGGATCCGGTTTGTGGCCACGTTGGGTTTTGTTTTCTTTTCTTGGGGGCTAGAAGATTTTTCACATTGAGCGGAGGAAACCACCCCCCGGGCCCCAGGCGAGCGCCCTGAGCCCCCCGGGCCCCACCCCCGGTCTCCCCGTCCCCCGCTCCCCGCTCCCCGCTCGCCCTGTCCCCCGCTCCCCGCTCGCCCTGTCCCCCGCTCGCCCTAGTTCCCCGTCGCTTCCTCTGGGGTAACTTTCCTAGCGGCCAAGTTCACTTTCTCTGACTGCATTATTTTGAGGAATTAACGCCGAGAGCATTAAGGGATGGGGCTGAGGGATTCAGCTGAAGGCTGATTAAAGGAGAAGCCTCCCGGGATAGGCTGTCTTTCGGAGATCCTTGGAGAATTAAAGTCTTATCCCACATAATCTTAGCCTAACCACCCGGCAGGTGATTAGTTTTCCAGGTGAGAGTCCACGGGGGATAGAAGGTGGAAGAACGACCCTGCGCGCCCGGGAAGCCTTGGAGGGTCAGCTGGGGACTTCTGACTCTGAGAGCGGCTCTGCTGTTCGGTGTTGGGGGAAGGAAGTGTTATCGCAGGAGTCGTGGTGTCAGGGCTTGAGGAAACCCAGGTGTGACTGTCAGTGTCTCCAGGGCAGCTGCTGGAGTGTGGAGTGCCTGTTCGTTCAGGAAAATATTGGCTGCTTTCTGGGATGAGGTGGGATGGAGTGGGGGAAAAAAGGGGTTAGGATCTGGAGAAGGGGAATCCGGTATGGCAGCTGATGATGGGTTCCAGGCCGGTAACTTTGGGGTTCTCAGCTGTAGGACACAGGAAGAATGTGGGATTCACTGTGGAGCTCCATTTGCAGGGACAGAATTTGTGGGGACAATTCAGGCCTTTGTGACTTCTGCTTGTTCCTTTGCCCCATTTCCATGGCTTTCAAACTTTTTTGACTGACCTATCATGTGAAGTTAATTTTACATCACAACCAGTATGCTCACATACATACAGTACTTATGTAACTGAAACAGACATTTCATGAAGTAGTGCTGACTCCTACATGTAATGCATTCTTCTCTCTCTCTCTTTTTTTTTTTTTTTTTTTTGAGACAGTCTCACTCTGTCGCGTAGGCTGGAATGCAGTGGCTCTTTTTTTTTAAGTGTTCATCACACATGCTGGTTGACTCGCATTTGAGATTCCTAGATACCAGTAGTTTGAAAAATATTGGTCTTTTTTGACCAAAGTAACCTGTAATGCTAGACAAAAACCAATACTTTGTAACTAATCATATTGCTTATACCATACCCCATCATTTACAGGTAAACAGCTACCAGCATTTGACTTACCCTGGGAAATATTTCAGAGTAGCTAGAAGGAATGGAAAGAGCACATTCACACGGTCAGATTTAGTATTGGTAGCTCCAGTGGCAGGGTCTTAGGGAAGAGAAAGAGAAAAGAAAGTTTTATACTAATCACAGACAGAGTGGATAATGATAATTGATCAATTATTGATATTGGCCAATTGATATTTATCAATTGATAAAAGCATCAGAGGACTAGTACCTGCCCCCATTCCTTGTCAGTTACAGGCAGTGAGCATGGCTTTGTGAATTTGTGTATATGGAGTGTGTGTGTGTGTGATGGTTTTCAGACCAAGGCTACTGTGCAAAGAAGGGGTTGTAACAGATACTTAGACAGTTTGTGCAGGCATTTTACTATAATGCTATTTGATTTATTCTGGTCACTGCTCTGTAATTTGATGATCATTTATACCCAATTTATAAATGAGGGAACATACCAGGGATGGTTAGGTAATTTGGGAATATTAACTAGCCAATACACACTTGACTGTAAGTCCCGTTGTCTTTCTAGTATACTGTACTGTCTGAACCCCTGCTCCCTCTCATCTGATCCTTATCCAGGGATGGAGGGAGGAAGAGAGAGTGCAGTGTGAGAGGGAGCACTTGTAACTTTTTTTTTGGGGGGGGGGGGGGGGGAAGCAGTCCTTTCCTGCCCATAAATGTGTTTGTCTCTTTTGTCATCTGTCCTACTCCTAAATGGCACTTTGCATCCTGTAAAAATACTCTGATAGACCTTGTACCATATAATTTTATTTTAAACATAGGAGATGTAGTGAATGAATGCTACTGAGCTTCCGAGGGCCTCAAGGTTAGCACTAGGACAGGGCCCTCAGAGAGTGCCTGATGTACCCCTTCTGTGATGGTTCCAGTGGAGTAAGGCCCATAGTGGCACAGTGAGCTGGAGGCATCGCTGGCCCAGCATTTTCCCCTCTCTATTGCTGAGGCAGATCTGCTATTTGTTACTATTTAATGTTGGCCCACCCAGACTTTTGCCCCTCCTTCACCTGTGTTGCCAAAAGCGGTAAAGTGACTATTGACTTATTTACCAAAATTAGAGCATACTGTAGAAGTTCTTACATAAGTGTGATTTGTCTGCTGTTTAGTTTCTCTCGCTGGCCTGCCTGCTTAGCCACTTCCCCATGTCTCTCCCACCTGTGTCCTTGGTTTCCACTCCTAGGAGATCCTTCCTCCCCCTATCCCACACCCACCTCAACCCCCCCCCACCCCATCACTTACTGCCCAGGCCATGGCATTTTGTGCATCTTCCCATGTAATGTGAGTAACTGTTGGCATGTGTCCAAATCAGTGTGCATGAGAGAGAAGGGAGAGTGTGAAAGAGGGAGAAGAGAATTCATAGCTGTGGCACATTTGTTAGGAAGTAGAGTAAGAGGGAAAAGGAGGGGCGGATTCTTGTTAGAAAGGGTGTGTGTGTATGTGTTTGAGCAGGAATATATGCAGTGATTCTCTAAGGTGTGGAAATAAGAGTAATCCTTTTGCACTTTTAGATACAAGTTTTGGAAAGCTAGGCTGGCCATCTGTGGGAAGAATCAGAGAAAGAGTCTTAAAGCTTATTTCCATCAGACTCATGGATTGAAAATTATGGTTGTTGAGTCTACAGATGACTTAAGAACTAGGGGCTTCAGGTTCAAAGTGAGGCTTACACATACACTCAGTCCTCATCTGGAGCAGGGGGCCCTAGGATGGTGGTGCTGATCATCTGGGCCACAAAGCTGCTATTGAAACCAGACCCAAATGCTAACTCTGCAAGCTGGGTGGAAGATGTTGGAAGCCAGAATATTGCTATTTCATTTTGTTCAACCCCATGATTTAGAGCCTTGATTTTAATTTTACTTCATTATTTGGGCTTCTAGTAAAATGTTCTCAGTCAGCTTAATTAAAGGATAGGATATCGTCACACTTGGGGAACACCCCTGCCCCCAGATGGTGGCAAGAGCGGTATCTCTGTGTGGTTGAGGACTTGTGTATGGGCAGGATGGAGGCCGACGAAGCTTTGAACATACAATGTCTGGACATCTTTGCATCTGCCTCATTAGACTGTTTGTTTGTAAGAGACTCACTTTACACTGCTGCGTTTAGAGTTTTATTGTGGGTGTCTGGGAGAAGTTCCTGTGCTCCCTGTGTTTGTATTGGGGCAGCTTGCAGGAGGAGGGGTAAGGTGAGAGGCAGATCACCTGCTGAGGTTTTCAAGATGTTTCTGCCTTTCTTCTTGGGAGTGAATTTCTACCTCTTCCTCCCTCAGCCTCTAGCCAGTGCCCAGATTACATCTAAACACCTATTTAATTTAATGTATCTGAGCGCTTCTATCTTTATGTCAGATGAGTATATTTAAAATCACACACACTAATTTTAATCTCTGTAGATTCCCTGTATAGTCTATGAAACATAAGCTTTTTTTTTTTAAACAATGGAGATGATGGAGGCCCAGTGAGAATAGGGCTAGGTCTGGTGTCTGAGGCACCACTTGGAGCGCTGCCCAGGTCATCTGACTCGTGGCAAATAATAAGTGGCTCCAGCAATGGGTGGGAAAGGGACAAAGTAGAATGCGAATGGAAAATTTGGAGGACGATTTTAAGATGCAAAAAGCAGTCGTAAGCATGGACAGCTCAAATGCAGGCATAGAAAAAGCCTGTTCTGATATCCGGCCAGAAAGTCTCGCAGGAAGAGAAACTCTGTCATGTCGCCATCCTTCCCCTGTATTTCCACCAAATGCCAGTGGAATACAACTGTGGTTCATTTGCTTAATCCCACCCTGGCAGAATCTTTCCCAGGCTGTTGGTGATTCACCTGCTTGTGGTTTTCAGGGAGAAATCAGTTTGTAGCCATCTGCTGTGAAGTCAGTTTCTTCTCTTGAAAATTGAGGAGGGGAAAATAAAAATGGTAATTGTAATACCCACCACCTCCTGAGTGCCTGCTGTGTGCCAAGGACTGTGCCACATGTTTCAACGACCTGCCTCTGATCCTCCCAACAGGCTTCACCATAATCATGAGAAAAACAGGTGCACAAAGCCATTAAGTTGTCTAAAGTTAGGGCCAGAGCCCAAGTCTACCTGCACCCCTTATCCACACCACATCACCACCCAATGGAGAATGATATGGGATCTGTGAAATGGAAGGTCTTTCTTTGTAAAATGAATGCATTGGAATTTAGCCATGGATTGGCATATAGCTGACTTTAAATCAGCAGGATTAGCCTCTTCCTGACTCAGGATTCTTTATCCTGATGCTTTTCTCTTTGTTTTGGATGTGCTCTCAGCCTAGGTGGTTTTAAGACTGTTTCAAACCGTGTAAGACTCAGAGTCAACTCACATGGGTTATTTTCTTTTCTGGTGTTAGGGTCTGAACCAAATACTCTTTGGAGGTTTCCACCTGTGGGATCTGGTGGCCCCTTTAGGTGGTTATGTGAAGGGAATGTATTGTTGGGACCTAGAATACTCTGATTCATGCCTTTATTCCTGAAACAGGATTTGTTTTGACTTCCTGATTAGAATCAGGCCATACGTATACACAGATGGGAAGATGCCCGTGGAAAGAGTAAAACCTCAGGCACGTGCTGGGGTGGGCGTTCCACTCCTGAGGTCAGAGGAGCTGGAAGAGGATCTCCAGCTGAGGCAGTCTCGATAGGAAATGAAGAGCTCAGAAGGAAGTGCTTGCTTGGGAGCCATCTAACAGAGGAGGAAGAAGAAATTCACATATTTCCTATTAAAAAGAGATTGTTTTGGTTCAAGATCATTGCTTTCTCTATTTTAAATATTTTGAGGTGAACTTTCTAGCAGGCAGCAGTTACTGCAGTTAATGTCCAATCTCCCTAGGAAGTAGTGATGAATTTTAAGACATCTGGGGGTTTTGTCATTTCTTATTTAAACAGAACTAGTTTTGGAAGACAGAGGCAGTGGTCAACCTAGATAGGACAGCCTACATCTGGCCTAGCCCATGGGCTTATAAAACCCCAGCTCTGGGAGGCCCTGGTGCACAGAGCTGTCAGGCTGACCTTCGGAGCTGTGGAGTGGCAGGGTTCAGACCATCTGTACATCCTCAGCCAGGCGCGACACTGGCCTTCTGGCTTTCCCTGGGTAACTGAGCTGCCAGCCTCATAGTCGGTTAGTCCAAGTTCCTTTAAACACAGACATATTTGCCTTTGCATGAGCTCAGCACCTGGCAGGCACCATGCTGCCAAGTTGTGCTCCACCAATATTTGTTCAATGACCAGCTGAATGTACACAATGCATATTGCCACATTTGTGCCTCCCGTGGTCATGTGAATCCCTCCTCAGAAGTTCTCTTTGCAGTAGAGGCCAGGAAGTGCCTGTAAGTACCTGTAATAGGCCCAAGTCATGGTCCAAGATGAGAAAGGACACAGAGATGGAAGGAGAGCAAGTTAGGGGAGAAAAAGGCACTTGTCAGTGGCAATTCCTCTCTTTGATGGACTAGCCATGAGATGACCTCTTTTGTTGAATCTTCCAGGCCCCAACTCCCTGGCTGAGTTCTTAATACAGTGAGGATATTTGGCAAACCTAAAAGCATGGAATGTGAAGACTGAGCCTGGGATAAGTAGCAGTCAGGATGAGTTTCTTTCTGGTATTAAATGGCATCCCATAAGGATTACTAATTATGCAAAATCACTTTCCATTAAGCCTCCTCAAATTCCATATGTAAGCTGGTTTTCATTTGTAATGTTTCTGTAGGATAGCCTCAAGCCCTGATAGCGCTTCATTCCCTATTATCTGTGGCATAGTGCCTCAATTATTTTTGGCTTTTGCAAGGGCCTTTATGCTCTCCTTAGGTTTTTTCACATTGCTATTATTTCAATTATTTTCCCCAATTTGTAAGCTGAAATGTTTTGAAAAGTTGAAAGAATAGTACAGTGAAAACCTGTATGTCTTTCACTTAAGAGTCCCTGTTTATTGACATTTTGCCCCATTTGCCTTGTTCTTACATAGTCACTTCCCCTATAACATGAAATGTGTGTTCCAAAAATCAATCACTGTGTGGCAAAAAAAAAAAAATGAAGTAAAAATCACAGGGCTTATGAGAAAAACTTTGTCAGTGGCACTTTTTTTTTTTGTTTAAAAGATAGGAACCTACCAAAAACTATAGGACAGTTTTGCATATGATAAATGGTTAAGAAATACATACTCAGTAAATATGGAACTGTACCTTTAAAAGACCTGGTGTTTGTATCTGGAGGTGAGTGCTGAAAGGATTGAGTCTGTGAATTACTATGTGTGGTGGGACGGGGGCTGTCTGAAATCAGAGGCAAAACTGTGACGCTAGAGGTGCGTGGCAGGGCCCAGAACGAGGTGACCTGAGGTAGCAGGTAGAAGCTTAAGGTGGGTGTGTGTTGTATATTCCGACGTGGCTTGATTCAGCTGGGTGTAGTTTTCCACATTGACTTTGTGTTTTTCGTGATTGAAATCACGCATAAGCAAATGTCAAATTCCCTAATACATCGATTGCTTTGGAACAGATTCAACAAGCATTATAGCAGAACTGTCTGTGTGTAGAGATATAAATAGACTTTTCTTTTTTTGCTGAACTATTTGAAAGTAAGTTGTGGATGTCATGGCATTTCATTTCTAAATTCTTCAGTATGGGCTGGGCGTGAATATGTATACCAACACCTGTAATGTCAACACTTTGGAAGACCGAGGTGGAAGGATTTCTTGAGGCCAGGAGTTCAAGACCAGCCTGGGCAACATGGTGAGACCTCAGCCCTACAAAAATTTAAAAAATTAGCCAGGTGTGGTGGCGCATGCCGGTAGTCCCAGCTGTTTGGGAGGTTGAGATGGGAGGATCGTTTGAGCTCTGGAGTGAGAGGTTATAGTGAGCTATGATTGGGCCACTGCACTCCAGCCTGGGCAACCCTGTCTCTTAATAAAATAAAATAAAATGAAAATACTTCAGTATAAATCTAAGAATAAGGCTGTTTTTCTACATCACCATAGTATCATTGCCACTCTTAGGGCAGTTAATTTAGGTTAATTCATCAATTAGGGTTTTTTAAATAATATATTTTATTTTTTAGAGCAATTTTAGTTTTACAGAAAAATTGAGCAGAAAGTACAGAGTTCCCATATACTACCTCCCCCTCACTCATACACATATAATTTCCCTTTATTAACATCTTTCATTAGTGTGGTATATTTGTTATAATTGATGAACTAATATTGACACATTATTGTTTATTTAAATCCATAGTTTGCATTAAAGTTCACTGTTGTACAGTTCAATGGGTTTTGAAAAATGCACGATGTTATGTATCCACCATAACAGTATCATACAGAATAGTTTCACTGCCCTAAAGATCCTATGCTTGACCTATTCATCTCTCCCTTCCTATTGATCTTTCTATTGTCTCTATAACTTTGCCTTACCCAGAATGTCACATAGTTGAAATCATACAGTATGTAGCCCGTTCAGGCTGGCTTTTCTTATTTAGCGACATGCATTTAAAGTTCCTCCATGTCTCTTCATGGCTTGATAGCTCATTTTTCTGTATCGCTAAAGAGTATTTCATTGTATGGATGTCTCACGTTTTCTTTATCCATTCACCTATGAAGGACATCGTGGTGGTTTTCTAGTTTGGGGCCGTTGTGAATAAAGCTGCTGCAAACATCTGTGTGCAGGTTTTGTGTGGATGTAAGTTTTCAGCTCATTTGGATAAATACAAAGGTGCATTGTTGCTGGGTCATATGATAATAATATGTTAGTTTTGTAAAAAACTGCCAAACTGTCTTTCAAAGTGGTTGTGCCATTTTATATTCCCACCAGCAATGAATTCCTGCTGTCCCACATCCTCATCAGCATTTGGTGTTTTTGGTGTTTTGAATGTTAGCCATTCTGATATGCGTGTCATGATATCTCATTGTTATTTTAATTTGCAATTGCGTAATGAGCATATGAAAAAATATTCAACATCATATGTCATTTGCCATCTGTGTATCTTCCTTGATCAGGTGTCTGTTCAGATCTTTTACTCTTTTAAAAAGTTGGATTGTTTTCTTATTGTTGAGTTTTATGAGTTCTTTGTATATTTTAGATAACAGTCCTTTATCAGATATGTGTTTTGCAAATATCTTCTCTCAGTCTGTGGCTTGTGTTTTCATTCCCTTAATAGTGTCTCTCATAGATCAGAAGTTTTAAATTTTAATGAAGTCCAGTGTATCCATTTTTCCTTCATGAAATGTGCTGTTAGTGTTATATCTAGAAACTCACTGCTAAACCCAAAGTCACCCAGATTTTTCTCCTGTGTTATCTTCCAGAAGTTTTATAATTCTGCATTTTACATTTGGTTTACATATTTTAAAAAATTATTTTAGAGACAGGGTCTCACTCTTTTGCCTGGGTTGGGATACAGTGGATTGAGCATAGCTCCTTGCAGCCTTGAACTCCTAGGCTCAAGTAATCCTCCCACCCCAGCCTCCCAAGTAGCTAGGACAACAGGCACACACCACCATGCCTGGCTAATTTTTTTTTTTTAAATTTTTTGTAGAGACAGGGTCTTGCTGTGTTACCTAGGCTAGCTACTTTCCATATTGAATAAATTTTTGTGAAAGGGATAAAGTAGGTGTCTAGTTTCATTTCTTTGCATGTAGATGTCCACTTGTTTCAGCACCATTTATTGTAAAGACTATCTTTTCTCCATTGTATTGCCTTTGTTCCTTTGGCAAGATTACGTGATTAATTTGTGTGGGTCTGTTTCAAGGCTCTCTATTCTGTTCCATTAATCTATTTGTCTGATATTTCACCAATACTTACTCTCTTGATTAATTTTATGTAAGTCTCGAAGTTGGGTGCACTGTTCATCTTCCAATTTTATTGTTCTTCAGTATTATGTTGGCTATTTGGGGTCTTTTGCCTTTCCATGAAGCTTTGGAATTAACTTGTCAATATACACAAAATAATTTGCTGGGATTTTGATTGGGATTGCATTGAGTCTATAGCATAAGTGAATGTGAAATTCCCTGTGCTCAAATTGCTCTCGAGTACATCTGTTGCATTGACATAAATCCAGTAAGTGATAAAAGTAGAACTGACTATATACAGATATGGATATGCCTCTTTTTCCTGAACCATTTGAAAGTAAGTCACAGATATGATGTCACTCCTAAATGTTTGAGTATAAACCTTCTAAGGATAAGAACATTTTCCTGTGTAACTACAATATTATTACTATTTCTAAGGTAATTAACACTAATTCATCAGTTTTTTTTAAACACATGCATGCCCTTAATAAATCTGTTTTTTTTAAAATACCCATTCTGTCCTGTGCAAGGCATGATACTGTATAGAAATGTGAAGACAAGGAAAATTCCCACCTTGTAAAAGTTCACAGACTCCTGCGGAGACAGACATGGAAGACATGATTATGATATGTAGAGATGAGGGCCATAGTAGCTCTGCCTACTTTCCTTTCATTCAAGGAGTTGTCAGCAGGAATGTGCTTGCCATGGGATAAGGATACCTCTCCCCAGAGTGGTGTTCTGGAACCTGTGCCCCGTTCTTTGATTTGCCAGCCTCTAATGGACCTTCCCAACCCAGATGGGCTTATGTCCACCTAGAAGTGAAGGATGTAACTAACAGTATGTCATTCGCTCCCTCTGTTCCTTTCCATTTCTGTGCAATTAGATTTGGTAGGCACAGAGGAGCAAGGAAGAGGGTTTGAGAACCAGGCTAAGGAATGGGGACTTTATCTTCTAGGTCAGTTGTACTAAGTAGGACATAGGCTGGACATGAATACTGGAAGCCCAAATCAACAGTGGCATAATCAAGATAGGAGTCTATTTCTTTTACATGTAACAATCAGGTGATAGCAGCCTAGGGCTGGAACATTGGCCCAAATCTCCAGGGTCATCCAGGGACCTAGACCCATGTTGACCGATGGCTCCAGCATCCCCTCCGTGATACGATGCTACATCCACGTTCCAGGTAGCAGGGTGGAGAAAGGGGCAGTGTGCTCCTTGCCTTTCAGGCACCTTCTGGAAGTGATGCACCTCATTTCTGTCCACATGACACTGACCAGAATTCACTCATGAAGGTACTGAGAAACATAGCCTTCATTTGGAAGGCCATACACCAAGTTAAAAATAGCAGGTTCTGATTCATATAAGAAGGGAAGAGTGGATATGGAAGGACAGCTTGCACACCTGATATACCTGTATTTCTTTTTATTTTTATTTTTATTATTTTTATTTATTTTTATTATACTTTAGGTTTTAGGATACATGTGCACAATGTGCAGGTTTGTTACATATGTATCCATGTGCCATGTTGTTTTGCTGCACCCATTAACTCGTCACTTAGCATTAGGTATATCTCCTAATGCTGTCCCGCCCCCCTCCCCCCACCCCACAACAGTCCCCGGAGTGTAATGTTCCCCTTCCTGTGTCCATGAGTTCTCATTGTTCAATTCCCACCTATGAGTGAGAACATGTGGTGTTTGGTTTTTTGTCCTTGCGATAGTTTACTGAGAATGATGTTTTCCAGTTTCATCCATGTCCCTACAAAGGACATGAACTCATCATTTTTTATGGCTGCATAGTATTCCATGGTGTATATGTGCCACATTTTCTTAATCCAGTCTATCGTTGTTGGACATTTGGGTTGTTTATAGATTCAATGCCATCCCCATCAAGCTACCAATGACTTTCTTCACAGAATTGGAAAAAACTACTTTAAAGTTCATACGGAACCAAAAAAGAGCCCGCATCGCCAAGTCAATCCTAAGCCAAAAGAACAAAGCAGGAGGCATCACACTACCTGACTTCAAACTATACCACAAGGCTACAGTAACCAAAACAGCACGGTACTGGTACCACAACAGAGACATAGATCAATGGAACAGAACAGAGCCCTCAGAAATGATGCCGCATATCTACAACTATCTGATCTTTGACAAACCTGACAAAAACAAGAAATGGGGAAAGGATTCCCTATTTAATAAATGGTGCTGGGAAAACTGGCTAGCCATATGTAGAAAGCTGAAACTGGATCCCTTCCTTACACCTTATACAAAAATTAATTCAAGATGGATTAAAGACTTACATGTTAGACCTAAAACCGTTAAAATCCTACAAGAAAACCTAGGCAATGCCATTCAGGACATAGGCGTGGGCAAGGACTTCATGTCTAAAACACCAAAAGCAATGGCAACAAAAGCCAAAATTGACAAATGGGATCTAATTAAACTAAAGAGCTTCTGCACAGCAAAAGAAACTACCATCACACTGAACAGGCAACCTACAGAATGGGAGAAAATTTTTGCAACCTACTCATCTGACAAAGGGCTAATATCCAGAATCTACAATGAACTCAAACAAATTTACAAGAAAAAAACAAACAACCCCATCAAAAAGTGGGCAAAGGACATGAACAGACACTTCTCAAAAGAAGACATTTATGCAGCCAAAAAACACATGAAAAAATGCTCATCATCACTGGCCATCAGAGTGGGATACCACTCACACCATTAGAATGGCCATCATTAAAAATCAGGAAAAAGGTCTGGAGAGGATGGAGAAAAGAAAACTTTTACATTGTTGGTGGGAATGTAAATATTCAACATTGTGAAATCAGTGTGGTGTTCCTCAGGAACTAGAATAGAAAACCATGACCACCATCCCCTTAAGGCATATACCAAAGACTATAAACATCTGTAAAAACACGTCACCTTTTTTTTATTGCACACTATTCACAAATAAAAATTGGGGCAACCTAAAATGCCTTCCGGGAACATCACACACCGGGGACTGTTGTGGGGTGGTGGGAGGGGGGAAGGATAGCATTAGGAGATATACCTAATGCTAAATGACGAGTTAATGGGTGCAACACACCAACATGGCACATGTATACATATGTGACAAACCTGCACGTTGTGCATATGTACCCTAAAACTTAAAGTATAATAATAAAAAAAATGCCTTCTATGTAATTAGTCTCTTAAGATACTCCTTTAAAAAAGATTTAAGATACTCCTTTAAAAAAGATAATTTGGGGAAACATTAAGCACTGTATTGCTCTCATGGAGATTCACGATGCAGAGTGGCATATGAAAGGCTCTGAGAAGTTCTGCAATAAAGGAATGTGTCTAGCTTTGTTTAAGCTAAGATAATTTGGCCAAAAACACACACATTTCACAAAATTTTGTTTTCTTTTTTGCAGAAGCCCTATTAACATAAGCTTGGGAAATACTACTTTGGGAATCATTTAAAGTGTCTTAGTTTGCAGTGATGCAAACATTTTTAAAGCAATTCTATTCCTAGGGATGTAGTCAGTAGAAATGTGCATATTGTGTTGGTCAAAGTTCAATCAGAAACAGAAAAACTAGGAGATACCTAAAGGAATTTGTTGCAGGGATTTGGTTTTATGCAACTGTGGGAGCTGTTAGACAATCTATATAAGGCTGTTCTTTGTGTCTGATGTTGGAGTTTGAAGTCTACTGGGCAGACAGTTATGAAGGAAAAGAGTAAACTTGTGAAGAAGAGTAGAAGGAGGAGGAAAAGGAAGAATAAGAAGCTGAAACTCATGAAGATAGATGGGAACGTGGATCAGGCTGTTACTGTATCCAGCTTTGGTGATGTGGGTGTCCTAAAGAGAAGCTGATGCCCTTTATTATGGAACTAAACATACACCTGGCTTAGGAGTCAGAGAAACTGAAGGAAGATCAAGGGATGGTGGCTGCAGCATCATCAGGGCTGGCTGCCGCCCCTCACCACTGTAGTAAGCCTGCAGAGAAGCAACTATGCAGTAGACCTTCTGCACTGACCTTACAGATGCAAACATAACATGGCTACTGATTCACTTCCAAATCTCAGCTGGAAACATACAAAGAAGGGAATTCTGAGAAGGATAGTTCAGCCCAACCAGGTCAATGCATTACAATGCCGCTTGACACTATTTCAGCAGATGGCAAATACAGGATTGTTTACAGCAGTGCCCGTTGCTGTAACTTCAAATTGGAAGTAACCTAAGTGTGCATCACCAGTTAAGCAGGTAAACTGCTGCATGCATATGATAGAAGTAATAGATGAACAAACTATTGCTACACACATCAGCATGCATGACATAAAAGACATAAAAGAATACAAACTATAATTACATTTGTGGAAACTCAGAAGAGGCTAAGCTAATTCATGAGAGAGGGTTAATGATTTGGAGGCTCTATGACGGAGGTTTCTGATGTACAAATAATGTTCTTTCAGCTTCTTGATCTGGGTGTTACTTACACAAATATGTTTACTTTGGGAAAATCCATTGAGTTGTACTTTGTGCACTTTTCTTTTTTAAAAATTTTAAGTTCCAGGATACATGTGCAGGATGTGCACGTTTGTTACATAGGTAAACATGTGCCATGGTGGTTTGCTGCACCTCTCAACCTGTCACCTAGGTATGAAGCCCTGCATGTGTTAGCTATTTATTCTGATGCTTTTTCTTTCCCTTCCCCACCGACAGGCCCTGGTATGTGTTGTTCCCTTCCCTGTGTCCATGTGTTCTCATTGTTCAGCTCCCACTTATGAGTGAGAACATGCAGTGTTTGGGTTTCTGTTCCCATGTTAGTTTGCTGAGGATAATGGCTTCCAGCTCCATCCATGTCCCTGCAAAGGACATGATCTCGTTCCTTTTTATGGCTGCATAGTATTCTATGGTGTATATGTACCACGTTTTCTTTATCCAGTCTACCATTGATAGGCATTTGGGTTGATTCCATGTCTTTGCTATTGTGAATAGTGCTGCAATAAGCATCTTTGCACTTTTCTATACTTACGCTATACTTCAATATAACATTTGGGTAAATAAAGTTTTAAGACACTTGGGTAGTCATGGGCAGGCTGGGTTGGAGAAAAGAAGCTAAGTTTGAGCTAGCTGAACCCCGTAATGTGTGGCGTGTGGGTAAACAAGGCAGTAAGTATTAGAAGAAGCAGGTTGGTTGAGTATGAGGAGGACAGAGCCTATTGAGGGTCATTGTAGCTCTGTCCCAGACTGTCCCTTTCCTCTGCTGACCGTATACTGCTGCTGTTATGCGTTAGGAGCGTGTATACAGAGGCCCAAGCAGGGGCTCTTATTGCTGGCATGCAGCAGCAGAATCACCCTGTGGCAGGGCAGGAAGATGGTGATTCTGTAGACCTAGGGTAGCCCCTGGCACCTTTTAAAGCTCCCTAGCTGTCCTGATGCGTTCCACAGGAAAAAAACCACTGGCCTGTGGAGGTAATAGACATGGATGGTAGGAGAAAATATAGGAAAGCGTGGGGGAACTTGGTGCTTAAAAGACTCATCTTATCCCCAAGGTCACCCCTCTTTCTTTCTGAGTGCTTTTTCTTATCTTTGACCCTGACAAACATGACATTGTTCAAGGCTTTCTGTTTTATGAACTCTTAATTCCTTTTTCATGCTTTTCACTTTAGTGAATTGACTAGATGATCAGAATCATCATTCCTCTTTTGAAAATAAACTATTTGAAAGTGCCTTGGGCTGTTGAGTGGGAGATTCGACAATGCTCTATGATATCTACCACGTCCTGAGACTAGATTGTATATTCCCTGATGCCCTGAACAATTATCTGAAAGCATTGTTTGGCTGAGATTATCGACGGTTTTTCTAATGCCTAGCAAATTAGGATTCGGAGTGTTAATAAGAAGTTTGTTCTGAAATGAAATCTCACAAGTGGCCTAGTGTTTTGCTTTAAACCCTTTTGAATATGCATGAAAACAACGGGGAGTATTCTATAGTGTTCTCTCAAGACTCCAGATAACACTGCTATTGTATAGTTCCCTGATTCCCGCAGCCTGAGGCATGCTTGTACTTTTAAAATCTTACTTTGGCCTGGAGCGGTGGCTCACGCTTGTAATCCCAACACTTTGGGAGGCTGAGGCAGGTGGATCACCTGAGGTCAGGAGTTGGAGACAGCCAGGGCCACATGGTGAAACTCCATCTCTACTAAAAATACAAAAAAAAAAAAAAAAATAGCTGGGCGTGGCCGGGCTCGGTGGCTCATGCCTGTAATCCCAGCACTTTGGGAGGCTGAGGTGGGCGGATCATGAGGTCAGGAGATTGAGACCATCCTGGCTAACACGGTGAAACCCCGTCTCTACTAAAAATACAAAAAAATTAGCTGGGTGTGGTCGCGGGCGCCTGTAGTCCCAGCTACTGGGGAGGCTGAGGCGGGAGAATGGTATGAACCCAGGAGGCGGAGCTTGCAGTGAGCCGAGATCGCATCACTGTACTCCAGCCTGGGCGACAAGAGCGAGACTCCGTCTCAAAAAAAAAAAAAAAAAAAAAAAAAAATTAACCGAGTGTGCTGGTATGCGCCTGTAGTCCCAGCTACTCAGGAGGCTGAGGCAGGAGAATCGCCTTGAACCTGGGAGGTGGAGCTTGCAGTGACCCAGGATTGCGCCACTGCACTCCAGCCTGGGCAACAAAGTGAGACTCTGTCTCAAAAAAAAAAAAAAAAAAAAAAAAAAAAAAAATCGCACCTTATCCTTTGTCATAACATTGATCCCCCTGCACTGTAACTGCTGATCTCCTCTAGCTCTCCTCATTTCTCTCTGGAATCTAATCTCACTGAGGTCAGGGACTTTGTATCTCCAGCATCTAGCTCAGGAGAAACTGAATAATTAATGATGAGTGAATGAGTCCCAAAATTCTGGAAGCAAATATCATTGGCCCTTGAAGAAGGACCTCACTTAGAGACGAGAGAAAGAGAGGGAGGGAAACAGAGTTACATTGGTCAGAGAGGTAGGAAAAGCACTAAAATAGTATTCTATCATGGAAATCTAGGAAAAAGAGGAGGAATGTGTGAGGAATTAGCAAATGCTACCTAGAGGTAAACGAGAATGAGAATTTTAAAAATGTTTTGGGATTTTTCCCAGTCATTAGTGGCTATAGATAGAATCAAGATCTCAAGGGATTAAGGAAAGAACACAAGATAAGGAAATGAGGGCGGAAGGTTAAAAAAACATGCAGAGAAGTGAGGCCGCGAAAGGCAGATGTGGAAGTGGTTGAGCAGAATGACAGAATGAAAGGCAGCATCCTCAGGAGGGAGAACAGTGTTTGGGGGCAGAGATGGGAGATTCCTTCAGTGTCCATCTCCAGGTCCTCCGGCATCACCCCTGTGGGTGATGGAGGAGCTGAGCTGTGAACATCTCGCTAGTCTGTGTCAGCCTGAGTCAGCAGTCGGTTTATTGAGAAGCCATGTGTGCTAAGCCCTGTACTAAGCCATTTTCTTTGAATGATGTTGTTTCTTTTAACTTGCACCTTCCTTTTCCTACAGGAAACATGGTAGAATGGTGCTTACCTCAAGATATTGACCTTGAAGGTGTTGAGTTCAAGTCTATGGCCAGTGGGTCCCATAAAATCCAGTCTGATTTCATGTAAGTACTTCTGAACTGGAGTCTTCTTCGTACCATTCCCCCCACCTCCACACTTTCCCCAAAGCAGAAGGGCTCTTATTAGGAGGTCTTCATGTGCTATGTGTAAATGCCTTGAAAATACATGGATAGTTTTGTGTTTACATCATTTTTCTAGTGAGATGGCTAGCTTTCATCAGATTCTCAATGGGCTTCATGACCTGCAAATCTTAAGAATCCCTACCTGTAGAGGTTCTCTCAATTTCTCAGAAATTACATGGACCTCTCTTGAGGTCTGGTTTTAATGGAAGTGCACAGTTTCAGCCCCTTGTGAGTTAACTGAGAACATCTATGTGTTCAACCTTGAAATTCCAGCTTTAAGTAAGGCCATTTTTTAGTCCTGTGTAGTGGGGCATTCAGAGAGTTTTGTGAGAAGGAACAATGGAAAGAGCTTAAGGGTAATGAAGTGGCTTTAATCTCCTCATGGGGCTGAATTCATGACTGATACAAGTGTGAGAAAGAGGAGGAAATGAAGAGGAGGAAATGAAATGGCAGCTCAGTGAAAAATATCAGAGCCTCAGGAAGTAAGGGAAGAATCACTGCAGTTTATGCTACGAAAGAGAGTCCTAGTTCCAGAGGAGCCTGAAGAGGAATGTTGGTTCTGCTTCTGCCATCCAAGTCATTATTTGTGGTGCAGGAGAGAAGAGATGTGTCCATGATTGTGGGCAGCTGAGTGGCAGGCTTGCCAGAGACTAAGTCCCAGGTCCAGCCGGGTGACCCTTGGCAAGTTCTGTAATCAAGCCTTGCTTGTCTCATCAGTGAGGTCACGTGGCTTGGCCCACTTGTTTTCTTGAGGCTGAGCTTTGTCATTGACAGCCCCAAACACAGTTCATTTGTTTTGTTTAGGATTGCATCTCAAAATTCCTCTCTGATCTTGAACCACACTACGTATTTGGTCTCTTCTAGCTATTTCCGAAAGGGGCCCTTCTTCGGCCTGGCCTGCTTTGCCAACATGCCAGTGGAGAGCGAGCTGGAACGTGGTGCGCGGATGAAATCTGTGGGCATCCTGTCTCCCTCCTACACACTGCTTTACCGCTACATGCACTTCTTGGAGAACCAGGTTCGGTACGTGGCTTCCGTACATGTGCAGGGAGGCAGCAGGATCCACCAGCTGGTGCATATGGCACGAGCCCTCGGAGACAGCACTTGCGTGCCAGAGCAGCAGATGTCTTTCCAAGAACATCCATGGCGATGTTTCACGCCTCGGGTGGTGTCCTTTCGTTTCAGCCAACGTCCTGCGTGATGAGTCTTCACTTTATAATGAAAGCTGGGGTATATTCTGCCTTCAGTTTGGTTTAATACTGCCATCACTTTTTAAAATTAAGTCATTTGTTGATAGGTACATTATCTTTGTTTATGCAGAGCCACAATAGTTACCTCCTTGCCCCAAGTAGGCAAAGAAATCCTAAACTTTTTAAAAGCCTACTCCTTTTATTACTGGGATTCTTACTATGATTGGGATAATAGAAAGAGAACTTAAAAAAAAAATATATATATATATATATATTTTTTTTTTTTGGTAGAGACAGGCTCTTACTATATTGCCCAGGCTGGTCCTGAACTCCTAGAGTCAAGTGATCCTCCTGCCTCAGCCTGCCAAAGAGCTGAGATTATAGGCGTGAGCCAAGGTGCCTGGCATAGGAAGAGAATTTCTAACAGAAGCCGCAAAACGATTAGTTACTTTACATTTTTTTCATCATGCAAGTAACCTAATTATATTTCAGATTTTGAGGGGCAAATTTATCCCTAATCCCTGAAGCACTGATAAAATGTATCACTTCTTTTCTGTGTATGTGTATACGTTTAAAATATATATTTGGCATCATGCAATATATATCCTCTTTTATAGTCTATACTTTTAAAATTTATCACTATTTAAACATTTTTATGCAACATAATTGTGATCTTCAGCTTTGAAAGCATGAACTTTATTGTTTGTGGAAAACACATGTTTATTATTTAAAAATTTATATGAAAGTACAAAGGATTTTTTAAAATCCTCTCATATATTAACACTCACAGATATCCATTGACAATATTCCATGAATGTGACTCTAGAATACAAATATCTTTACAAAAATAGGATTAATATTTTATGGATTTAATTTTCTTAAATAGCAGGCTGTGTTAATGAAATATATTAAACATAATTTTACTTATAACTTCAAGTAAATATTTTTTCACAGATATATTATTCCTTGAAATATTCCTCCAAAATTAAGAAAAAAGATTATGAAAAATGTGACAATATGGTGTCAGTACTTTACTGAGAAACAATATATAAACATTAAAACTGATCAGGAATGGTGGCTCATGCCTGTAATCCCAGCACTTTAGGAGGCCAAGGAGGATCAATTTAGGAGGATCAGTTGAAGCCAGGAATTCAAGACCAGCCTGGGCAACAAAGCAAGATTCCAACTCTACAAAAACAAAAAAATTAGCCAGGCATGGTGGTGTGCACCTGTAGTCCTAGCTACTTAGGAGGCTGAGGTGAGAGGATGGCTTGAGCCCAGAAGTTCAATGCTGCAGTGAGCTATGATTGCATCATTTTACGCCAGCCTGAGTGACAGAGCAAGGCGCTGTTTAAAAAATAAATAAAAAATAAAAAAAATTCTTGAATGGTTGAATTTTACCATCAAGCACTTTTCTTTCTTTGAAAGGATCTTGTATGATTAATACTATTGGCCTGTTCCCTTTATCCTCAGCTGGTCGTACAATTCTTGAATGCTTTCTTCTTCCCCTCAGGATGCTATAGATGTTGTTCTACTGTTATCTGAAATTAGTCGTTTTGGAGAAGTTTCTCCATCCAGATACCTATAGAGTCTGTCTTTGTGCTGTTTCTGAACTTGCCAAATGTTTTGTTTTGTTTTTGTTGCTTTTGTTTTTTGAGATGGAGTCTCGATCTGTCACCCAGGCTGGAGTGCAGTGGTGCGATCTTGGCTCACTGCAACCTCTGCCTCTTGGGTTCAAGCAATTCTCCTGCCTCAGACTCCTGAGTAGCTGGGATTACAGGGGCCCACCACCACGCCCGGCTAATTTATTATTACTTTTTTAGTAAAGACAGGGTTTCACCATGTTGATCAGGCTAGTCTTAAACTCCTGACCTCATGATCTGCCCGCCTTGGCCCCCCAGAGTTCTGGGATTACAGGCATGAGCCACTGCGCCTGGCCTGAACTTGCCAAATGTTTATTAGTTCATATCAGTATGTCGTGGGATAGTTTGTCCCCTTTGCTCAATAGATAGGTCTTTTATTTTTAATTTTAGGAACCTTTTCTTCTGTAATAAAATATTTAACTTTTGCACTCTGTTTTTTTCTTCTCCAGGAATACCCATTTTGCATATGTTTTCCCCCCATTGTCTTCCCTGTTTGTTATTTCGATGATTATTTTAATAGCGCTTCATTGCTGGAGCTGTCCCATACATTTACTTGGTTATACTCTGTGGCTGAATATGCAGCATGTTTCTGTTTACTGTTTATTTTTTTAGCTGCTCCTCTACCTTTTGGAGCTGTGGAAAATACATTTGCACATATATCTTTTTCTGTACTCAAAATATTTCCTCAGTTTTTTTTTTTTGTCTCAGAAGTAATATTATGAAGTTCTAAAAAAGACCATTTTATTGGGATTTTGACACTTTTAAAACAATATTATTCGTTTTAAAAAGCAAATTTTCCAGCCGGGTGCGGTGGCTCATGCTTGTAATCCCAGCACTTTGGGAGGCCGAGGCGGGTGGATCATGAGGTCAGGAGATCGAGACCACAGTGAAACCCCGTCTCTACTAAAAATACAAAAAAAATTAGCCGGGCGTGGTGGCGGGCGCCTGTAGTCCCAGCTACTCGGAGAGGCTGAGGCAGGAGAATGGCGTGAACCCCGGGAGGCAGAGCTTGCAGTGAGCCGAGATTGCGCCACTGCACTCCAGCCTGGGCGACAGAGCAAGACTCCGTCTCAAAAAAAAAAAAAAAAAAAAAAAAACAAATTTTCCAAGTAGGCAATACAGTCTCATGGTTCAAAATCCAAAAATTTTAAGGTGGTATTATATTAGATAGTGTCCTGGCTAAAAGGCAAGAACAGAGGCCCAAAATTACTGTGGCCTGATTAAGATAAAAGATTATTGCTCATGTCATAGCGTAGAGGTAGGCAAGTGGTCAAGTTGGGTAGCCTGCTCTGTTCCATACAATTCTTCAGGGACCCACATTCATCTCTTGTTATTCCACCATATCCTAAGAATGGTTTTGTATTGTAAGGTGCTCTTTCCCAAATGTTAAAAGCTGCTCACTACTATTATCTTTGCATTTCAGCCCATAGGGAAGAAGGAAACACTAGAATTTACATGTCTCACTTCTCATATTCCATTGTCAAGTTCTCAATCACAGAGACACACCCAACAGCAAAGTAGACTGGGAGGCATCACTACTAGGTGGGTGACCCTGTGACCAGTTAGAACTCTGGGGCATTGGTTACAAACAGGAAGAAGGGAAGACTTTGAGAAAAAGCAGCTTCTGCTTCAGTTTGCCCCTCTGGCCACTCAGGTATCCATGTATACTCTTCTTCCCACTTGTAGAGGCCATTCCTCCCACCCCAAAGGAGACATCATAGAGTCTCACTCAGTTCATGCTTCCAGTCTAAAATCTAGGATTTCTCTGTGGTGTGCAGTAGTCCTTTACATTAGGCCAGGGCATGGTTCTTCTTACCATGAAAACTTAGAATAGACAAGTCCCTCTACTCCCTACCTCCCAAATGCAGTATAGGAGGTAAAGTAGGAACCACAATACAAGCTTCTGTTTGGAAAAGGGAAGAATGAGAAATACAGATGGTCACTAGTTCATAACAACAGTGAAATTCTGCTGAGCAGGAATTGCAGAGTCAGTATGCTGTTGGCTCAACTTTGGTTCTGTTGTGTAGAATCCCTTGTCCATTTTCCTCCATGGCACTTGACTTTGTCTTCTAGAAGATTCTTTCTTCATTTTCCTCCATAACCACATCTGCAGTGGGCATTGGAGAACATGCCCTTCTTGAGGCTGTACAGCTTTAGCACATCTTTCCTGCTGGTATAGATTTGGAGGTCTAGTGGTTCCTTAGGGGGTCAAGAAGTCACAGGCTTTTATAAGCCAAGCATGTGGCAATACATGTCCCTCAAAAACTAAATTGACTTCTGGTTTGTTTGCTTCCAGTCAGTTCCACGTAAAAGTATCCATGGCCAAAGATCTTCTTGGGTCATGGTTTTTAATTAGCAGACTAGATTATAGTTACTGGCCTCTCTTTTTGGCCCTTCTCTTTCTCCCTCATTTTCATAATGACTTCCTTGAGGTGATTCCCTAAATCTGATCTTTGTAAATAAGCTGACTCCCTTGTCTGCCCACGAATACTAAACTGGAGACTTTCATAGACGCCCTGAGAGAGACTCCTGTCTCCTGCTTTTGGGGTACAGTAGCATTGGCTTTTCTAGCCCTGTGGGGTCCTAAATTGTTGGAATCTCAATGGATTTATATTGCCAAATTTAGAACACATGACCCTTAGTAGGCTGTATTTTATTCCATTTTTCCTTGCAAACCAGCCAGTTCTTGTTTGTTTTTATCTTATGCTTATAGTAGCTCACTAAAAGCATACAAGGGGCAGTCAACACACACCAGCATTGTATTTCCAACTGCTTCCCGTAAAGCTACAAATTCAGATGACACAGGGTCTCCCAAGTTATTGAAGTTTTAGCATATGTTTTGCTACAGGTGTAACAAGGGTTGCCAGCTTTCTAGTCTGCAATATCTATTTTCTCACCACCCTCCCCTTCCAGCAACAAAACCAGTGTCTCTCTATGGTTTTTGATACTGTAGTAACTCATTTCCAGGTATCGTTTTTGGCTTTTAGAGTATAGGCTATGTTGCTGTAATGAAGAAGAGACCCCCAATACAGTGACACAGTAAGATAGAATTACAGCTTTTCCAGCATGGCAGTTGTAGTAGTTCATTGTGGGTAGGTGGTTCTGTTCCACTGGTCATTCTTGGACCTGAGTCATTCAGTCTTACATTATGTCATTTTCTGGAGTGTTGTCCTCATCCACATGGTAGAAGCTGTCTCCCCATTACATTGTCATTTTCCAGCATGTAGAAAGAGGGAAAGACCTTGACTCCATGGAATGTGAGCAGAGGTGGTGTGTTCAACTTCCGAGATCTGGAATTTGAGGGATCTGGAAGTTGAACACACCACCTCTGCTCATATTCCATTGACCAGTTCTTGGTTACTAGGCACACGTAGTAGCAAGGGAATCTGGGAAATGTGGCCTTTAGCTGGGTGTCCATGTGTCCATCTAAAATTTGGAAGGTTCTATTACTAAAGGAAGAAGAGTGTGGCAGACTACCACTCACATAAAGTGAAAAATCTTCACCCAGTTCCCATATCTATTCAAATAATCTCAGTAATCACAATTCATTTCTCATGTATCATCCCAAAGTGTGTGTGTGTGTATATATATACACAAATACAAATGTATATTCTTACTGTCTCCCTTTTCTTGCAAAAGATAGCATGTTATTCGTGTTGTTTTGCACCTAGCCTTTTTCATTCAACAGTATGAAAGATCTCATATCAGTACGTTGAGAGTTTCTTCCTTGTTTTCAGCTGTGTCATATGCCTTCTATAGAATTATAGCATTTATCAAGTTCATTATTAATAGACATTTGGTTTTTTCCAGTCCATTTCCTGCTACAAATGATGCTGTATTGAATATCATGCATTTCACACGTGAGGGGTATATCTGTATATTAAATTTTCAGAAATGAAATTAATGGCTCAAAGGATATATGTATATGTAATTTTAATAGATTCTGTCAAATTGCTTCCCATAGAGGTTGTGCCATTTGCATGCCCAGTAGTAATGCAAGAGAATGCCTGTTTCATCTCAACATTGCCAAGACAAAATGAAAGTTTGAACATTCTAACCTGATGGATAAAAGAACAGTACATCAGTATAGTTTTAATTTGTATTTTTCTTATAAGTGAGGTTAAGCACCTTTATATATGTTTGAGTCATTTGTATTTCCTTTTCTGTGAACCATTTCTAGCCTTTGCTACATTTTGTTGTTTACCTTTTCTTACTAATTTCTTTCCCTTTTTTTTTTTTTTTAAAAAGAGTTTCGCTCTTGTTTCCCAGGCTGGAGTGCAATGGTGTGATCTCAGCTCATCACAACCTCCGCCTCCTGGGTTCAAGCAATTCTCCTGCCTCAGCCTCCAGAGTAGCTGGGTTTATACGCATGTGTCACCACGCCTGGCTAATTCTGTATTTTTAGTGGAGATGGGGTTTCTCCATGTTGGTCCGAGTGGTCTCTAACTCCTGACCTTGGGTGATCTACCCACCTCAACCTCCCAAAGTGCTGGGATTACAGGCATGAGCCACCATGTCCTGCCTTTTCTTATTAATTTCTAGGAGTTTGTACAATAGGGAAATTTTTTCTTTGTTGTATAAATTGAAAATATTTTACCACTTTATCATTTGTCTTTTAACATTACCTTCTTGTCATGTAGGTGTTTTTCTTTGAATTCATCTTTTTATGGCTTCTAGATTTTGAGTCATAGCTAGAAAGGTTTTGCAGCTTGGTGATTAAAGAGGGCTATAGGTAACATAAGAGAAGAGACTTGTATGACAGAGTATGAGGAAAAGAAAGAAGCACAGTTAGATAAGCTTAGGTCTAGGTTAGGATAATACTTGAATACAGCAGCAACTTTTACATAAATTCACTAGTCTTCATTTCTGCAACACTTAATCTGTGTTTTATATTTCTTCTGACTTCTGATGTTCCAAACCTATTTACTTGTATTTCAGCTACAACTTTTGCCCTCAGTATCTCTCTAAAGAGTCTTTTTAAAGATTATTTCTTAATCAGAAGATATTGGAGAACTGTTTCATAATTTAAAAAATTAGAGGGAAGAGGGACTGTTATTGAATAAAGGGACCTACAACTCATAACCACATTTTACCTTGCTCCGATCTCAATTCAAACAAACCAACCATAAAATAGCATTTGGGGGACAGTGGCTGTATTTTGAATGTGGACTGGATATTTATATTAAGGCATTATTATTGTTAAATGAGATAATGGCATGGTGATTACGTGTTACATTAAACAGACTTTATCAGTTAGAGATGCCTTACAAAGCACTTATCAGTGAAATGTTATGAGGTGGGATTTTGTTTAAGACATTCTAGGAAAGAAGTGGTGATGGTAGGGTATAGGGTATAGATATAATCATATGGATCAAATATTATTGAAGCTAGATGATAAATACATGGGGTTCATTCTCTTCTTTCTACATTTTGTGTATATGTTTGAAAATGTTCATAGTGAAAAGTTTAAAATGACTAAGTATAAAATTAATGTATAGTTATTATAGGAAACTTTAAAAAATAGAGAAAAGCTCAAAGAAAAAAATGATCTCACCAGCCAGACATATCTACTGTTAATATTTCGTTTTATACCATTCTAGTCTTTTCCCATGTGCAAATATATATTATACATACACGTTTTATTTATTTATTTTTTTTAAAAAAGGATTATTGGCCAGGTGCGGTGGCTCACGCCTGTAATCCTAGCACTTTGGGAGGCCGAGGCGGGCAGATTGCCTGAGCTCAGGAGTTCAAGACCAGCCTGAGCAACAACGGTGAAACCCCGTCTCTACTAAAATACAAAAACTTAGCTGGGCATGGCAGTGTGTGCCTATAGTCCCAGCTACTCGGGAGGCTGAGGCAGGAGAATCGCTTGAACCCGGAGGCAGAGGTTGCGGTGAGCTGAGATCGCACCACTGCACTCCAGCCTGGGCAACAGAGCGAGACTCCATCTCCAAAAGAAAAAAAAAAGGATTATTAAGGTCATTCAGTATGTAAATTTTGTAACTTGGTGTATTAACCTTTCTGTTGTATCATGAATTATGTCCTCAACATTATTGTGGTTTCACAGCATTTCAATATATAGATACATCACAATTTATTTAACTGTTTCACTGTTATTGGGCTTTTAGGGTGTTCCTTGTTTTTTTCACCACTGTGAACATCAGCATCCTTGTGACTGTTCACATCTAGAAATAGTTCTTTAGGCCTCACTCCAAGAAGGGGAATCATTGGATCAGAGGATGTATACAATGTACAATTTAATAGAAGCTGTAAGTTACCCTTCAGAAGGTGGTGCCATAGTATCCCTGCACCCGCAGTAAATGGGAGTGCTTATTTTTCTGCATTTGCAAAGCCAGGAGCTAGAAGACGATTTGTTCAGACAGATATATATATATACATATATATATATATACACACACATAAATATAAATATATATACACATATGTAAATACACACACACACACACACACACACATATACATATATATATATATATTTTTTGAGACAGAGTCTCGCTCTGTCACCCGGGCTGGATGCAATGGCGTGATCTCTCTCGGTTCACTGCAACCTCCTCCTCCTGGGTTCAAGCAATTCTCGTGCCTCAGCCTCCCGAGTAGCTGGGATATTTAGTAGAGACAGGTTTCACCATGTTGGCCAGGCTGGTCTCGAACTTCTGGCCCCAAGCAATACGCCCACCTCAGCCTCCCAAAGTGCTGGGATTACAGGCGTGAGCCACCACGCCTGGCCTGTTCAGACCAATAATTAACACACCAGAGTGATGAAGTGTAATTGTTGCACAAAGGCATCTCTGATTCTGATCGTGGATGAATTATTGCCAGTGTGGTAGGGATAGGCAGGGTCAGTTGCCCTGGGCATCTGCATGGCCACATATGGCTGTGTTTTATCAGTGAAGGAGCTGTGGGCTTAAGGAGAATCCCAGTGTCTCTGGCCCAGCAGCCTATGGCTTCAGATTAATAATATATATTGAGCTGGTTATTCTGTAGTTTTTGCAGTGTCACGGCTCTTGGACAGTTTCCACAGGTGGTTTGGCATACATTTCGGTGTGGTGGTTTCTCAATTTCTGCATTCTTGTAGGTGAGTTCACCAGGAAGGGCTCCTTTGACATCATCTTTGAAGACTAACTTATCCAGCACTCTGAGCCTTGTGTCAGTACTTTTCGGTTTTTCTTGATATTGTGGTTTGACAATCTTGTTTGTTGCAAAATCTGTAGTGTGTTTAAATTTTGAGTCTTTCATACAACAGTTGCTTAACATTCATCCAGGAACTGCCGATTTATATTTGTGTCTATGTTCAGATTCCATATTATTGCCTTGTTCTGTCCCATCTGTCAGTAATATCTGAGGCAATCAAAGGACAGAATCCTCATATTAGTTCTTTGTCTAAAGGACTCTAACTTTTGTACTGAACTTTTCTTTAGAATCGTGGTTCAAGTATATAGTTTAATGTAGTCAAACAGAAAAGACAATTGAGCAGCAAATCAGCAAACAATAAACCTAGAAAATGAAAAAATATTACCCCTGACACAGCCCCCTTTAACACAGAAAATATAGTATTAAAAATATAATAAAATGATTCTCAGTATTCTTTTTGGGGAAATTTGATCCTAATGAAACACCTTTGAATGAAAAAATATAAATTACCCTTGACACAGTCCCCTATAACACAGAAAATACAGTATTAAAATAAAATGATTCTCAGTGTTCTTTTTAGGGAAATTCCATCCTAATAACACCTTTGAACATAGTTGACTTTGTATGATTTTCTGTGAATCAGACTTTCATCAGTTTGACAAACTCCCTAAAAAGTATCTGAAATCTGCCATCTTCTCAGAATAGTCAGACACAGCTTAGACCATGGGTTTCCTGTCTAGCTCATGAACATTTGTAAAAGTGAGCTAAGTGATTATAAGCAACCTCCTCCCAACTAGTTATTTGTTATAGGAGGACTATATTTGTTACAGTAGGACTACCTCCTTGTCAAAGCTTAAAACGTATAGAAGCCCTGAAATTGGAGCTATCATCCATCTTACATTAGTAATCATTATATGAATATAGTGATGATTTTTTTCCTTTTTAAAATATAAATTTGTCTGAAGGTCTCTTGTCATCACGTTGACATAAGAGCTGTAAGTCACTCTGGAGTGGAGATAGTTGGAGAATAGAAGGCTATAGTTGGTTGATGAAAATCTTGATTCTGAACGGTTTGTGTCATAGTTTGGGGTAAGCCACTGTGGCAGTTTGCAGAGGCGGTGTGGCAGCAGGGAGTGCCTATTTTTAATCACTGCTGTTCCAGGGCCAACCATAATTAGGGATGTTTCCCTTGCTCAGTGAAGCTATATTTTGCTTTTTGTTCATTGATTGGTGGAAATTGTAGGACACTGAGAGAATAAAGATGGGCTAAGAGGGTTTTGGCGCCTTTTATTCCTCCCTCAATTAGGGCTTTTCCGGGGCTGCATAACAAAGTGCCAAAAACTGGGTGGCTTAAAACAGCAGAAACATACTGTCTCACAGTTCTAGAGGCTGGAAGCCCAAAGTCAAGGTCTCAGCAGTGTGAGTTCCCTCGGGGGCTATGAGGGAGAATCCGTTCCAGGACTCTCCCTGAGCTGCTGGTGGATGCTGGCGATCTTTGGGGTTCCTTGGCTTGTAGATGCATCATCTCAGTCTCTGTCTTCCCGTTCACCTGCTGTTTGCTGTATGTGTGTGTCTATGTGTCCAAAAGTCCCCTTTCTATATGGACAGCATTCATACTGGACCAGGGCCCACTCCAGTAACTTCATTTTAACTTGATTACCTATGTAAAGATGCTATCCAAATAAGGTCCCATTCTGAGTGAGGTGCTGGGGCCCCATCTTTTTTGTGGGGACAAAATTCAACCTATAACACCCCCATTAAATACAGTGACAAACAGTGCTCCTGCGCTCCACTGGGGGGCAGGATTCTCTACTGTTGAAATGGCCCAGGGCGTCGGTGCTGCATTCTGGGTTCTGGGGTCTGGGGTTGGCCAGCAGGGCCAGCCACAGCCAGGCTCTGCGACCCGAGCCGGTGGGGCGGGCAGAGACGAGATTCTGATGCTTTTTATTTCTTTATTATTATACTTGATGCAGAAATTATGAGCCCTGGTGACATCCAATAATAATTGTTTTCCCTTATTTGAGACATTGGGGGTAAGCTTCTCTGTATTCTTCCGTAACAACAAAGCAAGCAGGCAAGCGTGAGTTCTCTAAACAAAGAGCGGCTTTAAGCAGGGAATTTTAGGCTTCCAAGCTGGCCCTTCTCACAGGAAGCAGCCATTCTCTGGGAAGTGGCACCCAGTCTCTGGCGTACCTTGCTCAAAAACAATAGACATTAGTCATAGTCTGTTAATTCTGTCTGTTTCCCATGAGAAAAAGAATGTGTTCCATGGTGCTGTCAGGGAGTTTCAGGCCCATGTTTGAACTTTTCCTAAAGATCTTCTGTAACATCAAAGGAGGTGACCTAAGCAACCTCCAAATGGGGATCTTTGGAGTATGTCAGGGCCTTTGCCCCTGAGTGTTACAGCCCTTGAGGTGGGCGGGGGTAGGAGTGGTAGCAGAGCTGTGACCAGGGCTGTTCTCACTGTGTGTGTGTGTGTGTGTGTGTGTGTGTGTGTGTGTGTGTATGCATGCGTGTGTGTGTGTGTTTTTCTGCAGGCACCAGCTGGAGATGCCAGGACATTACTCTCATCTGGCTGCCTTCTATGAGGACAAAAAGGGAGTGCTCCATGCTGGTCCCGGCAGAGGCAGCAGCCTGCCGCCTGTCTACTGGCTGCCTTCCATCCACCGATACATGTACCCTGAGATGAAGGTGAGGATAGCCCTGCTTTTCTTACACGATACTGGATCTGTATCTGGGAATAGTAGCTGTTGATTAATTTTTAATGAATAAAAAATTTGTCTTTGGATCATAAAAAATGTCTACTTTTGATAGAACAGAGTTGCAACATAAGCATTTGGTTTGTTTAAAACATAAGGCAAGTTATCTTAAACAATATGCTTTCTAGACACTTCTGTAATCATAGTATAAAGGCGTGTGTGATAGGCCAGTTGTGAAAAGATAGATTTAATTCTGTTGATTGCTTCTGATATTTTAACACTAGACATTTGAACTAAAGATGAAGAGTCTGATGAAGAAGTATGACATTTCTTAGTTAAGACACTTTTGATGTTACTTCGTTCTGTATTTGTTCCTGAAGTACTTTGGCTTTGGTACTAGAATATGCCTGTTTACAGTTAGCAAAACACCCAGCGAAGCGTTAGGTGTTGGAAGGGTGCAAATATGACTAAGAACATGAATCTCCTCTTTCTCTTCCCTCTCTGTCCCCTGTGGTTGGTCACAGGATATTTCCATGGAAACCTAGGGCTCCCCTGGTAGAGAAATTATGCCAAAAGTCCAAGGGAGAACTCTGGGAAGATGCCTTGGGAGAGGATGCGGTCCCCGAGTATTTGGCTAGGTGGAAAGTGAGGAATGCTGATTCCAGAACCAGGAAAGGTGTGAGTGGCAGTGAGAACCATGGTCTGTCACTTTCTCAGCACCTTCTGGGAGTTATGCATTGTGCCAGCTATTTATCTGTACCTGTTGCAGCATTCTCTAAAATAAAAGTAAATGTTTTTTTTGTTTGTTTGTTTGTTTTAATCCTTGTTTTCCAGCAAAAGCAACCGAGGCTTATAAAGGGCTAGTGACTTGCTTTAGGTCTTATAGCTAATAGGAGTTAGAGCTAAGATTTAAACAGGTCTAGTGCCACAGCCAGTGCATGTTTCCTGCCCCACTTCATTGTCTTTGCAGAGATGTGGACACGGAAAAATGCAAGACAAGTTCATGGGACATGAGCAAACTAGTTTGGCTGGGATTAAATGTTTGTCAGCTGGCATGAGGGAAGTGATTGGAGAAATACTATTTCGGCTGAAATTAGCTTGTAGAGAGCCTTAAATAGTAGACCTTGGAACTTGAATCCTAATAAGTACCAATTAGGGACTTAACTGGGAAAAGAGACCGTGTGAGTATTTCAAACTAATTTAATACAGGAAATCAGTAATATAGGAGTTGGAAGGCTGAAGGAGTAGAAAAGGAATAGGTAACCTATATTTAGTAATTATAGATAATAGCCTGACCAACACCCTATATTAGTGATCTGTTGCTGTGGAAGAAATCCCCAAATTAATGGTTTAAAACACTACATATTTATTATTTCACAGCTTCTGTAAGTCAGGAATCCCAGCATGGCTTAACCAGATTCTCTATGTCATGATCTCTCATGAGATGGTATCAGCCAGGGTTAGGGGCTCATCTGAAGGTTTGGCTGGGGAGGTATCCACCTCTAAGATCATGTGGGTGTTGCCGGGATCGAATTTCTTGAGGGCTGTTTTGAACTGAAGACATCAGTACCTTGCTGGCTGTTAGTTGGGGGCTCCCCTCAGTTCTTAGCCATGTGGGTCTCTCCACTATGCAAGCTTGCTTTATCTAAGCCAGTAAGAGAGTGTACTAGCAGGATGGAAGTCAGAACCCTTTGTAACCTAATCATGGAAGTGACAGCCCTGCAATGTCACCATATTTTCTTAGAAGCAAATTACTCAAGAGCAAGAGGGGATTGCATAAGGCTGTAAATACCAAGAGGTGGGGATCACTGGGGACTATCTTAGAGGCTGCCTGCCACCCTTCCCTAGGGCTAGGGTAACAAAGCAAGAGAAGCAGAATGATCAAAACCATGGGAGCCTGCAGGAGGGGTCCCCGCACAGCCAGTACTCAGATCTCTGAGGGAGGCACTGCGCATCTATCCTGGGACCTCTCAGGAGGTGTGGCTCCACCTGTGCTGTGCATGCTAAGGAAAGCTGGAGGCTGGAGTCATAGGTATCTTCTGCTGCTGGAGAAATACTAGCTGGAGCAAGAAATGGAAGAGATTTCCTTCTGCCTTTCAATCTACAGTCCATGCTCTCCATTGAAGAACTCTAACAGGAAGCCAATTGGCGTATGAGTTTAGGAATTGTCGTTTGCAGGTTTCCCAACCCCGTGGCATAGGCTGAGAGACAATCATTAAGAAATGGTCAGAGGGCCAATAGAGGTACTCTGGGCTTGCACTGAGCTGAGTCCTGTTCTCTTCCTGTCTGCTCATAACTTAGACCCATTTTTTTCCTTCAGAGTCCAATTTCTGTTGGAATTATCTCCAGATCCACAGGGAGGTGACCAGTATCTGACCTAAATGTACTCGTATTCTTCCCCATAAGAGTCCAGGGATGAGGGACTAAGAGAGAAAAAAGAAAATGGCCCATATGTTTGAGGGCAGCTCATTAACGTAACTGTTAGACCCTAGGAGATGCAGGGAAGAGGGTACTGTCACAGTTGCGGATACAAATGTGGAGTGTCTTCTTTTTACAAAACAGTATGTCAGCACATCAAAATAAAAAACACGGCCAGGCATGGTGGCTTACGCCTGTAATCCCAGCACTTTGGGAGGCCAAGGCGGGCAGATCACTTGAGGTCAATAGTTTGAGACCAGCCTGGCCAACATGGTGAAACCCCATCTCTACTAAAAATACAAAAATTAGCCAGGCTTGGTGGTGGGCGCCTGTAATCCCACATACTCTGGAGGCTGAGGCAGGAGAACTGCTTGAACCTGGGAGGCAGAAGTTGCAGTGAGCCAACATCGCACCACTGCACTTCAACCTGGGCAAGAGTGAGACTTCTCTAAATAAATAAATAAATAAATAAATAAAACATGTGGCTTTTGTTTCAGCAATGTTACTCCTCAGGATCTATCCACCAGAATGACGTATGTGTAACAATATTTAATTCAACATTGTTCACAGTGGTAGAAAACTAGAAAGCCATAGTGAATAGTGAATTAGAGCATAAGGAGGTGACATGGAAGGACCACCAGATCTCATTTGTGTGAGAATAGCAAGGTGCAGAAAACTCATCATCCCTTGGTATCTGCAGGGCCTTGGTTCTAGGCACCCTCCCTCAGATAGCCAAATCTGCAGATGCCCAAGTCCCCATATAGTAGGGTGTAGTATGTGCATATAACCTACGCACATCCTCCCATATACAGATACTCCTCAACTTACTGTGGGGTTACACCCCCATTGTAAGTTGAAAACATTGTAAGTCAAAAGTGCATTTAATGCTGGCAATGCAGCCGATAGTCCCTGACTTACCATGGGTCCACTTAATGTGTGATTTTTCGACCTTATGATGGTGCGGAAGCAACGCGCATTCAGTAGAAGCCATAATCCCATCAAAGTCTTAAGGAGCTTCTTGACTTAACGTGGGGCTACATCCTAATAAACCCGTCATACAGTTGAAAACTTCGTAAGTTGAATCATGGTAAATCAGGGACCTTCTGTGCTTTAAATCATCTCTAGGTTACTTATAATACCTCATACAGTGGAAATGCTACACACATAGTTGTTATACCGTGTTGGTTTTTACACGTATTAAATTTTCTTATTGTTATTCTTTATTTTTCCAAATATTTTTGATCTGCATGCAGTTGGTTGAATCTGAGAGTATGGTATCAGGGGATACAGAGGTCTGGCCGACTGTACATGTGATACGATTACACTGTTGTTAAACAATCACAGTGTCTGTCTAGATAGAGACACACACACACCCAGACATAAACATGGAAAGTATTGATAGGTGTATATGAGCTTATTAAGATATGTATTCCCTGGATGAGGTAAAGTATGGGATGGGGTAGGGCAAGGCTTACATGTATAAAAAAGGCAGGGACCAGGAAAAAAAATGACAGCACTTAAAAATAGCATATATGATATAAGAATACTTGTCATGGATGGAAAATAATGTAATATATCTGTCAGTTTTTATTGAAATATAACATTTTATAGGAATAAGTTCAAAAATAGTATATATGATACAATACTTGTCATGTATGGAAAATAATATATATATATCTTTAAGCTTTTTATTGAAATATAAAACTTTATAGAAATAAGTTCAAAAATGATATGTATATAATTCAATGAATTTTTACAACATGAACACACGTATAAAGAAAAGCTTTAGTCTGGGCATGGCAGCTCATGCCTGTAATCTCAGCACTTTGGGAGGCCAAGGCAGGTGGATCATGAGATCAGGAGTTCGAAACCAGCCTAGCCAACATGGTGAAACCCCATCTCTACTAAAAATGGAAAAATTAGCCAGGCATGGTGGCATGCACCTGTAATCCCAGCTACTTGGGAGGCTGAGGCAGGATAATTGCATGAACCCAGGAGGCGGAGGTTGCAGTGAGCTGAGATAGCGCAACTGCACTCCAGCCTGGGCCACAGGGCAAGACCCCCTCTCAAAAAAAAAAAAAAAAACTTTAAAGAAGTAAGCTTTTAATGTAGGAGTCAGATATAGGACTGTTTCAGAGGGAAAAAAATAAACTGGAAAGGAAGCAGAGGGAAGAGGAAGACCTCTCTGAGAGGTCCAGATGTGGCTGCTAAATGCTCCCCTTAGGAAAATGAGGGAGTGGGAGAGGGATATAGGGGAGGGGGTTGGGCCCCAGGAGTGGAGGGCTTCCCTAGTGGCAGGCATGGGTGTATCAGAGCCTGCTATGGAGACTGAACTGACAGTGGTTAGGGAGTAAAAAGAAACTGGCGGGAAAAGAGGATGGAGTATGGACTTGAAAGGTTGGAGGGAAAACAGGAAGGTACGCACTGGAGACATCAAGAAAAGAGGCTTCTCTGTAAAAGCCACAGAGAAACAAGGCTGGAGAAAGGGAAAGAGATTTCAATGAAAGCAGGAGAAATTTCTTTTGCATGTGCAGTGAGCCTGGTAAAGTGAGGAGGTGTGAGAAGTCTCTAGAGCTGACTCTTTTAGAAGAAAGGAGGTGGCCCTGTGGGCAGTGCTTCCCTGGCGTGGGCCTGGGCACAGGACCTGAACTACTTGCAGGTCCCAAGAAGGGCCATGTTCCCTCTTACCTGCAGGCCTCTGTATGTGAACACCTTCCCTCAGATTCATCTGCTTTTGTTTGTTTGTTTGTTTTGAGACAGTCTCACATTGTCGCCCAGGCTGGAGGGCAGTGGTGTGATCTCAACTGACTGCAACCTCCGCCTCCCAGATTCAAGCGATTCTCCTGCCTCAACCTCCCGAGTAGCTGGGATTACAGGCACGCGACACCACACCCAGCTAATTTTTTGTATTTTTAGTAGAAATGGGGTTTCACCATGTTGACCAGGCTGGTCTTGAACTCCTAACCTTGTGATCCACCCACCCCAGCCTCCCAAAGTGCTGGGATTACAGGCATGAGTCACGGCGCCCGCCCTCAGATTGATCTTTATGTCGAAGCTTCAACATCACTTCCCCCAGGAAGTCTTTTCTGTCTCTCCTAGAGTGGGATCAGGCACCCTCCAATTTGCTCCACCAACCCCCATTCTTCTCCCATCATGGCTCCCGTCAGGCTATATTTTAATTGCTTGTTTACCTGTTTCTCCCACTAGTCTATAAAATATACATTGGGCAAGCCCCGCCTGGCCTCTGTGTGGTGGAAGAACAAGTTGAGAGCTTGAAGATAACCAGTGGGAAAGCTGGGAGGAACTGGGGCGTGCTTTGGCGCCCTTTCCTATCTGGTTGCTGTTAGACTTTGATGAGAAGTAGTGATTGGAGGGAAGCAACCAGTCTTGGTTACTTGGTGCCTCTCCTCCTCATGATTTGGGATGTGGTGGCAGAGGAGTAGGCATGGGTGGCAAACAGGACATGTTCAGTGCAGGGTCGCCTTTATCCTGGCGTGGGATAGGGGAATGGTATCAGTGCAGGAGTGATGCCTTAGAAAGGGGAATCCTCTCGGGGTAGTGCAGACGCAGCTTCGGAGGGCCCAGGATAGCCCTGGCTTGGACAGGCAGAGTGCAGAGGCTGCCCTGAGGCTCGGGTGTAGGTGCCCCTGAAGGCTACTAGTTGTTAAACCCTAGCACGCTGCCTGAGAGTCGGTGCCTCTCTCAGAAGTGCTCCTGCCTGCCTCCCTGATGGGTGATGAGCTCTTTCTTCTGGCACTTTGGCATGGAAATGACCTTTCACAAAGCTCACAAGGCCCAGGGTTTGAAGCCTTTCTGTTTTTCAAAGCAACAGTAGTGGCCACCCCATATTGGCTATTTTTATGTGCTATTTCATGTTTCGTCTCAGGCAGTCCTTACAACCCTACGAGGTAGGTGATGATTCCGTATTTCACAGTTAAGGATAGTGAACCGGAAACATTAGCTAACTTTCCCCAGATCTCCCTGTTAGTAAATGGCAGGGCCAGGATTGGAATTCAGCTCTTCCTGGGATCAGAGCTTATGCTCTTAACCCCTATGATACTCCTTGGCTCAGTGTTCCTAGAAGGCAATTCAGGGGTTGCCAGTTAGTGTCAGAAGGAAGAGTGGGGCCAGTCGTGGTGGCTCATGCCTGTAATCCCAGCACTTTGGGAGGCCAAGGTGGGCGAATCACTTGAGGTCAGGAGTTCAAAGCCAGCCTGGCCAACATAGTGAAACCCTGTCTGTATTAAAAATACAAAAATTAGCTGGGCATGGTGGTGCATGCCTGTAATCCCAGCTACTTGGGAGGCTGAGGTAGGAAAATCGAACCCAGGAGGTGGAGGTTGCAGTGAGCCAAGATCATGCCACAGCACTCCAACCTGGGTGACAGAGTGAGTCAGACTCCATCTCAAAAAAAGAAGGAAGAGTGGTCAGAGGTGAAGTGCAGCAGGGATTATGCCAGGGGCTCCTTCCTACCTGTGACTTCTGTAGACACC
This sequence comes from Hylobates moloch, assembly GCF_009828535.3. Lineage (NCBI taxonomy): Eukaryota > Metazoa > Chordata > Mammalia > Primates > Hylobatidae > Hylobates > Hylobates moloch. The sequence continues at coordinate 222,742,739 of NW_026652276.1, read as the reverse complement.
TCACTTTGCACAGTAGCAGCCCCCATAGATTTGGGATCTGACTGGGGACTGTTTGCTCATCATGTTATTACTTAACAGTGCTTAGTAATGTTTTCGAGTTGAGTTTTCTTATTGAAGCGGAATGTGTCTTCAGTGATGCTTTTATTCTGATTTTTTAAAATTTAAATTTAGCTTTGTTTCCTTTGTATTGTTCTCCTGAGTAAAATAATGATCTCTCAACTCAGACATCAGTGTATCAGGGAGCTGTTGTATTATAGAAATCCAGTTTAAAGGTAAGACTTTTAAAGTGAAAAACATCATTGTGTGTGGAAATAAGCATCCTTTAATGTATCTGTTTGGATGGACTTTAGAATTTCAGAGGGAGAGATTAGATACCTTTTGCTGTATTTCTAACAAGCTGTTCCTCACTTTCTCCTCCCTATTCCCCTCAATTTTTTCAGATCACACACCCAGCTGGCTGCATGTCTCAGTTTATAAAGTTCTTTGGAGAACAGATCCTCATCCTCTGGAAATTTGCCTTACTTCGAAAGCGCATTTTGATATTTTCTCCCCCACCTGTGGGCGTGGTGTGCTATAGAGGTAACCAGAAGCCAGAGTCAGGGGTGCTGCTTAAATCCCTGGAGCAGAAACCACTTGAGTCTTTCTGTCACTGACCAAGTTTGGAAGAGCTTGGGTCACATCCAGGGGATGGGGTTTTAAGCCCGGGAGTGACCTGATTGGCTGTGAACGCTGGTGACAATGTGGAAGATGGGTTGGATGACACATCAGTGGCCTGGCCAAAGATTAGGGCTGGATTAAAGCAGAGGAGATGCATCCTAGATGTATTTAAGAGAAACTGGACAAAACTTCTTGTCTGATTGGGTTGTAAAGGTTCTGATGTGTGTGAGGTTGCAGTGGAAGAAGAGTCAAGGATAACAAGGGTGGTGGGGCCACCAGATGGGGGACTGAGGAGGAGCCGGGGGCTGGCTTGATAAGGTTAGTGTGGGATGTGATGAGGGTGTGCTGCCTTGAGACCTTCACAGCAGGAGTGTCTGCCCACCCTGCATAGCTGGGTCGGGACGTGTGGGCGTTTGAGCTAGAGATAAAGATTTGAGGGTGGTAGATTATTTCTGCACTCATATCCGGGATGGACAGCATTACCTGAGGAAAGTACAAGTGTGGAGGGGCGTTCCAGGCACAGGAGGTGGACCAGAAAAGTGGAAGGACAGAAAGGACTGGGGAGGGACAGGCAGAAGGGGGAACCAGAAGACACAAGGGTTACAGAGGCCGGAGTTCTGACAAGGTCAAATTCTAAGCAAGAACAACTAGAGAAGAGTGAGAAATGTTTATTGGGTTTGGGAAGCACGTTGCTGACGTCACCTTGAGGGGTCAGTTTCTGCCATGGGACCCCAAAAGGCTTGCCACCTTCAGTCTCCTCAGAATGCCAGGACCACCTGGTTCTTGAAGCACCAGATAGCCTGGAGCCGAGGTGTTGAGCCGCAGGCTCCGAGGGAGGAAGGGCTGTGGAGGGCCACACCCTCCCCGCTCACCTCCTCTGTCCCCACAGTGTACTGCTGCTGCTGCTTGGCCAACGTTTCACTGCCTGGCATCGGGGGCACGATTCCTGAGTCCAAGCCTTTCTTCTACGTGAACGTGGCTGACATCGAGAGCCTGGAGGTAGAGGTGTCCTATGTGGCCTGTGAGTATGGGGCCCTCCCCTCATCTTGCCGTCAGGTCCCAGCCCTGCTCCTCCCAGACACAGGGCTCGTGGGCGCCTTGTTTCCCAGTGGGGTTGGGTGGGTTCCCACCTCTCTAACCCCGGGTTCCACAGGCACCACAGAGAAGATATTCGAGGAGAAGCGGGAGCTGTATGACGTCTATGTGGATAACCAGAATGTGAAGACACACCATGACCACCTGCAGCCGCTGCTGAAGATCAACAGTGCTGACAGGGAGAAGTACCGCCGGCTCAACGAGCAGAGGTCGCGGCAGCTAAGGGGAGAACCAGGGGCTCCACCCTCCTCAGGGCAGCTCCAGCCTGGGGGTCTCTGCCAAGCCTGTCTTCTGCCCCTTCCCTGCCACATTTCTCCCAGTCTCCATGCTGCCTGGGATGGAGATGGAAATGAAGGGAAGCCCCGCAGTGGAAGAGGCCAGGCTCCCTGTATGCTGCCCTGATAGGAGGGGAGTAGATCCACAGTGCTGGTTTCTTTCTTCTCATGGACTTTGGAATCTGTGGAAATTACCTTAGCTGCCACATGCTCTCCACGTGACCTTTAGATGTACCTGTGTGTGCGGCTTAGAAGCAGCTTGACTGAGCACCTTCATTGTGTTGGTCGCTGTATTAGAAGCTTGCTTATATGTATCTGATGCCATTCTCAATAATCTGGTGATCCTATGAAATGTTATCATCATCATCATCTCCTTCTGATAGACAACTAGGAAAGATTGTTACTTGCCTAAGATTACCAGGGGCAGAACTGGCCCTGGACCCCAGGGATTTTGAGTCCAAACCCTGTTGATCCCTTTCCTGGCTGGTGCTGCTTCCTGGGAGGAGGTGGCCCATTGAAGATGCCTGGCTGAGGCCTCACCTGTGACTGGGGTCCTGGTACCTGCACCAGAGTCTCAATGGTGATCTCCTTCCCGACAGGCAGATGCTGTTGTACTCCCAGGAAGTAGAAGAAGACTACAACCCTTGTGAAGAGGACCTCTTCGTGCTGTGAGTCCTGGGGCCGTGGGCGTGGGGCCTCTCTGAGGATCCCTTCAGCACTAACTGAGTGACCTGCATCCCTCCCATGTCACTCACTGCGGGCCAGGGATGCCCTTTATTGCTGCCAAGGGTACTTAGAGCCGGGCTCTTTACAGAGGCAAACCTGAGCCCTGAAATGCCATTAGGGGGAACCCAGAGGACTTAGGGAAGGAAGCAGGGCCCTTAAGAGAAAACAGAAGTCTTAGTATTTCTTTCCTTGTTGGGCTTTTACATCGAGGATGTCCACCGCCTGGAAGCTCTGTCTGTCCCTCGGGACTCAGGGACTTCTCATTTCCATTGCCTCCTTTGAAGAGAGTAGTTCCTTGCACTGAATATTATGGGATAATCTGAAATTTTGATTCTTGAATCAAATGAAATCTCTTTGCCCCATAGGTGCAGAAGCCAGGGCCTTTCCACCTCACAGTACTGTTTTCATTCCTAGACAGCTGGGTGAAGCAGCCTTCTGTGGCATCAACTGAATTCTCCCAGCTTCCTGTTTGGTCTTCCAGGGGTGAGGTTGTGGTTTGATGTTGAAAACTTAATGTGGACATTTCTACAAAGGTGCAGCACCTTGATTCTAATAGTGGACTTCCTAAAACCTACATCCTGTTTAGGTGGAAGGTATGTGAGACTTGAGCACAGCCACAGTCTCATCCAGGTATGACATGTGCCACTGTGTCTGAAATTCCTGAGCACCCAGGGCCGCTACAGGCACCAGGCACTTTGCCAACCTGAGAGCTGTATGGGCCTGGACTCTGTCCTGAACGGGGCTTGTTTGTTCATAAAGCACCCTAAAGCAGTGAGTTTTAAATCTTGATCTGTGCATAATCTCACTCCTCCCACAGAGTCATCAAGGGAGAGCAAACACCCAAGGGTAACGTTGGCTCAGGTTCATTTTGTTGTTGTTGAATTTTTGCTTCCTCCTAGGACTAAGCAGAAAGATAAGCAGTGTGTGGGGGCCTCTTCTCAGGCTGTGTTTAAACCCCGGTCACTTCCCTCAACAGGAAAATGGATTTTGACAGGCCATCCTGCTTAGAGATTTCCCTAATCACACCATAATTAATGCCAAATGGTTTCTTTGCTAACCTTAGTGGCACTTGAATAATTGTTTAACTTTTACTCTTTTCTTCTTTTAAAAGATACCTGTGAATCCACTGAAAAGTACACTAAACAAAACAGTATAGTTTTGGTTCCCCATATGTGGATTACCTGGTGAGCTTTATTTTCCCCCAGCTTCCTTTCCTGTGTCTTGTCTTCCAAATGCAGGTTTTTCCTAGAACAAAACAACCGGATATTTCAGACTTTGTTGGAGGTGTCTGCCAGTCAGGACAAAACTCTGACAGCAGAGCATGCCCGGGGCATGGGCCTAGACCCCCAAGGAGACCGGAGCTTTCTCCTGGACCTGCTGGAGGCCTATGGCATTGATGTCATGCTGGTCATCGACAACCCCTGTTGCCCGTAGGAGGAGCCAACAGGACTGGGAGCCACTTCACATGGGATGTCAGCAGCCTGGAGTTCACCCCAGACCCCCAGAGGGCCTCATTTTTTATTAAGTTGACACAAAGGAATATTGTTTATACTTTCCAACAAACATAATTTTTGCAATTTCCTTTCTGCCCTTTTCCCTAGAGATAAGGTGAGATCGCCTTGGTTTTGTGTCCTGCCGTGTTAGGATATTGGAATCTGCCACTTTCTCCCAGAGCTGCTGGTCCTTTGGGCTTGGTCATGGGAGTTGTATCACTAGGAGTAGGCTGAGCTCTGGAAACATTGGGATGGACTTTTCAGAAAGTCTTTGTGGTCTTTGTCCCTTGATGTATTTAAGAATAAGACAACCGTCTGTCCCCTGTGGCCTTAGATGTTCATCTGCCTAAAGGCAGAAACTAGACCAGATGATCTTTTAAAGTTTTTAGTAGTTCTAGGAGTCTGTAGTCTTGGGATCAAATCCCTTTTCTTGTTCATTAGGGCAACTTTATGTCTTCTCTGTTTACTTGAGTAGGGACCATAAAGAGGGAAAAAAGGATGTTTGTGACACCAAATTTGAGGTTATCTTATGGTCAGAATGACAGAGGTTGCTTATTAGTGAGCTGAAAACTAAAATTGTAGAATGAAGCCTTGAAACCTTCCTCAAAGTAACTTCGCGGTGGCCATGCAATGTAATGTTCCTTTCTCTGAACCCCTCCTCTTGGGATGAATTGGTAAATTGCTAAGGGCCAATGCTGGCCTTGGAGCTTGCAAGCAAATTAATTTTCCAATTTAGTCTCTTAAGGGTTCAATATGCTCTTGGGGTAAGTTGGGTATTTTTTAAAGGCTGAAGTTTCGGCTACTGGAGGATAGAGCAGTTGAAGTTCGAGCAGGATGGGGAAGCCACTCTAAGTCTCTTCATCTGGACACGAGTTCTCTGGAGGCATTAGCAGCAGTACCTCTGGGTCAACGCAGATTTACTGGATTCCAAAATCTAGCAAGGATCTGAGCTGGTTAACTCAGAGGGTGGAGCATGATGCTAACAAGACCATTTATCATTTTGGACCCCTCACAAACACACTTTAGCAGAGGTGACATTCCTTAGGCTAAATAATTGGATCCAGGGACATAACAGATTTGTTGAGAGAAAATGCGGCAGTGCCTTCACCCAGGACAGTGGTTAGGAAGCCCTGAGCATCACTGATGGATTTATCCATTCTTTTCTGAAGTGCTGTGCTCTAGGCTGGGTCCTGTTGCCACCTGCCTGTTCTCTGGTTGGCTTCTGCAGGAGGGCAGCTTACGTGTTGTCAACCAGTTAGAAAGCCAGTTCCTGTGGGTCGAGTTTAGGCCTTTTTGGCCATAGTTGAGAATTTTGACTTGGGATACTGGGTTGTTGGTGACAAATAATGTTTTCCTCTTCCCCCTTCCCGCCTGGCTCGGTTATGGGAATAGCCGTCAGTGCATGCATGTCTGTGACCAAGACCCAGCCAGAATAATGTACACAGCAGAGAGAAATAACATTCAAATGGTGGGTCACACATCTCATCTCAAGATAAGGTTCTTAGGGTTCACTGCTTTATTCAAAAGTATTTTCACTGTAGCTCCTTCATATGGAATATCAAAACTGAAGAAATTCACATGTGGAAATGCAAATAGACATTGATTAATCAAGGTAGCATCTTTATGTAAATATATAAATAAGTTTGGGCATTGAAATGTAAACTGTACAGCTAATAGACTTTTCTCCTCTGCAATGTGGGTTGCTGTCATTTCAGTAATGTGTATGTTTACAAAAGAAAAAAAAAATCTGTGTTTCGAGGTTGAAGCCTCACCTTTTTTTCTCCTTTACATGCAACCCTCTCCTCTTGCCTCTCAAGGGTTGAGGGGTCCTTTCTAACTTAGGCCAAGTAATGGTTACTTTTCGTGGTATCCTGAGGTTCAGGGTGTTTTAAGCCAGGGGTAGGTGGTTAGAGGCAGGAGTAGAAGTGAAAGGAAAGGTCTGATTCTCCTAGAGGACACAAGAAGACCTCCTTTTTCTGGAATTAGGGAATCTGCCGGAAGGAGCTGTTTTAGGCATTTCTGCTCTGAGCCTTCTATATGCAAACACTGCGGTTTTAACTACAAGCTCAGAAGTGCTGCTGTAAACGTAGCAGGGTGAGAATGAAGTTCCTGTATTTTCCTTTGAATGGTGAGTCAGGGCTTCTGGGTTCCCTTAACTTTGTGCTTGGCTCGGTAGCTTTCTGTCTCACATATCCACGTGTCCACCCTCCTGCTCATGTAGAGGGCCAGGGTATGGGGGGCCCCAGAGGAGAATGTGCCAGTGAGGCAGTGCCATGTTTCAGGTCATAGGGGCGTTGGGCTCAGCTGACCCCAACGCAGAACTTCTCCCTTTAAGAGAGATTCCAATAAATCGGTTCTTCCCTACCTTGCCAGCTTCTTCATAGGATCAGAAATCTTGCGCAGAGCCTCTGCTTGGCTGAACAGCGTGTGCGTTATCTCTTCGGTTACCTTTGCCACTGTTGAGCATCCTCAGAGTATGTCTTGCCTGGGCCATGAAGTGGAGCCTGTGGCCTTGGAAATCACCTTTTGAAGCCTTGCTCTGTGCCAGATTCTGCTCCCCAACATGAGAAATTAACAGGCACAACCCAGGATCCTTTGCTACCAGTTCTTTACTAGGGAATCCCACAGTGGCAACAGAAGCTAGGAGCCATGTGGACCTGCTTTTCTGCCAGTCTTGAAATACTTTCTGAGAAACCATCTGCTTTTGTTCAGAAGAAAGTGCTGAACATCGTTCACAGACTTCTAGGTCTGTACGCTCTTTAGGGGCGGGCATTATGATTACCATTGGCCTCCTGGGGGAGGGTTAGAAACCTGTGGCGTGACACCTGCCACTATCTCCTGCCGGGCCTCAGCCCTCGCCTGCCTAAGCAGGCCTAGTTCTCTTGTGAAGCTTTCAGCCTGATCTCATGCCACACTGTGAAATGAACCATGTGCCAGTTTGGAAATAATTGCTGACCTGAGATGCTGGCTGGGCTGCCCTGTCGTTCCTGAATAAGTCAGAAGAAATTCCAGGTGGGAGTAGAATTCAGGTTTGGGGCTCATTGGTATCCATGTAAAATATGACAAAGGCCTGTTCAAGAGGGTGTTTTCAATTCTGTAGGCTCAGCAGATGATACTACCCAGCCTTTGGGAAAATGTCCAGTTGGCCCCGGCTTAGGACTCTCCACAAGGAGTTTGAAATGGTAGGGCTTATCCCCTACCAGACTAAAAGTATGGCCCAAATTAATGTGTTTATAATTTGCTTGGCCTTTAAACATGAAACATTCCTTATGCCTGGTAGAGACCATTCCAGTGTCAGTGTCCCACCTGGGACCTGTACAGTCCTCAGTATATTATGATTGCAATGAATTAGAAGGCTTTTGCCTTCCATATCCATCATCCATTATAGCATCTGTGCTTCCGTCTGGTTAGGGGGAGGGAAGCTGAAATCATTGATGTATCAATAGAAGTAATATAGCGTAGGAACTTGCATCTATAACTTACCTTGTTTTGTTCCACTTTAAAGTCAAGACAAGAAAGTTAAGATAGCACACAGGTGCACATGCTTCCAGATGCCACATGTGAACATTTGTTGATCATGTGACTACCAATGATACTTTAACTAGAAGATAAATTAAATCTTAGCTAAATCATTGTTTTTCGTTCTGGTGGCTATGAGGATGAATTTGCTCTCAGTCTTGATACACTGAAAGCCCTTCAAACACAATAAAAGATGAAATCACTCACCTTTAAACTGAGGCCTTCAGGGAAGCTTTTGTAAAGGACAGTAATGAATTAGGCTTTCAGTTGTAAGACATCAACCCTCCAAGAAGAGGCAGAGACCTGAGGGACCATTTATTTCCCTTTGAAACTGCATAGCCCAGGGAATGGATTGAGATGCTTTCTCCAGTCCCTGTATAGGTCATCCTTGCAGAGGTAAAGGAGGAGGGGCAGGTGGATGAATAGGATAATGCTCAGCTTGGCAGTGAACTTGCCTTAGTGTGATGACAGGTCTAACATGGGCAAGACAATTAGAATGGGGACCAATATGCCAGGCATGGGCTTTTATCTCCCTAATAGATCCCAAGCTAGTAGGCTTGGATTCTGCCACATGGCCAGCCCTCCTGTCTTCTCCCCGTACCTTGTAGTTAGACCGAGGTGAGAATCCTGCTGACCCCAGTCCCGTCCTCTCTCATTTCAGGAAAACCCTTTTGTGATTCAGGTAGGGGGAGAGGAGGAGTTAAGGGCTCCATTTACTCCCAAGTCATGAATTTTTAATATTCCATTTTTATTACTAATATACCTCTCTTCCTAGAAGTTACTGGAGTATTGAGTGTTGTGGGAAAAGGCTAACTGTGAATTAAGTTAATGTTTTTCTTATAAGAAATGGAAGTTTATTTTTTTATTGATATTACTATGTGATGAACTGAGTATGCATATACTGAAATGGAAGGAAATTTTAAAACTATTATTCTAGAAGAAATGGGCAGTTTTGTAATTTGGTGGTGGCTGAGACCCCATAGAAGTTTTACTATGTAAATAATTTGGAGAGTGAATAAGGAGACTGTGCTATGAAATCTTGACAGCGTTCTTTAGGAGGCAGTCTTGACAGTCCTAGGAAGGTTGACATAAAAATACCAACCTTCAGTAAAGCTCTAGTACAAAAAAGGGTAAATGTCATCATTCTTATTTTTAGGCCTCTTTCTTGAGAGAGGTGGGAGTGGGAGGTAGTGTTATAACTGGCACTTTAATTTGTTTTTGGAACTAGAATTTAGGGGCAGTTGGATGAAATTGCAAATTTAGAAGGGGAATAGGAATTTTCTATTGCTATATAAAGAAATGATGATGGAGAAAAAAGCCTTGCTTTCCTCTTTTTAGAATTTATTTTCGACTTTTAGCATACTGTGGGGCCTTTAGAGCTAATATGATCTAAATTCAGAAAATTTAATTTTCACAGTAGGCCAGGTGTGAATTACTTATGTTTGCTGTAGAATGCTTATTTAGACTAATAATAAATTTACTTTGCTTTCTAAGGCTAGTCAGCGACTGTGGGGATGAGGCAGGATGTTTTAAATTAGCCAGAGATGATCCACAAAGTGAACAGTCCACACAGAGGTCATTGAATTGGATGGTTGCAAATATATTGACATTAGAGTGAAAACTCCTTCCTTTGGGTAAACTAAAGAAAGATAAAGTATACTAAAAAATTTTAAGATGGTGTTATACAAAAAAAAGTTTGGTTCTAACGTGTCCACAAAGACTGTCAAGTGAAGAATGGTGGAGATTCTTGGCGTTTGAGCAGCCAACCTGGATGAGTGACTTCAGGGACAGAGCAGAGGAAAGCAAAATGAATTTCCTTTATTTACCCAAAGCTTGTTGACTGAATTTTTGTATAGGTCCGGGAAAATAAGCCTAAACAAATAGTTGTAGCCTTAGAAAAACTGTTTTCCCATTTCTTTCTGAGTTAGAATCAGCATAGCCTCCCTGTCGCCTTAAATGTAAAAATCCTATTTTGATTAATACCCCAGCCTAAGAGTTATAGCAATACGAGAGACTGAATCTATTTTTGTTTTGGGTCTTTACCTCATATTATGAAATTAGTAAGACACTTCATAAATTTTGCCCTGAATACTGGTGTGCCTAGGTATGCCGTGCTCTCTCTCTGTTTCCAGTGGTGGTAATTTTAAGGCCTAAAGAAAGCTGGGGTTAATCCTGAAGCTAAGAGTAAATGTTTCTTGAATTGATTTTGTTCTGTGGTACAAATAACATCTTTGAATATCATGTCTGTATATATCTGAACCAAGTTGTGTGCAGAGAGGTTGATATAACTATATTTACAGAAAATGATTTTTACAATTAAAGTTCACATTTTAACATGAACAAGCGTGCTGCAATACCTTCTCCAGTCCAAGAAATGTGGTTTGTGGTAGAAAGGAATGGTGACCCACCCCATGAGCAGAGCCTGATGGAGGAGACTGGGGAGCTGCTACCTGTCCTTCTAGAAGCCATGGTCTGGACAAACTTTCTCCAGGTAATGGGAAACAAAGTTGGGAATAACTGTGCCACCCAGAAGAGCCAGGGCTGTGTACCCTTAATTATATCAGGAAACTTCTAGAATCCCACAGAGACCACCACCCTTTTACTTTACAAACTCTCTTATCAAAGTTCAGTTTAAAACTATGTATTTGGTATATATTTGGTGTATGTGTATATTCTAAACTTTTATTTCATTTTTAACCTCTTGGGGAGTTACAGTATGTATTTAGAACCGGTATAGAGTACATTGCTATCGGCGGTTCTCTAAATCAAATGGCCTGGATTCAAAGCCAGGTTCCTATTTTCTGTGCTATGTAACCATATATTATTACAGGCTGAGTATCCCTTATTCGAAATGCTTGGGACTTAGAAGTATTTTCAGATTTCAGACGTTTTAGGATTTTAGAATCTTTGCATTATAAATCCAAAACCCAAAATGTTTCACTGGGCACTTCCTTTAAGCATCATGGTGGCACTCAAAAACTCGGATTTTGGAGCATTTCAGATTTCACCTTTTCAGATTAGGGATGCTCAACCTGTAGCTACTTCCTAGGGTTGTTGTGAGAACTGATGCATCAGTTACATATGTGAAGCACTGGCACTTAGGAAATATAACTGCATCCAAATATGTGCAAAACAGCTATGAGGGAAAGGAAAAAAGCTTTATTTTAAACCCTATCTCATAGAAAGCAACTACGGTTTTTTTTTTTTTTTTTTTTTTTTTGAGACGGAGTCTTGCTCTGTTACCCAGGCTGGAGTGCAGTGGTGTGATCCCGGCTCACTGCAACCTCTGCTTCCCAGGTTCAAGCGATTCTCGTGCCTCAGCCTCCAGAGTAGCTGGGACTATAGGCGCATGCCACCATGCCCAGCTAATTTTTGTAATTTTAGTAGAGATCGGATTTCACCATGTTGGCCAGGCTGGTCTCGAACTCCTGACTTCAGGTGATCCACCTGCCTCGGCCTCCCAAAGTGCTGGGATTAATCTTTGCATTTGAGTGAAATTAAACTGTCAAAAAGTTTGTACTAAACAATCACCTGGGAAGGGTGGCTGACTTCCCAATGCAGATTCCTGGGCCCCATCCCCAAATTGGATTATTAGGTTCTCCTCCAGATAGCTCAGCATTCCAGCTTTGGCTGACAAGCCTCACTCAGCCGACTCTCTTTTAGTTGCACTATTAAACTTCTTCGATGCAGGCTTTATAGGGAAGGACAAGGCAAAGAACAAAGCAGTCAACAATAAGGAAACCAAGCCCTCATAGGAAAGAGCCTGAATCAAGAAAACAAAGTTTGAAACAAGGCCTATTTATATTTAAAAATGAATAAGATTCTAAAGTGGCTTCCATATCCTTCCCTAATTATATGTACCATTATGATTAGAACCACAAAATGAGCACACATAAACACACACTGGTAGCCTATCAGAGCAGAAAGCCAGATTCTGCACTGGTCCTTGATACTGTTACAGAACCAGGATATGCTAAATGCTCTCAGCTCAGGTGAAAACTTGTTTTCATATACCACAGCATCCTTCCTCCCTACCTGTGGGTGGTATGGGAGGAGTGATCTTTATGCTGATGTTTGGAACCATCTGTTATGTTTTTGCTAAAAGCAGAACTTTTACCACCTTGAAGAATACAGTGTGAAATAAGCCTTCCTTTTTGTGATCTTCATTCATGGACTTTTCATAGCTGTTCTGTAATCTACTAAAGCATTGGTCTCTCTCCATGGGATGTGTGGGCATGGTGTATGTACTCTATCTTAAAAGGGATCTGCCTGAGAGTGAGCCTGTAGCTAAGGCCTGCCAGCTCTGCTTCCATCCCCCTCGCAATCCTCCCTCATTGATCTTCCTGTGGTGCACTGCCCCCTAGAGTGTAAGAACCTCAGGGGCACTGAACACAGGAAAATGTCAGCGGTAGTAAAAGTAAATGGTGCTAATGACTGGCTGGCAAAGCCTTGGCAAATCAGGTGGATTTTAGTTCTCTGCTTTCAACAGACTAAAGGATAATCTAATCAAATTGTTAGTTGATAGATCATCATTAATAATTCTTGATGACAGAGCACTGTGATCTTTGTCAAAATTCCAAAGGAATCCAAAGAACTGTATAACATTGTTAACGTAATTTGATTCCATGGAATTTATGTGCTTATATCTATAAAGAAATGAAACAAGGAATACAGCTGAGGTTGAACCCCATCTCAGCTGTAAAACACATTCATGTATTCTAGGATAAATGAACTAATTAGGATAAAGAACATTCTAATAAAACAACTTTTAATCATCAAAGAATTATATTAATACCGTTTTCATTATATACCAGTAATTACGATAACATTGGTTCTGGACTGAGCTAACAAACACTTAAGAGCTAAAAAAAACTTATTCCATTTATATTTTTTGTTGACAAGATAATGGGGTGAATGATTAAAAGATATCAGGCACGATAGATTACATTATGATAGGATTCTTGGCTGAGAAGTGGTATGGAAATACAGAAGGAGAAAAGCCAATTTGAAATGTTCAACTACTACAGAACTAGCTCATTTATTTTTATAAATGAATGAAGGGTGTCAAATTGTTGTGATATTTAAATTGTACTGGATATGTTTAAAATAGTGATGTAACAGTTTTTATTTTAAAATACCAATATTTACACGACACCAGCAAATACATACTTTGTCAACTATTTAACTTTCCATGAAAAATTTTAGATGTCAACTTAGATGGGTGAGGGGATACATGATTTTTCAAAATGCTTTTGGGGGCACATGAGCAGAATGCTTTGTGGGCCACTGCTTTAAAACTTATTTCTCCAAGTACGGTTGAGGGACAACTTACAGAATCACTTGGGAAGGGTGGGTGACTTTAAAAATGCATATCCCTGGGCCCCATCCCCACATTTGGGTTATTTGGTTTGGGGTGGACCCCAAATCAATTTTCAACATGTACCCCAGGTGGCTCTCATGCAAACCATTTAGGAAGCACTACTTAAAAAAATAAAAACTAGCATTTTCCAGTATTGTAGCCATGGCTGAAGAGGGAAACAACCTCACATACCTTTCTGGACTGAGGATAGAACTGAAATAAAAGCTAAACAAACAGGAGCCGGAGCTCACAAAATAGCAGCACCCGTGGAGGAGCCTAGAAATAGGAAAAGGTCACCAGGGAAGGAGTGCACTTTCCTGGAATTCCTAGCACGGTCAAAGAACAGAAGTGGAAGGGCCTAGGCAGGCCAAGCCCACTGTGGGCTCCGCACTGTGGTTGCACTTTGGAATAAAACAAGAAAGTCCATTTCCATCTTGAACCAGCCTGAGAAAAGTCCGTGTTTAGGAGGGCCGACCGTCACACCAAAATAAAACATGCGCTAAAGGAAGCTGATTGCAAAGCAGGTGACAGAGCACACTTTGGGAAGCACTGCTGGAGTCGGGGCAGAGGGGTACTTGCCATGAAAATGCCCTGGGGACCCTCTGACGACACTGTTGGGATGGCTGAGGCACCTGTTCCCTTTTGGTCCCACCGGTGGCCTAAAGTGTGGTCTTAGAGCTTGTCTTCTGCTGCTCACTGGGTGGGGCTTGTGAGCATCTGTTCTCTCTTCCTAGGATCACAGAAGAACTGCAGCTTCCTGGGGAGCAGTTTCACCTCCACAGGCATCGCTTCATACTCCTCACTGTCAATGCTAAAAGAGCCCCCTGCTCCCTGGGGAGAAGAGAATATTCAGAACAGCTCAAACCCCCATCAGTGGCCTACTGGAGTTGGAGGTCTCACAGCAGCACCAGAAGAAGTTCATCATGGAAAGCAACATCCTCTCTTGAAGAGTCATCCTAATGTTCTTTTACAAAAAAAAAATTCAGTGCCTACTATGATGGGCACAGTGCTGGTTCTGGAAACATCCTAATTCTACCATCCATGAAAAAGGATTTATTTTCTCTTTTTGGCCCCTATCTCCTCCCAGAGTATTTTGGGATTTGAACAACATGGTTATAATTTTCAAATATGTATTAATGTATTAAAAGGCAAGGGTCCTGCCATGTCTTTTAAGGAACTCATATACATAGTCCTGTATTATGCTAATCCTTCTCAAATAAAAATAAAGACAGCTGATTCTCTTATCACAAGCTATTATATCTGCTGGATCATTTTCATCATTCTCTAAGACTTGCTTAGCTTGATATACCTAAGGTATATCATCATTAATATCATTACAGAGTATATGAAACCCTTCCATAACTCATGCATTTAATTCAACATTTATATCGAAACTGTGATGCCAGTCACTATGGGGATACCTTCTGTTTACCTATAGTCTTGTCTGAATACAGTAATATCATGGCCACATGTCTTCAAAGGCATGAAGAGCTTCCTTTTTTTCTGTATTGCCAATTGAATAACCTCCCAATTCCAGATTCTATTTCCAATTTTTTTCGCTTACATAGGTTATTCTAAGCATGGCATTTCATAATACAGAAAAATTCAGTGTTGAACTGAAAACTGCTTCCAGATCCTTCATAAAAAATGTTAAAGTAAAAGCCACTATTAACATTTGCCAGCTAGACAATTCTCTATATGTCTTAATGTAGTAACCTGCATTATTTACATATAGAAAAATAAAAAGAGACCTAAAACTCACTTTAGGGAAGAACCTTACTTTGAAAACGATGGGAGTCTTCAGAAGTCCAACTCTAAATCCATGACTCCGAAGGGGATTCTGCCATCCTTTTCAGCTCCCCGCTACTATGACCCAGAGCCTGGCAAAATGCTTGGCACACAATACATGCCTAAGTGTGGGTCAGCTAACAGGAAGGATGGGACACCGCAGAGGGGCAGGCCGATGACGAACAAATCAAATGCTGTGACTACCGACTCCTTCCCCACTCACCTCCGGGATAAGCAAAGTGCACTGGCTGGCTTGGAGACACTCCGTGCCCTCGGCGTGCAGCTTGGGGTTTCTCACCTTTCGACTTCTGTGGGCACAGGAAAAAGCAAGCCTAAGACCAGTGATGGCAACTGCACTAGATTGCAACAATGTAGCAACTTCTTTCCCCCTTTTTATGAGCTTACATAAGTGGACAGATGGTCTATTAAGCCATAGAGTTCTGTAAATAATTTTTCCAACAGTGATTCTTGCTTAGCATTGTGATACATTCTAGACTGAATGTAGAGAACTGGGAATGAAGTTATGACTTTCTCCGAAATGCTCTTAATTTGATTTAAAAACAATCCTTCCACATGTACTGAATTCGTAGATTGTTAGTCTCAAATTTAAAAATCAGAATGAAATTCTTTAGGAAAAGTACTAAACTTCTGGTATTTGGTACTTCTTATGATTTATTACTTGGAGAAAATATTTTTACTTTAATGTAGATATTTCTTTTATGTATATGAACAACTAGTCTTAGAAGTTCTGATAACCCTTCCTATCTGTGGGTCCCACTCCTGTGGATTCAACCAACTGAGGATAGAAAATACATATTTTTGCACCTGTCCTGAATCCGTACAGACTATCTTATCCCCTAGAGAATACAGTACAGCAACCATCCACATAGCATTTACATTATATTGAGTATTATAAATAATCTAGAGATGATTTAATGTGCATAGGGAGGACGTGCCTAAGTCTATGCGAATACCATGCCACTATATAGAAGGCACTTGACAACCTGTGGATTTCGGTATCTGAGGGAGGTCCTGGAACTAATCCCCCAAGGATACCGTGGGATGACTGTATTTATAACACGGTCTACTTGGCATACCATATATACCTTGACTGAGTGACTGGAGTAAAATTTCCAGCGCATATACAGACACACACTCCACCTCATGCAGATGTATCTTTTAGGCAGTGGAAATACAATAAAAGCTAATCCAAGTAAATCAGTCTATTATTTATCATTTATTAACGACAGTAACTCTACGAAACAGTATCAGAGTTTTCTAATGCAACTTCACAATGTTCTCTTCAGATATCCAGAGGAAACAGACATTACTTGATTTCACTTCCTGTAGAGAACAGAAGGACACTGGCTGCCACTGGTGCTAACAATGCAGAACACAGTCACTTCGTCTAACCTTAGCAATAGAATTGGGGTCTCTATTTCTGGATACCAGTATCATAAAGGAGATTTGAATATTGCTGGTCTCACTGGCCAGACTGTCAATGAAGATTGTGTGATTTCTGGACATTCCGTAGAAGGAACAGGATTTTCCCTTCTTTTTCCTATAGATACAGCAAGAAAATCAAAGGCTGCAGAATCAGCTATTCAGTCTCTGAAGAATTTATGCCAAAGGCGAGAACAACAAACTTATGTGCCCATGTAGATAATGAAGTAGCCATGGAGACCAGGCCGCTGCAGCAGAAATGTGTGATCCCTAAATGGGCACGAGAGGGAGCTCTGAGACAAAGCACAGAAAAGCAGAGCTGAGCAGATTACCAGTTGGCATGGGAACACACCAGCTCCTCAGATGCTCTGAAGGAGGATTTATAGTGTTCTTAACCAATAAATTCTGGCAGAGGTAGGACTTAACAAATCACAGGACTTAGAAGGGTATTCTGTATTGGAAAAGGGAAAAAGGCCTGGGAAATGTCCAAGGTACTCAATACCTTTTCCAGTTTTTCATGAAGGCCCTGGGAATAGGAGGACATGGTGAACTGACATAAATAGTAATGGATACTGTGAAGTGCTTCAAAATATAAAAAGGCTTGACACACATTCTCTTACTCAAGGCTGAAAGCCAGTCCTGAGATCGGCAGAGATGATTATTTCATTCTGTAGACAGGGAAAGGATTCAGAGATGCTAAATGATCCAAGGCATGACTGGGTAAGTGGCAGAATCAAAATTTGCATTCAGCTCTTTGACCCCAAAACCAAAGTTCTTGATGCTGTGTCATGCTCCATTGAATTCTTTGGTTTCAATTGAAAAACAAAGACTGCTCTTACATTCTGATCCCCACAAAATGAACAGTGATGGGCAGCATAGGAGAGGGGCACTATACATGTCAGCCCATAGGAAAGAAATAACATCGAAATTCCCAAACAAGACAAGGCTTTGGCTGGATTTCTGTCTTAGACTTCATGGGGCACTCTGAATAGTAAAATCTGAGAAAATCACAAGCCTCATTTCCTGTGAACCCCAGTCCACTTACCCTATAGTTATAAAGTCTCCTTTGCTGATGGTGTCGGGTTCAATGCAGATATTCAGAAAATCTTCTTTGCTCTAAAAAGGTTAAGAACACTAACGTCATTACTCTTAAAATTTGGCTAATGCAGCCTGTTGTCATCCTCAGCTTTGATGGTTCATAGTTTGAAGCTATTTATAGATAGGGGACTCTACTTGTAGTGATTTAATTCCAAACCTATTTTCAGTCTTTTTTTTTTTTTCACTAAGAGCTTTACTGAGGTATAATTTATAGAAAATTCATCTCCATTGCTTGGCTTTTTTTACTACATAAGCAAACAGAAAACTCAGAGTGGGAGGTTCTGGACGTTCTGTCACTCACTAGTAATTATTAGCTGTTCTAGTCTCTAGGATTACTTCCCTTGCAGGCCAAGCTTTCAGCCCATCCCAGCAATCTCAGTGTTCACTGTACATCAGCTTCACATCACAGCGTGGAATCAGCTGCTTGGTGTGGAGAGCCGAAGTGCCTGTGCTCCTTTAATGCTCTACATACAAATTGGGTGTGTAACCAGAGTTGAAAAACAGCAATCCATTTATTCTATGGTAATGTTTAAAAACTTTCCATTTCCAGCCACAGAAAGCTCTGGATGATTTGAGCTACAACAAAATGGCTATAAAAACAGACTTGGTTCTTGGACCACTTCCCATAATTTGCTATCAGTCAGTGACTAGCCATACAAACCTAGCCCTCTGTAAATCAATCCCACAACTTCTATGTCAGCTTCAAATAGAGGTCTTGTTTCTTTTGGGGTAGGTTCAAAATCTTCAGGCCCAGGATTTGAGGCCTCTGAGAGCCTTAAAGCCTTTGCCTAAGATTAAAGGGTAACTAACAAAGAACTGTCAACTAAGAATTACAAAACTTAAAGTGGATGACTTTGAAAGTTCACCTTTTATTTAACTACTTACTGAGTGCCAATCATGCACCATGAACCCACGGAGCTTGGGTTACACCAATGAACAAAACCCACATGAATTTCTGCCTACAAAGAACTTACTTTCTACTGTAGAGACTGGAGGGAATAGATCGATCATAGTAAAACAGTAAATTATAAACTCTGTTAGAAGATAAGGATGCCAAAACTATATTAGAGTTCATTAGAAAATAAGATCAAAGAAGCAGAGCAAGGAACATGAGGTGGCGCTGATGGCAGTGGCTGCATTATAAAAAAGGGGGTCCCGTGGAGAAGCCTTGGAGAAGAGACCTGAAGGAGGTGAGGGAGTCAGCGATTTGGCCATCCAGGGCAGTGGTTCTCAAACTTTAGCAAGTGTCACTGTAGCGCAGGTAACACTCAGACTCTGGTTTTTGTTTGTCAACTAAAATAATTTTTGGCCAGGCGCAGTGGCTCACACCTGTGATCTCAGCACTTTGGGAGGCCGAGGTGGGCGGATCAGCTGAGGTCAGGAGTTCGAGACCAGCTTGGCCAACGTGGTGAAACCCCATCTCTACTAAAAGTACAAATATTAGCCGGGTGTGGTGGCAGGCGCCTGTAATCCCAGCTACTCGGGAGGCTGAGGTAGGAGAATTGCTAGAACCCGGGAGGCAGAGATTGCAGTGAGCCAATATCACGCTATTGCACTCCAGCCTGGGTGACGAGTGAAACTCCATCTCAATCAATCAATAAAAATAATTTTTTTTTAACTCAGACTCTGGCCCCATCCCAAGTTTCTGGTTCAGTAGATCTGGGGTGAGGCCCATGAATTTTCATCTCGAGCAACTTCTATGTGACACTGATGTGCTGATCTAAGGACCGGACTTTGAGAACCCCTAATCCGGGGATGAGCAGTCCACACAAGGGGAACTACTGGGGCAGAGGCCTTCAGGTGGTGGTGGGGGAACATGTCTGACAGCAGGGAACAGCAAGGAAGCCCGTGTGGCTGGAGCAGAGCAAGTGGCAGGGACAACAAGTGAAGACAAGGAAGAGAGGAGCTACATCAGCAGAGCCTCATAGACCATGGCGAGGAAGCTGGCTTTTAGGCTGAATGAATCAGCCACTGGAGGGTTCTAAGGAGGGAAATATGTTCTGGCTTCATTTCAATAGGATCACTCTGGCTGCCGTGTTGAGAATTAAGACAGGAGTAGTATTGGAGAGGGAGACAGTGGGCTAGGAATTAACATTATAGATAAATGTGTAAGAATGATCCAGGGTTCAGGAGCTCCCAGGAGCAATGATCTGCTCTGACAACAGGACATTGAGAGGTAGGGCTGGGGGGTAGTTAGAGAGGAGGAGGAAGAATGGGTTAAAGCAGTGACGAGTCAGGAGGACAACCACCAAGTCACCAGGCCCAGCATACAAGGGGAGGAAAAGAAAGAAAACACAGCCACTGCTTAAAGCCTGTGGGAAAGGAAGCGCCCAGGGGAGAGCCGCGCTTCAGCTAGAACAGAGTCGGGAAATATTTTCTGTAAAGAGCCAGAGAGTGAACACTGTAGGCTTGCAGACCACGAGGTCTCTCTCACAGCTATTCAACTCAGCCATGGTGGCTGAAAGCAACCAGAGACTACACTCAAATGAATTAGCATGCCTGTGTTCCAGTAAAATTTGACTTAAAGACACTGAAATTTGAAGACAATTTCCACACGTAACAGAAAAATAATCTTCTTTTGATTTTTTTCAATGATTTAAAAATGTAAAAAACATTGTTAGCTTCAAGGCTGTACAAATACAGGCAGCAGGATAGTCGGGCCTGTGGGTTGTCCTTTGCTGACCCCTGTTCTAAAGCTTTGTTCTGGAGGCACAATTAAGTTACTATAAAGAAACTGTGGTTCTTTGGAGGTGAGCCTTTAGCTTTGTTAACAGGGAACAGGGCAGCCTTTAGTCTAGAATTAATTTTGACTCACTAGTGAGGCAATACCTTTCCGAGGACACTACCCAATGCTCCATGTCTGAAGAGGATTTTCTACTCTAATTGGTTTGAACACGAACTATTCCTGGCTTTGTGAGAGGACTGACCCTCCTGAGACTGTCCCGCCTGCTCACTGGTAACTCAACCTCCATCTTGGGTGGTGGTTTCTCACATGCATGCACCTGTCAGTACTCAGCTGAAGATTCCAGAGGAAACCTCCGTAAACCTCTAGCTTGGTTCTGGGTGCAGCTCTCCTCTCCATGTGGCTCTCTTGTATCCTGCCTTGCAATTCTAGCTGCCTTGATTTCTCAAAATTCTCAAAGACCCCTCAACTGAGGTGGGGCACGGGCTCTGTGTGGGCTCCCTCTCAACAGGCTGTGGCCTCTCTCCAGCAGTCACCTGGGGCAAGCGTCAGGCTCACCGTGTTCAATTCCTTGCTCTCTGGACTCACTGTCCTATGCTGCTTGTCTCATACCAATGTCTCATATAGTTGTTTCATAGATTTTGTCCAATTTTTAAGGTGTTTAAGGTATAAAGCTGGTGCTTTTTGCTACATCTTGGCCAAAAGTCTCACATTAACATTCAAAAATCAATTCATTTTATTGCTTTGACAGATTAAATGAGGAAACTTTATTATCTCAATAGATGCTGGAAGAGTACTTGATAAAATTAAATATCTAAGATATTTAACATGAAAGATAAAAATGCTTAGCAAACTGGGAATAGAAAGGAACTTCCTTAATCTGATAAAGGGTATCTATAAAAAAAAAAACACACACACATTAAATACAAGAATGAAACAATGAAGACTTTCTCTCTAAATCAGAAATAAGAAAGACGATGGGGACTCCTGTTATTGCTACTTCTATTTAACCATGTACTGAGGTCCTAGTCAGTGATCTAAGTAAAATGAAGGATTGTAAGGATAAGTATTTGAAGAGAGAAAACAAAACTTGTACCATTTGCATTGGCCATGACTAAATCTGTAGAAAATTTGAAAGAATTCATTGAAAGAAAGTTAGAATAATTAATAATAATTTAATTAGGTTGCTGATTCAGCATTGATACAAAAAATCAATTGTATGTCCATCTACTAAATCAGATAGAAAATGAAATTTTAAGAGATATTATTTAGAATAGCATAAAAATTAAGATAACTGGGAATATATCCAGCAAAAGACAGGATATTCCAGAGAAAACTATAAAACTTCATTGAAAGACACTGAAGACCTAAATAAATGAAGAGATATACCCCGTTCATATGCTAGAGGAGTCAATATGGTAGAAATGTCATTTCTCTCCAAATTGATCTATGGGTACAATGCAGTGAGATCAATATTATAACATTTTTATGTGGAATTTAATAAAATAAACATTCTAAAATATTTATAGAACTCAAATGAGCTAAGAACAGCCAAGAGACTGTGTAAAAAAAGAGAAAAACAGAACTTATTATAAAACCAAAATAAGAGAAGCAGAGTATTAGTATAAATATGAGAAAATGGAACAACAATAGAAGAGACTAGAAACATTTACATGTATATAGACATGATATACGGCAGAGGTTTATTGAAGATCAATGGGGGAAAATGGAGATTTCAATAAATGGTGCTTGGACAACTGGCTTTCTATTTGGAAAGAACATAAAATGGGAGCTTTTCCTGCATCATTCACAAAACTCACTTATAAGTGGCAGTATTTCCTTTTTAAAGAAAAATGGAACTATGTTGCAAATCTTTTCACCTATTTTTCCCATGTCAATAGACAGAAAATAATACATATATAAAATAGATATGATTTTTAATAAATGTACCAAAATTTATTCAGTCTGATTAGTTCATTGCAAATATTTTACTATTATACGGTGAGCACAGTTGTATAAGAGATCCTAATTTTCACATATTCTACACTCCTACAGCTTCTTTCATACACTGAATGTGCTGCTTTTAATAAGTGAACATTTTGAGCTATTACACGGCAGCTACATTGCCTCTATTGTATTGCATTCGCTTTTATTTTTATGAAGAATTGTGCAAAAAAGAAACAAATGAATTTGCTAATACTAGTGATAAGCAGCACAGTATTGTATACTTTTATAATAGGCACAAAGATAAAAAGCACTTGGCATTGTGAGTGTGGCTAATCTTGAGCGAAATCACATACTCACTGAACTTAATCCATTCACTGGTACTCAGTCATCAGAGAAAAGAACAATGGTAAAGAACATGAACAAAATACTTGGAATACATACTATTAAAGGCTTGGTATAAAGGAGATGTATAATTACAAATGTTATCTTTCTCTTTTAAATTCCTCTGGAACAGAATCTTTTTTTTTTTTTTTTTAGCATTCACATATCCACTTTCACCAGTGTTTTTCAGATTTCCATTATGTAAAAAAGGACTGCCTACATTATATATTCATCAGGTTATTTCAGTAGGATAAATTCCTAGAAATACAGTTAATAGGGCCGAAGGTATGCATATATTTTAGACACCTCATATATACTATACCAAATTGCTGAGACAGGATGTTCCAATCTATATTCCCATCAGAAACACACACCACCACTAAGCTTTTTTTTTTTTTTTTTTTTGAGACAGAGACCACTAAGCTTTTAATCTATAACATGCTTTTTAGTCATGACAATTCAATGTTACTATTTTAATTTGCATTTCTTTGCTGAAATCACTGTCTCCTTACCTACAAAATGCAGATACAGATATCTACCTATAAGGATTACATAATATTATGTAAAATTCTTAGGACAGTGCCTCACATGTAGTAAATAGTCAGCAAATATAAGCTATTTTTTCATATGCTTATTTCTTTTATGAATTTTCTATTCTTACCCCTTGCTCACTTTTTATATTAGTCCTTTGCCCATTTCTCATTGCTTTATCCTAAGAGCTTGTTATAAGGAAAGTGAATTCCTGGTCTATCACATGCTAATATTTTTCCCAATATGTCATTTAAAAGTTTGTTTAGAATGTCGTTTTAAATAAAAAACAAATGCATCAATATGATTTTTGCCTTAAATGTCATGCTTAGAGAGCCTTGTCCTCCTTAATTTTATACTGATAATCACTTAGATTTTACCCTAATACTTTTTTTTAATTTCGAACTTCTATTTTAAGTTCAGGAGTACATACACAGGATGTGCAGCCTTGTTACATAGGTATAAACATGTGCCATTTACCCTAATACTTTAATGATTTTATTATTTTACATTTAGTTCTTTAATCAAACTAGAATTTTTTTATAGGGTGAAGGGAGCTATGTTTTCCAAATGTTTTGCAATGGACATGCATTATTTTCATAGTTAGAAAACATCTCAATACTCTGAATATTAATATTAGAATCAAACTTATCACTCTATTAATATTGGAATCAAACTTTTCACGACATTCCAACTCCATCTGCTAATTTTCAGACTGGCCTAGACAACTGAACAGACTAATTTGCATACAAGCTGAATGTAATTAGTCCACAGTTAACAATTACTTTCCTATTGGCATTCTCATTGATATAAATTACCAAGGTTTTCTCTATACTAGGGTCAGTAAACTTTTTCTGTAAGTGATAATAAACATTTTAGGCTTTGGGCCATACAATCTGTCACAACTACTCAGCTCTCCCCTGTAGCACAAAGGCAGCCACAGACAATATATTTGTGAATGAATATGGCTGTGCTCCAATAAAACTTTATTTATGGATACTGAAACTTGAATTTTACATATTTTTCTGTTCACAAAAATTATTCTTTTGATTTTCTTTGTATCATTTAAAATTAGAAGATTCTTGGCTTCTGGGCTATACAAAAACAGGTGGCAGACCAGTTTGCCAATGCCTGCTTTATTTCAATACTTTTGGGTGTATCGTCTATAGTAGCACCACCCAACAGAACCTTCTGCACTGACGGACAGGCTGTATACCTGTGCTTTCCAATATGGTGGCTACTAGCCATATGGCTGTTGAGCGCTTGAAATGTGGTGAGTGTGACTTAGGAACTAAGTTTTGAATTTTATTTAATTCTAATTAATTTAAATTTAACTAGCCACATGTGGCTAATAGCTACCATATGGGATAGTGCATACCTATAGCCTGGGCCTAAATAAATCATATGTAGATATAGATACAGATGTATGTGTGTGGGTATTTTTCTCCTGAGGATCTAATTTGACATATTTAGTATAGTCACAAAAACCGTGGATATTTACTCAAGTAAAAGTTCCACAATTTTTTTCCAGTGACAAATGGGAATAGCTAATTTTCATTTCTAAAGCTCTCTTGCCCTAAGTTCTCTGAATGCCAATTAAGCAATGAGCAGAACATGTGATCAGAGCCCCAGAAGCATTTATGCCACTCCTGCAGGTGGCAGCTTCTCCTCATTGCTGTTATTCCTTAAAGGCACACCACATCCTCTTTCTCCTCTCCCTGCCCTCTCTATCTTCACAGGGTAAAAATAAAAATAACTGAATTAGTGGGAGAGGACTATAGCTATTGTCACTTTTCTTAGGTACCAAATGCTTTTCTAATAAAAAAGTACACTTACTGTCGGGTCAAGCTGATTGTTCCGTGTTGTGATGGACAGTTCAATGGTGGACAGCTGCACATCTTTCCAGACCTCTGGGCTCACCTCTTGGGAAAGGGCTGTGGGAATCCATTAGATACAGGTCAGTTTCTTCCATTAACATTTCACCACCCACCGCAGACGGCTAGCTGCTAGCTGCTCAGCTCAGCTTCTCAACCTTTCTACTGACTCTGCCTTCATTTTATTTCATGCTTCTTATACAGAGGTAAAAATGCCATCTCTGTGCCTAAAACATCGCTACCAAAAGCAGTCACATTAACAGAAAGACTGTGCAGAGACTGCTATGCCCATTGATGGCACATTGCTTGGGCCTGCTCTGGTGGCACACAGAAGGATGAATTCAATGATCCCTGAAAGGCTTCTCCTGCTCTAGTTAAGTCTCTAAAACTGATTTTGGAGGTCTACTTTAGGGCACTTCTGAACTGCCCAGGGCCCTCCAATCTTCAGTCGCCACATTGCTCACCATCCTGTGGTTGTGCCCAGTAGGATGCAAGCCTTCGTAATATTCTCCTGTACAAAGAAGGCCTTTGTACAGGGGTCTCCTCTGGTTCACTGGGAGGTCTCTCTGTAGGTCCCGTGTATGAGATAGAGGCTTGATGAGTCTGAGGCCACTCCTTTTAATGTGGAGAGAGAAAAATTTTGTTATGCATATACAATTCCACTCTGGGAGTTTCTCTCTGCAAAAGTTATTTATTTGTCTACCTATACCTGCTAGAAAGTGAACTAATAATCTCCTCTTACTGGATGGACTGCTAGTTTGGAGCATGGAATCCTCAAGCTTTCTTTTCCTCTTAAAGCTACATCTTAAAAACGATGAAGTCAGCAAGTACTGCCTCCATTGCTCCCCCTAAAATGGGCTAACCACCACCATTTACACTTGTCCAAAAAGAGGGTGAATGAACATAGGGTCATCCATAATAAGTTTATCTTTGGCTTACAGATGGTGATGCAAAATGAAACTGAGGAAATCCAGCTGCATCAAGTACCTACCTCACTTCTGGAATCTTATTCCACACACAGGCCAGAATGGTTTAGCCCAGGCTCACAATCCAGCCCAAGGCTTCTCACTTCTGCTTCAAAGCCCATCACCCTCACACTCTTAATTTTTTTTGTCTTCTACATCCTGGCATCCCAAGTCCAGTGTCATCCTGGATCACATCCTGACCGCATGAATAATTAAAACCCTACCCCAGCCTCTCAGCCCTTGACATCACCTCTGATTCACCACATCCACCCATTTCCATGGCCACATCCTGGCCCCTAATGTCACCCAGAACTATTCCACTTTGGAAGTCTAAAACCCTGAGATCCTACTCTCTAATCACATCCCATATTCTGGTTGATTCTTTTGTGCCCATTGTGTCTCTTGGGGTGAAATGCCTCCCTGTTCTCAAGTTTCCAGGTGGTGAATTACAAAGCAGTAGCAATACTGGCTTCTCTCACTCCACCACTGACTCCTCCCCAAGTCTAGAAGGACCAGTGCATGGATCCAGCCCTTTCCTTTCTCTCTGACAGCAGCTGTCCTTGTCTCAAACGTTCACTGCTTCTTCTAATTTTCATGTGGTGAAAATTAGCTTCTTCTGGTGGTCTCTGCCCTGAAGGAGCTGTTTCAATGTACACCTTCAGTTCACAGTGTTAGGAGATCAGATAGAGACCACATATCTGTGCTTTGTCCTCCACTCCTGCTGACATTTATAAAGATGACATTTTGATCTTCATCTGCCTAGTTCCTGCATTTGTTTTCATACCTTGGTTCAAACTAAAAAGAGGAAGAGAGGGGTTTTATTGTGGGCCCCTGAAGACCTAACTGCATGAAGTTTTCAATCACATTGAGGATTCTGCTCCCTGACCACTCTTTTTCCCTCAGTGCCAAACTGATAGTCAGTTACTTTCAATTGCTTGCTTTTTCCACTTACTCTTGGCTTTCCTGTGTCTTTATTCTTCTACAATATGTCCTAAAAAGCCCCAATTCTGGATCAGCCTTGTCACTAAGTTCCTGTACTCTTACATCATGGCTCAGTATTACTAGAGGAGAAAATGATACTCCTGCTGAGTATTAATACAGGGAAAAGCAGTCACCCAAAGGAGCATTCATGTCTACAAATTGTTAGCCTCAGGTCTTCAGTGCTACTTGATAATCCTAAGCCTCCTCCCACATTCATCTTTCTTCAGGATACCCCGTACCACTACCCACCGCCTTTCTGCCAGGATCACTTTGCTTCCTACACTTCAGTGAGAACATCAGGGACATCGGTGAGAATACCTTAACTTTCTCTAATCTCATTTTCATCTGGACCTACCCTTTACTCCTCTCCTGTATCAATGAAAAAAGGTGTCTCTTGTCCTGTCCAGGGACAATCCAGTACTCTAGATCCCACACCCTTCTACCTGCTCTTGGATTTTGCCAATTCAGTCATGCTTTCTGTCTCCCTTCTCACCTCCTCACATTCTTTTCTTTTTCTTCAGTCTAGAAACACATGGATATTCTCCACTTTTAAAAACTCCATATTGACCCCATGTTTCTCTCAGCTTTTGCCTTCCCTATCTCCTTCTCTTCAAAGTCAGGTTTCTTGAAGGAGTAGCCTGTCCTTGCTGTCTCCACTTCTTTACATCACTTTTACTTCTTGACTTTCTTCAATCTGGCTTCAGCCACCACACTTTGGAGGCTGCCCAGTGTTTGGAGGCTGCCAAATTAGATGGATACTCTCGTCTGTATATTTAAAGTCTTTGCTTTTGATTCTCAAAACCCTTACTTTTTTCTTGAAATTCTCTCTTCTACTGGCTTCTATGTTAGTATTCTCTCCTGCATTTTCTCTTAGTACTTCTCAGTCATTTTTGGTGGTTCTTTAAATGTTTATGTCCCTTAGGGATATTGCTGGCCATCTGTACTCAATGGTAATTTCACCCAACCCATGGTTTCAACACCGCTCACACGCTTATGACATTTGAATCTGTTTCTTTAGTCCAGACCTCTCTGCTGAATTCCAGACCTAAATCACAATTGTATCTTTGCTTGTCTGTACCACAGGTATGTTAAACTCTACATAGATTAAACTGAAAATTTCATCTCTCTTCACAAACTTGATTTACTCTAGTATTATCAACATCAGTGGAAAACTCCAGTTACCAAACTCTAGTCCCTCATACCAGAAATCTGATAAACCTACATTCTTCTGACTTTTGAGGTTCTAACTTAACAGTTCTTTAATCTGTCTTCTATTGTCAATACTCACTGTTACCTCCTTAGTCTATATGTCACTTCCCACCTGACTACTTTAACAATCTTCTATCTCATGTCCTTGCCTTGAGCTACCCACATCCTGTTTTTCTGTTTAGAAAAAAAACAATTTTTCTAAGATGCAAATCTGCTCATGTCATGCCTCTGCTTAAGACTCAATAACTCCCCATTGCTTTAAGGATAAAAGTCAAATTGCACACCAAAACCCGCCATAACCTGCCCTTACCTAACCCACTGGCTTCACTTCCTGCCATTTTACTGCATTAATCATAATTAAGGGCCATGTCACACCACTGTGACTTCACACAGCCTTTAAATGTTTCAAAATTTAGTGTAAGTGTCACCTCCGCTGGGAAGATTTTCTGACCCTCATTAGATTTGGATGCCCCTCCTCTCTGCTCCCTTCTTAGTCTTTCTATCTTTCTCTCACAGCGCTTGCCAAACTGCTGATTTACCTACACTTCCCTCCCAGCATCTGAATACTTCTTGAGGGCAGGAAACCTTTCCCATTTGACTTTGTATCCCAAGCATATATCAACTATTGTTTGCTGAATAAATAGTGGAAACAGTTTATATTCCATTTAAATATGTAGCTACTCTGTTTCTTCCTAAATGCACTCACAACTCCACCAATGAAATTATTCCCTCGAGGAATAACCGATTTTACTAATCCAGTTTGCCCTTTGTATATAGAGACCTTGCCCTGCCAAGTTCATTTTTAAAATCATATACATTTACTTCTAGTAGTTTAGTGATTTTAGGGTTTTACATTTAATTTTTTAATCCAGCCAGAATTTTTTTAAAAGGTAAAGGAAGCTATGTTTTCCAAATGTTTTGCAAGGAACATGTATTACTTTTATAATTAGAAAAACACTCAGTAACTCTGAATATTAACATTGGAACCAACCTTCTCACTACATCCAAACCCCATCTGCCAATTTTCAGATTGGCCAGCCAAACTATCAATATACCACTTTGATTTGCATAACAGCTGAATATAGTCTGTAGTCCACAGTTAAAGATGACTTTTCTATTAGCATTTTCACTAATAAAAGTTGTTAGGCTTTTCTCTATGCCAGTATTTTTTATTGTATCATACAGAGTAGCACTGCCCAACAAAACTTTTTCTGATCATGGAAATGTTCCATATCTATACTCTCCAATACAGTAACCACCACCCATATTTAGCTAGTATAGTTTGAAACCTACTGATATAAACACAAACCTGTACAATTAGATATTATATATTCAGATACAAGTCTTCAATTCATTTCCAGGTACTAACATAGACAAGCATACAAATAATCAGTGAGATATATGTCATTATGTTCAAGGTCTGTCGGGCAAGAGAGTGAATTAATAGCAAAGGGAAGTAGAATGCTTAAGAGAGATTAAATATGGGTTTGGTAGTAGAGGGAATGAATTGGTAGATGAAGGGTGATTGCTTATCAAAACAGGAATGCATTTTGTAATTGTATTTAATCAAACATGCCCTGTTTTAGTGTTGAAGCATGCCACATTAATCTGTAGCAAGGAATTAAAAAAAAAAAACCAAATATATGCATTACAGAGAAACAACAAAATAACACAGCAAATTTCTACACTGTAAATCACATTTACCTTAAGAGTGCTGAAAAAATGGGCTGCTTTGATTTTTAGAGGCCCAAGATACCAGTACCTGTGAAAAGACCAAGATAAAAATCTGATAAGAATATCAAAAGAACTATCATATGATAGATACCATTCATGGCAGACAATACATTAGAATTACATCTCTGCTATGAGTGGCTATTCTGGTAGCTAGGAGGTTATGGCTTAGTATAAAAGAGTATTACATTCAATTTTAAATCCACATTTCGATGCCTTGTCAAGTTATATGTAATTAGTTATGCAGTAAAGATTCTTGCAATTTATGAGAGATATATAACCAGGCTCCTTGAGTCACTAAATTCACAACATCCTTTAAACACATCCCTTAAGCCATAGAATACAGTTCAGTATAGAGTTGTCCCTCAGTCCAAAGTCTTCAGATGTTCAAGTCCCTGATATAAAATGGCATATTTGCACATAACCTATGTACATTCTCTTGTATATTTTAAATCATCTCTACATTGCTTATAACACTTAACAGAATGCCTACACATCACTTTATTTGCACGGATTCAACACAGCACTTGGTGTGCAGCCAATTCCAGTTTTGCTTTTTGGAATTTTGTGGAATTCTTTTTCCCCCAAATATTCTCTATCTGCATTTGTTTATATCTATGGATACAATGGGTCAAGTGTACGTTCAAAAGAGCTATGAGGAAAGGATGATACAGCCATACTAAGATGCAAACACTGCATGCTCTGATGTGCTGATCCCAAGCTAAATGACTAGATCCTGTACACCATGTCCTCTCACACACACAAATGCACATAGGCACACTCAATTAAAAACGTGTAAACCAGCATAATTTCACATTACTCATGTTATATAGCTCTAAAATGGCAAATGTTAAATCTGGGAATAACGAGAATCTATTGCATATTGCTAAATACGTAAAAGCTACTGGAGACAGGAAGACACCTAATCGGAATTAGAAAACAGCACAAAATAGATTCTTCTCTTAAAACTTATCTCTCTTAACAAATCATTCAACATTAACTGCTCTCTATTGATTCTGATCATATACATTTATTTAGCACCCACCATGAATGTGGAGGAAACAGAAGAAATATAAAGTATAAATTTCCCACCTTTGAGAGCTTATGATTTGAGAAAATAAGACCCAAATAAGTAAAAGCAAACAATGAATGACTATATGGAAAAGCATAAACTGATCACTGCTTATTGGTAAGGGGAATCAAAAAGAGACAAAAAATCATTAAAGGCCTAAAATCATTGGTGCAGCCATGCCTATAAAATGAATGGCACAGAATAAAGTCAGGATACAAAACTTAGAGTATGGGAAATAGGATAACAGCCAGAGAAAGAGGGAAAAGCTTGGAAGTAAAGATACATAATTATATAATTAGGGGTGATGACAGAGTAAGTTGGGCCTGGAATAACAGACAAAGAGCTTAGATATAATCCAAGAGGGAATGCAGAAACATTGTAAATTATTACTCAGGTTGATATTGTGCTACTACTAATGAGGCCCTTGATCATCTGATTTTTTGTGTTAGTATTTTTTAAAATTTACTTTATAGTTTGCGTCTTTCCCTAGTTAGCCAAGTAGAAGGTCATCTCAACTCAGGCAGTTACCTTCTAAAGTTTCCTCAGTTTCCTTCATCTCTACCAATAGTACATTTTGCCACTGTCTTTGTAGTCTTCCTATACCCAGCTAGGAAATGATTTCTCATATCTCTACCATTTCTTTCTTAATACAAAGAGCAACTCTGTGGATGGGCCTAGCCAAGGTAGCACATAATGACAATCAGAATTTTAAAATTCTTTGTTCAGAAACCAATCGAGATATGGGGCAAGTATATAAAGTAGTCCTGAAGGCGTTGACCTGTACTGTGCTTTATTGTTAATTACCACATTTTGGAAAGCAATTTGTCCTAACCAGACTTTTTTAGGGAAAGCTAAGCAGTTTCTCTTGGTGAGCTGCTGGATTTGAGATTTCAGATCAAACACAAGGTAATTTGTGGAATCCCATAATCATGGCACACTTGCAAATAAAAAGATATGAAATACTTCAGAATGCAAAGTGTAATATAATATGGTAATGTCTCTCTTTTGACATTCCACTGTCAGGAATCTCATTAGCAAGAATAATAAAGTGAAACAAGTGAGAGAAATTTCTGTTAAAAAAAAAAAAAAAAACATGGCAGGCTGGCCTATGAAGTGAAAGAGCAATTTCTTGAGAGCTATGTGTGAGATCAGCCACAATTCATTTAAACTATACTCAAACTGTAAGCCCTCGATTTTAAGAAAAGGTAAAGAGAAAATACCACCACCCACCAGGTATGAAGCGAATCTCACATGGTGTCCCCTTCGGTCCTGCTCAGCAAGCCCTTGCCTACTTTACCTCTCCACAGCAAATGGAACACGACACACCCTCTCTCCAAGCCAAGAGTTTCATTGCATACAATGGATTCTCCAAAAATAAGTCAATTCCCATGAAAAGCCAATGCTGGCCCTCTAATTAGCTCCTCAATAGGCCTGTTTCTCCCATCTCACAACACAGCCAGGCGCCGCCTTTCTTCCTCCTCTAAGATCAGTGGCCTGTGGTCTCCCAATCTGCGAGGCCTTCACAAAAATACCTCTCAGGAAAAGTCATCTGACTGCAACAGCTCCGTAAGGCTGTAGCCCAGGCAGTCCCTTCCACCTGGTACCCAGCTAAGCAGCTGCAGAATGATAGGCAATCCAGTTCTCCCTACAGCCTAGCTTGAGCCTAACCTATGCTCAAATAGTGTGTCTAAAAATAGAGACATACCCTTCTCTTCAGCTACTGCCCAGCTAGTGTTGAGGAAGCTGTAACTTTCCCCAGCCTTTCTGCATATAGGACATAAACCTCTACCTGATTGTTCCTACCTCCATTATTCACACATAATTCAGTCTCCAGGCCCACCAAATTTATTCCCAGAAGATCACTGTGAGTTAACACCTGAAAGGCAGGGACAGAATAAGATTTTTTTAAAAAACATCACACATCAATATAGTAATCCTTTACTTGCTAACTTTGACGCCAGCATCTCTGAAAGATCCCCATCGAAGGCCGGTCATTGCAAACACAGGCTGTTCCTTTTCACCCTGGAAGTTAAATACATTTCATTTAAATTCATGATTACAATCACTCGGAACTCTTTACATGTAAGTACTCAACAAATGTTCATGGCCTACTTTTCATCAAACCAAAATTCTAGAAAGTCTGCTCAAACATTAAAGACATTAACCCTGTGAGTGCTTAGTAAAAATACTTGAACAAGCCACACTGTAATATGAAGGTAATTTTTACACAACAGGTTTCATGAATCTGCTGGCAGGGGAACATACTGTCATACTTCGGACTGTAAATTTGAGAGTAACTAACTATGTTACCTCTCGAGCCAGTCAGTAGTCAGGTCAGCTAGAATTTCTTTTCTTTCATGTACTTGTCCAAGGCAAAGATAACTTAAGCCTACATTTTCCTTATAGGATCAAGAGCTCTCAAGTCAGATCAGAATCCTGGTACTCTAGAATGTTTCACCTGAATATCTGAAAATACAGTCAAATACGTGTTAAAAAAGTCGAAATAAAAAGTGATTTGGATTTAGTCCAATGCTTTATGGCCAAATACTGCATATTATAATCAGTGAGTTTCTAATAAATCAGTGAATTAAGCAATATATAGAAAAAAATACACAATACAGCCAATGCCCCTAAGAGTTTATACTCCACCCTGAACCTTCCTTAAAAATTATAAATAATCTAGGTACCAGGATTCTAAATGGAATTTTTCCTGTAGCTCAGAATTTCTTCTAAAGTCTAAGAGCTGAAAACTGACAGGCACCCAGTGCCCCCACACTCTAAAGAGAGCTACCAAATGCTACATAAGACTCCACAGAAGTTGCTAAAAGTGGGCAGAACCAGCTTGATTCCCACCACAGCCAGGGCAAGCAGAAGAGTAGGAACTGGAGGCAAATCCTTGGCAGTGCAAGTCGCTGCCTAGAGAAAGCATGCTGTCCTCTCCGCAAGGGTAAGAGTGCTTCCCCCAACACCACTTTCACTCCTCTTTCCACTACGCCAAAAGCAAGTCATTTGCTTTGGAATGACTAGGAGAATCAGAGAAATTTCTAGGAAAATCAAACACAATAAAAGAAGCCTGCAAGGAAAGGATGCTGGCTTTGTCGAGTATCTGCTCGTGCAGTAGACTTGCATCTTCACTCTCTGTACCTGCTTTAGTAAGGGACAAGGGAACCAGAGAGAAATGGCAGAGAAAAAAAGGAGAAGGTGCAGCAACTCAGTGGCTGGTACAGCAAGGACATATTAGTTTTCTGGGTGCCAGTGGATATTGTGGAAGATAACAGGGCTTTGAGTCATCTTGACAATACCCCATCTAAGAGCCTAGCCCAGGGATGATAGTATCCAAGCGGTGAGAAACTGTGGAGAGAGCCAAGCCTGGATGCTCTCCACAGGAGGCTGAAAAAGGTGGAGCTAGAACACATCTCTAACATCAGAAAACTATGTAGGCCATGGGGAGGAATCCCAAAGAATTCACACATGAACCCATAAGACAGCCAGCACAGAGGCATCAGCAACCAAGAGGGAATGGTAAGGAAAAAGACTTTTCTCTAATCATTCCTTTATGTACCAACAATAAAGGAGCTAGAAATAGTAGAAAGCAGAGAGAGTGGGATGAAAAAACAGCCCAAAGACATTGAGGGTAAGGAGGATTTTTAAATTTTGTTTTGTTTTTTGTTTCTTTTTTAGACGGAGTTTCATTCTTGTTGCCCAGGCTGGAGTGCAGTGGCGCGATCTTGGCTAATTGCGACCTCCGCCTCCCAGGTTCAAGTGATTATCCTGCCTCAGCCTCCTGAGTAGCTGGGATTACAGGTGCGCGCCACCATGCCCAGCTAATTTTTGTATTCTTTTAGTAGAGACAGGGTTTCACCATGTTGACCAGGCTGGTCTCCAACTACTGACCTCAGATGATCCACCTGCCTCGGCCTCCCAAAGTGCTGGGATTACAGGTGTGAGCCACCATGCCCAGGATTGCTTATTAATATAAGCAGGTGATGGAGGATATCAATGATACAGTAACATTTGAACAGAGACCTGAAGTACATGAGAAATCCAAATGAGGCCAGAGAGGTCACAGGGACTGGACTGTGTTTGGCCTTGTAGGCCTTTGAATGACTTCAGTGTTATTCGGAGATGGGAAGCTGTTGATGGGCTCTGGGCAGAGAAGTGACATGCTCTAACTCCTGACCACACACTGCCTGTTGTGCTGACAAAAGATTGTAGGGAGGCAAGGGGAGAGGGAATGATAAGAGTTTGAGGACTCCTGGAATGATCCGGATAAAAGATGAAGGCAGCTGGGACCAGAGTGGTAAGAACAGAGTGGCAAGAAGAAATGCTTGATTTTGGATATATTTTGAAGATAGAGCCAACATGACTTCTTGCCTGAATGGGGGAGTCAAAGATGACTCCAGAATTTTGGGGTGTAATAAGTGATGATTTTATCCAAGTGTAAGTGATCATTTAAAGACTGTATTATTTCTTAGGAATGTTACATGCTGACCACTAAAGATTTATAAAATGGTATAATAACGTAGACCAATTGTTTTAAAGTGAGAATCCTCACAGAATACCTAAGTGATCCTAGGCAAGTCACTTAACTTTTGAACATTGGCTTCTACCTCTGAAAACAGGGTCATCTTTTGCTTAAACAACCTTCTCTACATTATCTCCTATGAGTGTATAAAGGGGCTGTCACCACTGTAACCTCACCTGCTAGCAGTGAGTGGCCAATAGTAAATAAAATTTATAATAAATACATAAAATTTAAAAATTACTATATTTAATCATAAAATGAGGTGACAGAATAACCTCATAAAGCTTTTATGTGAGCCAAAAATATCCCTACCCTCACTGGAATTTCACAAATGTCACCTCTGACGTATCTGAAGACAGCTATGTTTTCACTCATCCACTCAGTATTGACGGAACCCCTACTCAGCCAAGCATGGTGCTGGGAGTTGAGGACACAATGGTGAACACACTAACATACTCCCTGCCTTGAAGCACTTAGATTCCCTCCCTAGCCTTTATGCTCTCCAAGCTAAATGTCTAGTTTTCCGTTGTTCCGCCATGATTTTAACAGCCTCATTATCTTGTTTACCCAAACCCCTCCGTTGTTTGTCAGTGTCCCTCTTAATTCTGTCATCTAGAACTGAATCTAAAAATTGTCTAAATTAAATCCCACTTAATGCCTTCACCTTAACAAAATTGCTAAGTAAGTATAATAGTGTGGTAAGTTTTCATACACCAGGCTTCTGATTTATATTGAGATACCTACTGAGTATCAGGGAAATAGGTACAACTGTACAATGGGTGGGGGGAGCTAAGGAGATGGATGGCCAAGGAAAATATAGATTTTAAAACAAAACATAAATTATTATTTTTAATTGATAAATCACACTTGTATATGTTTATGGGGTACAATGTAATTGACATGTGTATGCAATGTGGGATGATTAAATCAAGCTAATTAAATATTCATCACCTCATTTACTTATCCTTTTTTGTGGTGAGACATTTGAAGTTTATTCTCTTAGTTATGTTTAAATATACATTATTATCAACTATAGTCACCCTGCTGTGCAACAGATCTCAAAACTTATTCCTCCTATCTAACTGCAACTTTGCACTATTTGGCCAGCATTTAAAAAACAAGGTACCTAGATTAGGGGAGGCT
This sequence comes from Hylobates moloch, assembly GCF_009828535.3. Classification (NCBI taxonomy): domain Eukaryota; kingdom Metazoa; phylum Chordata; class Mammalia; order Primates; family Hylobatidae; genus Hylobates; species Hylobates moloch. The sequence continues at coordinate 222,706,247 of NW_026652276.1, read as the reverse complement.
GGAAAGAACTGGAAAGAAGAGAAAGGAGAGAAGAAAGTGATTCTAGTCTAAGGGAGAGAAATAACAGTATATGTCTATAGCATCATTTCCCCAAATGTTTCATAACATGCTAACAAGTGTTATGTCTGAGGATGATGATGCTGCTGCCACTGATGATGATAGAAGATTCCATGGTGAAATAAATTGGAAAACACCAAACTTATTTGGTTTGAAGCAAGTTATATTTACTGCGGTTCTTCTTAGAGTCTTTAATATGTTAATGTACATTACACATTTCCAAAAGAGGAAGCGTAATATACAGCTTTCCTGAGTTGTTAACTGTGCAATCCTTCTTTGGGAGGACATTTTTGTATAATTAATATTTCGTGGTAAATGCTGTTCTAAAGCATGTAGTGTAGGCAAGAAGTGCTGAGATAAGTACTGAGGGTTGCCGACTGATCCTCTAACCCTGTTTTCTCTTTCTTCATCTCGGGGGAAGAATTTTTAGGAACATTCCATTAGAATTAAATAAAAAGCCTTGTCACCCCAAAGTTCCACTGATGTGGAGTGCTGTGTCCTAGCAAAAGGTGAGAGTGGCTCTTCACAACAGGAAATGAGCCAGCAAGGCAGAATATGTGTGAGCAGATCTAGAGAATAATTAGTATTCCAGATGGGCATAGGACTGTCAGGATTCAGAAGAGCCCTGAGGACCAGTCATGGAGAGACTAGTCCCCGTTGGGGTACACATGAACACAGAAAAAGCATGCAAGGTCAGATGGACAAAGTAGTAGCCAATAATAGACAAAGTCCCACTGTATCTTAACCCACTAAAGGTCTGGGTAGGCAGTCAAATTTTGAGATGGTTGGGTCAGTAAACAGAAAGAAAAAGAAAGACAAACACACAGTCAGATCTTCACAGCAAAGGAGATGTGCTGCCCCAATTCACAGACTCCCCTAGAAAGAGTAAATCCCTGGGAGAAAATGGCCTAGGGTTTGTGGAAAAAAATAATGGAGCGAGCGGGTTGGAATAAATGCTTAAGGAACACTGAAAAGAAAACAAGTCCTATAAACTAGATAGATGCCTAATCTGGAAATTTCAGGGATCCTAGATAAAGAGAAAGAAACAAAGTAGAAGGTGTTCTAAAGGAGTTCTGAAGCAGCTTCAAGCATCATCTTAAGAGAATGATCAAAGCCAGGGTCTAAAAAGGAGTCCATGTAATTAGCCAGGAATGGCAAATAGGGAAAAGGGAAAGGTTCTAACTCCCCATGAACTCCCCTCTATGCCTTATTTGGTTCTGGGTTGGCAGGGTCTTAAGAATCTAGTTGAAAAAACAAAAAGAAAAAGCTAGAAAGAATTCTATAAACCTTCCCAGTAATTAAAGTCAAGTTATCAGGCATTATAGATGTCTATAAGGGAAAAACTGCCCTTCAAAAATCATGGAATGGTTTCAAGTATGATGCCACCTGGACAAAGCATTTAAGTGGAAAAACCAACAGACTATGAGAAAGAAAATCTAAATTCTAGTTACATCTCCAGCACAACTCGTCATAATCAAAGGATTCTTTTTTTCCTTAACCTGTCAAATGAGGACACGAATCTCACCTCAACTTCCTCACTGAGTGGGAGATTCAAGTGAAATGTGAACATAGATTGAACAATCTAAAAAGCTAAAGATAAGGCATTATTGTTCCAAGAACTATTTCTTTTATCTTTGGAGAATCGTCAGACATATGTTTAATAGGGTTGGATTGTTCTTTAAAAGAAGAAAAATGTCGTATCAGGCTTTATCTATAATGCTTATAGTACAAGGCTTTGTCTATAATCTTTTTCCCCATATTCTGAAATTAATTTTCAGAAATAAGGAAAAAAGAGAAAATGTATCCAACTTAGTTGGGTTCCTCAGAAACCAGAGTAGAGACTGTTGTACCACGTTTTCTAGGAAATACTTTTCAGAATTTTCTTCCTGGGTTGTGTCATCAATACACAGAGCCTGTGGTAAACTTGATACTGGTTTTATCAATTCACAAAATCAGTATATTTCAAAGAAAAACCTAAAGGAGACAAGAGACATTTAAATATAAACACAGTCCGGGCACAGTGGCTCACGCCTGTAATCCCAGCACTTTGGGAGGCCGAGGTGGGTGTATCATGAGGCCAGGAGTTCAAGACAAGCCTGACCAATATGGTGAAACCCCGTCTCTACTAAAAATACAAAAATTAGCTGGGTGTGGTGGCACGTGCCTGTAGCCCCACTTACTCCAGAGGCTGAGGCAGGAGAATGGCTTGAAGGGAGGTGGAGGTTGCAGTGAGCAAAGATTGCGCCACTGCACTTCAGCCTGGGTGACAGAGTGAGACTCCGTCTCAATAAATAAGTAAGTAAGTAAGTAAATAAATAAATAAATAAATGCACAGCAAGAATTCCCAGTTAAATCTCAGATACTCTGGGATGGATTACTTCTAACACATATATAAGAAAGAATAAATCACTCAGTTATTAAGAGATGTATCCTGATGCACCTCCTTTGGTAATAACAGTATTTTAAATAATATCTCTATAGATAACTCTGTAGTGCCTTTCCTAGGCTGAAATTTCAGCATAGCCATCCCATTTTGTGAAAACAAGTTAGCTTTATTATATGCTAAAAGATCAACTGCAATTTAAATCACTTTTATCATGATCAATGACGTCATGGTGAAAAGTCCAGACATCAGCGCATGAGAAGAAAAGAAAATAAAAGGCAAGCTCATGGGTTCACCAATTGTAAATATACATATAGCAAGGTCTATGTAACTAACAGCAACTTTTTAGGATTGAAGTTTGGAATCATGGCACAGTGAGGACCCTTCTTTCACAAATATCAGGGAACCTGAATGAATATAAGATGTTCATCCTGAATGTAGCTGGTACATTTTAATGCCAAATCTAAGAACATGGGGCTTACTATTTATAGGGTTATTTAACTTCGCAGCTCTCCCTTCCTAGGAATTTGCCCTTTCCAGAAAAACAAACAAGAGTTTAGATGAAAAAGGAATCGCTACGTAACTACTATCCAAGTGAGAATATCTGTTTTCTAAGAATTAAATTATTTTTTAATAGAGAACCCTGATCAAGAATTGCCAATAGCTACTGGACCTTCTTACCCTCAAAGTTATTTTGGAAAAGTGTCAAACCAAAGCAATTTTTAAACGGTACAATGAACACCATTTATACCTTTCACCCAGATTCACCAACTGCCAACATTTCCTCCACATTAGCTTTATCTGTGTGTATATGTTCTCCAGTGATGTTAAATTTGCTAATAAATTGCAGACTTCATGACCCTTTACCACTAAATATTTCATCTTGCATCTCCTAAGAACAAGAAAATACACAGACATAACCATAACACCACTGTCCCTCTCAAGACATCTAACATCAATACATAATATTTAAGATATAGTTTATACTAAAATTTCTCTAATTGTTTCAATAATGCCTTTTATGATTGCCATTGTTTCTCATTTTTCCAATTCAGGCTCTTGTACTGCAGTTAGTTATTTCTTTAGTATTCCTTAATCCTGAACAGACTATCTACCTTCTTCTGGATTTCATGACATTGACATTTTTTGATGAGTCCAATTTTTGCTTTTAGAATTTGGATTTGTCTAATTATTCATGATTATATTCAGTTAGTTAACACTTTGTGCAGCAAAATACATAGGTGATGTTATATCCTTCTCAATATGTCACTTCGGGAGGCAGACAATGTCAGTTTATCCATTATTCATGATGCTAAGTTCGATCACTTGGTTAAAGTGACGTATGCTAGATTTCTCCATTATCAAAGTATATTTTTCCCTTTTAAATTATTAAGTAATCTGAGATACTTTGAGACTGTGGGCTTTGTTTCCCAACAATCTTTCATCCAGTGGTTTTAGTATTCACTGATGATCTCTACCTGAATCAATTATTACGCAGGTGATTTAAAATATGGCGATTTTCTGTCATTCCTTCTGCGTTTACAAGCTGGCAATCCTGAAATGTCACTGGAAACTCATGGATTCTTCATTTTTAAGGCATTATGATCCACCCTTATTGTTCTTTGTAATATTCAAAGAGTCCCAAAATTGGCGAGTGGGACACCTGCAGGCTACATCTTTTGTGATATCTCCATCAGCATTTGAGTACTTTCTTGCCTTGTTATTGCCCTGCGAAAGCTATCCCTTCACAGAGCCTTGGTTATTTTTATTGGGAATGGTATTTAAAACCACCTTCTGGGTGCCAGGTATGATCACTGCTATTAGGTATCATTGCTTCTAAGTCTTTTTTAAAAATATATTTCTAAAATAATTCATCAGTTCATGTATAAATCAGTAAGAAAACATTACACAATAAGAAAAATGGGAAATTCTATTCCCACCTAGCATGTAGGAAAGTACAAAGAACATTGTCTCACCCTAAAAATGAGAAAAAGCCAGATAATCTACAAAATCGTAACTTTAAAAAAGCTCATCAGAGAGCTAAGATTACAAGATGACCAAATAACCTGAATTCAAAAAAAGACAAGCTACTCTAATGATGATGAGATATGAGAATAGTTTCACCTTTGGCAGGGCATGAGAGGAAGAGGTGGCCACCATACACACAGGTAAAAATCACTGTCCTAAGTATTTTATATTTATTTATATTTATTTACTCTTTTAATATTCAAAACAACCATATGAGGTAGATGAATTACTTGTTGACCAAAGGTCATCAATAGATGAACTACAGCCTGGGCAACAAAGTGAGACCCCATCTATACAAAAAAACTTTGTAAAAAATTAGGCATGGTAGTATGGGCCTGTAGTCCCAGCTACTTAGGAGGCTGAAGCAGGAAGATCCCTTGAGCCCAGGAGTTTGAGGTTGCAATGAGCTATGATTGTGCCACTGCACTCCAGCCTCAGTAACAGAGTGAGATCCTGTCCAACAAAAATAAATAAATAAAATAAAGGAACTAAAAACAGCATTTCAATTATATTGAGAGGAGATAGAGAGCAATTCCTATATACCTCACAGATGTTGTGGGTTCAGTTCCAGACCACTGCAATAAAGTGAGTATCACAATGAGTCACAAAAACTTTTTGGTTTTCCAGTGCATAGAAAAGTTATGTTTATATTATACTATAGTCTATTGAGTGTGCAACAGCATTATGTCAAAAAAAGTATGCACCTTAACTTAAAAAAATGCTAACACTAAATGCTAAATTAAAAAATGCTAACAATTATCTGAGCCTTTAGCAAGTCATAATCTTTGCTGTAGAGTATCTTGCCTCCATGCTGATAGCTGCTGATGGATCAGGGTGGTGGTTGCTGAAGGTTGGGGTGGATGTGACAATTTCTTAAAATAAGACAGCAATGAAGTTTGCAATATCTATTGACTCATCCTTTCATGAATTTATCTGCAGCATGTATGCAGTTCGATAGCATGTGACCTATAGCAGAAATTCTCTCAAAGTTGGAGTCAGTCTTCTCAATCCCTGCCAATGCTTTGTCAACTAAGTTTATGTAATGTTTTAAATCCTTTTTTTGTCATTTCAACAAGGTTCATGGCATCCTCACCAGGATTACATTCCATGTCAAGAAATCACTTTCTTTGCTCATCCATAGGAAACAACTCTTCATCGATTCAAATTTTATAAGATTGCAGCATTTCAATCACATCTTCAGGTTCCACTTCTAATTCCAGTTCTCTTGTTAATTCTACTACATCTGCAGTTCTTTCCTCCACTGAAATCTTGAACCCCTTAAAGTCATCCATGAGGGTTGGAATCAACTTCTTCCAAACTTCTGTTAACATTGTTATTTTGACCTCCTCCCATGAATCATGAATGTTCTTAATGGCATCTAGAATGGTGAATCGTTTCCAGAAGGTTTTCAATTTACTTTGCCCAGATCCATCAGAGGAATCACTATCTATGACAGCTGGGACTATAGGCCCACACCACCATGCCTGTCTAATTTTTTTACAAAATTTTTTTGTACAAATGGGGTCTCACTTTGTTGCCAAGACTGTAGTTCATCTATTGATGACCTTTGGTCCACAATTTATTTATTAAATAATAAAACTTGAAAGTCGAAATTATTCCTTGATCCGTAGGATGCAGGATGAATGTCTGTTAGCAGGCAAGAAAACAACATTAATCTCCGTGTACATATCCATCAGGGCTCTCGGGTGGTCGGGTGCATTGTTAATAAGCAGTAATATTTTGATAGGAATTGTTTTTTCTGAGCAGTGGGTCTCAACAGTGGGCTTAAAATATTCAGTAAACTATGCTGTAAACAGATGTGCTATCACCCAGGATTTGTTTTGCCAGTTATGCAGCACAAGCAGAGTAGATGTAGCATAATTTTTAAAGGCCCTAGGACTTTTGGAATGGTAAATGAGCATTGGCTTGAACTTAAAGTCACCAGCTGCAGCAGTTTTTAACATGAGAGTCAGCCTGTCCCAAACTTTGAAGCCAGGCATTGACTTCCTGTCTCTAGCTATTAAAGTCTGAGATGGCACATTCTTCCAATAAAAGGCTATTTTGTCTATACAGAAAATCTGTGGTTTAGTACGGGTACCTCCGTCAATAATCTTAGCTAGATCTTATGGATAACTTGCAGCACCTTCTCCATCAGCTAATTGCTGCTCCACCTTGCACTTTATGTTAGGAGGAGGGCTTCTTTCCTTAAACCTCATGAACCAACCTGTTAGGTTCAAACGTTTCTTCTGCAGCCTCTTTACTTCTCTCAGCCTTCATAAAATTGAAGAGAGTTAGGGCCTTGCCCTGGATTAGGATGTGGCTTAAGGGAATGTGTGGCTGATTTGGTCTTCTATCCAGACCACTAAAACTTTCTCCCTATCAGCAACATGGCTGCTTCACTTTCTTTTCTTCTTCTTTTTTTTTTTTTTGAGAAAAAGTTTTGTTCTTGTTGCCCAGGCTGGAGTGCAATGGCACAATCTCGGCTCACCGCAACCTCTGCCTTTCGGGTTCAAGTGATCTCCTGCCTCAGCCTCCCAAGTACCTGAGATTACAGGCATGAGCCACCATACCCAGTAATTTTGTATTTTTAGTAGAGATGGGGTTTCTCCATGTTGGTCAGGCTAGTCTCAAACTCCCGACGTCAAGTGATCCACCCACCTCGGCCTCCCAAACTGCTGGGATTACAGGTGTGAGCCACGGCACCGGGCCACACTTTCTTATCATTCATATGCTCACTGTAGTAGCACATTTAAGTTCCTTCAAGAACTTTTCCTTTGCATTCACAACTTAGCTGTATGGCATAAGGCCTAGTTTTCAGCCTATCTCAACTTTTAACATGCCTTTCCCACTAAGCATACCTATTTCTAGCTTTTTTTCTTTTTTTTTTAAATGCCCAGCTAATTTTTGTATCTTTAGTAGAGGTGGTATTTCGCCATGTTGGTCAGGCTGGTCTTGAACTCCTGACCTCAAGTGATCCACCTGCCTGGACCTCCCAAAGTCCTGGAATTTCAGGCATGAGCCACCGCACCTGGCCTCATCTCTAGCTTTTGATTTAAAGTGAGAGACAGGTGTCTCTTCTTTATGTGAACACTTAGAGGCCAAGTAGGATTATTAATTGGCCTAATTTCAATATTGTTGTGTCACAGGGAACAGAGAAAGGTAGGGAAATGGCTGGTTGGTGCAGCAGTCAACACACATTTAATTAAGTTTGCCATTTTATGTGGGCACAATTCATGGTGCCCCAATTACTATAGTAACATCAAAGATCACCAATAACAGATCACCATAACAATATAGTAATGATGAAAAAGTTTGAGGTATTGTGAGGATTACCAAAATGTGACAAATAGTCATGAAGTGAACACATGCTGCTGGAAAAATGACACTGGTAGACTTGCTTGGGGCAGGGTTGCCACAGACGTTCAATTTGTAAAAAGCACAATATCTGTGAAATGCAATCAGGCGAAGTGTAATAAAATGAGGTATGCCTGTATAACAAAGAGGTCAAAGATAAGGTCTAAAACCGATAAATCAAAAAGTAGTTAAAATTAGCCAGTTGTGGAGGTGGGTGCCTGTAATTTCAGCTACTTGGGAGGCTGAGGCAGGAGAATCACTTAAACCTAGGAGGCAGAGGCTGCAGTGAGCTGAGATTGTGCCACTGCACTCCAGCCTGGGAGATAGACCAAGACTCCTTTTCAAAAAAAAAAAAAAAAAAAAAAAAGAAGTCCTTAAGTATACTTAACATTACTGAACTGTATACTTAAAAATGACTACAATGGTAAATATTATGTTTTTAGCCACATTTTAAAAATAGGAGCAAAATCATATTAATTAGTGATAACAACTAGAATTAACAGGTAAAATTATTTCCTCTGGGGACTAATACTTGGGGTAGGAATGGAAGAGCAACTATTGCTTTCATTACAACCTCATTTGAACTGCTACATTTTATTTTCTTTAACATGTAAGCAAGTATTACTTTCACAATTTTTTCAATATGTGATGAAAAGATTTACCTTGATCTGCAACACATCAAGTGGAACTGTCTCTCCTTTCACAATGGCAAGTGTGGCATTAGTAATATGTCTAAAAGAGAAAAGGAAATTATCATATTATGAAAAATAGGCAACACCTCCCCCACCACACTGCCACATGCACTCATGCACAAACACACACACACACACAGACACATATTCTCTCTCATTCTGTCTCTCTCTCTCTCTCCCCCTCCCTCCCTGTCTCCCTCTCTCCTGCCCAAAGTACTAGTAGTTTATAGGGACTCAAAGAGAAAGCTTTGGCTAGGAGAAGTTCATACAAGGCACTGATCATTTATTCATTTAACATTTACTGAGCCTCTACATTGTGCCTGACTCCTATTTACCATTGGAAAATATAATACTTAAATAACTTTTCTATTCATTGTAAAAAACTCAGGCATTTCTAAAAACAATATTTATTCTTGCTCTAACAGCCAAAAGGGTAACTAAAGGGCAGAATTTTTTACAGTTGTCTTAGCAAAATATAATCTGGAACCTGAGACATATTTCTCTTATTTTCCAGGACTACTAGGATGCGCTTCATTTTAATTGCTGATTCTTTTGAACACAGACCGTTCTTATGTACATTCTGAGAGTCATTTGGAAAGTCTATAGGTTAAAAAAAGTATCATCAAAAGGCATGTACTATTGACATCCATGTAGCATGTGAAGGGAGGGGAAGCAATGATTAGGTTCAATGATTAGGTCTCAGGCTTTAATGAGCCTGTCTCTGGACTTTGAACTTCACAGATGTTTCTCAGTTTTTTCTCTTCCCTTAGGTGGGACAGAATGGCTAGAGTGGGCTGGAATTGGCTTTTTCCCTTCTCCCACATGCAAGGCTGGAGCTGACTAGAATTAAGTATTTCCCTTCCCCAGTTAAACCTTGATAATAATCCAGCAGGGTGGGCTCGGGTTAACTTGTTTCTCCTGAGGACAGGCCTTGTTAAGAAGAACAGAATACTGTGGCATATTTCAAAATGGTTCCTTTTCCCCACCAGTGCCAGAAGTATAAGGCGATTTTTCTGATATTTATTGTGAGCTCCTGGTTGAGTTCCTGGAGGTATATCTCACAATATTGTGGGGGACTCCTTATGACTGGATCCCAGTAGACTGGGACTCCTCTCAGAGCTAATAGCACTGAGCTTCAGCAATGTATCAATTACAGGTCAGGTTTTCCTACCCTGGCACTGGTTTCCAAAGTAGTTTCCAGTGTGTGTCTTCGTTAAGTCAAAATCCCCTGTATTCCCCTGTCTCTCCAATCTTGGGGGCAGCAGTTTGCTCTATGTCCTACCTTCTCCTTCAGATACAAGAAGAGTTGCTGAGTTTTCAGGTTGTTCAGCTTTTCATTTATTGTTAGGACAGAGTGACAACTTCCAAGCTCCTTACATGTGGAACTGGAAACTGGAAGTATAACTTCTTTTATGAAGTTAGATTTATTGGGGTATGATATATACACAGTAAAATCCATACTTTTAGGTACACTGTTTTACAAATTTTGACAAACGCTGCAGTCATATAACTACCACCATGACAAATATACATAACATTTTCAACATCCCAAAAAGTTCCTTCATAACCCTCTGTAGCCAACCCACTCCCTGCACCTTCAGCTCCTGACAATTACTATGTTTTCTGTGTCTAGAGTTTTGCCTTTCCCAGAATGTCATAAAATAGAATCGAAAAGTATGGAGCCTTTCCAGTTCAGCTTTTTTCTCTTAGCATGAGCTTGAAATTCATTTACACTATTGTTTATGAATGGATGTATCAATAGACTATCCATATTCCATTGTATGGATGTACTGGAATTTGTTTATCCATTCACCAGTTGATGGACATTGGCTTTCTTCCCAGTTTTTGGCAGTTAGGAATAAAGCTACTATAAATATTCATGTATAGGTTTTTGTATGGAAATATATCTTCATTTCTTTTGAATAAGTACCTATAAGTGTGATTGCTGCTCATATGGTAGGTATATGTTTAATTTTATAAGAAACTGCCAAACCATTTTCTAAAGTGGCTACCATTTCGTATTTGCACCAATGATATCCAAGAGTTTCAGTTGCTGCATTTATTTGATGGGTTTTTGTTTGCTTTTTTTTTCTTGCTTATGCTGTCCTAATAGATGCATAGTGGCATCTCATGGTAGATTTAATTTGCATTTCTCTAATGACTAAAGATTTTCTTCTACCAGCTTTATAGTTTTAGGTTTTATATACAGGTTTACAATCCATTTTATGCTAATTTTTAGATATAGTGTGAGGTACGGGTTGAAGTTTACTTTTTGTATATGTTCAACTGTTCCAATATTGTTTGTTGAAAAAAACTGTCTTTTCTATTATACATCGAATGGCTTTAGTGCCCTTGTTGAAAAATCAATTGTCCATATGTGTGTGGGTCTAATTCTGGACTCTTTCTTCTACTGATTTATGTCTCTTGTTTTGCCAACACCACACTGTTTTGATCACTGTAGCTTTAGATAAGTATTGGAATTAGATAGGGTAAATCCTTAAACTTTGTTCTTTTTCAAAATTATTTTGATTATTCTACTTTATTTTTCTATATAAATTTTAGAATCAATTTGTCAATTTCTACAAAAAGCTTTATGAAACATTGATTGGGATTGTATTGAATTTATAGATCAGTTTTGGAGAGAATGACATCTCAGTACTGAGCCTCACAATCCATGAACACAGAAGTATCTCTATTTACTTAGGTCTTCTTGATTTCTCTCTTCACTGATTTGTAGTTTCCATCATATAAATCTTACACATATTTTGTTAGATTTATCCGTATGTATTTCATGTTTTTGTAAAGGTTTATCAGTGTTAGTGTCCTATAGCCTCTATTGTTAAATAGCTATATTTTGGAAAAATAAATATGGTAATTATTATTAATAAAGTAAAAAAATTATTTTGTCTGGAGTTTAAGTACAACTACAAGTAGAAGTCATTTACAAAGTACTTTAATGTATATTCAAAAAAGGGCAGTTCCTAACCAAACAGGGCCCCTCCTAATCTATTCTGCTATGTGCAGAACTGGTTGATACTGTGAACTTCATAGAAATTGTTGCCGTCCCATGGTAACTGATTTGAATGACTACAAAACATTCTTTCCTTTTTTAAACAAACAAGCAAACAAACAAAACTTTTCTAGGTGAAGCAGTTAGCAATGGAATATAGAGGCTTATCTGTTTTGATTTATATTTGTTTTAATTATAGAATCTAGAATCAGTAATTGTAGTCAACCTATTTATTTACTGTTTGTCTCCCCTAAATGAACTTTTAATAAACATGAATAAAGTCCACTTTACTAGGCATAATTACACTTACCTAACTAGACCTATTTTAGCTTTTTAACAATTTTCTGAAGTATGTACTACTAGTGTGCATTTGATAAACACATGTAAGAGAAATTGAGGTTCAGAGAGATTGAATGAAATTACCAAGAGGACAGAGCCAGCATGTCACAAAATGAAATTTGTCTCCAAAGATGTGCTAACATAACCTGTAAGGCTGCTTTGGAGGTATCAAATGGATATCAATGGATTCCCAAAGAAAAAATCCACATCTAAAATCTGGGTGCTCTACAGGCCTCCCCATCAATGTGCTCAGGACTAAATGTAAACACCTAAGGAATCAAATCCACCTAAACCAGTGTTTCTAACAGTTAGGTACAACTTAAGATACTTTAAAATCCCAAGATATACACATTAACTCAAATGCTTGGATTAAACTCTAGCTGAAACTATTATATTTTCTCATGTTTCTCTATCAACTCATTTTTACACCATCTTTTTCTCTCCAATATAGACGCTACTTGGGAAGTAGGCAGCAGTTTGGAATATGAGTTTCAGTTTAGGAGAAAGTAAGCAGCATGCTCACAAGTTTAAGTTAATTTGATATGAATATATTAATTCTGAAAAAAGCTATCAGAAAGGATCCTAAAGCACTGTACTTACTCTGAACAGTATTTAACACACTGAGAGATTTAGTAAATGCCTTTGAGAGGCTGACCTTAAAAAAAAAAAATTGTTGTAACTCAAAAAGTCTTTTTATATTAAATTTTTTTCCTAAATTGCTTGGCAGAAGACAGCTAAAATTGCAACCTATAATTTATCATTCTCCTGCCAATAACTAAAAGTTCTAAATAAAGCAGCACTGTAGCATGGAATAGCACTTTTCGGATTATTTACTTGCAACATTCCAAATTCAAAATTCTTTTTTCCTCTGTAGTAACTATGGTACAACAAATCTTGACAGCAGTGCAAAAAGCAAAGCCTTGTTCTTTTTAAATAGCCTTAGGCTTCTGCCATTTTATGAGGCCTACAGAACTCTGAACTCAGGACAGACTTCCTTGATTACCTAAGAGCCCTGGGGCATGCTTATAAATTGTTTTATAATTTTTTAAATTATAAATAGCAGCAGCAACAACAGTAGTTTAACTACAAGGGAAAATCAGTTACTCTCGCAGACCCTGGGGGTTGCCACACACTGTGTAAATTAGCTTTTGGACAGGCAAGGGGTCTCCAAGGAAAATGGTTTACCCTTGGATCAATGACATACGCTATTTGGAATACTCGCTAAAGCAATTCAAAAAATCTGCACTGACACAAGCGGAAGACAAGCTCTCTAATGTAACCAATACCTGAATCAGACAGGATTCATCTTGGAGAAGCAAAAATATGAGCAATTAACTGTCATTATCTACTGTCCCTCAGAAATTCTAAACTGGGAATAAAAAGTATGGCCAACTGACTTTGGGGGGCCAAGGCGGGCAGATCACGAGGTCAGGAGATCAAGACCATCCTGGCTAACACAGTGAAACCCCATCTGTACTAAAAATACAAAAAATTAGCCGGGCATGGTGGCAGGCGCCTGTAGTCCCAGCTACTCGGAGGCTGAGGCAAGAGAATGGCGTGAACCCGGGAGACGGAGCTTGCAGTGAGCCGAGTTCACGCCACTAAACTCCAGCCTAGGCTACAGAGCGAGACTCCGTCTCAAAAAAAAAAAAAAAAAAAAGGATGGCCAACTGAAATGGCCTCTCCTGTAGTTAGGCCTCAGGATGATGAATAGCTGAATAATCCCCATTATATTAAGGTTTGAAATATGAAAGAAGTTTGAATGAAGATCTGACATATATATATATATATGTGTGTATGCCTAGTGTTTTGAAAACTGGACTAAGATGCTTATTAAAATATAGAATTGTCAAAAGAGATACAGTTGACTCCTAAAATTACAATAGCAAAAATAAATTCACAAAAGCCAGCCTTATCAAAGAATTCCAAAGTAGAAAAAAAATCCTTAACCAAAACAGAAAATCATTTGGGTATTATTATTATTTATTCTAGAAGATTATAACCAGAAAAATCATGAGAAAATTTTCATTAAATCATGCAACAAATATTTACTTATTGACTTCCTCCAATGTGTCACAAAGCTTACGTTAACCATCAGGCAACTGATCTCTCAGCTATCTCTCCATTTATTTGGGTCTTCTTGACAACTATTTGCTCAAAATGATGTTATTAATCACTGTCAAAGCTCAAATTCAAGATTTCTATCTTCTTGAAAGAGCAGAGCTTTGTTTACATAATGCCTTCAAGCAAAAAAAGAACAATAATACCAACAATTTGCTTGACTCTTGAAAACACTGTGAGACTCACAGCAATTTAATTTAGATGTCAGAGCTACACTGCTTTCCCTGTCTACTTTGTCTACACTGCCTACCACTTTAAGTATTCCCAAAAGGATGTGGCTATATTTACTTGTTTTAGCTATTTTTAATATCAAGATCATGAAGCCAGGCTACTAGTTCAGTCTTCACAAGGGACTTGTTATTTGTCATTGCATATACTTAAAGCAAACAAATGATCAGCACAAATCTGTCTTCACTAAAGAATCTTACAATGTACAAGCACAAAAACGGTTTGGGTCAGGGATATTATCTTCATAACTGACGAAAGGACATCAAGTATTCACCTCCCTACCTGACCTGCAGACTTATTATAAAAGTCCCACAACCAAGTTGGGAAACTTCCCAATGAACTGAAAGGTTGAACTCTGATCTAGGTCCTCCTCTTAATTATTTGAAGTTTCAGGCTATCAAAACTCAAGAAAGTTATAGCATACACATAAATTTTTCATTCCCAGGCTCGCTCACCCACAAATGCTAATTCCCCACATTGACAACCTACTGGACTTTGTTTCCACTTTCGGCAAAGAGGGTATGACTCAAACTACTGGTCTCTCCCAGTGGGATAAATCCAATGGGAATCTTACTGAAGGTAGCCTGGGGGGAAAAAAGAAGAGGAAAGTTTTATTGTTATGATCAGAAAATCAGGCTTAATGGAGAAGCACAGGTGTGTCCACTATGACAAATAACTGACCCTGTATCTGCCTCCCCATCTCTTTTCCACATCCCTAGACCAGTAATCAAATAAAGCTAGGTGGGTAATTTCTAAAACAAGGCAGTCAATGAAAACAAAATGACTCAGAATTTGGAAGAAATATTTTAGTACTCATTAATGACAACTGTTTGAAAGAAATTTGGTTAAGATAATGAGGGTTTTGAAGATAAAAGATCAATGCACTAGTGCAACAGAGACTGTATTATGTTGTCATACTATTTGATAAAGTTGCAGATAAAATTCAACTAAAAATGTCTACCATTTATACAGTGACCAACGACCGGTGAAGGTGCTTTATAAACTATCTTAAGTACAAATAAGGCAAAGAGAATAAACATGTTCAAGTAACAGATGGTACTGGCATAGTAGTTAACTTAATTAAATGCCACACATACAATAGATACTATAAGGTTCAAAACAATTCTGAGCACAATGTACTATTACCAAAGGGACTGAGAAGGATCTTCTAGCTATTGTAGAAAAGTGCATAAAATAATGTTACAAAAACACCCATGTGCCCACAACCTATATTTAACAAATGGTAACATTTACCTTTTTGCCTCATATGTTTCAAGAAATAAAACGATAGAGATACAATGAAAGTCCCTTCTAAAACTATTCTCCTCTCTCCCTTCCCAGAGGAGACCATTATCCTGAGGTTGGTGTGATTCCTTTTCATCCACATTATTATTCTTTTGCTACATATCTAAGCATCCATTAACAATACATAATATTGTTTTCTGAATTTTAAAACATTGTAGAAATGCATAACATATCTGGGCAACCTACTTTTTTTTTTATTCAAAACTTTTGAGATTTAACCATGTAGATATTTATACATTTAGTTCATTCATTTTAACTGTTAGATGATTCCCACTATATGAATATGCCACAATTTCTTTATGAAAAAGTTCTTTGAAAAAGAGATTCCATAACAAAATTTTAAATAACCATTGTCAAAGTTATTGGATACCATCAATTACCAAACCAGAAAAGTCCCCATGTGTTAATATACGTGTTCTATGACATGGGTAGCAGTATTTTCTTTTCTAAAATCCAAGAAAGCACAATTTGTACCCGTTTTAAAATACAAAATGGAAAAAAAAGAAAGAAAAGCAATAAAAAAGAACAAAAATAAAACTTAAAATGCAATTACTCTTTAATGCTCACCTCATCTGTTCGTCGAAGAACTCCAGTAACAACCTACAAATGTAATAATAAAACATTTTTATAAATAATATGTATTTCCTTTACAATAAAAGAATTGGATTCAATTTTCATAGACCATAAACTTAGTCCTGTTTTCTTCTTAGAAGCTCTGTTAAAAGATGCACTGGATCTTAAAATATATAGTATTCTCCAATACAATCAGAGCTAAATTAGATTTTATTTTTGACCTAGGATCAACAATACAATAAAGGCTAAGATAAAATAATTATAAAAACTCCAAGTTGTATTAGTAAAAATATGTTTTAAGTTCTATAAAATGGGTATAAATATGATGTACACATCAATTATACAGAAAACCCTAGTTTACTACTATAAAATACACATACAGGAAAAAAGCACTTTGCTGCACTCAGAGAGTGTGCACTTAACAAATCGTTCTTCTTGACAAATATGAAGAAGGATAGTATTCTGTAAAAACTGTGAAAAATACCTAAATAAAAAAAATTTTCTCATAATTCCACCATGCCAGATAACCAACTATTATTATTATTATTTTGTTTTTCTTTTGCAATGGAATCTTGCTCTGTCACCCAGGCTGGAGTGCAATGGCATGATCTCGGCTCACTGCAACCTCTGCTTTCCAGGTTCAAGCGATTCTCCTGCCTCAGCCTCCCAAGTAGTTGGGATTACAGGCGCCCACCATCATGCCCAGCTAATTTTGTATTTTTAGTAGAGATGGGGTTTCGCCATGTTGGTTAGACTGGTTGCAAACTCTGGACCTCGGGTGATCCACCCACCTTGGCCTCCCAAAGTGCTGGGATTACAGGCATGAGCCACCGCACCCGGCCCCACATAACCAATTATTAATCACTTGTTTATATTTGATATTTTCCCTCCAATCCTTTTTCTAATCAGTGCATATTTTTGTATGACTGTAATTATACCAAATACACAATTTCTTTGAAAACATTTTGTAATGTAAAACCTGACCCAGGTCTCCTCCCTTCATCTTCTCCTGCCTCACTGAATTTCAGGAATAATTGGGGCTGTTGAGAGGTCTACTTCCTTCTTTGTAGGCATGCTATCAATATTCTTCACACTTCATTAAAAAGCCATAAAAACAATTACAACATCATTAGCACAGCCTTTTTAAAAGAAGCTTACTAAGGCTCACGTAATGACTAAGTCAAACATAGGACAGTACTCTGCTGTTAGCTTCTGATCCCTGAACACTGGTAAAACCAACAAATGGGGACAACAGGCAATCAGAAATGAGGTACGAATATGAATTATAGTATACAGGATTGAATAATTAAGCAGTGCGTGGGATCACCTGCACTGGGCTCTTTAGGGGTTTCCAAAATATAATGAATGCACTACTCTGCTGCTAGAAAAGAAGAGTACTTGCAGGGTAACATACTTACTGCCCTTAATGGACCAAAGTAAGCATTAAGGGTATCTTTATTAATAAATTTTATGTTTTAATAGTAGTTTTAGGTTCACAGCAAAATTGAGAGGAATACAGAGATTTCCCATGTCCCTCTGGCCCCCTATACGTGAACCTTCCACCCATTATCAACATCCTTCACCAGAGTGGCACATTTGTTACAACTGATGGACCTACATTGACATATTATCATCACCCAAAGTCCATCATTTACATTAGGGTTCCCTCTTGGTGTTGTACATCTATGGGTTTCCACAAATGTATAACACTTATACATTTGTGTATAACAAATACACACACACAAAATTTGTGTTAAACAAATTTGTGTATAACACAAATGTATTCACCCTTACAGTATCATAATGAATAGTTTCACTGCCCTACCAATCCTCTGTACTCTGCCTATTCATCCCTCTCTTCAACGTCTGGTAACCTCTGACATTTTCACTGCCTCCATAGTTTTGCCTTCTCCAGATATCAGATTGTCGGAATCACACAGTATGTAGTCTTTTCAGACTATCCTCTTTCACTTAGTAACATACATTTAGGTTTCCTCCATGTCTTTTCATGGCTTGATAGCTCACTTCTTTTTAGTGCTGAATAATACCTATTGTCTGAATATATCTCACTTTACTTATTCACTCACCTACTAAAGGACATCTTGGTTGCTTCCAAGATTTGGCAATTATGAATAATGCTGCTACATGTGCAATCGTGTGGACACAGGATTTCAACTCCTTTGGTAAATACCAAGGAGCATAATTGCTGGATTGTATGTTAACAGTGTGTTCAGTTTTGTAAGAAAACACCCAGCTGTTCCAAAGTGGCTGTACCATTTTGCATTCCTACCAACGAGAGTTCCTGTTGCTCCACATCTTTGCCAGCATTTAATATTGCCAGTGTTCTGAAATTTTGGCCATTCTAATAGGTGCATAGTGGTATCTCATTGAGAAGATGCAATATTAAAACAAAAGCAGATGTATGTATACCTCTTCCTATTAATGTAGTATAATATTATATGTAATGGAAATGACATGAGAATGGATAGCTGAATATCTATTTGTTTATTTTATAAGAAACATACCTATTGATGGAAACTATGATTCCATTACAAACAGGGCTACTTCATAAGAGTCTTCAAAATATAACAAGATTATCCCATCCACCACCATTTTTTCTTCTGTTATATTCAATATTATTAAACTTAAATATGATAATACAAAAATCCTTCTATATGCTGGGTAGAGGGTTTACAAAAAGCATTGAAATGGAAGTGCATGAGAAAAATTTAAAGCTATACTAGCTTTAGAGAGCAACAATCCTAAAATAATGAATTAAAATAAAAAATTTCTTTAAATTACAACATACCATTGCTCTAGGATTTAATTTCCATTTTTCTCACTTTCAAAATAGTTTCAAAGAGAAAAACAGTCATACCTCCTGCAGTGTCCCATCTCCTCCTGCAACAATGATCACATCTGTGTTTTCCATCAGTTCCAGGAGTTTCTTGGCTTGTCCCTCATAATCTGTCTGAAATACCAAGGAAGCCTTTGGTGAGTTTATCAACCTAGAGCCACAAGGTTAAAGGTTTAAAAATGTGGGATATCTTCTTTAAAGTTTTACATTGACTGTCTTCATAAATTTTACATAATTGATAGACATGAAAAAATAGCTATCAAAGCAATTATGTATAGTCGTTACAGTTTTACACTTTTAGAGCCAGAGGGACCTCAGAAACCATCTAGTCAGCTCCATACTTTGAAAATAAAATTCAAACCCAATAATTTGCCTGCTACACAGCTAGCTAGTCAAAGGCATCATTTCCAGTCCAGTGCAGATTCTATTACATCCTTTATAGGAAGTCAAGTGTACATGCAAATAGGGACAAGCAGATGTAATAACAAGAGCACAGATGTCAGAGCCCAAGAAACCCGGATTAAATCTCAACTCTGCTACTTTTTAGCTGAGTGACCTTAAATTCTATGGATCTTAATTTCCTCATCACTGAAATTATGTGTGTTGAGGGAGGGAATAATGATAGCTTCTCTGTAAAACAGTTGTAAAGCAGTATGTAAAGCAACTGGTAAGGTAACTGTTCATAACTGGTATTGCACTAAATAAAAGGAGGTTATTATTGTTTTGTTATGACCATACATAAAGAAATACAGGTATGATTCAAAGTAGTCACAAAACAATGCCTAAGACTTACCATTTTTATTGATACCATTTTATTTCAGATACATACATAGACTTAAATGAACCATTTAAGCCACCAATAATATGTATACTTCTAAAACCAAACACTAAATTTCAATAGACATAATGTAACTAATATTAAAATAGGAAACACTCCCTCCAATTGATATCACACTATACATACTAATAGACAAAAATTAAATATCTGGATTTCAGATGGGCTTAAGCACCTATGGCATAATAAAAATATATATATATATCTGGGCCAGGTGCAGTGGCTCACGCCTGTAATCCCAGCACTTTGGGAGGCCAAGGCACGTGGATCACGAGGTAGGAGATGAAGACCAGCCTGGCCAACATGGTGAAACCCCATCTGTACTAAAAATACAAAAATTAGCCGGGCATGGTGATGCACACCTGTAATCCTAGCTACTCAGGAGGCTGAGGCAGGATAATCGCTTGAACCTGGGAGGTGGAGATTGCAGTGAACTGAGATCACACCACTGCACTCCAGCCTGGGCAACAGAGCGAGACTCTGTCTCAGGAAAACAAACAAACAAAAAAAACAAAACAAAAAACCATACATACATATATATACACGTGTATATATACATATATATACGTGTATATATACATATATATGCATATATGTGTGTATATATACATATATATGTGTGTGATATACACACACATATATGTGTATATATATACACATATATGTGTGTGTGTGTGTGTGTATATATATATATATATATATATATATATATATGTCTGGTCTCTTTCTTGGTTGCTGGCACAGAGCTCCTAAAACCCCTGGAATTTCCTGAGTGATAAAAATGTCTTTTGTTATTCATGGCAAGGCCCTCTCAATCTTGCCAGTTTGTGCTAATGAGGTGATTGGTGGGCCCCTGAATAGCTTCAAGATGGGAGCTGGTCACCAGAAGGACCAGCAAGGTGATTAGAGGGTTGGAACTTTTAGCCCCATCCCTAACCTCCAGGGAGGAGCGAGGGGCCTGAGATTGAGTTTATTCACCAATGGCCAATGATTTAATTGATCATGCCTGCTTAAGGGAACCTTCCTAAGCAATGGAGTGTGGGGAGCTTCCAGGCTGGAAGCAAATACCTCAACATTGAAGTATTGAGAGGAGGCACACCTACAGAGGGTATAGAAGCTCTATGCCAATCCCTCTGCCCCCATACCTTGCACTATGTATCTTTCCATTTGTTGTTCCTGAGTAGTATCCTTTATAATATACTGGTAAACTAAGCAAAGTGCTTTCCTGAGTTTGAGTTACCGAACCTGAGGAGGGGGTTGGAAGAACCCTCGACTTGTAGTTGGCAGGTCAGAAGAACAGGTGACCATTTCCCCAGGATGTGAGACTGGCGCCTGAAGTGTGGACAGTCTTGTGAAACTGAGCCCTTAACCCCTTGGAGTCTGCACTAACTCCAGGTGTTGGTGTCAGAATTGAACTGAATCAAATTGAACTGAATTGTTGGACATCCAACTAGTGTGAGAAAAGACTCCAGTATCTGAGCCAATAAGTCCTATATGACATTAATTCACAGTGAACACAGAGGAAAAAGGAAGCCTCCTTAAAATACTACCATCTAATTTTAGGATGAATAGTTCCACTTTTATTCTAAAAATAAAATTATGAGCTTTATAGTTACATATTCGCAAATATTTGACTTTAAAAAAATGTATATATGTCAATCCTGATGAAAAGGATGGTTCATGAACACCCAGAAATAAGCGATCATGAGGAATTAGCCTGTGTTCTCACTAAGGCCAAGTGATTTCATACTGTCCTCATTTCCTTCTTTGACAGATTAGCTACATCAGTAGATCTTGGAAATTAGACAGACACATTACATCAGGTCTTTAGCAAGACGCCTGGCAAGTCACTTGATGATATCCCTGTGGTCAAAGTGAAGAAATGTGGAAACAACATGCTAGAAAACAAGTAAGTGGATGAGCTACCAATTGAATATCTATGTCCAAAATGTGATGCTCATTGGAATGATGTCAAATTGCTGGAAGATTCCTAGGACATTTCATTAAGGGTCCCCCTTCAGCCTTTTCTTAGGCAATACTTTGTCAACAATGGAAGTGAAAGGTAATTTACTAGATACATAAGTGATACAAAGCTGACATTTGCTCCTCCTTACTTCTTTAACCTCATCCTCTCTTACTCTCACCCTGTGCTCATTTCACTCCAATTACACTGGCCTCTTTACCATGCTTCAAATATGTCAAATACACACATGCCTCAGGGCCTTTGGATATGCAGTATCACAGCTCGTGATACCGTGATACTTCTTCCTCAAGCATCTACATGACTAACTCATTTCCTTTGGGTGTCTGTTCAAAGCTCATCTTGTCAGACCCACCTTCCTTGACCATCTGCAGTAAAATAACACCCCTATTAGCCTTTGTCTCCTTACCCTGCTTAATCTTTCTTCTTAGCACTCATCGCCATCTGACAAATTATATGTTTACTGATATATTTGTTTCTCACCTGCATTCTTGCTTTCAAACCTTGAAATGAAGCTCTTTAAGGACAGATAGGGAATTTATTTTGTTAAGACTATATCCCCAATACCTAGAACAAGGCTTAGCTCATAGTGGGCACTAAATAAATATTTGTAAAAACAAATTAATAAATGTGAAAAGGTATATGAATAAAAGAATAAAAATTTTAAAAGACCTTGACAGATTTGACAGACCATAATTTCAAAGATTAATAGAGATAATATTAATATATTTGAGGCTCTGATCTTAGGAAAAAAATCCCAAATGCACTAAAAGAGGAAGGATAAAAAAGTGGCCTAACAGTTGCCCCCTCCCAGAAAAAAAACTAGACACTAACCTTACACTTTTCAAAAAACTAACTCAAAATGGATCATAGGCCTAAAGGTAAAATAACACAGGAGGGAATTTAAGTGATCTTGGGGTTGGTGATGAGTTTTTAGATACATCACCAAAAGCAAGATCCATGAAAGAAAAAAAAAATTGATAAATTAAAATTCAGTAAAATTTAAAACTTCTGCTCTATGAAAAACACTATTATAAGGATAAAAAGACAAGCCACAGCCTGAGAGAGAATATATGCAAAATGCATAGCAAACACCTTACATCTAAAATATATCAATAACTCTTAAAACTCAACAAAAAGAAACCAGCCCAATTAAAAGGGCAAAGATCTGAACAGACACCTCACCAAAGATCTACAGATGGATAATAAGCATATGGAAATACACTCAACATTATATGTCATTAGGGAATTGCAAATTAAAACAATGAGACTTCATTATACATTTATTTCAATGGCTAAAATCCAAAACACTGACAATACCAAAGACTGACGAGGATATGGAACAACAGGAACTCTAGTTCACTAGTGGTAATAATACAAAATGGTACAGCCACTTTGAGTGGCAGTTTCCGATAAAACCAAACATAGTCTTACCATATTATCCAGCAAAAGCACTCCTAGGCATTTACCCAAATGACTAGAAAACTTATTTATGTCCACCCAAGAACCTGTACATTAATGTTTATAGCAATTTTATTCATAGTTGCTAAAATGGAAGGGTCCAAGACGTACTTCAGTAGGTGAATGGATAAACTGTAGCACATTCAGACAATAGACTATTGCTCAGCAAAGAAATGAGCTAACAAGCCATGAAAACACAATGGAGAAACCTAAAACCCATATTGCTAAGTGAAAGAAGCCAATCTGAAAAGACTGCATTTTGTATGATTCCAACTATATGACATTTTAAAAATAGCAAAGTATGGTGACAGTAAAAACAGCTGTGGAGGGAAGGATGAATAGGTACAGCAGAAGAACAGAGAGGATTTTAATCTGTCTGATAATATAATAGTGAACACAATGCATTATGCATTTGTCAAAACCCATAGAACTGTGCAACACAAATGCAAATGAAAACTATGCAAATGAAAAGAGCAAATGCAAATGAAAACTATGGACTTGAGTTAATAATAATGCATCAATAATGGCTCATCAATTGTAGGAAATGTATAACACTAATGCAAGATGTTAATAATACAGGAAATTGTGGGCAGGGGAGAGAAGGAATATAGGTATTCTGTGATTTCTCTTGAATTCTTCCTTAAACCTAAAACTGCTCTAAAAAATAAAGTCTACTTTTTTATAAAGTGGCCTGATGGTACATAGCAAACAAAATAATGAGTCCAATATGACTCAAAATATGATATATCAACAACAACAAAAGAGTCTGAGCTTGAGCTGTTTGAAAGAATAGTATATGGAACAAGAGACTTGGTGGTCTTGCTCTACTCTTCCTTAGATAGCCCATACCTCATTTCTGGGTACTACTGGAGAATATCTAAGAGAACAATCAGGAATGTGACAGATTTGAAACCATTACCCCTGGGAAGAAACTGGAAATGTCTAAACCACAGAAGGCTCAAGGGAGCATCAGGATAACATTCTTTACTATTCCAAAGACTATTTTGCAGAAGAAAGATTAGGCTTGTTTCACATGAACCCATGGGATAGAACCAAGCCTGAAGTCAATGATTCTCAATCCAACCACACATTATAATCACCTGGGAATGAATAAACAAATGAGCAAGTGAATGAATGAATGAAATTATTTTGTAAATACAGACTCCACTTCACATTAGTTATATCTAGGGAGTGTGACCTGGGTACAACTTATATTTTTAAACATTTCTAGGTAATTTGATATTCAGCCAGAGTTGAAAACCACTGACCTATGTGTAAAAACTCTTGGGCAACAGATTTCTTCTCAAAATTAGGAAGAATATTCTAATAGTGCTGTCCTAAGGATGAAAACAGGTTGTCTTGGAGGTTTCAGGTCAAATGGGAGACAAAGCCAAAGGTAGAAAGCACATGCCTTAGAGTCGATAGACCTGGGTTTAAATCAGTTCTGTCACTACTAATTGTATAACAGGGAAGGTTTCTGGATGTTTGTATCTTCAATTTCCTCATTCACAAAATAAAGATGATAACACTCAACTTCACCAAGCTTTATGTGACTTCAATAAAACCAGCTATGTGAAGTGCTACAATTCCATTTCTAAAAGAATGGTAGGCTAGGTACCCTGCCATTGAAAATTAAAGCTACTGAGTAAAATAATGAAAACATCTTTGATGCATCAATAAATGAGAATAAAGTAAGGAACACTAAATATAAAACTAGCACCTACACAGTAAATGTTTTGAGGGCATCTAGTAAACCAGGTAGATCTGAATGTTGGTTTTCAAAGTTTCACCAGGTTCTAGGAAAAGCAAACAAAAATCCCAGGACCTGCTCAAGATTAGTGAATCTAGTACAGAACCACACCCCACTATAAACCAGGACCCAAAAGACTGCATGTGCAGTTTAGAGAGAATAAAAACAAGGTTGACTCACTCATACTCCTAGACTATTCCCAGGGCACTGCAAAAAAACCTTCGTCTTTCTGAAATTTGGTGCTA
This sequence comes from Hylobates moloch, assembly GCF_009828535.3. Lineage (NCBI taxonomy): Eukaryota > Metazoa > Chordata > Mammalia > Primates > Hylobatidae > Hylobates > Hylobates moloch. The sequence continues at coordinate 222,681,028 of NW_026652276.1, read as the reverse complement.
AATGAAGGGATAAACATCTTCCCTGAGAATCCACAACTTTAGGCTAGTCCTTACATAAGTAACCCAAATGCATGCTACCTGGATAATCTGAAAAATCTCAAGCTAAAAATTTAATTTAAAGAGTTCACAGGACTCTTACATAAATTATGCATTGAGAAAGACACAACATTCTGTGGTACTTCCGCTAAACTACATAATCTGAATCTAATTATAACAAAACAGTAGATAAACCCAAACTGAAGGATGTTCTTAAAAAAAAAAAAGGAGGAATTTTTTTAAGTTGCCTAAACAAATATCACAACTAAATACAACATGTGATCCCAGATTGGATGCAGAACAAGAAAAAGTGTTTTTTCTTTTGTTATAAATGGCATTCATGGAACAATTGGAGGCTGAGGCAGGCAGATCACGAGGTCAAGAGATCGAGACCATCCTGGCCAACATGGTGAAACTCAGTCTCTATTAAAAATACAAAAATTAGCTGGGTGTGGTGGCGTGCTCCTGTAATCCCAGCTACTCAGGAGGCTGAGGCAGGAGAATCGCTTGAACCCGGGAGACAGAGGATGCAGTGAGCTGAGATCGTGCCACTGCACTCTAGCCTGGTGACAGAGTGAGACTCCATTTCAAAAAAAAAAAAAAAAAATTCTACAAGATAATAGTACATCAATGATAATTTCTCAATTTTGATAACTGTTCTTGCAGTTATATAACAGAGTGCCCTTGTTTTTAGGATATAGATATTTAGAGATAAAGGGACATTTTTTCTGCAACCTACTCTCAAACAAGCCAGAAAATAATATGTGTGTGTGTGTGTATATATGTGTACATACATATATATGTATATATATACACACATATGTGTGTGTGTATATATATACATACATATATATGTATATATATACACACATATGTGTGTGTGTATATATATACATACATATATATGTATATATATACACACATATGTGTGTGTGTATATATATACATACATATATATGTATATATATACACACACATTCATACATATACACACATACATGTAAAGAGAGAGCATGTGTAAACATGGTAAAATGTTAATGCAGTATTTGAGGAGTTCGGGTGAAGTGATATGGGAATTTGAATATTTCTGTACATTTTTTATAAGTTTGACATTATTTCAAAATAAAAGCTAATCCAAAAGAAAGAAAACTCTGTAAAGAGTAGTGGTTTCTACTGAGGCATAAAAAGTAAACATTAGTATTTCTATTTATTTTTTAATCTCATCCTTTTAAATGTCTATTTTCTGTATACATAATGTACATATTAGTACTTGCATATAATTGATAAGTATCTTAAATTGGAAAAAATCACAAATACATGAGTCACAGGACATTTGATAGTATAAGATGGGGTTAGATAGTGTAAGATGATAAAAGAGAATCATTACTTTTGCTAAGTATGAAAATGGCACTGTAGATAAATATAAAAGTATTCTTATTTGTTTAAAAATACACATAAAAGTATTTAGGGCTAAAATTAGAGGATATCTGTAACTGACTTCAGGGAACCGAGCTACCATGTGAAGATACATAGTGGAGACCACATGAGCCAGGGGACAGCCAGCATCAACTTGGAGACATGTGAGTAAAGCCATCGAAGACCACCCTTCTTCAGCCACGCCACTATGAGCCCAGGCGAGACTGCTGACCAATGGAATCATAAGCAGAAAAACAGTGAGGCCGTTTGTTCTGCAGCAATAGATAATTGGTATAGAATGTTGGAATGAATTAAACAGTCAAGTCAAAAGATAAGAAAATGGCCTTTACAATATCCTGCTTTCATGCTTTTATCAACAATACATCTAAAATCTCAGGAGAGAAAAAAGATGAAAATAAAGGGATATAAAAATTATACCAGGCAAAAACTAAAATAAGCAAGCTAGTGTAAATTACCAATAATACTAGATAAGATAGACTATCACAAAAGGCAGTATTTGTGCTAAAAACAGTCATTCTATGACGGGGTCAAAATGTAAGAAAAATGAAATAATCTGAAACTTTAGTGCATCTAATAACATAGTCTCAAAATACAAAATGCAAAAATGGACAAATCTATGTAGTGAAATAGACAAATCCACAATTATAGTGGGAGATTTCTAACACCCCCTCTTGATAATTTATATAGTTAAAACAGTAGAAAAACTCAGTAAGGACATAGAAGATTTGAACCCACACAATTAACAGACTTGACTTAATGAACATATATAGAACATAGTGCCCAATAACTGATATATACTATTTTTAGGCATAGATACAACATTTATGAAAACAGAGCACATGTTAGACCATAAAACAAATTTCAACAAGCTTTAAAACGCTAGAATTTCATAGACTACATTTTTTGGCCAAAATGCAATTAAGTCTGAAATCATTAACAAAGACAATCAGAAAAACTTTAGATTTGGAAATTCAAAAACACATAGATCAAGAAAAATCACAAGCAAAATTTGAAAATATTTAAAAATAAATAATAAAAATATTATGCATCAAAAAGTAGCTGAAGCAGTAGAGTGGATCTGTAGCTTAAATACATACAATAAGAAAGAAAGGTAAAAATGAACTAAGTGATGAAGTTAAAATGTCAGAAAAAGCACAGCAGAAAAGATTTTTTTAAAAAGTAGAATGACTGAAACAATAAAAAAATCAGAAATGAATGAAACATATAAATAAGAGGATCAATAAGCCAAAAAATGGTTCTTGGCAAGGGCTAAATTGACAAACCTCTCACAAGATTACTGAGGGGAAAAAGAGAGGGTACAAATAAACAATATTGAGAATGAAAATAAGACATTACATATGCTATAGAAATTTAAAAGTTAAATAGAAGATATTATGAACAACCTGATGTCAATTAATTTGAAAATTTAGATGAAACAAATTCCTTGAAGAATTTACCTTACAAAAACTAAGTCAAGAATAAAACCTGAGTACTTCTAGAACTGTTAAAGAAATTTAATGTACAAAGAAAATTTAAAAAAAAGATAAAAAAGGCTAGGCATGGTAGCTTACACCTATAATCCCAGTACTTTGGGAAGCCAAGGAGCGGGGATCGCTTGAGTCCAGGAGTTCGAGACCAGCCTTGGCAACATAGTGAGATCCTGTCACACACACACACACACACACACACACACACAAAAGAAAATCACCCCTCAAGGAAAGCTCCAGATCCAGATGGTTTTACCTGTGAGTTTCACCAATCATTAGAGAAACAAACATCAGTCTCACATAACCATACTAGGGTCTCTCATACCTGCCACATTACAGGTACTCAAATATATGTTAGTTTTCTTCCCCTTTCTCCTATCCCCAGGGGCAAACAACTGGAAAATCATGACAGAAAAGTTGGAAAAGAGGGTTCAACATTGCATGGCAAACTAGACTAAATGATCCTTTTTAACTTCTATGATTTCCTGGAAGTGTACAATATTAGAAATTGGTCAACAGACTTATAACCATAGTAAGAGAGGTTTTCACTATATACACATGTATGTACTTACCCACATATATCTCATTTAAAATTCAACAAGTAGAGTCCTGCATCTTCGAAATAGTACAATTCCTTGTAATTTATGCTTGCCTCCTTTTCTTCTTAACTAAATCTCACAAATTCTAAAGCTTTACCATTTAAAATTCTTCACCAAAGATAATTCCTTACCAGAGAGAAAATGGTTTACCTGTTTGTGGAACTACTAAGAAATTAAATTAATTACTCAAACTTGAAGGTTGTGTATTTTCAGGAAAAAGAATTCTTACAGCTATAACAACTTTCATCTTCCAAGAGATGTAATTCCACATCCTATCTCTCAGATGAAAGGTATCAAGTTCTCCAAGCCTCCATCCAATCCTATTCTGAAAATGAAAAGCTGACACTATTTGAAAAAAAACAAAACTACATTTATTAATTGTCAGAACAGGATATAACATTAATTTCTTTGCTCTTGTGATGAGCAATTTTTGCTAAGAAGCCAAGAGAAGAGGTTGTTATAAGAGGCAGCTGTTTGGGTGAAATAAACATTCAGGAGCCATTCTTACCTTAACAATAGTCACATCCATGCCGGATAAATGTAAAATCGGGGCAGCATTTTTTTCAAATAGAGTCCTGGCTTTTCTGTAAACAAAGGAAAAAATACAAACATTTTAACACAGGTTATCAAGAGGAAGAACAAAAAGCCTTACAATCTTCTTCAGGGCAGAATAAGAAAGACTATACAATACGGGTTTCCTTTATTTGTTCAAGTACAGAAAGTTTAACAACAAGTAATGAGTTAATATGAATGGAAAAATAGAACCTTAAACTCTGGGGCCTCTGAGAATTTGCCGTTTATGTAATGCAATAAGCTCTTATCCATTTGGGAGGCTTATAGTTCACACTGCAGTTCCTCTAGGGGAAGAACAAACACTAGATATGGTTCCATTCAGGCAACAATGCTTGATTCACTCAAGTATTCATTGAGCACCTACTGTGTGACAGACACAGGTGGAGGAGCTAGGAATACAACATGACAAAGCAGACAAAACTACTAATTCACCAGAAGCTTGTCTAAAACTCCCAGGCACTGTCATGCCTTTTCTGTGCTCCTCTAGTACTTTATACACATCTCTGTTAGTGACTTTCACACTGTATGGTGATTAGAGACTTCCAAGACTGTTGTCAGGGCTAGACTGGAAGCTTTCCAAAAATAAATACCAAATCTTATTAATCCTTGAATCTCCTGACCTCTAGGATTATGTATGGCATACTTAGAAAGTACTAAGTATCTGATGAATTAATGCACAAACGAATGAATAAAACTGCCCCAAATGTAGGCATGTAAATTCTGAAGAAAAGGAAACAACACGATGTCTTATAAGAAGAGAAAAAACAGCCTTCAAAGAGTTTGCATATTTCAAAAGTATTATGCATATCATTCTGACAGTGAACTCTTGTCCAACTCAGGTCAGAATTCAAAAACACAGTCTAGGAATCTAGGGATGCAGGGAATATATATATTCCTAGGAATCTAGGAAACAATCTCTTCCACCAATGGCACAGTCTCAAAGTCAAACTAATGTTGAAACATACCAATTAGTTGACCTGTCTTTTACTCAAGTATTTCAACTATTACATAAGGAGAAAAAAAATCCAGTACTTTCAATCAATGTCAAACACCTAACTTTTATATCCACATTTACTCAGTCCTCTTTCTTATTTTAAAACTAAAGATGTATCCTTTGACCTTAAGGATACTTTATACAAGAACTTAAGGATATTTTATAGAACAGACATTTTATATTTAGCTACAAAGGCAGCTAATGAGGAACACGTATAGTTACGCACAGGCCAAACTCAATATTGTTTAAACTAAAAAGAACCACCAAATGGCATATAGAACACAAATCATTTCTTATTATGAATTAAAATGGAAATTGAGAGGCTTGCACAAATTTTCATAAGAACCATCCAAAAGAATATCTCAAACCAAGGGCCTGAGTGTATTATAAGCAAATTAAATATTTTCTACGTTTCTACTGCTCTGAATGATTATTAGAATGAACATAAAAGGGTAAATGATAATTTCTCCTTTCCAGCTCACCACTTCTGGGGGCTTAACCCAACATTAAAGCACTGAGCTAGTGATACTGCAAACAATTCTCCTTCCAGGGCTGCTTTCGTTATTAGATTGGTAGGAAAGGATCAGTTGGAAGTGGATCAGATCTATTTCCTAAAAGCAAAATTCTGAAGAAGTCTCAATCTACCATATCAATCACAACAAATCTGTAACCTCCTCTGAGTTAGTTTAAGAAATCAGGTTAGAATATTTGGGTCTTTATTCACATCTTTATATGATGTTATGAGTTCAGAAAACCTTTAAAATGAAGGTGAAGACTTTTTTCCTTCTAATGTTCTATATAAAAGATTGAAAAACAAGTGTTACTAGTAAGAAATAAATTATTTATTACATAATTAAGGGTGAGATAGCACCGAGGCTAAATAAAAACCTTAGGTACTTATAGCAATTTCCAGACTCAGGCACACACAAAAAATAATTACTCTTTTATGTATTATTTATTAATGCTAAATACACAGTTATCTTATTTCTTAAAGCTCTTATGTAGTTTTAAACCAGTACTACATAATGAAATAGCTACATGATAAATTATAAATTATGTGTCAGGACAGAGCCATGATGACAAAAATAGTGCAATTAAATAGTGAAAGCTTTTAAAAGAAAAAAAAAAGGATGCTGGAGAGTTTCAGACTTTCCTAGAAGCACGCAGGGATTCACCTTGCTAAAGGAGACAACGCCTTTAGAAAAGACTTTCCTTCAGTGGCAGTATTTTAGCTTACCTTTAGATAAAGATGTTATAGTTTTAAACAAGAATCTACCTTTAAAAATGCAAATATATTTATATGTAAAAAGAACCTAAAATTGCTCTGAAAAATTTGCTTATTAATTTAAAAAATGTAGATACTTCTTAGAAGCAGGAACTCAAAATAACTGGCTATTGCTTAAACGAATTGCCATGTTTCATCAGAAATTGGCAAGTTGTTAATTTATTAGGTCTCTTAAGGAATAGAACGGTTACACTGAAGTAGGCCAAAGGAGAGGTACAAGAGCTTATGGGAAGGATGGGATAGTGAAGTGAAGACTGTTCTGAACCTAACCCATGGTCAAGAGTAACAATTTCAGCAGTTTATATTTCTTACCTTGTGCGCTTATTATGAAACGGAAATTGTGCCTAATAAGCATTATCTCATTTAATACCAAAGGTCCCTATTCCACATAATAATTTTTAAAGTATGTACTATTGCCTTTCTGATTTTACAGATGAGTAAACTGGGGATTTAAGAAGTGAATTAACTCCCACAATACCACAGAGCTAGTAAGCAGCAAAACAGTAAACAGACCAGGTTCCTCAAACTCCCAGACCCAGGCAGAGTTCTCTGTTATCTTCAGCCACAGGCCACCACTGACAATTTACTTATCTTGGGTATTTTGACTGTATTATATTAGGGCTTGTTGATTTGTTGGTATGATTTAGTATTGATATTAAACAAAAATGATCAATAGGCATTATGACTGGTGCGTTTATGGGGGAGGGAAGCGGCTCTAACAAAGCCCAGCAGATATGATTCAGTTAGGCAGAATAGTCTGTTTAGACAATCTGAATTAAACTGCTGAATTACAAAGAAATAAAGCAGGATGTGTCCTCCTGTCTGTGAAGTCACACTCACTGCCTCTCAATAAATGACTAGAAAAACTGACTTCAGAGACCCTGTGTTTTACTCCAGACAATATTATGCCTACCACTTACAATTAGCCCAAACTATCTTTCTTGTTGTTGTTCTTATTACCTTAATGTCATTTTACTTAGATCTTATAGAATCCAATTTAATACATACTTACTAATTTTCTTTTTTCTTTTTTTTTTCTTTTTTTTTTTGAGAAAGGGTCTCACTCTATTGCCCAGGCTGGACTGCAGTTGCGTGATCATGGCTCACTACAGCCTCGACCTCCCGGGCTTAGGTGATCCTCCCACCTCAGCCTCCCAAGTAGCTGCAACTACAGGTAAATGCTACCATGTGTGTCTAATTTTTGTATTTTTTCCAGCTAATTTTTGTATTTTTGTAGAGACAGAGTTTCACCATGTTACCCAGGCTGGTCTCAAACTCCTGGGCTCAAGTGATCTGCCCACCTCAGGCTCTCAAAGTGCTGCGATTACAGGTGTGAAACACTGCACCCAGCCTACTAATTTTCTGATTCCCAAAAAGCCAAAAAGAATTGTTCTGGACATTAGGGACATAAGAGATATCACTTTTTAACACTCAACCCTTTAATTCTATTTTTTTCAAAATAAAATGTTAATTATTTATTCTAAAGCCATCAAGGTCTTTGTATTCACCTTTCCAATTGAATAACAGTTACATCTAACATTGTAAAAAAAAAGTTTTGCCTATTTTTCCTCAACAGACTTTGAGTCTCCACACACCCACTCCCCACCCCCACATACAGCCTCCGCACGTTTTAGTGTGGTTCATTTGTATAATCAATGAACTGCCATGATCAAATCATTACACACCCAAGTCTCAACTATTCTTCACACCTTAATTCCCACAATTCCTACATGACATTTCCAGGCCAGCCAGATCAGTTAAAGGCTGTCCTGTGTCATAACAAAGCCATAACTAGGTCACTCCTGTCTCCAGGCCCCTGCCCCATGGGCCATTTCCTCAGCTGAGAAGAATGGGTAGTCTTCTGCCTGCCTGCTTCCTCCCAGGCCTAGCTCAAGGATCATCCCTTTTGGAAAGAACATTTCTGATCTCCCAAGCCCACAGTATTCTTGGCCATTTCTGAACATCCTGTGGACAGAGATGGCCTAAGGATTTACGCCCTAGCAGTACAGCAGTCGCTCCCGAGGGGACTACTTCCAAGCAAATAAGACATCTTTGTAGGTGTTAATCCTGGAATGATTATTAAACTTCAATTAGACAAGTTTGCTAAGCATCCATTAGTTTTATAGTTATTTCTCATTTAACTGTTATTTCTACATTACAAATGAATCTTATTGCTAGAAGAGTACTAAACCTAATTCTTCCAATTCCACACAATCTCACTAGCTGCCTGATAGTCTGTTATTTCTTTCCCCCTTAGAAAAACCAAGTATATAACAAGTCACAAACGGAACTACCCTTTGCAAGCTGCAGGATTGAGAAAAACAGTGGCCTTCTTCACTTGTGCATTGGGAGGAATGAGTTGATTGCCAAACACCTAAAAAAGAAAAGAGCAAAGTTTTCAGTAAAAGTCCATTTATTTGGTAAATGTCACATGTATTCTTTCATTCCCAAAAAAATGTACTTGCAGCACATATGGTATCTACCCTTGGGGAAAAATATTCTTTCATGATCTCATATTAACGAAAACGCCATCAACAACAACAAACAGTAACATTATTTAATGACAATAAGCTGTATTTTGTATTGGAATAAAAAAATCCTGCTTTATCTACTAGAGGCAAATAACATTTATTTTCTCTATAAGATATAGCTAGGTTTATTATAACATATAATTAGTAAGGCCATAGTCTGTCAGGAGAGAAGTTTAATCTATGTCTTCAGTTTTCAGAGTACAATATTCTCTCCAGCTCATCACTAAAATCTGTTCATGAAGAATCTTTGTGTTACCAGTTAATCTTCATATGTTTACACACATACAAAATAAACCAAATACTCTATTTGCCTTCTCTTCTTTGCAACCCTGTATGATAACTAAATAGCAGAACTGGCAGGGGAAAAGAAACATAACTAATATATACCAAGCACCTTTTATTTGACATTTTTATACACATTATTCTTAGTTCTCAGAAACCAAGGAGGTATAAAATAATCCGTTTTCCAGATTAGAAAGCCCAGAATCAGGAAGATTAAGTTCCTGAAAGTCACAGAGTTGATCAATTACAAGCCTGGAATATTACATCTTCTAATTCCAAAGCCTTTCTAAGCTCTAAAGAGAAGATCAAGGATGAGGTAGAATTAAAAGGCAGAGGACTAGATGTGAGGAGTCTAAATGACAAATGAATGGGAACTCTTGCTATTATGTCTGAATTGGAAATGATGGTCAACAAAAAGAATAAGAATAGGAAAGCACCAAAATGGGCAAAACTTGGGGTCTTGAATGGTGGAAGTAGGCCTGAACCAAGAAAGCAGAATTCTAGCATGGAAGTACAAAGTAAAGATAGGAGGAGGAAAAAAAGTAATGCAAATATATATATATATATATATTTTTTTTTTTTTTTTTTTTTTTTTTTGGAGACGGAGTCTTGCTCTGTCGCCCAGGCTGGAGTGCAGTGGCGCGATCTCGGCTCACTGCAACCTCCGCCTCCCGGGTTCACGCCATTCTCCTGCCTCAGCCTCTCCGAGTAGCTGGGACTACAGGCGCCCGCCACCACGCCCGGCTAATTTTTTTTGTATTTTTAGTAGAGACGGGGTTTCACCGTGGTCTCGATCTCCTGACCTCGTGATCCGCCCGCCTCGGCCTCCCAAAGTGCTGGGATTACAAGCGTGAGCCACCGCGCCCGGCCGCAAATATTTTTTATTGAATAACTTACTCTAAATCTGCTATTTCCCTGACAGTTCATTTTGGAGCCTTTCTTATTATTGTCTATTGCTTGCTTTAAAAACAAAAACAAAAACAAAAATACTTTTTTTCTGAAGTAGAGAAAAAGACACACTATTTCTTTGTAAGAAGTTTCTGGAACATTATAATTTCTATTCTGTTTTCATTCTTACTCAGACTTTAATATTTTGCTGCTAAATCTGCAAGTACTATAATTTTTCCTTTTTCTATCTATACTATTTCTGGAATGTGGCAGAAATGATATCACTAACCATTCTCTCTGGCCTACCAGATTCCACACCTATGGTAGTAAGATTATTCCTCCTTGCCCTCGTTTCTTAGTGTCTAAAGTTTGTTCCTACTTGCAACTCAAATCTCAGATTGGCAGTGAGCTAAGGAGTTTATGTGAGACTACATTAAGTTTATGTGAGATTTGTTATTAAATATCATACTTTCAAGAATTTAGACTGTAAAAGGAAGTACACAGATAGGAAAATTAGCTAGCAGAGGCTATAAGGACAAATCCACTTCCATTTGTGAGATGGAAGGAACTAAACATGCAGGGGAAGTGGAGAATTAGAATAGAAAGAAATAAGGCCTGGCAAGGTGGCTCACACCTGTAATTGCAGCACTTTGGGAGGCCAAGGCGAGTGGATCACAAGGTCAGGAGTTCGAGACCAGCCTGACCAACATGGTGAAACCCCGTCTCTACTAAAAATACAAAAATTAGCCAGGCTTGGTGGCATGTGCCTGTAATTCCAGCTACTCAGGAGGCTGAGGCAAGAGAATCACTTGAACCTGGGAGGCGGAGGTTGCAATGAGCTGAGATTGCGCCATTGCACTCCAGCCTGGGCAACAGAGCGAGACTCCATCTAAAAAAAAGAAAGAAAGAAAGAAAGAAAGAAATACATGAGAAGGAGAAAATAACTAAAGGAACATCATCCCTGAAAAAGTATGAGAGAGAATTTAGAACAGAGGTGGAGGCATTTATTTTCAACAAGAAAGGGAGGGCCCTACAATCACACAGGTCTACTCTTCCTTAAAGAGAGAAAGAAAGGGGCCAGGTGTGGTGGCTCACACCTGTAATACCAGCACTCTGGGAGACCAAGGCAGGTGGAACACAAGGTTGAGATCGAGACCGTCCTGGTCAACATGGAGAACCCCCATCTCTACTAAAAATACAAAAATTAGCTGGGCATGGTGGTGTGCGCCTGTAGTCCCAGCTACTCAAGAGGCTGAGGCAGGAGAATCACTTGAACCCAGGAGGCAGAGGTTGCAGTGAGCCGAGATCACACCACTGTACTCCAGGAGGATTTTCCAGTCACTAATGACTGGCTTGGGATGGGGATCACCTTTAATTTAATATTAAAGTTTATTTGAATTGATTTCTAAAGCAACTTAGAGGCATATGAAAGATAATACATTTAAACAAAGAAGTAACCAAATTTGTAAAACACAGGTTTAGAACAGCTAGATAATAATCGCTAAAAAGAGGAATTATAGTCTATACTGTAACAATTGCTAAAGAGAGGAATTAATTTATAGTATCTATTGTAACAATCGCTAAAGAGAGGAATTAATTTATAGTATCTATTGTCACTGTCATCCATTAAAACATTTCAGAAACAAACATGAGGTCTGCCACCTACTTCTATTACTAAATGCTTCACACATTTGCCACTTTTGATTTTCATGTTTCTATTTTGGTATTTCTGACATCATAAGCTCAAATGATACAAAACAAAAAGGAAACTCAGTCTCAGAATTTCACCTGCAAGGTATAATGTACATTTTTGCAGTGGGGGGAGCAAAAATGCTGTCTTATATTTGAAAGGATTTATAATCCAGCTATAATTAGCCATATAAATGAATATTTAAGTAAAGTCTCATGGAATATAACAGTGTACATGATATGGATCAGTTGAACTTGGAGATGAGCTTTAAAAATATGAATCAACAATTTTAAGAAGATTTGACTTTTAGAGGTAACACTTGTTCTGAACTGATATCCTTGAGGGTTATTCGGATCAGGGATGATTCAGGGGTTAGCCAAATCTACAAAGACAACTGCAGACACAAATTCCCAGAGCTTCTACCAGTCCAGTTCTGTGTTCTTGGGACCAATCCAGAAACAAACAGTCTACAGGGGTGGGCGTCAGAACTGCTCTTCACCAGATGGTTAACTTCCTGGAGTTCTACTCAGAGTTGGCTCCCAGTGTGATTCATCCTGATAGTGCTAAAAAATAGCCAAACTGCACAGATGCAAGACACTGTGCGAGTCCCCTAAAAGAGCTTAAGTTTTCTGCACAATGAAGATAAGGAGGGGCTTAATTTTATCACATTAAATAGTATTACCTGAGCTTCTTGACAGGCTGCTCTCCTTAGTAGGTTATCACTATCAAAGGAAGGAAAAGAGAATAATCATTAGCTTTAATAGATTATGATCCAAACAAAATTTGTGAGCTTTTTAATTTTTTAATATAGGCACCTACCTCTTCTCTAAAAACACCCTAGTGAAATTTCCTTAAAAACCTGATAACAGGCCAGGCGTGGTGGCTCACGCCTGTAATCTCAGCACTTTGGGAGGCTGAGGTGGGCAGATCACCTGAGGTCAGGAGTTCGAGACCAGCCTGGCCAACATGGTGAAACCTCCTCTCTACTAAAAACACAAAAATTAGCCGGGCATGGTGGTGGGTGCCCGTAATCCCAACTACTCAGGAGGCTGAGGCAGGAGAATCACTTGAACCTGGGAGGCAGAGGTTGCAGTGAGCTGAGATCATGCCATTGCACTCCAGCCCGGGCGACAGAGCGAGACTCTGCTGAAAACAAAACAAAACAAAACAAAAAAAAACAAAAAAAACCTGATAACAAGTTATCATCACATTTGAAAAATACATCCTCTGAATAAAAGTTTGTGTTAAATATTTCCATATTATGGTAACCAGAATAATGCCGCATCCCCCCAAAATTTCCACATCTGAATCCTCAGAACTTGAGGATATGTTACTTTACATGGCAAGAGGGATTTTACAGACATGATTAAACTTAGGACCCTGACATGGGAGATCGTCCTGGATCATCCAGATGGGCCCAATCTGACCACAAAGGTCCCAAAACAGAGAGTTTCCCGGTTGTGATCAGAGGCAGATGTGATTATGGAAGAATAGTCAGAAAAATGCAACCTTGCCAGCTGTGAAGATGGAAGAAGGCTCTGAAGAGTCAAGGAATGTGGTGGCCTCTAGAAGCTGGAAAAGCAAAAGGATTCTCCCCTAGAGCCTCCAGAAGGAACATAGCCCTTGCCACACTTTGTCTTAGCCCAGTGAGAGCTGCTTTGGGCTTCTAATTCACAGAATGCAAGACAAGAAATTTGTGGTGTGTTGAACCACTAAATTTGTGGTAATTTGTTAAGGTAACAACAGAAAACTAATATACATATCCTGCATTTTTCTTACCCAGTGGAAATTAGGTCATTTGCCCCAAGTAAATTTGATGTTCAGTTTCTTCTGCTACTGTCTTATCTAAATCACTTGTTTTTTATATCACTGTCAGACAATAAATCATAAATGGAGAATTTTGTCATGAGGCAAAATTTTGGCTTCCAAAAATGAAAGCATTCTGTCAGAATGTGATCACCTATTTAACATCAAGGTCTCTAAAATAGGTTTCTACCATAAAAGCATTTTAAATGGCTCCAGTCACCTACGGGGCTCTACAATCTTCATCTAAGAGCTAAGTGCACATTGCCGGCACTGCTAAGATAGTAACTTCAACGTGGTTAACAAAAGTTAAGAAATCAAACACCCAGAAAAGATGAACAATAACCAATCTCTAGAAAAACTTGAAAAAAGGTTATTTTGCTTATATTCTCTTTCTAGACTTTTTAAATAACATTGAAAACTTTAAATTTTGCATTTTCACAGTAATTCAAAAGGCAACAGGCTCCTCTGGGTGATTTGACATTTACAGTGAATGAAAAACAATAAGCAAGCTTTGCTTTTGCCAGAGTTGCTGTCAAAGGCTGCTGCTCAGTGATTCCATAGCCAGGCTGCCGAACAACCCCTGAAGTTCACAAAGCAGGTGGCTTCACTAAGAGAACACCATCCACAGGGAAGTATGGATGCTGTGAATCTGAAATCTGAAACCTAAGAACCGCAGGGCACAGTGGCTCACGCCTGTAATCTTAGCACTTTGGGAGGACAAGGTGGGCAGATCACTTGAGGTCAGGAGTTCGTGACCAGCCTGGCCAACATGGTGAGACCCCGTCTCTACTAAAAATACAAAAATTAGCCGGGCGTGCTGGTGCATGCCTGTAATCCCAGCTACTCGGGAGGCTGAGGCAGGAGAATTGCCTGAATCCAGGAGGCGGAGGTTGCATTGAGCCAAGATCACGCCATTGCGCTCCAGCCTGGGCTACAGAGCGAGGCTCTGTCTCAAAACAAAACAAAACAAAAAAAACCTAAGAACAATGTTTTACTGAAATTATCATGACATCAGTACCCCAAAAGCTGATGTTGTTCGATAACAAAGATTTTTAGGAGACTCACCGCTTGTGAAATCCAGCGCAGGTCAGCCCAGTCCCTATTGGCTTAAGTGACTCTGCTCCCCTGTGCCCAGGTGGCAAAGAGTGTTGTGCAACCTTCTCTTCCTCCGCACCCAGTATTCACAAATATTCAAGTTTTTTTGAATGACTCCCCACAGGAAATAACACATATTCATGTTTCACTTTTCTTCTTGCATCCCTCCCAATCAAATGCTCTCACTGAATCATTCTAACATCAGTAACAACAACAAAAATATACTACAAGATGAGGTAAATTCAGGGTAGAAACTAGTGAAATATCTTGAAAATAATTAACACGTCACTAACTCCTTATAGCTTATTGGATAATTTGCATTTATGACCTTATATACAATGAAGTGGTAAAACATTGAACCCACAGTAACCTCTGGATAACAAAATAATATGAGGTTCCTCATAGTAACCTGGGTATTGTCACTGACCCTCCCCCTGGACTGTGCTGACCCCTAGTCCAACTTGCACAGGCCCTGGGAACGCAGCTTCCAGCCTCTCCGGACTGTGCTCCCACCCGCCACTGCTTTCAATGCTTTCCTTTAGTAGACTAATTACCTTGTACCTCCAATCTCTCCTACAAACTCGCCCTGTGGATTTTTCTGCACAAGCCCTCTATGCTTCTGTGAAAGCTGCAATCCCATCTCTATATCCTGCCCATTTCCAGGCTCCTCCTCTACTGAAGGACAGGTCTCCGAAAGGCAACAGGCTCCCCTGGGTGATTAGTAAAGAGCATCACCCTTGCCACAGCTCAGCCACACTGATTTCCACAGACCTAGCTGAAAAGACAATAGCCCTGAATATGCACAAGAATATGGGGTAGCACCTTAGATCATTTTTTTCCCTAAGTTCTTTGTTGCTAGAAGTAAAATTCTGATTATTAGCTTGTGATTACATATATTATTAAAGATTTCAGCTCTCCTGAGTTTATTAATTTTGATTAATTTATCAGAATACTATTCAAAATAAAAAGATTTTGTGATAGTTAATTCCCTGAATTTAATGTGCCAAATGGAATATCCTGTCAATGCCACCTGTAAGAGAGCCAGAATATGTACCAATTTTGATATTACAAAAGAAAATCTCATTATAATCATACTTAACTTTGGGTCGGGCACGGTGGCTCACGCTTGTAATCCCAGCACTTTGGGATGCCGAGGTGGGCGGATCACCTGAGGCCAGGAGTTCGAGACCAGCTTGACTAACATGGTGAAACCTCATCTCTACTAAAAATACAAAATTATCCAGGCATGGTGGCACATGCCTATAATACCAGCTACTTGGGAGGCTGAGGCAAGAGAATCGCTTGAAGCCAGGAGGCGGAGGTTGCAATGAGCCGAGATCGCATCATTGCACTCCAGCCTGGGCAACAAGAGTGAAACTCTGTCTCAAAAAAAAAAAAAAAAAAAACATACTTAACTTTGTTTAATATCAGAAATGGTGTTAACCATCTTGATCTTGCTATCTGAACCCGACTATTCCTAAAAATCTAACACATCCTCAAAGAAAAAAGATTTCTCCCATTGAGATAGTCTGATGATCTACAGCAAGCTCTGAAAACTATCTCAGCAAAGAAATTCCAAAAATATTTCAGTAATATCAGCATTGTCAGAATAAAAGACAAAACTTAAAATTCATAGAGCAACTACCTTGTACCAAGTACCACGGCAGTTGTTTTCATAAACCTTTAATCTTTGTAACAACCTTGCAAGGTAGGCATTATCAGGTAACAGAAAATATTCTCATTTTTACAGATCAGGAAGCCAAGACTCAGAAGGAAAGTGAAGTGCCCAAAAACACAGAGTTACTAAGTGGTAGTGTCAGAGGTGTTTGAACCAGAGTGACTCCATCTTGAGTAGGGGCTGGGTAAAAAGAGGCTGAGACCTACTGGGCTGCATTCCCAGGAGATTGGGCATTCTAAGTCACAGGATGAGATAGGAGGGCGGCATACGATACAGCTCATAATGACCTTGCTGATAAAACAACCTGCAGTAAAGACGCCGACCAAAATCCACCAAAACCAAGATGGCGATGACAGTGATCTCTGGTGTCCTCGCTGCTCATTATATGTTAATTAGAATACATTAGCATGCTAAAAGACACTCCTACCAGCACCATGACAGTTTACAAATGCCATGGCAACATCCGGAAGTTATGCTATATGGTCTAAAAAGGGGAGGAATCCTCAGTTCTGGGAATTGCCCATCCCTTTCTGAAAAAACTCATGCATAATCCACCCCCTGTTTAGCATATAATCAAGAAGTAACAAGTATAAGCACCTGAGTGGTCCATGCTGCTGCTCTGCCTACGGAGTAGTCAACCTTTTAATCTTTTACTTTCTTTTTTTTTTTTTTTTTTCCAAGGCAAAGTATCACTCTGTCCCCCAGGCTGGAGTGCAGTAGCGCTGTCTCGGCTCACTGAAACCTCCACCTCCCAGGTTCAAGTGATTCTCTGCCTCAGCCTCCTGAGTAGCTGGGATTACAGGTGTGCACCACCACACCCAGCTAATTTTTATATTGGTTTCACCATGTTGGCCAGGCTGGTCTTGAACTGAACTCCTGACCTCATGATCTGCCTGCCTTGCCCTCCCAAAGTGCTGGGATTACAGGTGTGGCCACTGTGCCTGGCCTACTATCTTAATAAACTTGCTTTCACTTCACTCTATGGAGTCGCCCTGAATTCTTTCTTGTGCAAGATCTAAGAACCCTCTCCTGGGATCTGGATTGGGACGCCTTTCTGCTAACAGTAGAGTCAGAATTCAGACCCATGCTAGCCTGGCCCTAAGCAGATGCTTTTTCTTCTAAACTTCAGACAATACTCAATGGGCAATTACTCATTTAGTTGTATGTTTTATAGCACATTTTTTAAATTGCGTAGTCTCATCTTATTTAAATTTTTCAATTTATATTCACATAATTTTTTTAAAAGGTCAGGTGCAATAATGCTTCTGAAGGTAGTTGTTGAAACAAACTCATTTAACACAAAGTGCTGCCTATGGCACACAAATATGATTTGGTCCTGCCCTGAAGAAGCTTAGGATCAAGTGGCAAAGAAGAACAGCTCTTGGTAAATATTGGTGGCATAGTAAAACGTGTTTCTTGATAAATAATATGCCAGGCACTGTGCTTGGTGTCTTGGACACGCTGGTGAATAAGCCCAACATTCCCTGTCCTAGTGAAGTTTATAGTTTAGTAGGGAACGATGACAATTCAACAGGTAATCATGATGCAATTTCACTTTTAGGTAATCCATAAAAGGGGCACATAATGGGGGCATCTAACCTAGTTTTGAGAGAATCAGAGGCTTTTTACAGGATATGACATTGAAGCTGAGATCTAGGGGAAAAATAAAAAGTAGCCAGGCAAAAATAGGGAGTAGAATCTAGGCAAGAGAAACAGCATGTCAAAGCCTGCAAGTGCTAGAACATGGCCAATTTAGGAAAGAGAAAGTAGTTCTGGACAGCTGGAGGCCACATGCCGTGGGAGGAGCCAGTAAAGGCCAGGTCACCAAGGACATTTTCAGCTATTTAAGTAATTTGGATTTTATCCTAAGGGCCATAAGAAGCCATTAACAGGTTTTAAGAGAATTGATGTGACCAGGTTTACATTTTGGAGGGATTATTCTGGCTGCAGTGTGTGAAGAAGGCATTGGTCAGAGGTAAGACTGAATCTAGTGAAACTTCAGAGGCTCCCTCAGTGACAGTCAGTGATGATGACTGGAACTAGGATGGTGGCAGAGGGGACACAGAGAAGAGGACAGATTCAGCAGATATTCAGGAGGTAAACTTGAGGGATGGCTGGTGGGAATTAAAGAAAAGGTGAGAACCTAGGTGGAGGTGTCTAGGCCACAGCTGGAAATGCAGGTCTGAAGTTCCATATAGCAATCTTAGCTATATGTTGATAGAAGGAATGAGAGTGGATATGATGATCTATACGAGTAGGGTGAGAAGTAGGAGGAAGAGATACCCTGATCATGGACAGTTGACAGAGAATACCAAATGAATTTCAAATAAAATGACCCTGTACTTCATTTGAAAGTCAAAGGAAAAATCAGGTAGATAACTGAGGAAAAATTTTCCTTATCTTCCACCATTCCCCCTTGATGCTGCTTCTGCTCTTGGCAAACTGCATGTTTTGCTGTTCTTAAGAGACACAACAAACTTTACATCTTCAAGGATTTGATCATTTTATCCCTTCCTTTTTAAAAAAAGGCCAAGCATAATACAACCCATGCCCTTACCCCACCACACAAAAACTGTTTTCCTTATCTTCCTTCCTAGATTATAGACTTCTTGAAATCATGGATAATTCACCATTTTCTCCTCCACAGCCCACAGCACACTCTCGTAGATAGAGGGTACTTGGTAAATACTTGTTTAATAAATAAGTGGCAAATGTTTGAACAAGAGAGACTGACTCACTGTGCTCAGACAGGCATGCTTTGTCCTGCAGGAGAAACTGAAGGTTATTCTTTGTATGAGGATTTGGCATTCTGAAAGCACAGATGAGCGGGGATGGTTCTCCAGTGTGATGATCACCAAAGGGCAAGGGTAAGAGTCATTATGGTGTAGTACAGGATGAAAAACTAAAAAATTCCAAACGCACAAAAACGTTACCAGATCAAGAAGCTCCCAGGGTTTGTGGATGTGTAGAGTGTAATGGAAGTAGTACCCTCTAAAGAGGCTAAGCAGGGAGTTCCTTTTGACACACCAAGAAGCACCACAAGAACTGGCCCTGTAGTTAGAAGAACTCTGAGTGTGGACATCAGAAAATTCCAGATTACTAATGAGTCAAGAATCTGAATGTGAACTGAAGACCTCATTTCCAAGCCAACCAAAAAGAAAAGTACACTCTATAAATTCTAAGCCCATGTTCTTTCCACTACACCATGCTGTCTTCTGAGAACTGAAGTTAAATACAATTTAAAAGAGGTGCTACAAAACGTAGTCATATCAAAAAGGGTCTCTGCAGATCTGCTCAGTATTAAAATGCAGGTTCTTTGACAGAAAGAAATTAGAAGGCTCTGGATTAAAAAATGAAAAAAAAATCTGCTGATGTCACTCTGCCTGAGGCTTGAAAAGAATAAGAACATGCCTGCTACTATAGGTAATGGGATGCTCTCAATTTATTCCAAGCCATAAATGTTTTATTTATTATTTTAGGACTGCAAAATAAGATAAGTTGTTATTCCAATAGCAACTTTACATGGAGAGAAAAACCACATTGATCCATCCTATTTCCCAAAAAGAATATTTCCCACTACAGTCTAGAGGCAAACTATACAGCAATTTCTACCACCAGCTTTTCCCTTGGTGCATGCAAACACAGTCTTTGCTTTAAACAAAATAGATTTCAAGTTTAGATGTTTATAACAACCACTTCAATTTATCCAGGCTTCCTAGAATAATTAATCATGATATTGCCAGTGGCTGTGCCCATGGTTGCCCATGAAGCAATAGGAATGAAAGAAATGGAAGCAAAGACAAAAATGAATCTCAGAAGTATGTGCAGAGAGAGACAGCTTTTCTAAACTATATATTGCATAGCTCTCCCCATATCCCGGACTCCCTACCCAAACAGATAATGGCTGCACTGAATCTCTATCATATGTGGGAAAATAGTGACCAGCTCTGCCTTTCTGACAGAAAGACAGCTGATCCAGCAGGAGGAAATGCATCTTGCTAAGGAAGAATGCTTGATCTTCTGGGCCAACAGAATCTCCATTTGGATAGAAGGTACGCAGTGTAACAGGTCAGAAAACCAAGGGAACAATGAAAATGTTAATGATTTTTAAAAGGATTTTAGGGCCTTCCCTATTTAACCAAAGAAGGTTATCTCTTCTTGTTCTCCAAACCACACCATCATGTACTACCTGCTACCAAAGAAATTTGTATCTTCTTACCTCTCCCAAGCCCAGTGCAACAAAGGAGTTTCCTAATGTCATGAAAGCATAAAGGGTCAGGAAGAAATCCTATTGACAACCATATATTAAGTGGTGGCTGTCTTCATTTCAATGCCCCTTAGAGTGCTTAGAAGATGTGAGTGAAAATAAGGGCCACAGAGGCAATTGCATTAAAATTTCAACATCTGCATTGCTGATGGTGAAAAGTTCAGCAAAAGAAAAACAGCTAAAAATTCTACTATCAAATGCAAAGGACAAATGTACAGCACTGTCTCCTATGCTACTAAAAAGTATATCAACTTGCGTTCAGGAATTTTTAGGTCAAATGTGTGAACCCAAAATATGTGAGACAGGTCTCATTCAATGTAGAAAGTTTATTTTGCCAAGGTTAAGGACACAGCCACGACACAGCTTCAAGAGGTCCTGAGGACTTGTGCCCCAAATGGTCAGGGTACAGTTTGCTTTTATACATTTTAGGGAGACATAATAACACCAGTCAATACATTAAAGATTTACACTGAGTGTCAGGCCTCTGAGCCCAAGCTAAGCCATTGTATCCCCTGTGACCTGCACACATACATCCAGATGGCCTGAAGCAAGTGAAGAATCACAAAAGAAGTGAAAAGGGCCGGTCCCTGCCTTAACTGATGATATTCCACCACAAAAGAAGTGAAAATGGCTGGTCCCTGCCTTAACTGATGACACTACCTTGTGAAATTCCTTCTCCTGGCTCATCCTGGCTCAAAAGCTCCCCCACTGAACACCTTGTGACCCTCACCCCTGCCAGCCAGAGAACAACGCCCTTTGACTATAATTTTCCACTACCTACCCAAATCTTATAAAATGGCCCCACCCCATCTCCCTTCACTGACTCTCTTTTTGGACTCAGCCCACCTGCACCAAGGTGACTAAAAAGCTTTATTGCTCACACAAAGCCTGTTTGGTGGTCTCTTCACATGGACACAAGTGAAATTTGGTGCCATGACTCGGATCAGGGGACCTCCCTTGGGAGATCAATCTCATCCTCCTGCTCTTTGCTCCGTGAGAAAGATCCACCTACAACCTCGGGTCCTCAGACCAACCAGCCCAAGGAACATCTCACCAATTTTAAATCAGGTAAGCGGCCTCTTTTTACTCTTCTCCAACCTCTCTCACTATCCGTCAACCTCTTTCTCCTTTCAATCTTGGCGCCATCTTTCAATCTCTCCCTTCTCTTAATTTCAGTTCCTTTCCTTTTCTGGTAGAGACAAAGGAGACATGTTTTATCCATGAACCCAAAACTCCGGCACTGGTGATGGACGCAGGAAGACAGTCTTCCCTTGGTGTTTAATCACTGCGGGGACGCCTGCTTGATTATTCACCCATGTTTCAGAGGTGTCCGATCACCGTGGGGACGCCTGCCTTGATCCTTCACCCTTAGTGGCAAGCACTTTTTGGGGGGCAAGCACCCCCCACCCCTTCTCTCCGTGTCTCTACCCTCTCTTTTCTACCTTCCTGGGGGGCAAGCACCCCCCACCCTTTCTCTTTGTGTCTCTACTCTCTCTTTTCTCTCCACTTTCTTGGGGGGCAAGCACTCCCCACCCCTTCTCTCTGTGTCTCTACCCTCTCTTTCCTCCCCACTTTCCTGGGGGGCAAGCACCCCCATCCCTTCTCTCCATGTCTCTACCATCTCTTTTCTCTAGGCTTGCCTCCTTCACTATAGGCAATCTTCCACCCTCCATTCCTCCTTCTTCTCCCTTAGCCTGTGTTCTCAAGAACTTAAAATGTCTTCAACTCACACCTGACCTAAAACCTAAATGCCTTATTTTCTTCTGCAATACCACTTGACCCCAACACAAACTCGACAATGGTTCCAAATAGCCAGAAAATGGCACTTTCAATTTCTCCATCCCACAAGATCTAGATAATTCTTGTCGTAAAATGAGCAAATGGTCTGAGATGCCTGATGTCCAGGCATTCTTTTACACATCGGTCCCTCCCTTGTCTCTGTTCCCAATGCAACTTGTCCCAAATCTTCCTTCTTTCCCTCCCGCCTGTCCCCTCAGTCCCAACCCCAAGTATTGCTGAGTCTTTCCAATCTTCCTTTTTTATGGACCAATCTGACCTCTCCCCTCCTCCCCAGGCTGATCCAGGTCCCAATTCTTCCTCAGCCTCTGCTCCCCCACCCTATAATCCTTTTATCACCTCCCCTCCTCATACCTGGTCTGGCTTACAGTTTCGTTCCATGGCTAGTCCTCCCCCACCTGCCCAGCAATTTCCTCTTAAAAAGGTGGCTGGAGCTAAAGGCATAGTCAAGGTTAATACTCCTTTTTATTTATCCGACCTCTCCCAAATCGGTCAGCATTTAGGCTCTTTTTCATCAAATATTAAAAGCCGAGTTCATGGCCCATTTGGCAACAACCCTTAGATGCTTTACAGCCCTAGACCCTGAAAGGTCAGAAGCCTGTCTTATTCTCAGTATACAATGTATTACCCAATTGGTTCCCGACATTAAATAAAACTCCAAAAATTAAATTCTGGCCCTCAAACCCCACAACAGAACTTAATTAACCTCGCCTTCAAGGTGTACAATAATAGAATAGAGGCAGCCAAGTAGCAACATATTTCTGAATTGCAATTCCTTGCCTCCACTGTGAGAGAAACCCCAGCCACATCTCCAGCACACAAGAACTTCCAAATGCCTAAACCGCAGTGGCCAGGTATTCCTCCAGGACCACCCCTTCAGGAACTTGCTTCAAGTGCCAGAAATATGGTCACTGGGCCAAGGAATGTCCGCAGCCTGGGATTCCTCCTAAGCCGTGTCCCATCTGTACAGGACCCCACTGGAAATTGGACTGTCCAACCAGCCCAAGGCTCTGACTGACTCCTTCCCAGATCTTCTTGACTTAGCGGCTGAAGAGTGACGCTGCCCAATCGCCTCGGAAGCTTCCTGGACCATCACAGATGCTTTGGGTAACTCTTACAGTGGATGGTAAGTCCGTCCCCTTCTTAATCAATACGGAGGCTACCCACTCCACATTACCTTCTTTTCAAGGGCATGTTTCCCTTGCCCCCATAACTGTTGTGGGTATTGACAACCAAGCTTCAAAACCCCTTAAAACTCCCCAACTCTGGTGCCAACTTGGACAACATTCTTTTATGCACTCTTTTTAGTTATCCCCACCTGCCCAGCTCCCTTATTAGGTCTAGGCATTTTAACTAAATTATCTGCCTCTGACTATTCCTAGGCTACAGCCACACCTCATTGCCACCCTTTTCCCCAGTTCAAAGCCTCCTTCACATCCTCCCTTTGTATCTCCCCACCTTAATCCACAAGTATAGGACACCTCTACTCCCTCCTTGGTGACCGATCACGCACCCCTTACCATCCCATTAAAATCTAATCACCCTTACCCTGCTCAATGCCAATATCCTATCCCACAGCACGCTTTAAAAGGATTAAAGCATGTTATCACTTGCCTGTTACGCATGGCCTTTTAAAGCCTATAAACTCTCCTTACAATTCCCCCATTTTACCTGTCCAAAAACCAGACAAGCGTTACAGGTTAGTTCAGGATCTGTGCCTTATCAACCAAATTGTTTTGCCTATCCACCCTGTGGTGCCAAACCCATATACTCTCCTATCCTCAATACCTCCCTCCACAACCCATTATTCTGTTCTGGATCTCAAACATGCTTTCTTTACTATTCCTTTGCACCCTTCATCCCAGCCTCTCTTCGCTTTCACTTGGACTGACCCTGATACTCATCAGGCTCAGCAAATTACCTGGGCTGTACTGCCGCAAGACTTCACAGACAGCCCCCATTACTTCAGTCAAGCCCAAATTTCTTCATCTGTTACCTATATCGGCATAATTCTTCATAAAAACACACATGCTCTCCCTGCTGATTGTGTCCAACTGATCTCTCAAACCCCAACCCCTTCTACAAAACAACTCCTTTCCTTCCTGGGCATGGTTGGACACTTTTGCCTTTGGATACCTAGTTTTGCCGTCCTAACAAAATCATTATATAAACTCACAAAAGGAAACCTAGCTGACTCCATAGATCCTAAATCCTTTCCCCATTCCTCTTTCCATTCCTTGAAGACAGCTTTAGAAGCTGCTCCCACACTAGCTCTCCCTAACTCATCACTCACTCCCTTTTCATTACATACAGCTGAAGTGCAGGGCTGTGTGGTCGAAATTCTTACACAAGGACCAGGATCGTGCCCTGTGGCCTTTTTATCCAAACAACTTGACCTTACTGTTTTAGCCTAGCCCTCATGTCTCCGTGCAGCAGCTGCTGCTGCCTTAATACTTTTAGAGGCCCTCAAAATCACAAACTATGCTCAGCTCACTCTCTACAGCTCTCATAACTTCCAAAATCTATTTTCTTCCTCACACCTGACACATATACTTTCTGCTCCCTGGCTTCTTCAGCTATACTCACTCTTTGTTGAGTCTCCCACAATTACCATTGTTTCTGGCCTGGACTTCATTCTGGGTTCCCACATTATTCCAGATACCACACCTGACCCCCATGACAGTATCTCTCTGATCCACCTGACTTTCACCCCATTTGCCCATATTTCCTTCTTTCCTGTTCCTCACCCTGATCACATCTGGTTTATTGATGGCAGTTCCACCAGGCCTAATTGCCACTCACCAGCAAAGGCAGGCTATGCTATAGTATCTTCCACATCTATCATTGAGGCTACCACTCTGCCCCCCCTCCACTACCTCTCAGCAAGCCAAACTCATTGCCTTAACTCGGGCCCTCACTCTTGCAAAAGGACTATGCATCAATATTTACACAGACTCTAAATATGCCTTCCATATCCTGCACCACCATGTTGTTATATGGGCAAAAAGAGGTTTCCTCACTACGCAAGTGTCCTCCATCATTAATTCTTCTTTAATAAAAACTCTTCTCAAGGCCACTTTACTTCCAAAGGAAGCTGGTGTCATTCACTGCACGGGCTGTCAAAAGGCGTCAGATCCCATTGCTTAGGGCAACGCTTATGCTGATAAGGTAGCTAAAAAAGCCACTAGCATTCCAACTTCTGTCCCTCACAGCCAGTTTTTCTCCTTCTCATTGGTCACTCCCACCTACTCCCCTACTGAAACTTCCACCTGTCAGTCTCTTCCTATACAAGGCAAATGGTTCTTAGACCAAGGAAAATACCTCCTTCCAGCCTCACAGGCCCATTCTATTCTGTTGTCATTTCATAGCCTCTTCCATGTAGGTTATAAGCCACTAGCCTGTCTCTTTTTTTTTTTTTTTTTTTGAGACGGAGTCTCGCTGTCGCCCAAGCTGGAGTGCAGTGGCGCGATCTCGGCTCACTGCAAGCTCCGCCTCCCGGGTTCACGCCATTCTCCTGCCTCAGCCTCCCGAGTAGCTGGGACTACAGGCGCCCGCCACCGCGCCCAGCTAATTTTTTTTGTATTTTTAGTAGAGACGGGGTTTCACTGTGGTCTCGATCTCCTGACCTCGTGATCCACCCGCCTCGGCCTCCCAAAGTGCTGGGATTACAGGCGTGAGCCACTGCGCCCGGCCTAGCCTGTCTCTTAGAACCTCTCATTTCCTTTCCACCATGGAAATCTATCCTCAAGGAAATCAACTCTCAGTGTTCCATCTGCTATTCTACTACTCCTCAGGGATTGTTCAGGCCCCCTCCCTTCCCTACACATCAAGCTCGGGGATTTGCGCCTGCCCAGGACTGGCAAATTAACTTTACTCACATGCCTTGAGTCGGGAAACTAAAATATCTCTTGGTCTGGGTAGACACTTCCACTAGATGGGTAGAGGCCTTTCCCATAGGGACTGAGAAGGCCACTGTGATCATTTCTTCCCTTCTGTAAGACTTAATTCCTCGGTTTGGCCTTCCCACCTCTATACAGTCCAATAACGGACCAGCCTTTACTAGTCAAATCACCCAAGCAGTTTCTCAGGCTCTTGTTATTCGGTGAAACCCTCATACCCCTCACCATCCTCAATCTTCAGAAAAGGTAGAACGGACTAATGGTCTTTTAAAAACACACCTCACCAAGCTCAGCCACCAATTTAAAAAGGACTGGACAATACTTTTACCACTTTCCCTTCTCAGAATTTGGGCCCATCCTTGGAATGCCACAGGGCACAGCCCATTTGAGCTCCTATAAGGATGCTCCTTTTTTATTAGGCCCCAGTTGCATTCCAGACACCAGCCCAACTTGGACTGTGCCCCCAAAACTTGTCATCCCTACTATCTTCTGTCTAGTCATACTCCTATTCACCATTCTCAACTACTCGTAAATGCCCTGCTCTTGTTTATGCTGCCAGTTTACACTGTTTCTCCAAGCCATCACAGCTGATATCTCCTGGTGCTATCCCCAAACTGCCACTCTTAACTCCCCCTTAAAGTAAACAAATAATCTTTGCTGGCAGGGCTATGCTGAACCTCCTTGGGCACTCTCTAATTGGATGTCCTGGACCTTCCCAATTCTTAGTCCTTTAATAGCTGTTTTTCTTCTCTTATTCAGACCTTATGTCTTCCGTTTAGTTTTTCAATTCATACAAAACTGCATCCAGGTCATCACCAATCATTCTATATGACAAATGCTCCTTCTAACAACCCCACAATATCACCCCTTACTACAAAATCCTCCTTCAACTTGACCTCTCCCACTCTAGGTTCCCACACTGCCCCAATCCTGCTCAAAGCAGCCCTGAGAAACATCGCCCATTATCTCTCCATGCCACCCCCCAAAAAATTTTTGCTGCCCCAACACTTCAATACTATTTTATGTTATTTTTCTTATTAATATAAGAAGCAGGAATGTCAGGCCTCTGAGTCCAAGCTAAGCCATCGTATCCCCTGTGACCTGCACACATACGTCCAGATGGCCTGAAGCAAGTGAAGAATCACAAAAGAAGTGAAAAGGGCCAGTCCCTGCCTTAACTGATGACATTCCACCACAAAAGAAGTGAAAATGGCTGGTCCTGACTTAACTGATGACATTACCTTGTGAAATTCCTTCTCCTGGTTCATCCTGGCTCAAAAGCTCCCCCACTGAGCACCTTGTGACCCCCACCCCTGCCAGCCAGAGAACAACCCCCTTTGACTATAATTTTCCACTACCTACCCAAATCTTATAAAATGGCCCCACCCCTATCTCACTTCACTGACTCTCTTTTTGGACTCAGCCCGCCTGCACCCAGGTGATTAAAAACCTTTATTGCTCATACAAAGCCTGTTTGGTGGTCTCTTCACACGGACATGTGTGACACTGAGGCCAAGGCAGGCAGATCACTTGAAGTCAGGAGTTCGAGACCAGCCTGGCCAACATAGTGAAACCCCATCTTTACTAAAAATTCTAAAAAAATTAGCTGGTCCTGGTGGCATGTGCCTGTAGTCCCAGCTACTTGGGAGGCTGATGCAGGAGAATCGCTTGAACCTGGGAGGTTGCAGTGAGCAGAGATCACACCACTGCATGCCAGCCCGGGTGACAGAGTGAGGCTCTGTTTCAAAAAAAAAAAAAAAAAAAGATTTATGTTGGGGTATTCGATCTGAAAGGGCAGGACAACTTGAATTGAGACAGCCAAGTATAAAGGGGTCCCCGAGAAACCCCAATTGGCCTGTGCACTGGGCGGAGTACACACTGGGGTGGAGCCTCCGGAAGTTCCTGCCTTTTGCAAGGAGGAGACTGGCCTCTCCTGTTCTGGGGTGGAACCTGGAATTCAGTCTGCAAGGCAAGAAGGCTATGGTAGCAGGACTCTCACTCTGCTTACAGTCCCTGTTTCCTTTTATTTTTGCCTTTTTGCCCAATAAATTCCATTTTTCTCACCCTTCAAATTGTCTGCAAGCCTAATTTTTTGTGGTCAAGTGACAAGGACCCTGTCTTTAGCTGAACTAAGGAAAAGTCAACAGAACTGGGGGGTGGTTCTAGGTCACAGGTAGATTGAAACATAGTCTGATTGGCAATTGGTTGAAAGTTATCAGTAGAAAGCAATGTCTGAATTAAGATAAGGGATTGTGAAGACCAAGGTTTTATCATGCAGATGAAGCCTCCAGGTAGCAAGCTTCAAAGAAAATGGATTGTAAATGTTTCTTATCAGCCTTAAGGTTGGCAATGATGTTAACCCTGGAAAGACAGAATGAGGCCTGTCCCTCCAACCCCTACTCTTCCTTTCATGGCCCAAACCAGTCTTTCAGGTTAAATTTCAGAGTGCCCTGGCTGAGGAGGGAGTCCACTTAGATAGTTGAGGGGGCTGGGGAGACCTTTGAATTTAATTTTATTTTATTTTATTTTTTTGAGACGGAGTCTCACCCTGTTGCCCAGGCTGGAGTGCAGTGGTGTGATCTCGGCTCACTGCAAGTTCCGCCTTCCGGGCTCACACCATTCTCCTGCCTCAGCCTCCCGAGTAGATGGGACTACAGGCGCCCACCACCATACCTGGCTATTTTTTTTGTATTTTTAGTAGAGACAGGGTTTCACCATGTTAGCGAGGATGGTCTCGATCTCCTGACCTCGTGATCTGCCTGCCTTGGCCTCCCAAAGTGCTGGGATTACAGGCATGAGCCTCCATACCTGGCCTGAATTTTATTTTTTTTTTTAGATATAGTGAACTCCGAGTTTCTCTTCAAAGAATCAGTATATCAGTATGTTCAGCTCCTTATTCTTTGATTCTTCATTTTAAGGTTTAATTTCCTGGTTCTCTTCGGCCCCTTGTCTCTACTCTAGTATCCAGTATCTAGTATCTAGTATCCCGCCAGTTCTAATCAGTAGTTCAAATCTGTTCCCCTGGTCATCTGCTTTGACCTGAGTTACCCCTGGTCACCTGCTCCATCCTGACTCATCCTGAGTCTCCTGTTCTGTAACTGCCCTTCCCGCCAAACTACTCACCCTGCCACTCTGGCTGGTACCCTTGCTCTCTTTAAAATAGTGGATCAGAATTAGCTTAGACTGTGTGGTCCAACCCTAGACAACAGGGGAATGACACAGCAGTAGGGGCTACCTGCGTCAGGAATAAGAACCCCTTCTCCTCCCTTGTTCAGGTGTGCTCTCACCATTGCTCCATCCATGAATCACACCCTTCTATAGAAGTAAAAATTGCCTTGCTGAGAAAATTAAATGTATGTTCCAGTGCTATTTCTTTGATGGCACTGAAGATTTATTCATATATTTTTGGTTTACAAATGGCTCCTCTGAATGAATTTCTTTAGTTAGTGGTATATTTAACAAGGCAAGGATCAACATATTTAATATTAATACAAAGCAAGCCAAGAGCATTTTTATTCCAAGAAGTGGGGAGGCATTAAGGAAAGAAGGGAGGAACTCAAGTTCATAGTTAGCAAGTTCATTGTTTAATTCAGCATTTAAATTGACAAAATAGCTATTCCAAGGAATGAGGAATGAACCAACACAAACAGGGCTGCAGCATCTTGTGTCTCAATAAAGTCAATCCTCCCAGCAGCCTTTTGCCAAAATATGTTTTACCTCATTACATGAGATTGTGATTCACCCCAGAGATATGAATTTGCCCACTGTTTAACCATGACCTCCAAATATTTACAGCAATTTTCAGGTCTAAAATCCCTGTTTTTACTAACATTATTTTTATTTTTTGTGAAAGTTTGAAAGCCCTACAAGCAGCCAGGCCAAAAAAAAAAAAAAAAAAGGCCTTTGTAAAAGGCATCTAAGCCCAATTTCCATTTCCTAGAAATCTAAATTTTTCAGATTGGAAGAGTCCTTAGAAATTATCTAGTCCAATGCTTGTCAACCTCTCCACACACCCTGAAACCCCTGAAACAAATATATGACAATATCCCATTAGTAACAAAGTTCAATACAGCAATTATTCTCATTTGGGCACACACACTGAGCACATGTAATTCTATAAGCTCAGGTCTCTAAGTGCCAAGTGATTCTGATATGTTCACTTAAGCAGGATACTGTCATCTCCTTAGAGCTCCCAGAAAATAACTAATTGACCTAGTCTATAAAAGCATCTGGCCTGGTGATTTGCCCACTTGGACAGAAGTTATTAAAAGGTTTAGGCCTAGAACTGAAGTCTCCTGCTTCTCAACATGGCATGTTCCCCCTCAATACTCTGCTTCTCTTCTGCTCTCTACAGACATTCTCAAATGACAAAAATGCAATCAAGAAAGCACTGTCCACTGTTTCGCCATATGTACTGGCAAATGCCACACTTACGGTCACCTCAATTTATGATTTATCACTATAGTGATTACTACTATTTTTCTTTCCTGCAAGTGGGTCTAGGAAAAAGCCCAGCTAAACCTAACCCCACTTGAATTCATTAATTCAAGAACACTTATTAGCCAAAACGCCACATCTGCCCTCCATGGGAAGGCCTCACCTAAAATAACCTAAATAACCTAATAACCTCACCTAAAATAACAGCTAAAGGCTGCAGTGAAGCTCCAGTTTGGTACCTATTCTTTCTCGCTCCCTGAAATACAGTATAGAGATCCCAAAACCACATCTTCCCTTCTTATCAAATCCCAACCACTGTACTTTACACTTCTAGGCACTCAAGTGGAACAAGTTACTACTTGTGAATACTTCAAGTACCTTCTAATTTCTCAGATTTTCTCCACACAATTTGTTCCCTCTCCAGTTCCGGATGGGAAATGACTTAATGAAAAATGGCATCGCCTGGAGGCTTCTCTCACATAACTAAGCTAATCATTTTGGTCTGTTCTGCAGAATTTTTCATTAACCAAAGGAGAGTTCTGCAGTTTATCCCCTTATTCTATTGACCAAGAGAAATGGAAGTGGAGGCAGCCTGTCTTCACAGCTCACTTTTTCTCCTGTTAGAACATGAAATTTTTCTATTTTCACTCTCTTATCCTAGCCTCAGGTCTCCACGAGATACCAATTTCTGTTCCTAATATTCACAGGAGCCCACGTTAGTCAGCTGAGTTCTGTGGGCACTGGGGAAAAAGTTCTGCCTCTGACTGGCTGCTATGTTTATGCTGAAGTCCAGACTGTACCACCATCAGGCAAAGCTCTGGGTACCACTAATGGGCATCCTTCTCTGAGCTTCTACCACCAGCCATTTTTTCAATGATTTCTACCCCTAATTATCATAAGCACTGACATTCTTTCACAGTCCAGTCACTTCTTCCATTTTTCTGCTCTTTTTTTCATTTATTTGCTTTCACCCAACGCTCCAATTTAAATACTTTATGCCATATACTGTTCTTCCATATACTGTGTAACATTATCTTTACTGGGCAACGAAATTACTAGTTCTTTTTGTGCCATCAGCCATTATATATTTGCATATGCAATTATAAACAAATATATATAATGAGACTCAATTACATATAAGGTACCCAAATCTATTTATATTTTAAAAAAAAAAAAAGGAGAGAAAACAGATTGCATAGAGATCTTGACAGCTACTCCAGAAGAAAGAATAGAATGAGAGAGTCCCTATGTCCCTACGTCCCTCTGCCTCACAAGTTGTTCTCTATAAATAGCGTGCATGAAATGATATTTACTTTGGGTTCCAGAATACATGACAGATCTGGACAACTTCCGGCCTATAAACACATAAGTTAGCAGCTACTACTGTCAATCTTTTTGCTGTTCTGGGACATGAAATGTTTGAGATGTCAGTTACTACCTACAGAGGGGCTAGTTTTAGCATCAGCTGGATTATTCTCTCTGTAACGCTTGGAACATGTAAAACCACTGATATAAAACTCCCTTAAAATTATGTGAAATCAACAAAACAGAATATAAATTAAATAAACTGGCTGCCCATCTCAGCCCACCACTCCCAAGACAGAGGGGAGGAAGCAAAATAAATATATAGATTTTTTTTTAAAGAAATCTGTTTTCTGGATAATCTAACAAAAGAGTTGAAAGAAAGGAAATATAATTAAACTTCATTGTACTTAAAATAAAAATTTTAAAAGGTTCCCCTATTCCTTATCAAATCTGGGCTGACAGGCATGTCATTTAATTGCCCATAAATGAGCTTCTTTAAATAGCACCCATTAATACCCCAATTTCAGCATCAGCCTGTGCACAGAGAGAAAAAGATAAACTTTGAAATGGCTAAAAAGCAAAACAAACTGCTTTCTTAAAATGTCAGCAGAATCTGAAATGAGGAAAAGCCATGAGGGGGACCAAACTTCCCTACCTTCAGCTGTGGATGAAGCAGCTAGGCCCCAGACCATTGACTGCAAAGTCAGAGTCTCATCTGAACTGATGTCAAGGTAAGACATCTGCTTTGTCAGAAACCCCAAAGATACTGAAAAACGGAGCACAAACCATTATTGAAACCATAATCTGCACCAAAAGTAAATCTATGAGTCTAGTCAAGTGTGGCTCATGCATAATTTACCCCTGGCATCCAACACATTTCCCCCTGGATAGCCTGTTGGGGTTTCAAACTCAACATATCTAAAACAGAATATAAAATCTCCTCCTTAAACCAATTCTCCCTGGCAACATTTTTATTTCTATATCACCAGTTATCCTAGTCTTGAAGCCAAAAAGTCATTTCTACTACCTTCCTTTCCTTCAACCACATGCCCAGTCAACTACCTAGTAATAATAATAACTAGCATTTATTGAGGGCTAACTATAAGCTGAGCACAGTACCAGGCACTTGACATACCTATTTAATCCTTGCAACTAACCTGCCAAACAGGTGTAATTATTCCCATTACACTTATAAGGAATCTGAGGCTCAGAGGTTCAGGTGGTTAATTTGATAAAGGCCACATAGCTAGTAAGCAGCAAAACTCAAAGCAGAGACACCCCCTGCCGTTGGCACCCATGCTCATGTATTATTCACACTACCACGATCTCACATCCACCCATAAGTTCTTCCATTAGTAATGCCATCACTCTGGTTTAGGCCTTTATTACCTTTTGTGTAAACTATTTAAATGCACTCTTAACCTTCAGAATTTTTTCCTTCAAATGTATCCTGCACAGGTGTGCTGCATTAAACTTCTTGAATGCTACTTTGTTCATGACATTCTCTTCCCTTAAAAATTTTCACTGTTCCCCAAATACTACAGACTTCCTATAGCCAAAGTCTTCCATCAGCTGGATTTTCCCCCATCCTCTTGAAACCACGCAACTTTACAGTCAAGTCTAATTCTTTCCCACTCTCCAAAAATATGGAGTGAATTCCCATTTCCTGCTTATAATTAAGTAATTAATATCACCTAGAATACTGTCCAACTCATTCTGCAGGGCTCAACTCAAATGATATCTTTGTAAGGATGCTTTCTGTGACGAGGAGAGAAAAGACTAAAGAAGTAGAAGAAAAGAAGTGTTATTTCTGCTTGAGAGCTTTCTTTGTGTCAGGCATTGTTCTAAAAAAAATCTGCATGACCAATGAAATGGATACTACTATTATCTCCAGTTTACAGATAGAGACTTGAAACATAGAGCAGTTAAGTAACTATCCAGGGTTGCTTTGCTGTGTAAAGTCAAGATTCAAATCCATACTATTGGGCTCTAGAGCCCCCTCTCTTAACCATTTTGCCCTAGTGAACTCTAAGAAGTGATCCTTCTTAACTTTCATGGATGGGTCAAGCTGATCACATGAGAATCTACTGGTCAATCTTAGCATCACCAAAAACAGGACACCTAGACAATATATGTCTCTTCAAGTTATACAAGTAAGCAATTCACCACAGGCCTATAAGCATCCTTGCCAAATAAACTGCACTGGAATCTAATTATGGCTCCACTCAGTGCTTCTCAAACTTTAATGAGCAAACGCATCATCTAGGGATCTGGTTAAAAAGCAGATTCTGACTCAGTAGGTTCAGGATGGGGCCTAAGAGTCTGTATTTCTAAGAAGCTCCTGGGAGATGCTTATGCTGCAGGACCACACTGCGAATAGCAAAGCTCCAGAATGTGGATCTAATCACCAGCTGACAAGACACAGGAGGGATAGAGGAACAAATTAAGCAACACATGGCTGGGGCTAGAACACAGTGATGAGGCACTTGCCTCAAGGGCACCATTTAAGGGTGTGCCAAAAAATATAGTAATGGAGATAAATATTTTAATATGTATTTTCCAAAATCAAAAATGAATGCAAAAAAGTTATAATGAATATAATAACATCATTTTAAATAAAGTCAGGGCCAGTATCACTGGTTTTTCTTCTTGCCTCAGGCTCCCATATGGCTCTGCACAGCTATGCAGAAGCTATCTGCCCGGTCGAGGGTATGAAAAATTCTACAGGGCAAACATAGACCTAGTTTCTAAAACGTGTAAATATTATCAAAAGAAGGGGAGTTATACTTTAAGAGGCTTAAGAGACAGAAACTCATTTTGATACTGATTTGAACAAAATGTACTGTAAAACAATTTGGGGACAATAAGAAAAATAGAAACAGACTGAATATTAGATAAAATAATTATATTTGTTTTTTTCAAGTTCATGATAATCATAATGACACTGATTTTTTTTAAGTCCTTACCTATTGGAGTAAGGTACTGCAGTATTTATGGGTAAAATGATATAATATCTGGGTTTACTTTAAACTACTCCAGTAAAAAAAAAAAAAAAAAACAGTAGAGGTCATAGATGAAACAAAATTAGTGAAATATTGATATCTGCTATAGCTGAGTAATGTTACTTGGGGATTCACTACACTATTCTCTAATTTTTATATGCTTAAGATTTTCATAATAAAAAGATTTTTAAGGCCGGGCGCAGTGGCTCACGCTTGTAATCCCAGCACTTTGGGAGGCCGAGGCGGGTGGATCACGAGGTCAGGAGATCGAGACCACGGTGAAACCCCATCTCTACTAAAAATACAAAAAAAAATTAGCCGGGCGTGGTGGCGGGCGCCTGTAGTCCCAGCTACTCGGAGAGGCTGAGGCAGGAGAATGGCGGGAACCCGGGAGGCGGAGCTTGCAGTGAGCCGAGGTCGCGCCACTGCAGTCCAGCCTGGGTGACAGAGCGAGACTCTGTCTCAAAAAAAAAAAAAAAAAGTTTTTTAAATTAATCTTTTTTCTTCTTTAGGCACCCTTAACATTTACTTTGTACCCCTCAAACAGAACATAGCACATAGTGCCTTATATATCTCTAATAAAAATAGGTACTTTTTTTTTTTTTTTTGAGACAGAATCTCACTCTGTCACCCAGGCTGGAGTGCAATGGTGCGATCTCGGCTCACTGCAACCTCCGCCTCCCGGGTTCAAGCGATTCTGCCGCCTCAGCCTCCCGAGTAGCTGGAATTACAGGTGCCCACCACCATGCCCAGCTAATTTGTAGTATTTTTAGTAAAGACGTGGCTTCATTATGTTGGCCAGGCTGGTCTCGAACTCCTGACCTCGTGATCTGCCTGCCTCAGCCTCCCAAAGTGTTGGGATTATAGGCATGAGCCACCACGCCTGGCCTAAAATAGGTACTATTTTTAATATATGCCAGGAGCAGTGATTAGTGTCACATTAATATTGTAACATATTGCACAGGTAAATAAAAGTGAAGTTTAACAGATTAAATAACTTGCCCAACATCACACATCCAGAAAGTGGCAAAGGCAAGACTTAAACCCAGACCTCACTAGCTCAGAAGCTCACCCTCTGAAGCACTATGGTATAACAATTTCTCTTATTCCAAATGGATTTTATGATAGAAGGTAATCTCAGCTTACAGTTCTTCATCTCTCTCATGGTCCTAAGACACAGTGGCCATTTTGAGAGGTTAGGATCAGGACTGTCTGGCTTTGTATGATGGCTCTGATACCAGCTGTGTGACCTTGAGTAAATTCCTTCATCTTGCTGCCCCTAAGTTTCTTCATCTATATGGGGCTATGAATCTCACATGAGTATGAGATTAATAACCATCTCATAGAGTTATAAGGAAGATGAAATGAGTTAATAAATGTAAAGTGCTCAGAACTGTGCCTGGCACATGGCAATCACTGATTAAGTATTAGCTATTATTATTTTATTTTTGAGAGGGAGTCTTGCTCTGTTGCCCAGGCTGGAGTGCAGTGGCGTGATCTTGGCTCACTGCAGCCTCCGCCTCCCAGGTTCAAGCAATTCTCCTGCCTCAACCTCCTGAGTAGCTGGGACTACAGGTGCACACTGCCACGCCCAGCTAATTTTTGTATTTTCAGTAGAGACGGGGTTTCGCCATGTTGGCCAGGATGGTCTTGATCTCCTGACCTTGTGATCTGCCCGCCTCAGCCTCCCAAAGTGCTGGGACTACAGATGTGAGCCATCACACCCAGCCTATCATTATTATTAGTAGTACATTCTCAATCAAATCAAATCACACTGAACACATCCCTCAGGCAAACTCATAATCATTTATTTTTACTACTTCTAAGAAACTATTTTTGACCATAGAACTTGAAAGGTGGCTTGCACCAATGCTTAGAAAAGCCAATATACAGTAATCAAAATTAATGTTCCTATGTTTGGAGAAAGAAAACTCCAATATTAATTAAAACCCTTAAACACAAGGACCAGGACCATTGCTATAGTAGCACACTTGCTCTGCAAGCTTAATGTCAAGGAATTTATGGTGTCTGTGGATTTTAAAATCTCCAGGAAAGGAAAGTACCAGGATCCTAAGCTGAGAAGCTAGATGCTCCATAGAAATAAATGGGAGGTGCCGAGCATGGTGGCTCATGCCTGTAATCCCAGCACTTTGGGAGGCCGAGGAGGCTGGATCACTTGAGGTTAGGAGTTCAAGACCAGCCTGGCCAACATGGTGAAACCCCGTCTCTACTAAAAATACAAAAAAAATTAGCCGGACATGGTGGCACACACATGTAGTCCCAGCTACTCAGGAGGCTGAGGCAAGAGAATTGCTTGAACCTGGGAGGTGGAGGTTGCAGTGAGCCAAGATCGTGCCACTGCATTCCAGCCTGGGTGACAGAGTGAGACTCTGTCTCAAAAAAAAAAAAAGAAATGGGATGGCCCTGGGTCACAGGCCGAGGTGGGTAGCAGAACTGGTGTCAGAAGCACTGAACCAAAGGAGTAAACTGAGAACCATGTGCCAGAACTAAGCAGGAGCCAAGCTATTGTTAACTGCTCAGCCAAGGGAGTTAGTTGGGGAGTTGTGCCAAAGCTCACCAGCCAAAATCATGGGGAGACAGACCAGAGCTGGGAGGAGCGAGGACAAGGTCCCCAGTGATGCAGGAGTAATCTGAGCCCAAATCAGATGGAAAAGGCTTCCGACACAGCTTGCTGCTTTTAACCACGTATGGCAGGCCTCTTTTGTCGTTATGTTGGGTCAGTCTTGAAACTATACTTTTCCAAGCTGTCTTGTTACATATGAAAGGCGAAATAAATAAAAGGCTCAGACCTTAGACCACCTGGCAGATCCACATCTCCCTTCCCACTGGCGGTCTCTCAAGTCACTCACAACCCAGTCACCAGCAGCACTTAGTTTTAACTTCCACAGGGCTGAGTATGTATTATATCAAGTTTACTCACAATTACTAGCATTTATTGAACCCTTAAATCTAGCAGACAGGATGCTAACAGCTTTCCAGTTACATCATTTAATCAATCCTTCAGTGACCCAATGAGATATTATTATTATCCCCATTTTACAGGTGAAGAACCTAAGGCTTAGAGAGCGCAGGGTCACATTGCTAGGAAGCGTCAGTTCAGTCTGACTCCAGAGACAACTTTTATACTCCACTGCCTCCTTTCTTATGCTACTTTTTATTAGCAGACTCTTTGCTACTAAAAGGACCAGAAATGAGTGAGAGACTATTGCAGGTAAACTGCTGACATGATAAACCGAACAACCTGGAACATAATCTTCCCCAGGGAAGCTGGAAAGCTTGGTAAAAGCAGTTGAAGAGGAATGAGCAATCCTTAAACTGTCTTTACTTTCAGTAAACAGGGTCATTTTCTCCTCTGCAATTGCTCTTCTCGAGTTGAGAGCAGTCCCTGCCGCTCCTGTCAACTGCTGCAACCTGCTGTGGGGAAATTATGCAGAGGGGAAAAATATCACAGACTTTTTTTTCTTTGAAACGTGGGGGAAGGGAGAAAAAGAAGGGGGTGG
The DNA here is from genome assembly GCF_009828535.3 of Hylobates moloch. NCBI lineage: Eukaryota > Metazoa > Chordata > Mammalia > Primates > Hylobatidae > Hylobates > Hylobates moloch. Next base: position 222,642,419 of record NW_026652276.1, on the reverse strand, counting down.
AATTCTCAATGGAGAAAAAAAATTATCAATAAGTAAAAATGGAGTAGAACCTCCAAATAAATAATATCTGATATCAAAAGACAAACTAAGAGCAGTAATCAAAAGGGGTCAGATAAAAAGAAATTAAAATATGCAGTTTTTCACAAATCTGTTACCAAAAAATATTTGTCTTCTATTCATACAAAATGTCAAGAGAAGCAGTATCTGGGCTAGAAAAATATGATGACTCCAAAATCCATATATCATACCTGAAAACAACCGTGTGGTTGTGATCCCTTAGAGAGTGTGTAGAATGAAAATGGAACATGAGGGACACTGACATTCAAGGCACAAACAAAGCAGGAAGATATCTAAAGGTACCTAAAAGGATAAGGGCCAAGAAAATTAAATGTAGTATGAAAAGTATCCCTTTAATTTAGCAACTAAGAGGCCATTAATGACCTCATCAAAAGCAGGTTCAATCAGATGATGGGATACAAGCCATTTTACTAAGCTTATTCTAAAACGGAAGTAGGACTGCAAGTGTGAGGTACACTTCTGAGGATGGTGTCAATGGAAAATGAGAGCAGGTCACCAAACACATGGGAATACAGACTTGAGTGAAGATGTATGAGCAAGATTCTGACAAATAGGGGAGAGAGAAACTGAAAGTCTGAGACTAAAGATACAAGTGAGGAAATGGACAACCAACGGGAGGTGAAAGAATGGGATGAGAGTCAGAGGGGCTGACCAGGAGGATGGCAGCCTCAGCCACTGAGACAGAGAGAAAGAACGTCAATATGCACTATGGGGTAACTGCCCATGTTTTTTATATTCTCTTTGAACTAGGAGTTAGGTTGTCTAAGAATAAGTATAGAGAAGATAGAGTGGGTAAGGAAATTCATGAGTATTTCAAAATAAATTTTGTAGAAATTGAAAGAGTAACCTATGAATTTAGGGCATAATTTCCTTCAGAAGGACTCAACAGCCTAGGTTTGTGAATTCCTAATGGTCAATCAATAAGGTTGATATTTGCCCTCTGCACACTCATCCTTTCATTCTCTTGTTTGTTCCATCTTCCATAAATAAAATGTGTGTCAAATGTCTTCTATGTACTGGGTCTGCAGGACAACACTGAGCAAGACAAATAGCGCCCCTGCCTGTAGAGTCTTGTGATATAACAGAAGAAACAAACAACAGAAAATAACAATAGCAGTGAATAATATATAGGAAGAGTTCATAGTACTATGGAGAAAATGTAAGATGATTGCCTAATCCTGACTAGAGGGGACAAGGAAGGCTTGCTTAAAGAAATAACATTTGAGACTTGGAGAAATGATAGTTGCCTAAGGAAGAAGAGAAAATCAGAATGTTCCGCGGAGAACATGTGCAAGGACATTCCAAGAAATCTTGAAACAGAAAGAATATGTCACTTTGGAAGATCAGAAAGGTCCACGTGTTAAAGCATAAAATGTGGCAAGTCTAGAAATGTAGGCAGGGGCCAAGCACATGTAGAAATGGTAAGAATATTGTGCTTGAGTCTCAAAGCAATAGCAATCCGTACTTACAAAGGATCACTCTAGAAACGGTGTCCAAAATAGATTAGGAACAGGCAAAAGTAGGTGCCAGAACAGTGAGGAGGCTATTATTAAGAACCCAGGCAAGCAACAATAGTAGTATGGACAAAAGCCATGACGGTGAGGACAGGAAAAAGAAACTCAATACATTAAGAGATGTAGAGGGAGCAACATCCTTTAGAATGTATGACCTGGATGTGAGGAATGAAGGAGGATAAAGGATGATGCTTAAATTCCTAGTTTGGGAATTTTTTTTTTTTTTTTTTTGAGATGGAGTCTCTCTTTGTCACCCAGGCTGGAGTGTGCAGTGCAGTGGTATGATCTCGGCTCACTGCAGCCTCCGCCTCCTGGGTTCACGAGATTCTCCTGCCTCAGCCTCCCGATTACAGGCATGCACCACCACACCCAGCTAACTTTTGTATTTTTAGTAGAGATAGGGTTTTGCCATGTTGGCCAGGCTGGTCTCGAACTCCTGACCTTAGTTGATCAGCCTCCCAAAGTGCTGGGATTACAGGTGTGAGCCACCAAGCCTGGCCTGGTTTGGGAAATTAGATGGATGGTGAGTGGTACCAATTACTGAGAAGGAACAGGTTTGGCAGGAAAACTTTTTACTTTATTTTTCATCTGTTAAGTTTGAGGCACCTGTGAACCATCCAAATAGACAAGTAGCTGAATGTATATACAGGTCTGGAATTCAAAAGAGGTCTGTATAGAGACAAAAATCTGGGATATGGCTTCATATTGCTGGTAACTGAAGACATCATGAGTGATGAGATCATGCAGGAAGAGGATATAATGTGAGAAGAAGGCCTAGGGCAGAGTCCTAGAGAACTACTCCTCTAATACCTGAGTAGAAGGGCAGAGAAGAGTAACAAAGGAGGCCAGGCGCAGTGGCTCACGCCTGTAATCCCGGCACTTTGGGAGGCTGAGGTGGGTGGATCACCTGAGGTTGGGAGTTCAAAGACCAGCCTGGAAAAACCCCATCTCTAATAAATACAAAATTAGCCGGGCATGGTGGCGCATGCCTGTAATCCCAGCTACTCAGGAGGCTGAGGCAGGAGAATCACTTGAACTCGGAAGGCAGAGGTTGTGGTGAGCCGAGATCGTGCCATTGCACTCCAGCCTGGGCAACAAGAGCAAAACTCCGTCTCAAAAAAAAAAAAAAAAAAAAGGAACAGAGGAGAAGAAGAAACAGCCAGAGACAGAGGAGAAAAAACAGGAATTTGGGAGTCAAAAGACAAAGAAATGAAGCATTTCGAGGAGAGTCAACTGTGTCTAAAGCTGAGTGGTTCATATGGTTTGGCTGTGTCCCCACCAAATCTCATCCTGAACTATAGTTCCCATAATCCCCATGTGTCATGGGAGGGGCCCAATGGAAGGTACCTGAATCACAGGGGTGGTTACCTCCATGCTGTGCTCATGAAAGTGAGTTCTCACAAGATCTGATGGTTTTTTAAAGGGGCTTTCCCCCTTTTGCTCAGCACTTCTCCTTGCTGTCATCATGTGAAGGAGGATGTGTTTGTTTCCCCTTTTGCCATGACTGTAAGTTTCCTGAGGCCTCCCCAGCCATGTGGAACTATGAGTCAATTAAACCTCTTTCCTTTATAAGTTACCCAGTGTCAGGTATCTTTATTAGCAGCGTGAGAACAGACTAATACAGTGGTCAAGAGGAATGCAAAATAAAACTGGTGAAAATAATTATAATGAAAATTGGAGAGGATGTGGCATGAGTGGGAGATAGGAAAGCAGAGAGAACATATTCAAAAAGTTTAATCAGCAGGGTGTGCTGTGATGCACCTATAGTCTCAGCTTCTCAGGCAGCTGAAGTGGGACGATCACTGGAGCCCAGGATTTTGAGGCTGCAGTGAGTTATGATCACACCACTGCACTCCAGCCTGGGTTACAGAGTGAGATCCCATCTCTAAACACAACAACAACAAAAACAAACCTTTAGTTGTGAAAACGAGAGGAAATGAGAGCTTAAAAAGCCCAAGAATGACATGTGAAAAATAGAGTTGAGGAACGTATGATGTGTCGGATGAAGGAATCTACGATATGAAAAAGATGAAAAGCAAGGAAGAGTGATAGATTGGGAAGAAAACAGAGGAGCCAAGGGACAAGAAATCCTAATAACACTGAAGAGCAGAAGTAATGGAATGAAAAAACTGGCAATAGAAGGTCGTAATGACAGAATGGGATACCGAAGTTCCATATTTCAGAAGTGGAACAGGGGCAAGTGATGATAAAGTTTAGCATTCAACCAATGAGAAGGGGGTGAAGTTGGAAGAAGGTGGAGTAGTGAGTCAAAGTCACAGATACAGAAGAAGTCAAGGAAAGTGGGGGCAGGTTGTTAGGTAGGTCATCCACATGGACACTCACAGTGTCCAGGAAGATAACAGGACTTAGAAAGAAAATGACATTGATAAGCCAGGCGCCAAAGCCTAAGCTGAATGTAACTGAGATCCCAGAAGGCTGGAAGATTTAGTTTTATTAGATAGCCAGATAAAAGTCTTGAAGGATGGAAGATGTATAAGATGGAAGATAAATGGTTTGGAATAGCTACTGAAGGGCCAGGAGAATCCCAACATCCTTACACCCTGATCCCATCTGAAAGGACAGAGATGGGAGCAAGATGACAGATAAAAGGCAGGGCTAATGTGCATTGCATCTCCCACCTGGACAGACAGAACAGTGTGTGGAGAATCACACTGTGATCTTTTGTTCCAAGAACCACCACAGGAATGTACCAGGAAAACTGAAAGAATTCACAGATCCTTTGAAAGAAGCGACACACTGTTGCAAATGCTGCAAGACAGACAAAAAACTGTGATTCCCCAAAGTGTGAGGGGGGAAAACCAGCCTCTGAACACATATCCCCACTGGGGAATTTGAAAATCCAGATCATGGGAGAAGGATTTAACCTTACCTAGCGCTGGAACAAATTTAGGGAACTCTGTGAAATAAAAAAGTAGAAGCAGCAGCGGGCAGAACCTTGTAGGCACACAGTTTCCAGCTCAAGCCCAAAGATGCGATCCCTGACTATATCTTGCAGGAGCCACCAACATTGTGAGCAGACAGGGAGAAGCGTGGCCTGAAAGCCTTGCCTGCTTTCTCAGCGGGGAAGCTTATGACCTGGGGCAGGTCTGAGTTCTGTGCACAGGCTGCCTGGATCTAAACTTGGCACTGTTAGCAGAGCACTCTGGAAATGAGACCAGCCTCACTAAATGCGTGGGAGCTGGATGAGGCCTTTCACTACCAGTTATCCCCTACTTCCCTGGTGAACTATACGGCACAATAGAAGCAGCCATAATGCCCTCTGGAACATAACCCCACTGGCCTGAGAACCATCTCCCCATACCCCACAGTGGCCACAGCAAGCCCTCCCCAAGGAGAGTCTTAGCTCAGACCCACCTAACCCTGCCCCCACCTGAAGGTATTTCTCTATGAGCCCTGGTAGCTGAATACAAAATATAGAAACTCTTGGGAGCTTTATGACCCCACCCATCACCTGAGAAGCCAGAATACTTGCCCCAACTTAGGGCAAGTTCAAATCCCACTATTACTACTGCAGCTGGTGTTCTCTTGCAAGTGCCACCTCCCGGCTGAAGGCCAACCAACTCAGGCCATTACCGCAACTCATGACAGAGTAACACTGCTCCCAAGAAGGAGAAAACAACAGCTAATACCACTGCCTGCAACATCCTGGCTAACCAAATGTCCTGAGTCTATCTATGTGACAACTTCACCGCTTGCATAACCAGCATTCAAGAAAGCCAGCACACTAAACCTATCTACAGCCAAGGATCCTCACAGAGGCTACGTCGTTCCCCTGCCACCTCCACCACAGCAGGTGCTGGTACCCATGGCTGAGAGACCTGAATATGGATTACATCACAGGACTCTTTGCAGACATTCCCCAGCACCAGCCTAGAGCCCACTATCCCTGCTGGATGGCTAGATCCAGAAGACCGGTAACAATCACTGCACTTTGGTTCTCAGGAAGCCCCATCCCTAGGAGGAGCAGGAGAGCACCACATCAAGGAATCACCTCATGGGACAAAAGAATCTGAAGAGCAGGCCTTGAGTTCCAGATCCTTCTGCTTGTGGGTAGTTTCTCACAGCAGAGACAAAATTGCAGCACTGGACACAGTAGGGAAAGTTGCACCTAAACCCCAACAGGCAGGCAGCCTCTGTGATCACATAGGGCCTTGGAGAAGAGGTCCTTGTTCCCTACTGGCACTCCACCACAGAGGAACTCAAACAAATCAGCAAGAAAAAAAACAAATAATTCCATCAAAAAGTGGCCTAAGGACATGAATAGACAATTCTCAAAAGATATACAGATGGCCAACAAGTATAGGAAAAAATCTCAATATCACTAATCATCAGGGAAATGCAAATTAAAAAAACAATGAGATACCACCTTACTCCTGCAAGAATGGCCACAATTAAAAAGTTAAAAAATAACAGATGTTGGCATGGATATGGTGAAAAGGGAACACTTACACTGCTGGTGGGAATGTAAATTAGTACAACCACTATGGGAAACAGTATGGAGATTCCTTAAATAACTAAAAGCAGAACTACCATTAAATCCAGCAATCCCACTACTGGGTATCTACCCAAAGGAAAAGAAGTCATTATATGAAAAAGACACTTGCATATGCATGTTTATAGCAGCATAATTTGCAATTGCAGAAATATGGAACCAACCTAAATGCCCATCAACCAATGCGTGGCTAAAGAAAATGTGGCATATATACACCATGGAATACTACTCAGCCATAAAATAAAATGAAATAATGACACTTGCAGCAACCTAGATGGAGTTGGAGACCATTACTCTAAGTGAAGTAACTCAGGAATGGAAGGCCAAATATCATATATTCTCATTTATAAGTGAGAGCTAAGCTATGAGGACACAAAGGCATGAGAATGATATAAGGGACTTTGGGGACTCAGGGGGAAAGGTGGGAGTGGGGTGAGGAATAAAAGACTACACACTTTGGGAGGCCGAGGCAGGCGGATCACGAGGTCAGGAGATCGATACCACGGTGAAACCCCGTCTCTACTAAAAATACAAAAAAATTAGCCGGGCGTGGTGGCGGGCGCCTGTAGTCCCAGCTACTCGGAAAGGCTGAGGCAGGAGAATGGCGTGAACCCGGGAGGCGGAGCTTGCAGTGAGCCAAGATCGTGCCACTGCACTCCAGCCTGGGAGACAGAGCAAGACTCCGTCTCAAAAAAAAAAAAAAAAGACTACACACTGGGTACAGTGTACACTGCTCGGGTAACGAGTGCACCAATATCTCAGAAATCACCACTAAAGAACTTATCTATGTAACCAAAAACCACCACCTGTTCCCCAAAAACTATTAAAATAAAACAAAATTTGTAAAAAACCATAATAAAATGACCTGATGGGGGAAAAAAAAAAAGAAGAAAGAAAGGACAAGGCAGCTTCCACTCAAGAAGACTACAGGGTAAGATTTTCTCAGGGTAAAAACAAGTTTGGTATAAAGAATGTGAGCACTGTTCTGTGAAAAGGTTGGGGATATATAGGCAAAAAAAAAAAAATGGGGGGAGGGCAACAAAAGGAAAAGTATCACAGCTTAATAAAGGCCATTTATGATGAGCCCACAGCTAACATCATACCCAATTTTGAAATACTGGAAGTTTTTCTTCTAAGATCAGGAATAAGACAAAGATGTCCACTCATCACTTCTACTCAACATAGCACAGGAAGTTCTAGCCAGAGCAATGAGGCAAGAAAAAGAAAGGCATCCAAACTGGAGAGGAAGAAGTAAAATTATCTCTATTCACAGATGACATGATCTTATATGTAGAAACCCTAAAGATTCTACACCAAAAAAAAAAAAAAAAGCTGTTAGAACTAATCAATTCAGCAAAGTTGTAGGATACACAACACACAAAAATCAGTTATATATTTATATCCTAAGAATGAACAATCTGAAAAGGAAATTAAGAACACAATCCCATTAACAATTGCATCAAAAGAATAAAATACTTAGGAATAAACTTAAGCAGGTAGGTAAAAGACTTATATGCTAAAAACTACAAAACACTACTGAAAGAAATTAAAGAGTACAATTAAATAAAAAGACATCCCATGTTCATAAATTAGAAGACTTCATATGTTAAAATGTCTATTCTACAAAACAATGTACAGATTCAGTGCAATCCCAATGGCATTTTTTGCAAAAATAGAAAAAACTATCCCAAAATTCATATGGAATCTCAAGAAATCCCCAAATATCCAAAACAATCTTGAAAAAGAACAAGGATGGAAGCCTCATACGTACTGAATTTAAAATATATTACAAAGCAATAGTAATCAAAACAGTGTGGTATTGGCATAAATACAGTTATATAGACTAATGAACAACAGAAAGCCCAGAAATAAATCCTCATCTATATGGTCAAATGATCTTCAATAGGGATGCCAAGACCATGCAATGGGGAAAGGACAGTCTCTTCAACAAATGGTATTGGAAAAACTAGATATCCATATGGAAAATAATGAAGCTGAACCCCTATCTTATACCATATAAAAAAGTTAACTCAAAATCTGTTAAAGACCTGAAGGTAAGACCCAATATAAAACTCCTAGACGAAAACATAGGGAAAAGCTTCATGACACTGGATTTAGCAATGGTTTCTTGAATATAACACCAAAAGCAGAGGCAAATAAAAGCAAAAGTAGACAAATGGGCCTTAACCAAACTAAAAACAATATATATCAAAGGACATGATCAATAGTGTAAAAAGGCCAGCTACAGAATAGGAGACAATATATTCCAAATTCTATATCTCACAAGGGATTAGTATCTGGAATCCATAAAGAACCCCTACAAGCCAACAACAACAACAAAACTCAATTAAAAATGGAAAAAGGACTTGAACAGACATTTCTCCAAAGATTTTTAAATGGCCAACATGCATGTGAAAAGATGCTTGACTTCCTTAATCATTAGAAAAATGCAAACCAAAACCACAATGACATATCACCTCACACCCATAAGGATAGCCCATATCAAAGAAACAGAAAATAACAAGTGTTGATGAGGGCGTGGAGAAACTGAAAACCTTGTACACTGTTTGTGGGATTGTAAAATGATGAGCCACAATGGAAAACAGTATGAAGGCTCTTCAAAAAATTAAAAATAGACTACCATATGATCTAGCAATCCCACTTCTGGGCATATATCCAAAATAATTAAAAACAGGATCTCCAAGAAGTATCTGTACACTCAAGTTAATTGTAGCATGTTTCACAATAGTCAAGAGGTAAAAGCAACCAAAATGTCCATTGACAGATGTAAAGGCCATACCTCTTTAAACGTAAAGAATATATCTTTACATTTAGAGATAATATAGGCCAGTCACGGTGGCTCACACCTGTAATCCCAGCACTTTCAGAGGCCAAGGCGGGCAGATCACCTGAGGTCAGGAGTTTGAGACCAGCCTGGCCAACATGGTTAAAAAAAAAAAAAAAAAAGTCTCTACTAAAAATGGAAAAATTAGCCAGGCATGGTGCACACGCCTGTAGTCCCAGCTGCTTGGGAGGCTGAGGCAGGAGAATCACTTGAACCTGGGAGGCAGAGGTTGCAGTGAGCCAAGATCACACCACTGCACTCCAGCCTGGGCGACAGAGCAGGACTCCATCTCAAAAAAAAAGAAAAGGTAAAGATAATAAAAACATTATGGACATTATAAGTGAAATAAGCCAACCACAAAAATACAAATACTATATGACTCACTGACACAAAATATAAAGTGGTCAAATTCCTAGAAACAGAAAGTAGAATAGTGGTTGCCAAGGACAGCTGGGGTGGGGCGGGAATGGGCAGTTGTTCAATGGGTACAGAGTTTCAGTTTTGCAAGATGAAAAAGTTCTAGAGATCTGTTGAACAACAATGTGAATATACTTAACACCATTGAACTGCAGATTCACAAATGGTTAAGGTGAAAATGTTTACGTCCTGTGTTTTTTCACAATTTTTTTAAAAGGCTAAATAGTATCAAATCATGCAAGAGAACAGTCTGAGAAAAAGAAGAGCAATAGGACAACAGGAGTTTGCATTTGGGGCAGTAACACTGAATGTCAAGGGTGGAGACAGAGCAAAATGAGGCCTCCAAGCTGCCACCACACTTCTGGCTCAAGCTGTTTCAGATCCAATTTAGAACAAGGCCTCTGTTAGTCCTGAAGACGTAATGGTCCTTCTTTAAAGTCTCAAGGCTACATGGGCAAGAACTTATCATGGTTCCTCTAAAGACATCCTGAACAGAGTACACAGTTCCTCAAATCTTCACCTAGTCGTAGAAACAGCAGTAATCCTCAGTGGGTGGGAGTTTCCCCCGACTGACCTAGCCATGGCCTAGATTGGATGCTCCTGCAAAGGGGCCTTGAGGACTCAAGTGTAGTTAGAAAAAGGAGAAGCCAAACATTCCATGCTCCATTTGTTAAAATATCTGCTCCACCCTTTTCTTAATTACAAATTTTAAGCTTCTTATGTCTGCTTTTTTCCTTAGATGCTGGCTAATGGAATTTGAGTGCCTGGCCTTGACAATACTTAGAAAGAAAAGAAGGGGAATATATTGCAATTTTTCCACAGCTGCAAAAAAAGCAGACATCATGTTGTATCAAAGTTATTCTCACAGTGAATTGAGAGTGTTCACAAAATATCAATATGAATCTCTTTTCCAATGTGGAGACTTCTAATTCAAAGAGTAACTGTTCTGTTTTCTGTTCAACAAAGCAGTCATTTAAGACATCTGGATTTCAGTGTTGCTACATACTTAAAATGTAGTCCTTAATCTCCAAAAGACTGCAATTTGATTGGCTGTCTTCATAATTTGTATAATTTTTATACAAAAACTTCTCTGTGTATTTAAATCTTATTACCATATTAAACTAGAAGAGGAGCTCTGGCACTTTCTTCTCCCTCCATGCATGAAGACTAATAAAATCCATGACTCCTCTGAATCCTTTATTTAAACAAAAGGTTTGAAAGTCTGCTTCTCATTTAAATTAATGTAGGCTAATGGGATAGATGAGGATAGTCACAGGGGATGGAAGAACAAATTCAGCAAGTGTCCCTTGATGACAGATCAAGAGACTATAGTAAGAAACGGAAGGAATAAAATGCCAGTGAGACATGAGTTCCAGTCCTTGCTTACTACTGGGAAAGGAAAATAAATCTTGGGGCCCAAAATCACTAAGCTAAAGAAAGTCAAGCTGGGAACTGCTTGGGGCAAACCTGCCTCCCATTCTTTTTTTTTTTTTTTTTTTTTTTTTTTGAGACAGGGTCTCACTCCCTCACCCAGGCTAGAGTGCAGTGGCCCGATCTCGGCTCACCACAACCTCCGCCTCCCAGGCTCAAGCGATTCTCCTGCCTCAGCCTCCCGAGTAGCTGGGACTACAGGTGCACACCACTACTGGCTGGCTAATTTTTGTATTTTTAGTAGAGATGGGTTTCACCGTGTTGGCCAGGCTGGTCTCCTGACCTCAAATGATCCACCTGCCTGAGCCTCCCAAAGTGCTGGGATTACAGGCATGAGCCACGGTGCCCCACCATCTCTCATTCTATTCAAAGTCACTCCTCTGCTCACTGAGATAAATACATATCTGACTGCCTACTTTGGAGAGGCCAATCAGAAACTCAAAAGAATGCAATCATTTGTCTCTTATCTACCTATGACCTGGAAGCTCCCTCCCTACTTCCAGTTGTCTCGCCTTTGTTTCAAGTTGTCCCACCTTTCCAGACCAAAACCGATGTTCATCTTACATATATTGATTGATGTGTCATATCTCCCTAAAATGTATAAAACCAAGCTGTGCTCAGACCACCTTGGGCACATGTCAGAACCTCCTGAGGCTCTGTCGCAGGCGCACATCCTTAACTTTAGCAAAATAAACTTACTAATTGACTAAGACCTGTGTCAGATTTTGGGGGTTCACACTACTAACATGGGAAAGGACTTATCTTTCTCTAGGATGTATTAATTTCTTCAACTATAAATATAATGAATAAAAATAGCTTCCTTTCTGATCTCTCTACTTTATTCTCTATCCACTGGATATGAGTGTGCATGTAGTTCCAGCTCTGATTACAAGAAGTCTTTGTTTTTGCTTTGAATAACATTTATTTTTCTTTTACACCACATGTTTTATAGGGATAAGCACAGCTGAGCAAGATTTTAACCTGAGGCCCTTTGGGGCTGTTTTGCTGCAGGTGCAAAGGTGGGATTGGGCTGTCAGATAGTTACCAGTGTTTTCCATAGAGCCAATGGCCTCCCCAGGTCAGCAGGCAGAGCCCAGCTGTAGTTTTCTTCCAATGATTTCGAAGCGTTTTAAAGAACACCGTCATCTTCTAGAGATTTGCTAGGTTAGTAGAGGCGGAAAAAGAAAAAAATATAATTTATCCATGGTCTTCATGTAATGTCCCTATTACTCTGTCTTCCATTCTTTTATCCTCTCTCACTCCTTTTTCTCCCATTCACTCCTCTTCCTCCTTACCACTTCTCCTCTGGCCTCAGCTCATCTTCTCCCTTCTTTTCCCATCATCTTCATCTTCTCATCCACCCACACATCCACCCACCTTTCTTTCTTCCTTCACGTATTTCCACCTAACCTATACTTCTTCCCTCTCTGATCACTTTTTCTTCATTGCAATAGAAGGAAGAGGGAGGGGCAGAAAGAGAGGAAGGGAATTCCAGGCTTCCTCTGGTTTTTCTAACTCCTTACAGCCTCACTGTACCACTGTTTAAGAGTATACATTTGTCTATCCATCATAATGTAAATGTCCCAAAAAATAATAATACGAAGGGCGAGTTCAAAATAGAAGAAAATACCAGGTCCTCAATAGGAAAAGAAACAGAAAACATGGATAGAAAACTCAATGAAGAGGCAATGTACATGGCTATCTAAAAATGTTCAACTTCCTGAATAATCAAAGACATGCATATTACAAAGAACTATCATTATTGACCAAAATAAATTTTTAAATGATCAAATTCACTGATGACACAATAAAATGATAGACACTCATACACTCCTTTAAAGAAGGTAAATTAGGAAGACTTTACTAAAAAACAGAGTGACACTATAGAATATCTTTATTCTTCATGACATTTATTATTTGATGATGCTTATATTCATTTGCTCGTTTATTAGCCTAATCCTACTGGAATGGAAACTCCATGAGAGTAAGGACAGAGTTCTGGTCACTGCTGTATCCCATGCCTAAAGTAAGATCCGGCACACAATAGCTGTTTAAGAAATGTGTTCAATGAATAAGTTAAATAGCAATTAAATATTTTTTTACCCAAAATTTTTACTTATGGGGAAAAAACCCAAAACATAATGTTAAGTAATATTAGCAGGATAAAAGGCCATATATAATTGGCATTATCCCAATTATGTTCAAACATGAGTATAAATTTTAAAAAAAACCAATACAATTAAACAAAAACAATTTTTTTTTTTTTTTAGACAGGGTCTCACTCTGTCACCTAGGATGGAGTCCAGTGGCACAATCGTAGCTCACTATAACTTCTGGGCCCAAACAAATCTCCTGCCTCAGCCTCCCAAGTAGCTGGAACCACAGGCACATACCACTACACTTGGCTAATTTTTTTCTTTCCTTTTTTTGTTAGAGACAAGGTCTCACTATGTTGCCCAGGCTGGGCTCAAACTCCTGGCCTCAAGCAATCCTCCCGCCTTGGCCATCCAAATCGCTGGGATTACAGACGTCAGCCACTGCACCTGGCTGAAAAACAAAATTTTAAAGTAGATCCCTCTAGGTTGTGGAATGGTGGGTGATGTTTATTTTTAAAATTGCAACGTACTAAGTTTTTGAAAACGAACTTAATTATTCTCTAGATAAACAAAAATTTAAGCAAAATTTTTTATGACTATCTGTTAGTGAGGTATATAGACCAAGAAAAAAAAAAAAAACTGTTTCCACTTAAAAGTCCAGTTCTTTTATGACTCCCTTTAAATCTCATTGGTTAAAATTCCTCTCAAGGGAAGAAACATCCTAATTGAAAGCAGCAGTGAAGCCAGTGCCAGGGAGACCATCTTCCTGTGAATCCCGTACACTGTCAGGCTGACACATGATTCCAAAGGCCCAACTAATTCTTGAACTCCTCTCCATGTGGCCCTAAATCACTCCTTCATTCAAGAGCCCTTTAATAAACACCTATATGGTAGGCTCTGTGCTGGGTGTGAGGGCAGAGAAGAATGGGTCTCATGCGTTCTCTCAAGTGCTCACAACTGTCAAACCCACAATGCTAACACAATTATACAATTATGATTGCAGTACAGTGGGATAAATGTCGAGGAGTCAGCACAAGGCTTTGTGACAGTCTGCAAGAATGAACCTAACCTGGTCTAGGGCTGAGGGGGTGGTGCACAGTCAATGAAGTCTTCCCTGAGCCTTGAAGAATGAGGAGGAGTCACTAAAGTAACGAAGGAGTTTTGTGGATGCTACTGTCCGAATGCTGTGTTACCCAAAAATGGTGATGTGGAAGCCCTATCCCCAGTGAGATGGTATTAGGATATAGAGCCTTCGAGAGATAATTGGGTCATGAGAGTGACTCCCATGAAAGGGATTAGTGTCCTTATAAGAATAGACACTACAGAGATGGTCTCTCTGCATTGTGAGGATACAGCAAGAAGACAGATCTCTGCAAACTGAGGAAGAGGGCTATCACCACGCACTCAACCATGCTGGCACCTTAACTTTGGACTTCCAGCCTCCGGAACTGTGAGAATTAAATTTCCGTTGTTTAAGCCACCCAGTTTTTGGTATTATTTTTTACAGTAGCCCAAACTGAGAGTGTACAAAGGCATAAAAGACAGTAAAGTGTGTTGAGAGAAACATACATAGATAGTTGAGGGGAGAATTAGGTTCATGCCTGAGACCCCTATAACAAGAGAGAGATTAACAAGAGAAAAGCATACATATTTATTTAACCTAAGTTTCAGGTGACACAGGAAACTTCATAAGAAAATGAATACCCAGAAACAGGTAAATTCGTGTATTTTTATGCCAGGTTTGATGCAGAGTGGACAGCCATGGAGAAGTATGACTGGAAAAAGGGGGTATGATCTAACAGTAATACGCTGGGGAGAACTTAGCAAGGCCTGTTTGTTCAGATCCTTCTCTGTGTACCTGTGTCTTCAAAGATAAGGGCATTCCTTTCCTCGATCCTATACTTACAGGATGAGCACCTCTCACCGGAGGGTCTTATACAGAAGAAGGTCAAAGAATTCTTTTATGGCCTGCTCAGGGGAGAAAAGTGGGAAGCCACAAAGTGACTTTCCTGCTTCAGTTGTTTCCTCTAATGCCAACAAGTCATATCTTGGGGCAGTGTGTCCTGAATTCCATCAACAGCGGAGTAAAAATTGGAGTGTCTAGAACAGGGGTTCCCAACCTTTAGTGCAGAACTTGTTAAAAACACAGAATCCTGGGAACTGCCCCCTCCCCCAAGAGTCTCATTTGTTCTGGAATTAAGCTGTCATCTTCACTTGTTAACAAGTACTCCCATGTTGGTTGTAATGGAGGTCACCACTATACCAGACTTTGAGAAACAGTGGTTTAGAGATAAAGGACTGAGGACCAGGCGGGATTAGAAAAGACCTTGAACCCACACTAAGGACTTTGGCTATTATTCTGAAGACAATGAAAAACCTTTAATGGGCTTTAAGCAGGTGGGTGATATAAATCATATTTGAACTGTTAAAAGACCACTTTATAGCAGAATGAAAAATGAACTGGAAGAAGCTAAAATTAAAGCTAAAGAGAACCATGAGGAAGTTATTGCCATAATCTCTAGGCACCTAAAAGAACAAACCAAGATAAAGGATGGATTTGGAAAGCTTTAGAAAGTAGAAATTGGCAGCAGTTGGTGGTCCATTGACTGTAGTAAGTGAGAGAGGAGGAACCAAGCCAGGTTTTTGTGCTTGGGTGACTGGTTGAATAGTGATTTCAGTCATTTAGATTTGAGTGGTAGGTTTGTGGAGAAAAGTAGTGCGGTTTAGGAGATACTGAATTTGACACGCCTGTGGAAGCATCCAGGTGGAAATGTTTTTCTTACTAGATAGTGAACCCCTCATGGGCAAGTTCTGTCAATCTATCTGCAGCACCAGAGCCTAGTAAAGAGCCAGAATGAATGAACCAACCAACCCATCAATGGATCGGATACTATTGGCCCCATTTTGCAAAGGACTATGCTGAAGCCCAAGGGACGGAGTGAGGGAGGGTCCACAAGTTAGCGACAGCTCTGGGACTCGAACCCAGGACAGCTGACTCCCGCAGTGACCATGGGATCCGCGCGAGGCCCTCCCTCGCCGCGCCGGCCAGGCCCGCACCCCCTACCCTCAAGCCGCGCCGCCGCCTGCACCCACGACCCCTGATGCTTGGGTCCCCGCGGCTCTCGGCCCAGCGCGACTCCAGAGGCTCCGCCCAGCGCCCCGGGCCCCCATCCCGACTCCCGCCCCGCTCGCGCGCCCAGTCCCAGCGCCCCGCACTCCGCTCCCCGCCTGGGCGCCGCTGCACTCACCACGGCTGGTCCAGCTCGCGGCTCTGCCTTTCCTGTGTGCTCCCTCCAGATTCCCCGGCTCGTTCAAGGGAAACCGCTGCCGCCGCCCTCGGGTTCCGCCGCGGGGCTGCTAGCGGGAACCGGCTCGGATGCTCAGGGACGGTGGGGGTGGCAGGGCCCTCCGCCTTGAGGCTGCCTTTCCCCGCGTTCCCTCGTTTATTGGCTCACTCTTCCTTTCATCCATCCATCCTTTGCGCAACAATATTTGATGGGAAGCCTGCCAAGATAACACTGTTTTAGCACCTGGAACTAAGTCGGAAAATAAATTAACGAAATGAACAAGGCCATTGGAGATGGTGCTCCGTGCCACGAAGAAAATGAAACGGGGTGATGGAAGGCAGGGCGGGTAGGGGGAGAACTGTGTGAAATTAGGCGGCCTGTGCTAGGCCTTCTGAGTAAGGGGCCATTGGTCTGAGACCTGAATGTCAAGAGGGAGCAGCTGAAGCAAAGATCCAGGGGAGAGAGCCTGGAGAGGGAAGGGCCTGTGCAAAAGCTCAAAAGCCTGGGGCACTCTGGCGAGTTGCAGGCCGGTGTGGATGAGGCAGAGAGAGCTAAGGAGAAAGGCCAAGCGAGGAAGCGGGAGAGGTGGTGACAGGCCACGGCGGCCAGGAGTTTGGACATGACATTAAACAGGGCGAGAAGGCATTGAGGGGGTGCAATCAGGGGCTGGTGGGACTGGTTTCCATTTCACACATTTCTCTGGCCACAGGTGCTTGATTGGATTCTAGAGAACAAGAGAGCAACGGAGAAGCTGGGCCAATGCCAACCTCCAGACAGTTTACACTCTGTACTCGCCCCCCAGATTGGTGTGGGGACAAAGCCAGGTCCTTCGGTCCTTCTTCCTTCCAGCATTCAGTCAGCCAACTTTTTTTTTTTTTTTTTTTTTTAAGACAGGGTCTCACTCTGTTGCTCAGGCTCTAGTTCAGTGGTGCAATCTCAGCTCACTGCAACCTCTGCTTCCCAGGTTCAAGCAATTCTTGTTCCTCAGCCTCCCGAGTAACTGGGATTACAGATGTGTGCCACCAGGCCCAGCTAAATTTTTTTGCATTTTTAGTAGAGACGGGGGTTTTGTCATGTTGGCCAGGCTGGTCTTGAACTCTTGACCTCAAGCGATCTGCCCGCCTTGGCCTCCCAAAGTGCTAGGACTATAGGCATGAGCCATTGCACCTGGCCAGTCAACCAACATTTGAATGTGCGCTAGGCCCTGCAACAGGCACTGGGGGTATGCTCAGGTACAACGCCCTTCATGGTTCCTGCCCCATGGAGCTTGCTATCTAGTCTGCGCATTTCCTACGTGTAGACATGCCTCCTACCTATGTCCCCCTAGGTGAATGCTTAAAAACAAAACAAAACAAAAAAAAACGCCGGGGCGGGGACATTCAATGAGGCTATGGTGCTATGGTGCAGTAAACATATTCCTTATGCCAGGGTGCACCAATCCATTGGGCCACACTAATTAGTAGCAAGAACTTTCTAGCCCTCTCTCCTGAGTCTCCACCAGTAAACTAAGGGACTGAGAACATTACCATCAAAAAAAAACCCTTCTAGCTCTAAAATGTTGTCATAGGGTATGGAAGACCATTATTTTCAGTTCTTCTTTTCCAAATATCTAAAGCATTTGTGTTTGGAAATAAGCTGCTGAACTGCTCACCTGCAGGCTAGAAAAATCTGAGACTTGATGCTGATGTTCCAAGGGTCAGACTCAGCATATGCTTTAGGGCTTCAGCATGAAAGTGGTTCCCCAAATAAGAAAAGGTCAGCTTTGATGAAGGATGAAGAAGGATGGAAATATAGGAGATTAAGGAAATCTGAATACACACCTGCAGGCAGATGTGTAGGTTGGAGTTTTGGAGACCTATACCAATTCTACTCTCTTCCAAATCCCATTTTACTAGGATGAATTCAGATTCCAGAATAATCAGGCACAAGCTCTAGCCAGCCCTGAATGGGTTCCTGCAGCCCAACAGGAACCTGACACTCTGACTTAGGCAGCCCCAAGAACTTCTGTTAGGCTGGGCGCGGTGGCTCAAGCCTGTAATCCCAGCACTTTGGGAGGCCAAGATGGGTGGATTGCCTGAGGTCAGGAGTTCGAGACCAGCCTGGCCAACATGGTGAAACCGTCTCTACTAAAAATACAAAAATTAGCCAAGCGTGGTGGCAGGTGTCTGTAATCCCAGCTACATGGGAGACCGAGACAAGATAATTGCTTGAACCTGGGAGGCGGAGGTTGCAGTGAGCCGATATCGCACCATTGCACTCTAGCCTGGGCAAGAAGAGCAAAACTACCTCTCAAAAAAACAAAACAAAACAAAACTCTTAGTCAAGGACTAACACAAGTTCCCTCTCAGTCAAAGAGAGTCCTGGAGACCTTCCTTTGCTGATCCATGTTAAGGATCTGAGATGCCAGAGAAGACTCAGGCCTGACACTCTGGCCCTCGGGCACAGTCCCTGAGGCTCAATGGCACATTCATGCCACAGAGAGGACCAAAGACAGATCCAAATGCACACAGCCAGAGAGAAGGGCTTGGCTTATGTACTTCCTTTTCCATGTTCTTTGTTCACTATCGCTAACAGCTAAGTGAGGTTCCCAAGGAGCAGAAAAGTCATCCCAAGCAGCTATTTGGAATTTGCCTGGGTCTTCAGCTCTTGCCTGGGATCTTCAGAGAAGAACATTTTGCACTGTCAAGGATAGGGACTTGTGTCTCTTTTCACATCTAACACATTGCCACATATAATACTATACTTTTTGCATATTGAAATAAGTGACGCATTGAAAGTATGGGCCCCAGTTGCTTACAAAATGAATTTATGTTCCCTTGAGGGCAAATGTACTGACTGACATCCAGTAGCTCCCAGGAATGGAAGAGTCTTACTTACAACTCAAGATCTCTAGCATTTTCCAAATATGGTGGCTGACCATCCCAGTAGCTTCTCATTAGTCCAGAACCAATCCTGAGGTTACATTCTCTTGGCTCAGAATCTGTTTTGTTTTGTTTGTCTGTTTTTTGAGACAGAGTTTCACTCTTGTCACCCAGGCCTGAATGCAATGGCATGATCTCAGCTCACTGCAACCTCCACCTCCCGGGTTCAAGCAATTCTCCTGCCTCAGCCTCCCAAGTAGCTGGGATTACAGGAGCCTACCACCATGCCTGGCTAATTTTTGTATTTTTAGTAGAGATGGGGTTTCACCATATTGGCCAGGCTGGTGTCGAATTCCTGACCTCAGGTGATCCGCCTGTCTCAGCCTCCCAAAGTGCTGGGATTACAGGCGTGAGCCACCGTGCCTGGTCGTGGCTCAGAATCTGTTATTAAGGATGTTACAGGGAAATGACCTTGGCCTAGAAATAGGGTGAGAAGAAACTAAGACAGGAGTGCCATGGTCATTCAACAAGAAAGAGTATTTCACTCTCAAGTCAGATTGCCCCCTACTGTGGAAGAGTGTTCAAGAACATAAGACAAGAGAGAAAGAATCAAGGTTTAAGGTAGTCTCACGTTTCAGTTTTTTGCTCATTGACAAGATATATAGAGATATATAATTTTTTATACGTATATAAAAAAATTCTCATACTTGCAACCTCCCTCTCAGTTGTGTACATCAACTACATACAGCTAGAACAGCAATGATGGCATGCTGAATTGCTGTCAATTGATTACCTAGAAAGTGGGTATTGTGTGGCTCTCACCTCTCAGTTACCCCCTCCCTGCCTTTGCCACCTCCCTGAAGCCCCTAAAGTTGGTCAGCTTCACTCAACCTGGTGGAATAATAAAATCCATTGCAGGGGTAGGATTTGGAGTGGTTAGTGAACCCACCACTCTAGAGTCTGAAGCTTACAGGTGTAAAACAAAAAGGAAGGGAGGAAGACTGGTGGAATAAATAAACCAAAGGTAGGTGGAGCCCCCTTCACCATTCTTAGCTTCTTTCTTAACTGTTATGTTGTATCATTAAAGTATATTGTACATTTTATCTCCTTACCTAACATCCATTGCCCCTTTCTTCTTTCCTAACAGGAATTAAATTTTGTTCAGACATCCACTCTTCACCTTCCCAGCCCCTGTTTGCCTGTAACTACAAAGCAGGTGACTAGATAACCCCATTCCCTTTGCCAAGGGTTAGTTTACAGTCACTTTACGTAATCACAGTCATTCCTCTTCCATCTCCAATGATTAGATTAGGAATACATCACGTCACTCGATTTAGAACAGTCTTAAAAGGAAGTCTGCTGAGAGATCTCTAGGAAAGGTTTCCTTCTTAAAAGGGAGAATTCGGGCTGGGCGCGGTGGCTCCCGCTTGTAATCCCAGCACTTTGGGAGGCCGAGGCGGGCGGATCACGAGGTCAGGAGATCGAGACCACGGTGAAACCCCGTCTCTACTAAAAATACAAAAAATTAGCCGGGCATGGTGACGGGCGCCTGTAGTCCCAGCTACTCGGAGAGGCTGAGGCAGGAGAATGGCGTGAACCCGGGAGGCGGAGCTTGCAGTGAGCCGAGATTGCGCCACTGCACTCCAGCCTGGGCGACAGAGCAAGACTCCGTCTCAAGAAAAAAAAAAAAAAAAGGGAGAATTCAAGAAAGAAATGGCAATCAACATTAAAAACATTAGGCTAGGTGGGCCGGGTGCAGTGGCTCACACCTGTAATCCCAGCACTTTGGGAGGCTGAGGCAGGAGGATAACCTGAGGTCAGGAGTTTGAGGACAGCCTAGCCATCATGGTGAAACCTCATTTCTACTGAAAATACAAAAATTAGCTGGGCACAGGGGTGCATGCCTGTAATCCCAGCCACCTGGAGGCTGAGGCAGGAGAATCACCAGAACCCGGGAGGCGGAGGCTGCAGTAAGCCAAGGTCATGCCACTGCACTCCAGCTTGGGTGACAGAGTGAGATTCCATCTCAAAAAAAAAAAAAAAAATTAGGCTAGGTGAAATAGGCCAGTCACAAAAGACCACATAGTGTATGACTCCACTTACATGAAACCACCAGAAGTGGCAGATGCATGAAAATGGAACATGGATTAGAGGTTGTCTACGACTACAGTTGGGGGGAGGTTGGGGAGAAATGGCAAATGATTGCTAATGGGTATGGGATTTATTTTTAGGGAGATGAAAATGTTCTAAAATTGATGGTGGTGGTTGTAGGACAACTCTATGAATCTACTAAAAATCAGTGAAACATAAAGCTTAAGTAGGAAAATTGTATGGTATGTGAATTATATCGCCATAAAGCTGTTTTCTAAAAAAGAGAAAGAGATGGTCGCATTTTTCTCCTATAGGATCATATATGTGTACGTAATGCCTGAAACTGCTATAGTCATTCTTCATCCATGAAGGGAGCCAGCCCTGGGGCAAAGCCAACTCACAGAGAATGTCAGAGGAAAAAGATAAAGAGCCCAGGTCCTCAATGACATCATGGAACCAAATGGTTGTACTAGGTCTGGAGTTTGCCCAAACTCTGGGACATCCTATTATGTGAAATAATAAATTCCCTTATTGTTTAGGGTGGAGTCAGGGTTTTCTGTTCCCTGGAGCCATGAGCCCCAACTTGATAAACTGCAAGCCATAGGCTATACTGGTGGATAGGAAACAAGAGGACAGTGATTTAAAAAAAAAAAAAAAAAGATGGCAAGGTTTTTTTGTGTGATTTTTGTTGTTGTTGTTGTTGTTGTTTACGGAGTCTTGCTCTGTCGCCCAAGCTGGAGTGCAGTGGCATGATCTCTGCCCACTGCAACCTCCACCTCCCGGGTTCAAGTGATTCTCCTGCCTCAGCCTCCTGAGCAGCTGGGACTACAGGCATGGGCCACCAAGTCCAGCTAATTTTTGTATTTTAGTAGAGACTGGTTTCACCATATTGGCCAGGCTGCTCTCGAACTCCTGACCTTGTGATTCACCTGCCTCAGCCTCCCAAAGTGCTGGGATTACAGGTGTGAGCCACAACACTGGCCTATGGCAAGGTTTTAAGGGTGAAAATCGATGACAGAAGAAAGCAAGTTGACATCAATGGGATGCTTAACCTTTGGTTTTTCCTAAAATCATCCTCCAGTCATTTCCCTGGACCTTGGACCTGTGCTATGCTCTTTTTCTGTAGATTCATTCACACTAAAATAGAGTTAAAAGTTCAAAAAAATGATATAGTGTCCTTATCACCATTAGTAACCTTACTATGTAGCATCGCAAATGAAACCTGCTTGTGGGAACAGATGCTCCCCAGGGTCAGTACTTTGATCATGGAAAATTATGTACAAGTTCTTTTAACACTTATCTTGGTTTATTTGCTCATTTTTTGCGTATAGATACTTCTTTAGACTACTTTGTTTCCCCTAAGGAAAAAAATATGAAATGGTGTTCTTGTGATATTTATGCTTAAAATCCTTTCCTTATTATGACCTTTAATATCCACTGAATCTATTGCTACCAGATTGGAAACATGTAAATGAGGCCTTTCAAGAAACCAACAGGTTCCTAGGAGAGAGAATATTTTTTCACATTATTGCATGAGGTTTTATAAGAACCCTCTATGCTGCCCATTGTTACCCATGATCTATATGGGCCCTGCCTTTTCCTGAATGTAACTTCTCTTGTTAATGTGTCTTCTTGTCATCCTTTGCCACTTATTCCTCCTGACTCCAGCTAGGCCCTGGTCGGCACTTCCCAGCTGCCTGTTTAATATGACAGTGAGTGGGAACAAAGGTAGGGCCCACACTGATTGTATGGAGCCAGGTCTCCAACATTGTTTTGCAAATTTTAGTTTTCAGGAGTAACCCAAATTCTAAGTACCCCGGAACAAGAAAAGGGAAATTCTACCTGGAATGAATTTTCAGTTTTTTACTTTGGTAACTCATTTTTTCATTTCCGGGAGCATAGAGTCCAGCAGTTTTTTTTTTTTAATTTTTTTTTTGTTTTTTTTTTTTAGGAAACTAAATTTCAAACAAAATAGTAATTATGGTAGTGTCATCCTAATAAGTTACCATATAATAAAAACTGAATTTTCTTTTTTTTTAATTATACTTTAAGTTTTAGGGTACATGTGCACAACGTGCAGGTTTGTTACATATGTATACATGTGCCATGTTGGTGTGCTGCACCCATTAACTCGTCATTTGCATTAGGTATATCTCCTAATGCTACCTTCCCCCCTCCCCCCACCCCACAACAGACCCGGGTGTGTGATGTTCCCCTTTCTGTGTCCATATGTTCTCGTTGTTCAATTCCCACCTATGAGTGAGAACATGAATTGCTCTAAGTATAGGACACTGGAGAACAACAGGTACTCACCACCATTATAAGACTTTTTTGGAATTTTGGTTCTGGCAAGGTAATAGACCTGAAAAGTCTCCCTATTCCAATACCTAGAAATTCTGGTTAAAACATAACAAGAGGATTCATAGGGCGTAACTGAACTTGCTGTAAAGGAAGCTTCATCCCATGGGGCCAGAAAATAAGCGGGACCTGAAAGCTAAAATGGAAATATATGAGCCGATGATGTCATTGCCTGGCTTGAGGGTTCTGCCTCAACAATCTAGGAGCTGTGTCTCGGCACAAGACATGAGAACTTGGGTCCTCCAAAGTCAGGGAGCTGGAAGTAAAACCTCTGACTACATCACTAGGGAAAAAAATTTTTAAAAATCTACTCACCAATGTAGGAAGATGACAAGGAAGTGGTGTGTCCCAGCCTGAGCTCTAGGTGGAAAAAGAGTCCCCAAATAAGTGATAACACCAAATCTGTGCCTAGGGTGGGGTTTCTGATTTGAATACATGTTATCTCAGTGGTACAGAAGTCTCAAAACTGGGAAAGTTAATATAAAAATTGGTCCCAGACTGATAATAGCTTTGAGTGTCTGACAGAAGCAAACACAAAGGCCTCTGGGGGAATGCTCCCATACCAGGCCAAAAAGGATTTTCCTATTTTTTAAAAAACCCTTCTAAAGATGACACAATTTTAAAAAATCACAAAATACATGAAAAAATGATTTAGTTTGAGTGAGGAAAAAAAACCCATAGGAGGATTAGAGCCCCACATACTTAAAATAATTGAATTATAGTTTGAAATAAAATAGTTCAAAATGATCAAAATCATTACTAAAAAAAAATGTTAATCTTAAGAAGAATACAAGGCACAAAGAAAAGCAAAACAGCAAATTTTTAAAAGAACTAACACCCAGAAATTTTTAAAATGCATAGTTACTAAAATTAAAAATTCAGTGATAAGTGAAACAGATTAAATATAGCTAATGAGAAAATTATTGAACTAGAAGACAGATGTGAGGATATTAGCCAAATACAGCAGGAAGAGAAAAAAGAGAGGCAAAATATAAATAAGAGTTAAGGTGCTGGGTGACAGAATGTAATCCAATAGATGTCTAATAGGAGCTCTAGAATGAAAGAGTAGAGAGATGGGAAGAGGCAGTATTCAAAATATAACAGCAGGCTGGGTGCAGTGGCTCATGCCTGTAATCCCAGCACTTTGGAAAGCTGAGGCGGGCAGATCACTCAAGGTTAGGAGTTTGAGACCAGCCTGGCCAAACATGGTGAAACCCCATCACTACTAAAAAAATACAAAAACTAGCTGGGCGTGGTGGCAGGTGCCTGTGATCCCAGATACTCAGGAGGCTGAGGCAGGAGAATCCCTTGAACCCGGGAGGCAGAGGTTACAGTGAGCTGAGATCAGGCCTCTGCACTCCAGCCTGGGTGACAGAGCAAGACTCTGTCTCAAAACAAACAAACCAACCCAGCAGATACATCAGACTGAAACTGCAGAACATTATAGGCAAATTTTACAGGGAAGCAAAGGAAATTAAATGGAAACATATAAATGCATGTGACCTTACAAAAGGGAAACACGAGTGGAGGTTTCAGTTCTTGGTTCTGCCACTTGCTGCTGGGCTGTGGCTGTGATTCTGACTTGCCCGTCTGTAATTCATTTCATACCTCCTCACCTCAGGCCAGCCCTCAGCTGGCCAGGCTTTTTGGTTTTTTTTTGTTTGTTTGTTTGTTTAGTAGAGATGGGGTTTCACCATGTTGGCCAGACCAGGCTCGAACTCCTGGCCTCAAGTGATCTGCCTCCTCGGCCTCTCTCAAGTAATTCCCCCATCTTGGCCTCCCAAAGTGCTGGGATTACAGGTGTGAGCCACTGCACCTGGTCTCGAGCTAGGCTTTTTGTTTTGGTTTGTTTTTGCAGGGGGCAAGGGGGATCTGATCTTCATTCCTGGGGGATTGAGTTCTGGGTCCTGTCTGGTTGGAAATGTAGTCGTCTTTCATTAACACTCGCACTGGATATGGCAGTATAAAGAGGTGCCCAGCATGTTCTTCTGGGTTTCATGCATTCACCTTCCTGCCCTCATTGTACGGCAGCAACTTTATTTCCCCTTGAAAATTGTGATGAATTGTCCCTGATGAGAAAAAATCTTTTGCTTAGGGCCTCTGGTGACTTGCTTCCCCTCCAACTTTAGCAGGCTTAACTATAAGCTGAGTTGGTAGGACTGAGCCAGCTCAATGAAGAATGCAAAATCTCTGGCTTGGTGTGCAGACTCCCCTAGCTAAGCAGATCCTAGTCATTTCCTTGGTGTGGGTGCTCCCAGCATCACATAGTATCCCAGGTGTTTCTGTCTGTCTCCCAACTTCCCTAGAAATATCAAAAGAAGGGACAGGGTTCCATTCCTGCAGGACTTTCCACAGTATGACCAGCTGTGCCCAATCCAAGAACACCTCAATATGAAATAAGAATGTAAGGGATCATGTCATATGCACTCTCTTCCTCCTCCTCCCTTTGCTGCCACTATTGTAAGTTTTTCTCAACAAACCTTCCTTTACATTGCAATAGTATTTGTATGATACAGGGTGTGTATGTGTGTGTGTGCATATGTGTGCGTGCTCACCCATGCCCCTTGCACATTGCTAGCTGTCTCAGCCTGGGTTCCTCAGTAAGTAGAGTTTGTGGGTTAGGGCTCATGTGTTGTTACTTTATTAAGACATGCAATTCCAAGGAGGATGATGTGAAGCAAGGGGAGTGCAAAGGCAGGACAGCTCAAATGAGGATGTGGTACTGAGCTGACCACTGTTAAGTGTGACCAGTTGCTTCATTCAAAGGGGCAGTCTTCCAAAAATCCATATAAACTGACTCTCAAGAACCATCCCAGGCCGGGCGCGGTGGCTCACGCTTGTAATCCCAGCACTTTGGGAGGCCGAGGCGGGCGGATCACGAGGTCAGGAGATCGAGACCACGGTGAAACCCCGTCTCTACTAAAAATACAAAAAATTAGCCGGGCGTGGTGGCGGGCGCCTGTAGTCCCAGCTACTCGGAGAGGCTGAGGCAGGAGAATGGCGTGAACCCAGGAGGCGGAGCTTGCAGTGAGCCAAGATTGCACCACTGCACTCCAGCCTGGGCGACAGAGCAAGACTCTGTCTCAAAAAAAAAAAAAAAAAAAAAGAACCATCCCATAGAGGAGAGGTAGGTGGAAGGATTTATCCACCAGCTCTTGCCTCCCACTGGTCAAAGGTTTGCCCCATAGTGTGTTAACAACCTACACTTCCAGGAAGCACAGGTGTGGGTGCTGAGCAGGGCTTCACAGCTGTGCCAACAAGGGCGCCCAGGGAGAAGGAGGCAAGAGGCTTGGGTTCCATCTGACAATGCCTCTCTAAAGTCAGCCAGAGCACATGCAAAGCTGGTCACCACAGTGACAGCTAGAAAAGAGATAAGTGGAGCCGTTAGTCATGAATGAATGCATGTGTTGGACACATTGACAAAAAAACCCTGTTGTGTGCCTGTATTGACCAGCTGCTAGTCCCAGCTTCAAATTCAGCATGGCTATTAATCTCTTGGTGCTAGAATTCCTTTATTGGGTATTATTCTATACAATGGGGACATGGAACAGAAAATTGTGGACAGAGGTCATTGAGTATTTGTGAGATGGTCCATCTTCAATTCTACTACTTAGTTCCCTGACTCATGTACTCTGGCTAATGGAAGAACTGCATCATATATTGAGCGGGTTCAAAAAATATTCTCAATCTTATAGGCAGCACTTTATATTGAAAGCATTTATTTAACTGAGGGCATGAGTGAAGTATAATAGGTCATTCCACTATTCTATAAGGCCAGCTGCTTCTGGGTGTTGGGTATCACATGATAAGACCAGTGATTCTCGTCTGCTATAACCCATTATTTAACATGGGGTCCTTGGTTAGAAGCAATGTTGTCCAAGAAACTACAATCATTTATAAGGCCTACAGTAAGTCCCCAGACAGTGGTTCTGGCAAAGCATGACCAAAACCAAGTCTGTGAATCCTTCATGGGGTCTTACTGTATGCTGACCTGTCCGTAGACACTGGAAGCATGATTAGATCTAAAGGACAAAATTAGATCATACCAGATCAGCAGAGGAATCTTCTCATGCTCTGAGCTCACTGAAACCTGGTAGCTTTTCATTCACCTCTCAAGTGGGTACTGGAGCACGCACAAATCTTATGCTTGCTGCCTCGAAAACATGTGCCTTCTTTTGGTAGAAGGTGCAGTGCACAGCACCCTTCCCTTACTCTGATGCATTGATGCAGTGGACTAGCCAATGTGATGTCTTTTGGGTTGGTATGGTAGTAAAAGTCCCTTGTCCTTAGGGCCACATTGTTCCAATGACCATAGATCATAATATTTTCAACATTGAATATATCACTGTTTATTCCTTCACTGTTTTGTTTTTGTTTTGGAAATGGAGTCTCACTCTGCTGCCCAGGCTGGAGTGCAGTGGCGCTGGCACGATCTCAGCTCACTGCAACCTCCACCTCCCAGGTTCAAGCGATTCTCCTGCCTCAGCCTCCCCAGTAGCTAGGATTACAGGGGCGCACCACCACGTCTGGCTAATTTTTGTATTGTTTTAGTAGAGACAGTGTTTCACCATGTTGGCCAGGCTGGTCTCAAACTCCTGACCTCAAGTGATCTGCCCGCCTCAGCCTCCCAAAGTGCTGGGATTACAGGAGTGAGTCATCACGCCTGGCCTATTCCTTTACTGTTGTTGAATGACTACCCATTAAGATTTTAACTTAAAAAGTTTAAATAATTGACGTCATTTGTTATAAATGTAGGGTTAGTTTTTAAAGCTAGAATTAATGAATCAGAGGAAATATATTTGAGGCTCCAGATGCATTTTTCCAAATTTTTTAATTAAAAGCTTATAACCAATTTATGTTCCCACTATCTTCATTGGATAGTGCCTCTCATAGCACCCTTGCCATCAATAAGTATTGTTTTGCCCAATGTCTATTTATTTAATTGCTGGGAAAACAGTATTTCATTTTTTCAGTTTAAATTTCTTTCATTATGAGTAAAACTATTTTTTTCATCAATCCAGCAATTTTTATTTCCCCTTCCACAGAAATTTGCATGTCTTTTACTTGTACTTTTATTCTATTTTCCCAACTTGCTTTTTATGTTTATTTTTATTTTTAAAATTCTATAAACTTACCTAAATGACTAAAGGATCAATCATTTTAGAAGGATGATCTACTAACTGGATTCTGTTGATGTTTTAATGCTTTTCTTGTCAGTTTGATACATGCTGTTTATGTAGTAAGAATGGTAATCCTTTGACTTATTTGTCGCAAATATTTAGCACTTGGTTTACAATATGTTTCGAAATAAAAATAAAGAAAAAACCTCTTGAATTTTATGTAGTTAAATCTCAGGCATATTCTTGGAGAGTCCTCTATGTAGTGATCAAAATTTA
The DNA here is from genome assembly GCF_009828535.3 of Hylobates moloch. Lineage (NCBI taxonomy): Eukaryota > Metazoa > Chordata > Mammalia > Primates > Hylobatidae > Hylobates > Hylobates moloch. The sequence continues at coordinate 222,613,532 of NW_026652276.1, read as the reverse complement.
TTTATATTTTCTTGGAGTTTTCTATGGTTTCATTTTTTATATTAATCTCTTAAAACTCACATATAATTATTGTTCTGTATCAAAATGTACCCAAATCTGTCCAACCTTAAGGTCTTCACTGAAGCCATTCCATTCACTTATCACCTAACTCCTTCTCATCTTCCTCCTCTCAGCTGAAAGGTGGCTTCACTCAAGAGAGCTTCCCTGAGCCATCTGTCTAAATTAGGTTCCTTCTGTTGCACTCTTTAATAGATTCCTTATCCTGTATGGCATTCATAATAATCTATAATTATATTTTTAGTTCTTTAATTGTTTAATGCCCCCCCATCTACTGTATTCTAAATTATATGAGAGCAGAGACAGTATTCTTCTTTCTTACAGAATATCCATATCTTTATTTATACAGTGCCTGGCATAAAATAAATAAAGTTTGAATGATTGAATGAGCCATGAACTTCCTCTACTTTCTGCCCTCCCACATACAAAATTACATTTGTCTTTGTTCAAACTTAATAGTACAACCACTTTCCTCTGCTGCAGACTCAGGGAGCTTATGTTCACTCCTCCCATCCACAGCTCATCCATCCACCCGTGCTCAGGATGGCACCCTCATCTTCCTGTCCCTGAGAAATCTGCCTCATCAGTCCTTTCCTCCCTCTGGTATTTTCTCCCTCCATCTCCACTGTCTTTTCCTCTTAGCATATAAACCTACTCAAAATCTGCCCACTCTAACATAGAAATATACCAAAATTACCCCCTTTCTTCTCCTTGCATTCTCACTACAATTTTTAAAATAAATCTTATTGGCATAACATTTACATACAACAAAATGCACCCATTTTTAGTGTGCAGATTGATGACTTTTGATAAATGCGTATGTTCCTATACTGGCCACAATGAAGATACAGAACATTTCCATTGCCACCCAAGTGTTCTCTTACCCTCTTCCAGTCAGTTCCCACATTCCCTCAGTCCACCCCAACACCAGCCGATCACTAATCTTCTTTCTACCACTGTATGTTAATTTGTATCTTTTAGAGTTTTACATAAATGGAATTGTACAATATAGAACCATTTGTTTCTGGCTTTTCTCTCAACACAGTTTTTTTTTTTTTTTTTAAGATTTATCCATTGTGTGCTTCAGTAGTTTGCTCTTATTGATGATTAGTAGCTCATTGCATGGGTTTACTGCCATTTTTTTCATTCATTCACCTGTTGACAGACATTTAGGTTGTTTCAGGCTTTTTGCCATTATGAACAAAGGTGCATTCAACATTTGTATACAAGTCTTTGTGTGATATATGTTTATGTTTTTATTTCTTTTGGGTAAATACATAGGAAAGTGATGGCTGGATTTTATAGTAAGTGTGTTTAACTTCTTAAGACACTGTCAAACTAGTTTCCAAACTGGTTGCACTCCTTTACATTCCTAGAAGCAGCATATGAGAGTTCCAATGGCTCCACATCCTCACCAGCACTTGGTATGTTAGTTTTAAAACTGAAGACATCCTAATATATCTAATCATCTGTAGAAGATATTGATGAAACATCTGTTGAAATGTTTTGCCCTTTTAAAAAATTCTTCTTATTGAATTGTTAAAGTTCTTTATATATTTTAGATAAAAATCCCTTTCAGACATATTTTGCAAATATTTTCTTCCAGTCTATGTTGTGCTTTATTTTTATAACAGTGCTTTTTGAAAAGCAAAAGCTTTACATTTGGTGAAGTACAATTCATTGATTTTTTTTCTTTTATAGTTCATATTTGTAGGGCCCACTTAAGAGTTTTTTTGCTTAATGCAAGATCATTCTGATTTCTCCGATTTTTTTTCTTGCAGAAGTTTTATAATTTTTAGTTTTTGGTTAGGTCTATTACCTATTTTAAGTCAATATTTGTGAACTGTGTGAGGTAGGGATTGAGGTTCTTTTTCCCATATGCCTCTCTTCAGTTGTTCCAACATTATTTCTTTTCTTTCTTTTTTTTTTTTTCCTTTTTGAAACGGAGTTTCTCTCTTGTTGCCCAGACTAGAGTGCAATGGCGCGATCTCGGCTCACTGCTATCTCTGCCTCCAGGATTCAAGTGATTCTCCTGCCTCAGCCTCCCGAGTAACTGGGATTACAGGCAAGTGCCACCATGCCCAGCTAATTTTGCATTTTTAGTAGAGATGGGGTTTCACTATATTGACCAGGCTGGTCTCGAACTCCCGACCTCAGGTGATCCACCCGCCTTGTCCTCCCAAAGTGCTGGGATTACAGGCATGAGCCACAGTGCCCGGCCCAACATTATTTCTTAAAATGCCATCCTTTCTTCCACTAACTTACCTTGGCAAATCATTGAACCATGTATGTATGGAGCTTTTCTGGATTCTTTACTCTGTTTTATTGTTCTATATGTCCATCTTTATGCCAATACCATGCTATCGTGATTAATAAGGCTCTTTAGTAAGTCTTGAAATTGACTAGCTTAAGTCCTCAATTTTGTTCTCTTTTCTCAAAATATTTTGGCTACTCTAAGTCCTTCAAATTTCTATACAGAGTTTAGAATCATCCTGTCAATTTGTTTTTTGCCTACAAAGAATAAAACTGTGCTTGTGATCCAGATTATGTTGAATTTATAGACCAATTTAAGATTTAATCATTTTACAATATTGAGTCTTCCAATTTATAAATATGGTATTTATCTCCATTTATTTGGGTATTATTTCATTTTTCTTAGTAATGTTTCTTAAGTTGAAGTGTACATGTCTTGCACCATATTTTGTTAAATATATCCCAGTGTTTTCCACTGTTTAGTACTGTTATACATGGTATTGTTTAAATTTCCATTTCCAATTGTTGATTACTAGAATATAGATATACATTTTTTTTTTTTGAGATGGATTTTCACTAATGGCGCGATCTCGGCTCACTGCAACCTCCACCTCCTGGGTTCAAGCGATTCTCCTGCCTTAGCCTCCCGAGTAGTTGGGATTACAGCCCACCACTATGCCCGGCTAATTTTTGGTAAATTTAGTAGAGACAGGGTTTCACCATGTTGGCCAGGCTGGTCTCAAGCTCCTGACCTCAGGTGATCCATCCACCTTGGCCTCCCAGAGTGCTGGGATTACAGGCGTGAGCCACTTCGACCGGCCTAGATTATATATATATATATATATATATATATTTCAAGACAGTTTCACTCTTGTTGCCCAGGCTGGAGTGCAATGGCATGATCTCGGCTCACAGCAACCTCCACTTCCTGGGTTCAAGTGATTCTCCTGCCTCAGCCTCCTGAGTAGCTGGGATTACAGGCATGCGCCACCATGCCCGGCTAATTTTGTATTTTTAGTAGAGACAAGATTTCTCCATGTTGGTCAGGCTTGTCTCAAACTCCCGACCTCAGGTGATCCGCCCACCTCAGCCTCCCAAAGTGCTGGGATTAAAGTCGTGAGCCACGGCTCCCAGACTAGATATACTATTTTTTTTTTTTTACATTCACTTTGGATACTGTAACTTTACTAAATACACTTCTTTGGTATAGTACATCTTGTAGTTGTTAGGATTTTCCACGTATGCAATCATGTCATCTGTAAATAAGGGCAGTTTTACTTTTTGCTTTTCAATCTCATTTTTTTTATCTCTTCATTTCTTTATATTGTCAATTAGTATCTAAGGGGACTATTACATAGAATTAGTGAGAGTAGATATCCTTGTCTAGTTCCTGATTTGGGGAGAAAAGCATTCTGAATCTCACCATTAAGAGTTATTTTGGCTACACATTTTTCATAGGTGCTCTTCATCAGGTTAAGGAAGTTCCTTGCATTTCTAGTTTTCTGGGAGTTTTTATCATGAATCATTGCTGTATTTTTTCGGCATCTACCTGTCTGCTCCTATGCTAGATTTAGGACTGGGATGAGAGTCCCAGTATAAATAGCACTGAATCCACTGGCAGAGGCTATGTGACACAGGAAAATGGAACAGACAAGCTTGGGGTTACAGACTCAGACAGTCATTGACGCTCTTTCTCCCAAACCTCCCTGAAGCTATTTGAAATTTTCCGGTTAGAGGAGGCTTAATTATTCCCATCACAAATACTCCTGAAGCACAAAGGACTGATAATATAATGAATATCAATTTGGTCAGATTGTTTTCCTAACATCAAACTGACAAGCACCAAGGAACTCAGAAGAGGTGTGAGAGGTAACGTTGAAACCCAGTAAGCCCTGGGAGGGGCAGATTAAGATGAGCCAGCAGAGCGGGAAGCAATCCAAGAAGAGGAGAGAGATGTCAAAGAAAGGAAGTGAGAGGAGGCCATAGATACGTTTTACATTCTCATTGACAGCCCTGGTGATAACCATTATGCCACTGAAATCTTGCTCTCCTACATTAATTCTTTCTTCAACAAGCAAGGTTACAAACAAGTATTTTAAAACAAAATTATGCTCTGAGCTGTTTTTGGCATGTGTGCCCAAGGACTATTTTGGAAGACTGAATCCTCGTTCAGTTCACAGCTATCTCTCTAGTCCAAATCGCTCCAATCAGGCTCTCCAGCACATTATCTTCCAGACCAGCACTCGTCACTGTGTGCTTTATAGAGCACTATTTCAGAGGAGAGTTAATAGATACACGTACACACTCAAAAAAAAAAAAAAAGAAAAATAATAATTCCATGAATGTTGCTAAACATGTATATTTATATTAGAATTCAATAGGACTGTGGATATACAAATGAGCTTAGTGAATTTTCAAAAGGATGTTATAGTACACAGCATTGTGTGTGGTATTTAAGTTGGAAATAAAACTTAGACTTCTGGACTTCGAGTCTAGTGGATTCAAGAGGTCTGGTAGAAATACTACTTGACTTCAAGACAGAAAGTCCACTTTCAATTTCCAGCTCTTTTGTTTAGTGTCTATGTAGGGGTGGTTATTTACAATTTCTGTCTTTCTTTCTTCATCAATATAAAGATAATTATTTGACTTACCTCATAGGGTTAATCATAAAGATTAAATTAGTATATGTAAAATCACCTAGTCAATATCCGATGCTGAATAAATGTAAGTTCTCCTTTTAATTCCAAACCACATTCTCTTAAAGAAAAGGCAGATTTTAAAAATTCATTGTGAATTGTATAACTAATATAATTATCATGAATTATCAATAAATTAACTGCAATCTAATTAATATTTACAATATTACATATAGAAACTGACCTAATTTAAGGTCAGTTAACAAGTAAAAGGAATATGAGTTAACATTATACATAACATATTTAATGTATATATAACACATGAACTGCCGTTCACATTATGAACATTCTAGGAAATTCTAGTTCCTGCATGAGACAGACAGAATGACCCAAGCCTTTAGGGGAACACAGTAGTTTGTGAGTTTAGAATAGAAATGCAGCTTATTGACCCATTGGTAGGAGAATATCAGTGCAATTGTAGCAAAACAAAGCAAATATTGAAAGAAAAGGGGTAGTTTGAAGCAGCATAGCAAAAGAAAAGGCACACTCCACACAATTCAAGTCCTTGCCTCATATATTGGACATTTGACCTTGGACATTTCGCAGGGCTTTACTTGCTTTAAATATGAAATGGAAATAACACTTCCCCTGCCTGGCGGCAGGGGCTGGATCAGATTCTCTTTTTCCCTTCTCAATTCTGCATTTCCTTTGCACAGCTTTAACTTTTGATCTTGGCCTCATTGTCCAAAACTACTCAATGTCCAAAATTGCAAAACGGTATGGGCAACTAAAAAATCCTACTACTAACTGTGTATGTAATTGCTGAGATTAAGTTTTGTGACTTAAAATTCTCTGACGTGAATCCTAAAGCTCTCAATTTGTTCATTATGCCCACATAGTCCCTTATCTTAGACCTTAAGAGGAAAGCTTTAATCCTTGCAGCTTTAAACCAAGGCATTTGAGTCTTAGTCGGTTGCTTTGGTAGGGCAGCCAGCCTGAAGAGTGCACCACTAGGTGGCGCTGAAGATCCGGCTGTAGAGGAGAATTGTCCATAAACAGAAAAGCGTTTTTCCCTCTGGGTTCCTCTATTAGGCAGCGCCAGCCTAGTGTTTGCTTTATTGTCAGGGATCTTGGGGATGTCTTGGCTTGAGTCTGATGCAGATAGTCCCTCTGCAGTGCTCAGCAGTTTGTAAAGGGGGTCTGGGGCCTGGCAATAGTCTCTCCAAGGCCTTATGAAAAGATCATTAATGACCCTTACTTTCTGCCTCCTCCCTCCACCTTCCCTCAGTCCTCAAGTCTGGCGGCCTATCCGGTGCTTCTTCAACCATTCATTCAAGCATCTACTGCATGCTTTTTTTTTTTTTTTTTTTTTTTTAAGACGGAGTTTCGCTCTCGTCACCCAGGCTGGAGTGCAATGGTGCAATCTCGGCTCACGGCAACCTCCGCCTCCCAGATTCACTGCCTCAGCCTCCCGGGTAGCTGGGATTACAGGCACAGGCCACCATGCCCAGCTAATTTTGGATTTTTAGTAGAGACAGGGTTTCACCATGTTGGCCAGGCTGGTCTCGAACTCTTGACCTCAGGTGACCTGCCTGCCTCGGCCTCCCAAAGTGCTAGGATTACAGGTGTGAGCCACCACGCCCAGCCTATTGCATGCTCTTATGGATCAGGCATACAGCTAGGAGTGCTGTGGTTTGAGAGACACATAACTTTAGCATTTCTTTCTCGATCTGCCATTAGTACCGAACCCAGGTACCGTGCATTAGGGTGACTGCTCAGGCTCTGCACTTAGGGGATCAGGCTGCTGGCAGCTAAGCTGTATTTCAAGGACGGGATAAAGTGGATATATTGTGGTTCTTATATTTACAACCAGCCCAGAATCCCTCCCTGCTCCAAAACACAACATCTGCATGAGGGCCTATAGCCTCCTTCCATCCTCCCATATCCATCTTCCATTCTTCACCTTTTTTTTCTCTTTCACATAGCTCTTGATACTATTTTAATTGAACTCTAAGGCAATGTAGTCTTTGGTCATTTTTTTTTTAAGCAAGAAGTCTGTGGGGAATACACTTGTAAATTGGAATATTACTCAGCAATGAAAAGAAATGAGCTATCAACCTATCAATTAAAAGACATGGAGGTGACCGGGTGCAGTGGCTCATGCATGTAATCCCAGCACTTTGGGAGGCTGAGACACACAGATCACTTGAGGTCAGCAGTTCAAGACCAGCCTAGCCAACATGGTGAAATCCCCATTTCTACTAAAAATACAAAAATTAGCCAGGTGTGGTGGTGTGCACCTGTAATCCCAGCTACTCGGGAGGCTGAGGCAGGAGAAACGCTTGAACCCAGGAAGCGGAGGTTGCAGCCTGGGTGACAGAGTGAGACTCCATCTCAAAAAAAAAGACAAGACAAGACATGGAGGAAACTTAGATGCATATTGCCAAGTAAAGGAAGCCAATCTGAAAAGGCTACATACTGTAAGATTCCAACCATATGATATTCTGGGAAAGACAAGGCTATGGAGACAGTAAAACGATCAGAGGTTGCCAGAGGTTCAGGGGGAGGGAGGAGGAGATAAACAGGTGGAACACAGGGGATTTGTGGGGCAGTGAAACTATTCTGTGTAATACCATAATGGTGGATACGTGTCATACATTTGCCAAAACCCACAGAATGTACAACACAAAGAATAAACCCTAATGTAGACTATGGTTGTTAATTAATGATATAGCAATATTGGCTCTTCAATTGTAACAAATTGTTGCAAGGAGTTAATAATAGGGGAAACGGGATGAAGTAGAGAGTATATGGGGACTCTACTTTCTGCTCAATTTTTCTGTAAACCAGAAAAGTCTACTAATTTTTAGAAATGCCTGAGGGGGCTGGGCGCGGTGGCTCATGCCTGTAATCCCAGCACTTTGGGAGGCCAAGGCGGGTGGATCACCTGAGGTCAGGATTTCGAGACCAGCCTGACCAACATGGTGAAACCTCTCTCTACTAAAAATACAAAAAATTACCTGGGTGTGGTGGCGGGCACCTGTAATCCCAGCTACTTGGGAGGCTGAGGCAGGAGAATCGCTGGAACCTGGAGGCGGAGGGTTCAGTGAGCCGAGATGGCGCCACTGCACTCCAGCCTGGGTGACAGTGCGAGACTCCACCTCAAAAAAAAAAAAGGAAAGAAAAGAAAAGGCTGAGAGGAAAAGCCTCATATTTACACGGTGCTTTACGGTTTTCAAATTACTCCATTTGATTCTCACAAGAACACCATAAATGGAAAAGACTAGAATTGCCCTGAGTTCACAGATTGGTCATTGAGGTCAAAGAAATCAAGTGACTTCTGGAGGCCACACAGCTAATAAACAGCAAGGCAACGACTTGAACCCAGGTCTTCTGGTTCCAGGTCCAGAGCTCTTTTCTCTATATTCTGAACACTTGCAAGCAGGGGAAATGTTATCAGTCCCCTACACTCTCCAGTGACTATTCTGTGTCTTTCCTACGGTTTTAGGTGAGCTCAATTTGATAGAGGTATACAACATAAAGTATAACTCAAGACTTCACACGAAGGCTGACATGATTTAATGCAAGGATCTCATGCAGAAAACAGCATCTTCAATGTACTTTCTTCTCCCAACACTACCACCCATTCTTTCCTCCAGTGTCTTTTGGGATTTTAGCTTCCTCTACACTTTTAGGATAATCCATTACAGCAAGAATGAAAGCAGAGAGACCAGCTAGAAGAGGCTGGGGACACTTTTATATAACCCCGTACTGAGAATGTGGGATTGTTCCCTTAAGAAAACCACAGTGGCTTGTGATGGGATCTGGGCCTTCTAGAAGGCATCATCCCAGGGCAAATCATTGTTAGCTCTGAGACTGCATAGAACAAGTTTTCAACAGTGACACCTTGTGATACTGAGAATCAACAGCAATAGAAGCCTGGAGACCCTAATTTTCTCTTTTGGGGGGTTATGGAGACCATCCTGACTCCTCTGGAGGCTGTATAAACCTCCAGAATTCCTCAACACGGTGGACGAGGGGAATGAAAGTTCCCAACACAGGCACCTGCTTTCAGCAAATTAGTCATTTGGCCCCTTGTGCAATTGAATAGAAAAATAAAAGAGATTGTGATCATGTTTGCACCTTGAGGTTGGGGAGCAGTTCACAAAAACTACATCAAGGAATGTTTAATCTGGAAAGACACATTTTGGAAAGGACTGAAGTAGATTGGGAATGTCCATATAACGACCAGGGCAAAGTGGATGCAATGGAAGTGTCGTCTGACTGTGATTCTTATGTGGTAGCTGTCTCTATTGCAGTATGTTCTGGCCGGCCTCAGGAAGGTGGATGAAACTTAAGTAAGTAGAGATGTGGTCTGAAAGGGGAAGACCAATCTAGAAAGTGAAGAGATTACTGGTGAAATGTCTCTGGAAAGTGGAACTTTTCCTATGAGAAATAGACTGTGGTCTATTTCTAAAGTCATAGCAAAGGTAACTTTTTTTTTTTTTTTTTTTTTGAGACAGAGTCTTGTGCTGTTGCCCAGGCTGGAGTTCAATGGCATGATCTCGGCTTACTGCAACCTCTGCCTCCCAGGTTCATGTGATTCTCCTGCCTTAGGATCCCGAGTAGCTAGGATTACAGGCACCCGCCACAACGGGCCTGGCTAATTTTTGTATTTTTAGTAGAGACAGCATTTCACCATGTTGGCCAGGCTGGTCTCAAACTCCTGACCTCAAGTGATCCACCTGCCTCAGTCTCCCAAAGTGCTAGGATTACAGGCGTGAGCCACCGCGCCCAGCCTATCAAAGGTAACTTATTTTCACATTTGTTACCCACAGTTTTGAGGAACAGTGGGGAACAGGAAACATGCAGCCTCTGTTTCCATGGAGTCTACGACATTCTGAGGGGGAATGCAGACGTTCTAATGGGGAGCACAGCCCAGATGAAAATGACAGTGCAGATGAGCTGCCATTTCTTTCACCTTGTCCAGCCCACCAGACTTCTACCATTGCTATTGCTGAGAGAGAGCCCTGCACCTTTGTTACGCATTGAGTTGTGTTCCCCAAAAAGACACATTGAAGTCCTAACCCCCCACTGCCTTGTTTATTTGGAAATAAGGTCTCTGCAGCTACAATTATTTAAGATGGGGTCAAATAAGGAGTAAGGTGAGCTCTTAATCTGATCCGACTGGTGTCTTTTGAAGAGGCAGGGAGAAAGACACATGGGCAAGAGCATACCACGTGGAGACACAGACACACGAGGGGAGGATGCCTGCTGACCATGGAGGCAGAAATGGGACTGACGCATCGATCAGCCGAGGGATGCCAAGCACTGCCAGCAAACACCAGACGCTTGATGGGGCTGAGGATTCTCCTGTGCAGGTTTCAGAGGGAGCCTGGCCTTGCAGACACCTTGATTCCTGACTTCTGGCCTCTAAAATGGTGAGAGAATGAACTTCTATTGTTTTAAGCCCCCCAGGTTTGGTACTTTGTTATCATGGCCCTGGGAAACTAGCACAGCTCTCATCTCTCGCCCTAAGTGAACTTATCCATCTCCATAATTTAAAAATCATCTGTTTGCTGATGATTCCCAAGTAATACAGTAAAGCTGCATTAGATGAACAGTGATTCAACTCTACTCACTTGACAAAAAAAAAAAAAAGCCAACCCTACTTTTTCCATATTTCCATTTCTACAAACCAGACTTTGACTTCGCTTAAACTGGAGAAGATATTGTTGGAGAGGAGGGGAGATGGGAGAAGTTTTGGCCACACATCGGGGAGAAAAACAAGTTAACTCCTATCTTTTGAGCTTCCAAAGACTCAGGTCCACAGCTCTAACGGTTTTTGAAGGATGATTTTTAATTGTTTATTCTTTGGCCTTACATGCTGACTTTACAAATTAACCTGGAGGTCAGATGAGATTCCATTACATCTCTAGCCAACACCTCATCTTTCACTCCAGCTTGTATAACTGGCTGCTGAACACATCTAGTTGGGTGTCTCACACACATCTCAAACCAGCATGTTCAAAACTAAGTCCTACATTTGTCCCCCAACCAGTTTATCCTCTATTTCCATCACCACCATGCTAGTCCAAGGGATTACACTTCCCTCCTGGAAGTTTTTGGAAATAGCCCTGTTGCAATCCTCGCCTTCACATTTGCCTCCAACAGTCTATTCTCCACTTAAGAGAGTTGCATCATAGCTACCCTGCTTAAAATCTTTAAAAAACCTTCCCAATGCCCTTACAATAGTCTCCTAAATCCTTACCATAGCCACAAGCCTCTGTGCAATCTAGCGCCTGCCTGCTCTCCAACTTTGCCATGGGTTACTCTCCCTGTCACTAACTGCATTCCAATCATCCTGGCTTCTTTCCTTCTTTTCAAACATGCCAAACTCTTTCCCACCTAATTCTCTGTCCCAGGAGAGGGAACAGCACATGCGAAGGCATTTCTGTGGCTGGCTCCTTCTCTGCCTTGGGTCTTAACTTGAAACTCATCTCCTTGGAGAGATCTTTCCTAACTCCTTAGTCTACAGTAGGGGCTCCTGCACTTGTCTCTCATGGCACTCTGTTCTTTCCTTTAAGTACTTACTAGAATTTGCAATATATATTTATGTATTAGTATCAGCCACTCCCCCCTTCCATGCCCCATGCCACATCCTGCCCAGAATATAAACTCTTTGGGGACCAGGTCCATCATGTTCATCAGTATATATTTGGTGTTGGGCACATATTAAGTGCTAGAGAAAGTTGAAGGAATGAATGAATTATACAGTTAAAATTTCACAATTGTGGTAAGTCCTGGAAAGGACAAATAAGGGTTGTTTGCTCTGAGAACAAACTTTAACACAACTCGACTGAGGCTGGGATTATTGGAGGGCTGGTCTGGGGAAGTGATGCTTAAGTTGAGACCCAACGGACTGGTATCACATAGAAAGCCTTCACGACTCGGGGGAGCAGTGTGTGCAAAGGCCTTGAGGTGGAAAGCAGCACAGTATGTTCTAGGATCTGAAAGGGAGAACTCAAAGCAAGAAGGAGAAAGATTCTAGAAGAGGCTGGTGAGGCAGGCTGGAGGCTGACCAGGCAAGGCCTTCAGGAGATGTGGAAGAGTTTGGAGTAATGAGAAGCCATTTTAAGTACAGGAATGATTCCATCAAATTTGTGTAAGATCAGTCTGGCTGCTGGGTGGAGGCTATCTAAGATGGGGTTGAAGAGGGATGGGGAGGAGTAAGGACGGCTGTAGAATGACCAGGAGTCCACAGGAGGCATTGTGAGAAATTGTGGCTTGAACTAGGCTGAGGGAAGCAGAGGTGAACAGACAATTTCCAAAGATACTTAGAAAGATATGCAAAGAAGACTAGGTCCTTGTCCTCAAGACTTACTTTCTCTGAGCATGGAAAGACACATAGAAAGAGGAATTGTAAGCTGGGCACAGTGGCTCACATCTGTAATCCCAGCACTTTGGGAGGCCGAGGCAAGCAGATCACGAGGTCAGGAGTTTGAGACCAGCTTGGCCAACATGGTGAAACCCTGTCTCTACTAAAAATACAAAAAAAAATTAGCCAGGTGTGGTGATGCACACCTGTAGTCCCAGCTACTTGGGAGGGTGAGGCAGGAGAATCGCTTGAATCTGGGAGGTGGAGGTTGCAGTGAGCCAAGATTCCATCACTGCACTCCAGCCTAGGTGATAAAGCAAGACTCCATCTCAAGAAAAAAAAAAAAAAAAAAAAAAAAAAAGAAAAGAAAAAAAGAGGAATGGTAAAGGGAAGAAACAAAGAGGAAAAGAGGAAGAGGAAAGGATTAGGACCTGGTATAATAAATCCTGAAAGTATTAAAAAGGGAATTCTGGGAGGAGATAGTCTAAGAATTGTGTCCTACCAAATGCTGGTGCTTGGATTCTCTTACAAACCCCCCCCATGTAACAAAGGAGCCCAACACATATTGGTTTACCACTGGAAATAATCATATTTTGCATTAATAGTTTTGGCCTTCAGCCCATCTTCATGCAGTTTCTGATCTGATTTTTTTTTTTTTTTGCTACTCAACAGATTGCATTCTTGGTTGCCTTTCAATTGTTGAATTGCTGTTCTTTATCTGAAGTCTCTGACTAGTAACCTTATTATATCAATTACCCAAGACTTAAAACTAAACAGTGAACAATAAAAATCTACAATAATGAAAATGCTTAAATTAAATACAAATCTCCTAAAATGTAGCTGAGCCTACTGAAATGGATTGTATGAGTCACCAACTGTATGAATGATTTATTTTAGAAGTTATATCAGCTGAAGAAAATCGTATATCAATCTCATCATTCAATACCCAGGCCAACCCAAATGCACTCATCACAGAGCCTCTGAATGAAATAGTCTCATGCAGAGATTATTAATCTATAAATAATATCCTAATGGTCTGTTAGTGTTTATGACTACTGTTTTAAAACTATTCGTTAGTGGCTTTAAGAGCTGTTTCATATTTGTTTCCACTGTCCCATATATGTTTGCAACTCTGTGTGTGTGTGTGAGTGTGTGTGTGTGTGTATATATGTGTGGGTTTATGTTGTAGCCCACTAAAATAGCCATACTGTGATAGCCAGACGAAGAATCTGCTCCTGTTTGCAATACTATTTTAAAGACAAGTAAGAAAAGAAAAAAATCTCATAAAATATTAAAGAAAATCCTAATTTTGTTACTTGAGAATGCAGAATGGCTTTATGAATAAATAGAGAGCTATGTTCTAAAGTCTATTCCTCTTTTATCACAACAGCAAACAGGTATAGCATGGTACTAAGAAAAAGCTGTTTTTCCTTCTATAGTCAATACTTCTGACACCAAATGTGTGGGTTTCCCATACCAAGCAATTCTGATACTGCCTACCTGGAGTTAGTGCAGATCCCCTACATTAAGGGGTCAGCCCACGAGACTGCCCTCCACTCAGATGCCAACCACAAGTGGTGGGTCCCCAGGTTACCCACACTTCTGTCCGACTTGGCTACAAATCAGGGGTTCCCACAACTCCCCTCAGGTTTGACAATTTGCTAAAACAGCTCACAGAACTCAGGAAAACACTGATGTTTGCTGGTTTACCATATAATAAAGGAGACAGAGGAGCAGCAAGATGAAGAGGCGCATAGGGTGAGGTGGGGAAGGGTCCTGAGTGCAGGGGCTGCTGTCCCCTTACAGTTTGGGTACACCACCCTCCCAGCATGTGGATGTATTCACCAACCCAGAAGCTCTCCGAACCCCATATGTCAGGGATTTTTATGGAGATTTCATGACATGGGCATAATCAATTAACTCAATCTCCAGGCCCTCTTCCCTTCCTGGAGGATAGGGGGTAGGGCTGAAAGTTCCAAGCATCTAACCATGGCAGTATCATATATTTCTGGTGAGCATCCCCCATCCAGGGACCCACCAAGAGTCATCTGATTTGACAAAAGACACTCCTATCACCTAGAACATTTCAAGGAATTTAGGAGCTCTGTGTCAGGAACTGGGGTCAAAGACCAAATATTAGAATAAAAGATGCTCCCTACTAGAATAAAAGATATCGAAGAAGATCAGTTAATTAAACATTTTACCAAAAGGAAATTATAAAAGTTTCAGGAGCTCTGTGGCAGCAACTGGGAATGAAGGCCAAATATATCTTATTATATCCCAATATCACACATGGCGAGAGATTTGATCAGCACTTCACGGAAGAGGAAACCCAAATGTCCAATAATCATATGAAAAGTTACCCCACTGCCTTCATAATTAGAGGAACATATATTGAAATAGAAATGAGATATCATAACAGAATGGCTATAATTAAAAAGACTGATGACACCAAGCGTTGATGAGGGTGTGGAGCAATGGGAACACTCATACATTCCTGGTGGGAGTATAATTGATACAACCACAATCAAAAACTGCTTGACAATCTCTATAAGAGATGAACATGTACATACTCAGTTATTCTACTTATAAGAATACAGTTGTATTAATTTTCGATCACTGCCATAACAGATGACCACAAACGTAGTAGCTTAAAAGAATACCAGTTTATGATCTTACAGTTCTGCAGCTCAGAAGTGGGAAATGGATCTCCTGACTTAAAATCAAGGTGTCAGCTAAGGTGTGTTCCATCTGGAAACCCTATGAAAGAACCCATTCCTTAACCATTTCAGCTCCTAGAGGCCCAGCCACAGTCCTTGTCTGATGGTCCCAAAGCTAGCAAAGGGGAGTTCTCACATTACGCCACTGTGACCTCCTCTTCTGTCTCCCTCTTCCACATTTAAGGATCCTTGTGCTACCCTGGGCCTGCCTGGATAATCCAGAATAATCTTCCTACTTTAAGGTCAGCTATTAACAAGTTTACTTCCATCTTCTACCTTCATTCCCTCTGCCATTAAATGTAGCATATTCACAGGTTCTAGGGATTAGGACACAGGCATCTTTGAGGGATCATTACTTTGCCTCCCATGGTAGCCAAAAGATATGCACACACATGTGCTTCCAAAGACATCTCTAAGGTTGCTTAGCGCAGTATAATCTTTGTTGGCCAAAAGGTAGAAAAAGCCCAAATGTACAGCAGGAGTAGAGTAGATTTTTATATATTGTATATTGTGGTATGTTCATAAAACATAATTCTTTACAGCAGTGAAATAAATGAGTCACCACTTCAAGCTCCAGCTTGAACGGATCTCACAAACATAACGTTAAGCAAGAAGCCAGACACAAAAAGAATACATATGGTAGTACTCCGCTTATATAAAGTTAAAAAACATGCAAGCCTGCTGCTGGAAGTCAAGGTAGCGGTTTCATGTGGGGAGGAAGAAGAAAGGTGATTAGGAAGAGAACAAGGGCTGTGGGACGCTTCTGGGTCATGTTCTGCTTCTTGACCTGGGTGGTTACATGGATGTGTTTACTTCATGAGCATTCGTTGAGCCGTACAAGCAAATGTGCGTACTTTTTGTATCTTTGTAATGCTCCAATAAGATTTTTTAAAACTTACATGATTGTGGCACTGTTTCTTATCAACGTTTCTTTCCTATTGGTCTCATCCCTATAAGATAAGCCCTTGAGGACAAGGGTCATGTCTTACTTATCTATGGATGTCCAGAGCAGATGCTCAGTAAATGTCAAAAAGATTCAGTCCTTACAACCACTTACTTACAAGCTAACCAGGGCTGCCACATACGGTTTCTCAGGATGTGCACTGCACCACTCCAGAGCTTGTTACCCACACTGTCTCTAGCTCCACGTAAATAAAGCAATTATTATCATCTTGTCCAGTGTCATGGATGAGGAAACTCAGGCTGACAGCCTAAGAGACACATTACAAAGTGAGGGAACAGATCACAAAATTTCCCTGACTCTGACACTAATTGCAAGTTCAGGGGTTTCCCAAACCACTTTCAGATTTGATATTTACTAGAAGGACTCACAGCTTTGCTGAAAGGTGTTCTACTCAGAGTTTTGGTTTATTACAGTGAAAGAAAACAGAATAAAAACAGCTAAGGAAAGAAATGCATGGGGTAGAATCCAGGAAAGTTCCAAACACACAGAGCTTCCAGTTGTGTTCTCCCAGAGAGATATACCCAGCATTACTTTCTCGGTAATGGTGTGTGACAATACACATGGAGTACTGCCAACCAGGGAAGTTCCCCAAGCCTTGGTGTCCAGAGTCCGTGTTGAGTTCCATCACATAGACATGGTCATTGCTCATGTCCCTAGCCCCTTTAGAAGTTAAGCTGATAGCACATGACTCAAAGACCCCACTATATATCACAATGTTAGACTTTCTGGTATGGCCCAAAGCCCCCAGGAAAACTTTTATCAGGCAGGACATTCCAAGAGCTTAGAGATTGCCTCTCAAGAGCAAAACGCAAAGTCCAGGCCTCTCTTTAGCCAATGTTAAATTATTTACTACACACATATCTAAGGTCACACCTGATCATGGAGACACACCTGGAAATGGAAGTTTCTGGAAAGGTGGCTTAATTTATGGGCTCTAGAATAAGAAAAACTTAGACCCTTATCTTGACTCTACTTCTTATCAGCTATTTGAACTTGGCCAAGGCTCTGTTTTTATTGGTAAAACAGAGATAATAAGATAGAGGTCATAGGGTTATTGTGAGCATTAAATAAAATAACTCGGGTAAAGCACTGAGATGAGTACCTTCAATAAATGGTGGCTATTTTTTAAAATACCTGTTGATTGATAGATCTTTTCTTGCTGTGAGCACCCATGCATTTATTGACCTGACCATGTTTGTGGTATACCACCTGATGTCACCACATGGTCTTAGACTCCTCTGATGGCAGGGCGTAGTCCTCCTTAGGGCACGAGTGCTAAGAGATTGTTTCTTTATGGGAAAATAAGTAAAACAGGAATCTCTCAGCCAGGCAGTAATAACTTCTGGGAACTTGTGAAGGACAGAACAAGCAGGTTTCAAAGGGTGAAAAGGTAGCACAGCTTACCATCTTGAAAACTGGCACCCATGGTGGGTCAGGATTCATAGACATCTGAAGGCCCATATCATTTCATTGCCTCCCCAGCAGCAGGAATTCATGTTCTCGTGCTCTGCTGTTGATAGGGTTCAGTGACACTGTTCCCACCTGCCATACCTTCAGATCAAATTGAACATACAGAAAGAAGGTAATTGGTTGGACTTTATCAACTTCACCTCTATTGGGCTTAACTCTCATACCAAGACACATCTGGCCAGCTTGCAGGTTGGATGTGCCTGAGTCAGGAGCCTGCTCCTAGTCCAAGCAGCTGTGGCTCAGGAAGCAGCATCCATGTGGTAGCAGGAAGGAAATTTGGGATTAAGGAAATGTGGTAGGCAGCCTGTACGATGGCCCCAGTGGGCCCCATCTCCTAGTATTCACACCCTTATATAATCCCTTCCCTTGAATGTGGACTGGACTTTTTGACTTGCTTCAGTGACAGTATGTCACTTCCAAGATAAGGTTATAAAATGACTCTGGCTTACATCTTGATTACTTTCTCTTGCTCTCTCTTTTTTTTTTCAGATGGAGTCTCACTCTCTCTCCCAGCCTGAATGGAGTGCAGTGGTGTGATCTCAGCTCACTGCAACCTCAACCTCCTGAGTTCAAGTGATTCTTGTGCCTCAGCCTCCCAAGTAACTGGGACTACAGGCCTATACCACCACACCCAGCTGATTTTTTTTTTTTTTTTTTTTTTTTGTATTTTTAGTAGAGATAGGGTTTTGCCATGTTGGCCAGGCTGGTCTCGAACTCCTGGCCTCAAGTGATCTGCCTGCCTCGGCCTCCCAAAGTGCGGGATTACAGGCATGAACCACCATGCCTGGCCTCTTGCTCTCTTTCTGACTTCTCTTTCTGGGGATTCCAGCTGTCATGTCATGAAGGCAGCCCACGTGAACAAGTTTGGAAGAAGATCTTTGGAGGCCTGCTAACAGCACATGAGTGGGCTGTGAAGAAGCTCTTCTCCCTTTGAGCCTTCAGATAAGACTGCAGCCCTGGCCAGAGACCTTGAGCCAGAAGCACCAGCTAAACCAACTCAGATTCCTAACTCACAGGAACGTTGAGGTAATTGATACTTTCTGTTTTAAATGGCTAGGTTTGGGGTAGTCTGTGAGTCAGTCATAGATCAATACTACAGGAATCACCTAGTACTGCTGCCCTTAGCAGGCATTTGTGAGAGAGGTTTGGCCTGTGCAGTTCACACATCCATGTAAAAGCATTAAGAGTAGCTCAGATTTAAAACAGTGACTCCTTGAATGAAGGCAGTGTCCTGCCATGGAGAACAGGGACGGGCTTGGTGTGCAATCCACATTTGTTGGTTGAAGAGCAGTGCCTTCACTGTAGAAGAAGACAGGTAACAGTGACAGCGTGTCAGAACAGTCACATCTAGACATCCCTCTCACAAACGCTAGGTAGCAGAAATAAAGCTCTTGTTGGCTGAGATCCCTACACACTCCGTATATGCAAATCAGGACATGGATTCCTTGCCAGAGAGACTTCAGATGGACCCTTCTTTCCCTTTGAGTATAGAAACCAGTGGTTTCTTGATCCTTTTCAATCCATAGGATGGTTTCTCAAGTCTTTCTTGGAGCAGTTGTTCTGAGAAATGGTTCCCAAGGGATGGAAACAAGTGTTCTGAGAAGTCACATCTCCTTTTGTTTGTTAGGGGGCTGTCTAGACATGACTGTTCTGACACCCAGCTCCAAGCCTGGTCCACTCAGTCAGGTGACAGAGACCTGACACTGCCATGTCCACTCAGCTGTCCCTCCTACAACCCAGTTTGGAGGAACATGCATTATTCCTAATATTTTCACACCAGGACAACTTTGTTAAAAAGATTTTGTGGTTATGTGGTTGTATAATCGAATCTGGCCACTTGCTTTCATGAGGATGTCTCCAACTCTACAATATGTATCACAGCACCCCAGCTACCTAGCATTTTGAAGGCAGAGATTTGGTCTCATGCATCCTCTGTCACATTGCACACAAAGGCAGGTGATCACATGTGCTCCTGGGACTCATGCAAGGAACCACGCAGATTCACATGTGCAGAAATGTTTGTTGCCACCGTTCACTCAGATGTGCCAAGAAAATGTAGCTTTTTAATTTCTCATAACTGATCTGCTCTTCATCAGCAGCTCCCATCCCACTGGGTAACTACTAAGAGAAAGAAAAGTAATACTTGCTCAGTGTATGGTTTCACAGCTTATTTGGCCACAGATAGTCTTGCTTCTAGATCACTCAGACTCTTTCTGGTTTCAAGTTCAGTTGTTCAGATTTCCTCCACAGCTGGTTCCTTTCCAGGATGGTGCATGGGAAGGTAGAGAGTCTTCAGGAGTTGGTGGTGGCAGAGATGGGGGACCCAGAACCTTTGTTCAATCATCTCACTCACAATATGGATTCAACCCCTACTATGTACCAGGTGCATTCTGGGTGCTGAATATACAGCAGTGAACAAAACAAAGTCCTCACCCTCTGGCTTCATGAATCTTATGTTCTTCTGGATGTGCAATAGATAATAGACTAATAATTTGCCATATGTCGGGGAGATGAGCAATATAAGGGGTGGAGAGGCAGGCTGAGGGAAATAGGGCGTGCAGGGTGAGACCACCGTTTTCCAGGTAGTGTGGTCAGGGAAGTCCCCACTAATATGAAGCCATCTGAAGCTAAGTCCCAAAGAAAGTGAAAGTCTGAATATGGGGAAGGGCCTTCCAGGCATGGAGACTATCAAGTGCAAAAGCCCTCAGGCAAGAGCATGTGTGATGTCAGAGGAAGAGCAATGAGGTCCAGCTGGCTGGACTGGAGCAGGTGAACAGGAGAGGCAGTGGGCAGACAGACTGTGGTGGGCCTGGCGGACCATGGGAAGGAGTTTTGCTTTTACTCTAAACGAGATGAGAAGACATTGGAGGATTTTGCACCAAGTAAATTTTAGAGGTCTCACTATACTGCTGTGTGGAGATAGACTGTAGAGAGCAAGGGTGGGAGAAGAAAGGTGAGTTAGGAGACAACTGCAAAATCCTCAGGTAGATGACAAGGGCACAGGCCAGGGTAGCAGCACCGGGGGTGGAGTAGGCAAGGTTTACTAATGGCAGGGGAGAAAAAAGGATCACAGATGCTTCGTGGGATTTCATTGAGAAACTAGAAGACTGGTGTTTCCATAAAAAGGAAAGACTGAGAGGGGGCAGTTTTCTAGGGAGAGAAGAGGTCAAGGAGTTCAGTTTTGCATACTTTTTTTTTTTTTTTAGACGGAGTCTCGCTTTGTCGCCCAGGTTGGAGTGCAGTGGCACCATCTTGGCTCACTGCAACCATCACCTCCCAGGTTCAAGCAATTCTCCTGCCTCAGCCTCCCGAGTAGCTGGGACTACAAGCATTACCAGCATGCCCAACTAATTTTTGTATTTTTAATAGAGATGGGTTTTCACCATGTTAGCTAGGCTGGTCTCGAACTCCTGACCTCAGGGGATCCATCAGCCTCAGCCTCCCAAAGTGCTGGGATTACAAGTGTTAGCCACCACACCCAGCTCAGTTTTGGATACTTTTATGTATGTATGTATTTATTTATTTAATTTATTTTTTTAAGATGGAGTCTCACTCTGTCACCCAGGCTGGAGTGCAATGGCGTGATCTCGGCTCACTGCAACCTCTGCTTCCCAGGTTCAAGCAATTCTCCTGCCTCAGTCTCCTGAGTAGCTGAGACTGCAGGCACCCACCACCACACCTGGCTAATTTTTGCATTTTTAGTAGAGAGGGGGTTTCACCATGTTGGTCAGGCTGGTCTTGAACTCCTGACCTCAGGTGATCCACCCGCCTTGGCTTCCCAAAGTGCTGGGATTACGGGCATAAGCCACCATGCCCAGCCGATACTTTTATTTTGAAAGTGGAAATGGTGGGGAAGGAACTGCCTTTAACAATCTAGTGTTCAAGGAAGATCTAGGCCTAGAGACATGCGTGTGTTTAAAGCTGTGACATTGGATTATATCGCTAAGAGAGGGAGTTAGGAAGTTCAGGGTTTATATACAAAGAAGAATAAAGGATATAAAGGAATAAAGGATCATCTGCAAAAAGGACTGAGAAGTGTGGCAGGGCCCAGCCATTCGCCCTGGTCTCAAAGTCTCCATCCTTTACAGTCCCTTTTTCCTGACCACAAAACTCTGTGGGCCCCCAGCCCTCTCAGCATCCTCTCTGGGCCTGGTAAGATCATCTGAGTCCTCTGCTCCAGCAGTGGAGAGCCAGCAGTGACTCTGAGCCAGTCTGAGCCAGCAGTGGAGAGCTGGGAGTGCTGCCCCAGGCTCCCTCATCCAGCCACTTCCTCAGCGGATGCCTTATGACTGCTTCTTGTCACCCTGAAGAAGTGGGACTTTAGTTGGGAGCTGGGAGCTTCCTCTAAGGTATGCCCAGGTACGTGTGACATGAGCCCACCTTTCACTTTAACATTTGCATGTTCCCCACTTCTCTCCCCTGCTCTTCACCTACAGGCATGCATGCACGCTCGCACGTGCACACACACACACACACACACCTTCCTGAGTGTCTGTCCCTAGGAATGAGAACCTATGTGATCTCTGGTCCCTTTTCTGTCTCTTTGTATCCCTCATATGCTTCTTTCTAGCACCCAGTGAGATGAGTCTTCTCTCTGACATGGACCGTCCTTTCCTAAAATTTATCCATCTAGCCAGCCAGGCAGGGCTCTCGATGCATTAAAGGAAGAGTTCTGGAATTTAGAAATCCCTGCTCTTTTTCCACAAAGCCTAGCTTTCAAGAGAAAGCTCCTGATTAAGTGGTCAAGAAAGTGAGATTTGACACCAAAAGGTCCTTGGTTGCCTCTTACTTCTCCGTGGCTCTCACCGTCTCCTTACCTGGGGCAGTAGACTCCTTGGTTCAGACTTGGAGGGAAGAGCTGAAAAGAATATGGGTTAAGGGAGAAATGGGCCAGGTGTAGTGGCTCATGCCTGTAATGGCAGCACTTTGGGAGGCCAAGGCAGGTGGATTGCTTGAGGCCAGGAGTTCAAGACCAGCCTGGGCAAGATTGCAAAACCCCCCTCTACTAAAAATACAAAAAATTAGCTGGGCGTGGTGGTGCACACCTGTAATCCCAACTACTCAGGAGGCTGAGGCATGAGAATTGTTTGAACCAGGGAGGCGGAGGTTGCAGTGAGCCAAGATCATGCCACTGCACTCCAGCCTGGGCAACAGAGTGAGACTCTGTCTCAAAAAAAAAAAAAAAAAAAAAAAAAAAAGGTTGGGGGGGGCACGGAAATGAAACTGTATCATTTTAACATTTTAATAATCAAAATATGATTCTGTTCCCAACTCAACCCTCTGTACCCAGATAACAATCCCCTTTTCCCTTTCACTTTCTACATATCTAAAAGAGAAGGTAAAGAGGGAAATTCTGAATGGAAAACTTTAGCGGCCACTGGCTGGGTAAGTAGGGCAGAGACCGAGTGAGGGCTGAGAAGAAAGGGAGCAGAGAGTGGACAGCAGGAGAGGGTAGATGAAGTCATTGGACAGAGAATCTGAGCTGCGAATGGAAGGCAAGGAGGAGAATCTCAGAAGCTTCCTCCTTGGTCTTCACCAGGTTGGGAACGGGTTGCGGAAGGGGAGAGGGCATATTTTTAGCATGCAAGTTCCCCAACCCTGGAGTCAAGTTCAGGGAGAGGGCTGGAGAGCTCAGTTCCATGGCTTGCAGAGGGAAGCTGCAGGGAGTTGCTACTGAGCCCAACTGAGATTTAGCACATTGATTTTTGCCTTTATTTTTTTCTAGGTGCTGCAGTTTGTGATTGAGTGGGGAGGTTGGGGAGGACAGCCAAGGCTTTTAAAGGTGCCAATACTCTAGCAAGAAATAAGGAAGAGTGGCTGCTAAAAGAGCTGAGATTTGCCATTCTACCCTCCTGTGCCTCATTTTTCTTTTCCTCTTTCCACTTTCTTGGCTGAGGCTGCCTGTCAGTGATATGATCAACAGCTGTGGGAAGCACAGAGGACTGGGTGGAGGGCTCCGAGCAGGAGTCGGGATGTTTGTCCTGAGTGGGGCTGATGGCATAAACTTGACCTTGGCCGCCCAGCTCCTTGGCCCACGTCCACATTCCTTCATTCACTGATTCACTCTTGTATCCACCGAATACCTATGCAGTGTCTACTATGGAGTGTCTACTGAAGTCAAGCACTAGGCATCCCATTGTGACAAAATAGACATGGTCCTGACCTCAAGGGGCTTACACTCTGGGAAGATAGGTAACATTGAATAAATGGCAAGAAACCAATATGTGATTACAGATCATTGATAAGTGCTGCAAAGGAAAATAAGAGGACTCTATGAAGGAGAATTACCAGGTAGAGGCTGCCTACTTTAGATGGTGGTCAGGGATGGTTTCTCTGAGAAGAGACATTTTAGCTAGAACCTGAAGGATGACATAAAGCAGAGGTGAGACCCGAATCACTACCCACAGGGATGGTGTGCCAAGGAAAACAAGAGACAATGGGGAAATGAGCTGGGACTCCTCATATCCAATAGAACAGATTTAGAGCGATGTTCCGTATTTTTGGTTATGCTTATTCATTAACATCCACCTGCAAGGTTGCATCTATCAAAGGAAATACAGTATCTGAATATATGATTCCCTTGACATGTGCACATTAAGCTACATTGTGGTACATGTCTTCTACTTTTTAGTAGAACTTTCTAAATTAAAAGAACTTATGAATGATGTTATAAATGAGGAAGGCCAGGCGTGGTGACTCATGCCTATAATCCCAGCACTTTAGGAGGCCGAGGCTGGTGGATCACCTGAGGTCAGGAGTTTGAGACCAGCCTGGCCAACATGGTGAAACCTCATCTCTACTAAAAATACAAAAAATTAGCCGGGCATGGTGGTGTGTGTCTGTTGTCCAAGCTACTTGGGAGGCTGAGACATGAGAATTGCTTGAACCCGGGAGGCAGAGGTTGCAGTGAGCTGAGATCACGCCAGTGCACTCTAGCCTGGGTCACAGAGTAAGACTCTGTCTCCAAAAAGTACAAATAAAAAAATTGCTTTAAATAAAAAGTCAAGAAGCCAAGATGCTTGTGGAATTAACTGTCTTCCTCATTTTCATTGGGGAAAGCCTCATATTTTTCATAAAAAATAGGAAACTGAGTGTGTTTCAAGATCTTCCTTATACAATGGTGACATTCTCATGTTGTAGCATTTGGGCTATCACCACCAAAGGCCATTAAATCCATGCTGTGTATGTTTGTGACTATGGCCTCAAATATTCTTCTTTCCTTTCTTTTTCTTCCTAGTCTCTACCTCTGTGTCCATCATTCAATAAATATTTAGTCAATCCTAATGTGTGCCAGGCAGCATTCTTGCTGGGAACACAGCATTAAACAAAACAGAACAAAACAGACTAAGTTCCTCTTCTCATGAAGCAGAGGCACAGATCATGGAAACCACTATCAGAACTTGGAATTTCATTTTTGATAAGATGGCAATTATTTGGAGAGTTTGACTAATGTAATCTGATTTCCATTTTAAAATAAAAATGTTGTGACTGCAAATAGATAGTAGGGGAGCAAGGCTGGAAGCAGGGAGGGCAATTAGGAGACCTTTGTACCTCCATAGGGAAGAGAAGTTTGTAGCTTGGAACAAGGTGGCACAGCCTGATGGTAGAGGTAGCTGATTTCTGGACATATTTTGATGTAGGGCATACAGAATTTGCTAATGGACTTAATGTGGAGCATGAGAGAAAGAGATGACTTAAGACAAACTTTATGGTTTTTGGTCCAAGAAATCGGAAAAATAGAATAAATGTTTATTGAGATGGGAGGGGCTTGGAGAGGAAGTTTTGGATTTGCTAGATTTGGAAGACCTGTATTAAATTAAATAAGCAGGAGGCCATTTGCCTGAGGCTGTTTCTTTACTTTGACTCACTATGTAGCAAACTGCAAGCTATCTCAGCCAACTGAGTTAGCCAACTGATCAGACCATGTCCAAATAATGCAAACACCTAGCTGTAACCAATCAAGCTATTTCTGTACTCCACTTCCATTTTCTGTCGATAAGTACTCACTGCCCACTTTGCAGGGCAGTCTCCAAACCTCTTCTAGTTCTGAGTGCTGCCCAACTCATGAATCATTCTTTGCTCAAATAAACTCTGTTAAATTTAATTTGTCAAAAGTTTTTCTGTTAACACTGATTAGGCATCCACATGGAGATGTTGACAAGATGGCAAACCATATGTGTGCCTGGAACTTAACTAACACCTACCTCACTCATAATTTTATCCAGTTCCTTCTTGGCCAGCCCAAAGTCTTTTCTATCTTGTCATGACACTTCATGATGCCTTTGAATCTGGGAACTTCCATCCTCACTCCACACTTCTGAGTAGGTACAATTTCTTCTGGGTTCTCATGCTCCTCTTTCCTCCTAAATCAAAAGATGAACAGGTAGTTAGATGGTACCCTATGTTTCAAAAATGACCATTTAAATGCCCTTCCCACCTTACTTGCAATATCAACTTTTTTCCAGTATTCTAAGCTAAAGCAAAAAGTCTTGCTTAAGTTGAATTGCAGTTAAATAAACTAACTCTCAGGACTTTGTTCTATTTCATGCTTACCAAGCAAGCCTCTGACAACAAGGTTTTTTATATACCTTGGTATGGGAAATGGGTATTTGGAACAGTGGAAACGAGTTATTTTTCCCCTGTAAAGATATACTAATGCTAACTTATAAACAATCTCCAAAGCACAGTGTCTTAACACAATAACATTTTATTTCTTGTCCACATGATAGTCCAAGGTGAGTCAGGCATCTCTCCTGGTGGCTGTCTTCCATGTGGTGACTTATGGATCCAGGATCCTTCTACTGTGTTTCTCCTCCATTGCAAAGTCCTTCACTTCCAGCACCTGAGACATCTTTTGGCTATATCTACAAGTGGCATATATCACTTCTACCCACATTCACTTAGGTAGAACTCAATCACATTGTTTCACCTAACTGCAAGTGAGGCTGGGGAATATAGTCTCCCTATGTGCCCAAGCAGAAGAAACAGGATTGGTGAGCATCTAGCCCATCTCTACCACTGACAGTTTATCCCCCCAATAAATCAATACACTGACGATCTAGTTTTGTCTTTGTTCTCTTGCGAATGTTATAGTGTGACTCTACAATGTGTGATTGCTTCTGGTGAATCAAAAGGATAAAGCTGCTGATTCTGCAATTTGATAACCCAACCATGCTGACCTCAAAGTGTAGTCAATCCATGAAGTTCCTCCTACCACAGCTCATCCTGAACACTGCCCACCTGAGTCATCAAGAAAGGTTTAAGTACATTATCTGTGCTCTGTTTAATATGTCGGTGAAGTGTGTCCTAAATTTAGTTATTTCTAGGACCTCTTTCTAGTTCCCAAGTAAGCCAGGTTCTACTGCTGTCAAGTGTTACTCATGGCTAGCTGAGGAAAAGGGGTTCAAAAACATTGAGAAGAAGAAAAGGAGGGAGAAGGCTGGGTTAATGGGGACAGGGGTAAGGGGTGAGACCCCGGCTAAACAGTGAAGATAAAAACAGACATGTAAATGAGAGAACCGGAAGAGAAGGTAATGGTGAAAGTCAATACAGGAAGGAAAGGGGTTGTAGGGGACAAACACTGAGAGGGCAAGAACTTGGAGTAGGTGAAACTAAGGTGAGCGAGGAGGCTGAAGAGAGGTCAGCTGCAGCAGGAAAGAGGGAAGGGCCCTTTAAGAGAAACATCAAGCCGCAGGTGTGGGCCACGAAGCTGGCGCAGGGCTGTCGCTTCACGCGCCGCAGACTCATCCGGGAGCGCCTTGGGAGCTGCGGAGCCCTAGAGCCTCCATCGGGCAGCAAACTAGCTCACGTGTCCCACCCAGGAAGGGCAGGAGTGGGCGAGGAATGGTGGAGGGAAAGGAGAGAAAGCGGAGAAACAGGAGGGAGGGGGAAAGCTGCCGCTGCAGAAAAGAAACGAGTAAGCCTGTTTATTCTTGGCCTGCGACGTGTTTCCTTCCCGAGCAGACTCGAAGCTGTCACCTCTCAGTCTAGGTTTGGAATAAATACACTCGCCCACTGAGAGATGAGGCGGCGCCTGGCCGCACCTGGGAGGTACCTGGTCGCACCTGGAAGTGCCTGATCGCACCTGGCAGGTTCCTGGCCGCTCCTTTCTTGGTGTCGTCCCTGCTTCTACCTCTGTCTGCCTCTTGGAAGCTTTGGAAACAAAGGCTTTTGGGTTGCCTGAGTTGCCTGGGTCCACCAAGCACTTTCTGAGCTCCATTTTTTTTTTTTTTTTTTTTGAGACGGAGTTTCACTCTTGTTGCCCAGGCTGGAGTGCAACAGTGCGTTCTCGGCTCACTGCAACCTCCACCTCTGGGGTTCAAGGGATTCTCCTGCCTCAGTCTGAGTAGCTGGGATTACAGGCATGTGCCACCACATTTGGCTAATTTTGTATTTTTAGTAGAGATGGGGTTTCTCCATGTTGATCAGGCTGGTCTTGAACTCCTGACCTCAGGTAATCTGCCTGCCTCGCCCTCCCAAAGTGCTGGGATTACAGGCACGAGCCACCACGCCCCGCCCCTGAGCTCCATTCTTATAGACCTCTTCTTCCTTTTACTTCTTGCTCTGTTTCCTTCTTGCTCATAAGGTCTCTTGGCCCTTCCTTTACTCTAATTCCACTTATTTTAGCAACTCTGTAGCCTGCTTTCTGGAACAACTACACAAGGGAGTTCTCTTATCTTCTCACAGCTCCAGTCTCTGGCCTTGGCAATACTGGGCTTATCTGGATGCTCCAGGGCCCAACCCTGTCACCACATTACCTTGACCTACAGTGTCTAGCAGGTCCCCAGAAGCTAGCATCCTCTGTTGCCAAGTCCCAGCTGGGTTCTGCTTATAAATGAATATTCTTAAGAAGTTGAGTCTATTTGCTGTTCCAGAGACACAGCCTAATTTCCACCTTAGTCTCAGTTTCTACTCAGGATACTGCCACTCTGAAGGAAGGCTGTAGAGCTGAGCTCCCAAAATGACTGTCTTTAGATAATAGAGTGCCTTGTAGACTCCCAGAGCTTGACTCAACCTTAGACATCCTCTAGTCCAGTGGTTCTCAAAGGACATGCGGAGGATTAATAGAGCTGAAACATGAGAGTGAGAGGCAACCAACAGTGTTTCCGAGCATCTGTAACATTCAGGCTAGGTAGACTAGGAAAATGGTTCCATGCCCAGCTGATCATCAGGGTCACAGGGGAGCTGGGTTGGCAAGTTTCTGCTCAGTGTACCTTTCCCTTCTCTACTGAGGTTCTGTGAAATGGTTTTTTTTTTGTTGTTGTTGTTGTTTGTTTTTTGAGAAGGAATCTCTGTCTTGTCACCCAGGCTGGAGTGCAGTGGTGCAATCTTGGCTCACTGCAACCTCCGCCTCCCAGGTTCATGAGAATCTCCTACCTCAGCCTCCTGAGTAGCTGGGATTACAGGCGCCGGCCACCATGCCCAGCTAATTTTTGTACTTTTAGTAGAGATGGGTTTTTGCCATGTTGGCCAGGCTGGTCTCGAACTCCTGACCTCAGGCGATCCTCCTGCCTCGGCCTCCCAAAGTGCTGGGATTACAGGCATGAGCCACTGTGCCTGGCCTCTAAAATGTTAATTATTTCGTCAAATTCTTTGTCCACTTGTTCTTCTGAAATTCTCTATCCTCCCTACTACTTTTTTGGTGGTTTTCTCCTTCCTCTTCACTTACTCTATTTCCTAAAATTCGCTACTTTTCCACCCACCAATTGAGTCCTACATAAATAGCATAGGAAAGCAAAGAAATCATCATCACTTTATATTTACCATGTATCTTCATATTCATTCTCATTCATGCTATCTTCTAGAAAACATACCATCCAGATAAGTTCTCCCTCTCACCCATGCTCAATTGGCACACAGTGGCATGTCTATGAATGTACACATGTAATAGGATGTTTAATACCAGTCTTCCCGAGGTCTACTGTTTCCACCAAATCCCTAAAGATAGACAACAATGGAATAGATGTCATGTCCCCCATATACTAGAAGGTGTTGAACCACATGCAAAATACCTCACGAGCTTAAGAAACCAGTGTTGCTGCAGTTAGTCCATCACTTGCCGTTGTCCCATGGAAGGAGTCATCCATACGCTTACAGAGTTTTGGTACTGATGTGGTCTGGCTGTGTCCCCACCAAATCTCAACTTGAATTGTGTCTCCCAGAATTCCCACGTGTTGTGGGAGGGACCCAGGGGGAGGTAATTAAATCATGGGGCCAGCCTTTCCTGTGCTATTCTCATGATAATGAATAAGTCTCACAAGATCTGATGGGTTTATCAGGGGTTTCCACTTTTGCTTCTTCCTCATTTACATTTGCTGCCACCATGTAAGAAGTGCCTTTCACTTCCCGCCATGATTCTGAGGCCTCCCCAGCCATGTGGAACTGTAAGTCCAATTAAACCTTTTTGTTACCAGTTTTGGATATGTCTTTATCAGCAGGGTGAAAACGGACTAATATGGTAAGTTGGTACCAGTAGAGTGGGACACTGCTGAAAAGATAACCGAAAATGTGGAAGTGACTTTGGAACTAGGTAACAGGCAGAGGTTGGAACAGTTTGGAGGGCTCAGAGGAAGACAGGAAAACGTGGGAAAGTTTGGGAATTCCTAGAGACTTGCTGAATGGCTTTGCCCAAAATGCTGATAGTGATATGGACAATAAGATCCAGGCTGAGGTGGTCTCAGATGGAGTGAGGAACTTCTGGGTAACTGGAGTAAAGGTGACTCTTGTTATGTTTTAGCAAAGAGACTGCCTTTGCCCCTGCCCTAGAGATTTGTGGAATTTTGAACTTGAGAAAGATGATTTAGGGTATCTGGCAGAAGAAATTTCTAAGCAGCAAAGCATTCAAGAGGTGACTTGGGTACTGTTAAAGGCATTCAGTTTTGTAAGGGAAGCATAGCATAAAAGTTCAGAAAATTTGCAGCCTAAGTGATAAAAAAGAAAAACCCATTTTCTGGGGAGCAATTCAAACAGGCTGCAGAAATTTGCATAAGTAGCAAGGAGCCTCATGTTAATGCCCAAGACCATGGGGAAAATGTCTCTAGGCCATGTCAGACCTTCACGGCAGCCCTTCCCATCATAGGCCCAGAGGCCCGGGAGCAAAATAATGGTTTCGTGGGCCGGACCTAGGGTGCCTGTGCTGTGTGCAGCCTAGGGACTTGGTGCCCTGTGTCCCAGCTGCTTTAGCCGTGGCTGAAAGGGGCCAACACACAGCTTGGGCTGTGGCCTCAGAAGGTGGAAGCTCCAAGCCTTGGCAGCTTCCATGTGGTGTTGAGCCTGTGGGTGCACAGAAGTCAATAATTGAGATTTGGGCCAGGCGCAGTGGCTCATGCCTGTAATGCCAGCACTTTGGGAGGCTGAGGCAGGAGGATCACCTGAGGTCAGGAGTCAAGACCAGCCTGACAAACATGGCAAAACTCTGTCTCTACTAAAAATATAAAATTAGCTGGGCATGGTGGTGCACACCTGTAATCCCAGTTACTCGGGAGGCTGAGGCAGGCGAATCACTTGAACCCGGGTGGCAGAGGTTGCAGTGAGCCAAGATCGTGCCACTGCCCTCCAGCCTGAGCAACAAGAGTGAAACTCTATCAAAAAAAAAAAAAAAAAAAGAGTTGAGGTTTGGGAACCTAGATTTCAGAAGATGTATGGAAATGCCTGGATGCCTAAGTGAAAGTTTGTTGCAGGGGCAGAGCCCTCATAGAGAACCTCTGCTAGGACAGCGCAGAAGGGAAACATGGGGTTGGAGCCCCCACACAGAGTTGCTACTGGGGTACCACCTAGTGGAGCTGTGAGAAGAGGGCCAGTGTTCTCCAGACCCCAGAATAGTAGATGCACCAACAGCTTGCATGGTGCACCTAGAAAAGCTGCAGACACTCAATGCCAGCCCATAAAGGCAGCTGAGAGGGAGGCTGTACCCTACAAAGCCAAAGGGGCAGAGCTGCCTAAGACCATGGTAACCCACCTCTTGTATCAGTGTTGCCTGAATGTGAGATGTGGAGTCAAAGGAGATCATTTTGGAGCTTTAAAATTTGATTGGCCCGCTGGATTTCAGACTTGCACGGGCCCTGTAACCCCTCTGTTTTGGCCAATTTCTCCCGTTTGGAAAGACTGTATTTACCCAATACCTGTACCCCCATTGTATCTAGGGAGTAATTAGCTTGCTTTTGATTTTACAGGCTCATAGGCGGAAGGGACTTGCCTTGTCTCAGATGAGACTTTGGACTGTGGACTTTTGGGTTAATGCTGAAATGAGTTAAGACTTTGGGGGACTGTTGGGAAGGCATGATTGGTTTTGAAATGTGAGGACATAAGATTTGGGAGGGGCCAAGTGCGGAATGATATGGTTTGGCTGTGTCCCCATCCAAATCTCAACTTGAATTTTATCTCCCAGAATTCCTATGTGCTGTAGGAGGGATCGAGAGGGAGGTAATTAAATCATGGGGGCCGGTCGTCTCTGTGCTATTCTAATGATAGTGAATAAGTCTCACAAGATCTGACGGGTTTATCAGGGGTTTCTGCTTTTGCTTCTTCCTCATTTTCTCTTGCCGTCACCATGTAAGAAGTGCCTTTTGCCTCCTGCCATGATTCTGAGGCCTCCCCAGCCATGTGGAACTGTAAGTCCAATTAAACTTCTTTTTGTTACCAGTTTTGGGTGTGTCTTTATTAGCAGTGTGAAAACAAACTAATACAGATGCTTTGCTCTCCTCTCAAATCAGCAGGCATTGCTGGGATCACTCAGAGAGCCTGACATGTCTCTTAGGGAATATTAGGAACTAGTATCTAATACTTGCTTGAAAATATAAAGGAAAAAGGTTTGAAGTGTCAGAGCAGAGAGAGAGAGGCAGAGACAGAGACACAGAGAACTGCCCTGGGAGCAATGTGCGCTTGCACGTGTACCTGTAGAGCAATGATGTTTCCTGGTGGACCATATGTGTGATACGCTGGATGGAGATGACCCAGAGTCATCTGCAAAGGGACCTGGCCCACAAGCTCTGCCTGGTGGGATGAACTGAACCAGCAGAGGGGTATACCCTTGCAGTGGAGAGCCTGAGTGTTGGAAGCTGACACAGCCATTGTGGGGAGTCAGCACCTGGTCTACTATAACACCATTGGGAGGCTCCTGAGGGCCATCTCAGAGAAACCACAGAGATAAAGCTTGAGTGAAGAGTGCACTTGGAAATTCTGCAAGGCCAGAGGCCACCAACTGCACAGCAGCCAGAAACTGTACCCTTTCCTGAATTCCTTTATCCATCCTCATCAGGGCCAGAAATAGCAGCTAGCAAGTAGTTAAGGAGCCAGTAGAGAAAGAAAAGCAGCCATCTGCCCCAGTCCTGTTCGGCAGGCAGTACAGAGTTGAGGGAGCAGCAACGCTTCAGATGAGATTAAGCATTATCTGGGACTGGGCATATTAACTATGAGAAGAAACTTACTCTCATGACTAACAGGACAAGACAAATCTTAAGACCTGCCCAGGACTTGCCAGGCCCAGGGCAAAAACTAGCCTTCAGAGCAGATTGAAAGGGACACAAGAGGAGTTGAGTTCAGTGTAGTGAGGACTCATAATGGCACACAGACAATATTGAGCAGGGGAGCGGATAAGGACCTATGAAAACATTCACTGAACTACAATTAAAATAAATGGGAAGGATGTGGACTTTCTATTTTGACTTGGTCATTCTCACTGCAGTCTTTACTATGACCAGAGGTTGGGCTTACAACCCGGCAATGGTGGATGCTTTTTAGCTTCCAGTTACTTGATTGCCATTAGTGCCCTGCCACTGAGGAAATGGGAGGTGACTTGGTTATGGATTTATAATCCAAACCACTAGGCTTTCTACAGAGTGTTGAATAGCATGCTTTTCTGCTCTGTTACACGTTTGCATAAAAATACAAATCTTTAATAAAACCAGATCAGCATAAACTAGTACTAGCAGAGCATAAACTATTGTTTTAAATCATGAATTCTCTATTTCTGTAAGGAAATAGGAATATCTAGATATTTTCTTTCTAGTCCAGAGGTTCATGTATGCATAAAATAAATATTAGGACCTTGTTAAAATACAGGCTAGGCCCTGTCCACAGCGATTCTGGGTTAATAGTCTTGGGACAGGACTCAGGAATCTGCATCTTGATAAGCACTCAAAGTGACTCTGATGTCTTTTGCAATTTAAGAAAGATTGTTTTATTGGGTACAATGTACGCTACCCAGGTGGTGGGTGCATTAAAGCGTCAGACTTCACCACTATACAATTCATCCACGTAACCAAAACCACTTGTATCCCAAAAGCTATTGAAATAAAAAAGAAAGATTGTTGTAATTATTAGTGATGATATTACCACTCTTTGTTCAGTCTAACCCTTTGCTTTTACCTTGTACTTAAGTGGGACTAGTTTACCTTGAATTTTTTAGGTTAACATTAGAACATTTTGAGGAGCATTCAGCTTTAGCAACTTTATTAGACATCAAACCTATGAACACTTCTCTCATATAGGAAACTAATAAACTTGTTCTATTTACCCGACTTCAAGTTTATTAGAATACATATTTGCCTATTTTTTGTGTCTCCTTTTCTTCAGGTGACAGAAATAAATAAAATGACCAGTTAAATTGTAGCTTCACCGTGGTTTCCCTGCCAGAACTACTGTACCAATCAATAACAAACAAAACTGAAGTGTATTCACTAAACACTTTCCAAAGTACAGATCACACACATGGGATTAAATACAAGTCTGCCTCTGATATATGTGATTTAAAAGCTTGGGGTTTAAAAGTCTGAGCTATCCCAGTTCATTTAATTGGAATTTAACAAGATTTTTAAACAGATATGGTAATTTCTTCACACACTCAGAGATCGTCAGAAACAGGTGTGATCAGAATAGTAAAAATCAGGAGGGAGGAAATCTATCTAGTTCAAGGATTTAATCAGAGGCTCCAGACAATGACCTATAAGGTCCTTTTCTTCTAAAATTCTGCCATTTGTTTTTCTCTATTGAATTTCTTCCTGGCTCTTGCTCATCATTCCAGCCTGTTGAGAACAGTTGAAGTCTTGGTTTTGTCTTCTATCATATTAGCTATTCCCCCAACTTCCAAACTGATACACATACATATGAAGAGGTTCTTTCAAGCTGGTGATAAAAAACCCAGACCAGGACAGATCCATAACTTTACCAAAGTGCAAATAGACCTATTCGACAAGCAACACATACATACATTGCCCCAACTTGCACATGAAACCTCAATATATAGCTATAATCACACAGAAAAACAGAGCAGAAAGGTAGCAAATATTTTATTCCCTATAGTTGGCCAGAGACACATAGTAGGTGTGAGTTAGGGTTTATTAGAATACAAATTTGCCTATTTTTTTGTGGCTCCTTTACTTCAGGTGACAAAAATGTGCCCCACATTGAGGGAGGGAGCATCAGGATGGGACTGAAAGAAGTGTCTATGAAGGACCTCACGGCATTCATAATAATCATGAACAAGTACACTGAGTCGACTTTATTTACCAGTGGCCATGCTTCCTTCACTATGCTAACACTGTGTATGCATTATCTCATTCATCCCCACAACTCCTTATAGGAGAGAACTAGTGGCTACCAGCATAGGCTTTGGCACCAAATGGCTTGGATTGGAATCTTGACTCTGGTACTTAGTCGTTGAGGCCTTGGGAAAGCTACTCTCTGCTTGAAAAGCCTCATTTGAAAATGACAATAGTAATAGCACTACTTGTGGGCTTGTGCAATTAGGTAGGGACTCTAGCTGCTTTAACAGATGAGCCCTTAAATCTTACTGGCTTAATATAATAAAGGTTGACTGCATGTGTAAAATAGTCCAAATGAGTATTCAATGGGCAACCTTCCACGTGGAAATTCAGTTCATGTTCCTTCCATTTTGTGATTCTGCTAACTGCCAGATAGAGGAAGCTCGTCTGGAGACGAGCTGGGTGGATGAGGGGAGGGGTTATGGATCAGACCTAAAGGCAATACACTTTGCACAATACCCAGGACCCACTTATGGCAAGGAAGGCTGAGAAATGAAGTCTCTGTGTCTAGGAGGAAAAAGAAATGAATTTGGTTTCTTCCATACTTGTTGGCAGATTAAACATTAAATTCCTTGGAACAGTACCTAGCACCCAGTAAGTGCTCAATAAATGATAGTGATTATTACCATTTATGTTGTGCCAGTAATGGCTGTCTTTTTTTTTTTTTTGACTGAATTTCGCTCTTGTTGCCCAGGCTGGAGTGCAATGGCATGCTCTCGGCTCACTGCAACCTCCGCCTCCCGGGTTCAAGCGATTTTCCTGCCTCAGCCTCCTGAGTAGCTGTGATTACAGGTATGCGCCACCACGCCCAGCTAATTTTGTATCTTTAGTAGAGACGGGCTTTCTTCACATTGGTTAGGCTGGTCTCGAACTCCCTACCTCAGGTGATCAGCTGCCTTGGCCTCCCAAAGTGCTTGGATTACAGGCGTGAGCCACCGCACCTGGACAGCTGTATTTCTTATATGTCTTCCTGATGCCTATGACCAGCTGTCTTCTTTCTCTTTAGAGTTCCCTCGGATTTAGCCCGTTGGACTGGTGATGCCTGGGGGATTCTCTACATAATTATTAGAAACCTCCAGGCATTAAAGCTGGCTCTGTTCTATGGACACCAACCCCGGCCTCTTTTCTGAACCTTAGTAGTCACTGGAACACTAGCAGGATATGAGAGTGGGGATAAGACTGGGAGAGGTGGTGTGGGTCTGGACTGCCCCCTGAAGATCCCTGTAGCTTTGGCATGGCAGAGTTCCTCCTGCATTCCCAATACGCTGGAGGCTTTCACAAAAACCTTTGCATGACAGTCCATGATTTAAAGTTTGTCTCTGTGCCATCATTTAATCAATAATGGTGCAAGGGACTTAATCTATATCCCCCTAACCCCCCAAAACTTGTAAACATAGTCTGACTAAAATGTTTCCAAGTGGGTGGGGTACCAGGCCTTTGAATATGATAGCGTAGGTATTTTTTTTCTATCTTGGGTAAAATATTTGCAATGCATGGAACAAATTGAACTGTGACTTTGGTTTTGCAGTTGATAGAGTAGATATAAACTTTGAAAAATTGATTACACTTTTGTTAGCATAACAAAATGGTTAGGATCTGCACTTGAATTCCAACTCTGTATCTTACTAGCCTTGGGACTATGGGCAAGTTATTTAATTACTCCAAATCTCAGTATCTTTATCTGGTAAATGAGGACAGTAACAGAACATATATCATAGACTGGTTTTGCACAGTACCTGGCAATAGTGAACTCCAAAAAGGGTAGGCCAGAGAAGGCTCTACATCTGAGACTGCTCTCTCTCTCTGTTTTTAGAAAAGGAAGATGAGCAAGTGTTAGAGAGGTGTTAAAGACATACTAATATGAAACTGAGACTTTCTCTTTGTTTAAATCAGAAGAATTAGAAGAGAATTTAAAAAGCATCAAGTTTCTCACTATAAAACTTGTGTTTTATTAGTGTTGAAGGCTCAGATATAGAAGGTACAATTTTACGCAGCATACGCAGCTCTAGTTGAGACCTTGTACCATCTAAGATGATCTCTTCTGCCACCACAGTATGAATCTCTCACTTGGAAAAACCAGGAGAGATGGAGTCATAGTATCCAGGAGTGGGGAGTTCCAAAGAGGGAGTGGTCAGTGTCTGAGGCTGCAGAGAGGCCAGGCAAAGTCAGGACTGAAAAGCAACCCCTGGATTTGACAACCAAGGATCACCGGTGCCTTTGGCAGAGTAAATTTTAATGGCATGGTGAGGGGTGAAAGGTAGAATGTAGCAGGTTGAAGAGTGAATGGGAGATGACAGTGGGAAAAATTAGCATGAGGAGCTTAGCTGTGAAGGAAAGGAGAGAGATAAGGCGTTCAAAGAGATGGTGTTTTGCTTATTTTTGTAAAACATGGGAGATATTCGAGCATGCTTTTAAGTATTAGGGAAGGCAGTGGATGCACAGCTGTAAGTACTGGAAAGGGGATAACAGATGAAGCAAGGTCTCAGTTTGGGGGAAGATGGGAAGGGTTCGGATCAAGAGCAAAGGTGGACAGACCAACTCAGAATAGGAAATGGGTCATCTTCTCTTAGCTTTGAAGGTACAAGGTAAGGACACATGCAAGCCCAGGTGATTGCTTCAGTATAGGAGTGGAAAGTGAAAGGAGTTTACATCTGGAGCCTAGTTTTCCTCTGCTAAGTAGCAGGTGAGATTATATCTGGGGACAAAGAGAGAGAGAGAGCATGAGAGATTGATTCTAAGGAATTGACTCACGTAATTGTGGAGGCTGGGGCAAGTCCAAAAACCTGCAGGGTAACCTGGCAGGCTGGAGACCCACAGAAGGGTTAATGTTGCAACTTGAGTACAAAGGCAATCTAAGGCAGAATTCCCTTCTCCTTCTAGGGACTTCACTCTGTTTTCAAGTAAGGATTTCTTCAACCGATTAAATGAGGCCCACCCATATTACAGAGGGTAATTTGTTTTACCCAGAGTCTACTGATTTAAATATTAACCTCATCTTTAAAAAAATATTTTTACAGCAACATTCAGCCTGGTGTTTGACCAAATATCTGGGCACCATGGCTTAGCCAAGTTGACACATAAAATTAGACCACCACAGAGTATTAAT
Organism: Hylobates moloch; assembly: GCF_009828535.3. Classification (NCBI taxonomy): domain Eukaryota; kingdom Metazoa; phylum Chordata; class Mammalia; order Primates; family Hylobatidae; genus Hylobates; species Hylobates moloch. Next base: position 222,575,408 of record NW_026652276.1, on the reverse strand, counting down.
CATCCCATTTATACCAATAGTGAAAATATGAGATCATGTAGATAAGGAGAAGACTATAAAATGTGGAGAGAATGTGGATTCTAGGAGGTTCTGGGTGGTAGTAGGTGCTCTGTTGACTGAATTTTCACTCTCCTTTTTTTTTTCTCCTAATAAATTTAAGATTTTACCTGATTCTTGGCCACAAGGTTTCAAGGGAGCCAGAACTAATGAAGACAGCATGGAAGGCCACAGCTGAGACCTACCTGTGGGAGTCCACCTCACCTTCAAGAACAGCTACCATTTTAACACAGATGGATAAACCCCATGAAAGTGAACTTCCTAAATGCAAATTCTGATCTTGAAGCCCCAGTCAGCAAATCTACTGGAGACCCTCCCAAACAACAAGATGTAGATGCTTTAGAAATAACAAACTACACATGTCTTCCATTCTTTCTCCCTCCTCTATTTTCAACACGGATAAAATACATATACATTTATCTTGTTGAGCTCAGTAGGATTATTTAGCTTTATTTTCATGGCTGCCTTTTCTTAATGTAATAGAATTTCCAATCGAGCTTATTACTTCCTTCAGTCACAAGCCTGAGGTCCTTTCACATCCATTCTGTCCTTTGCAAAGATCTTTGGAAAGTAGCCTGGGACATACCTAGTGGTAAGCCACCTGCTCTGGGTTGAGGGTGGATCTATTCTAGTCAGAGGCTTTGTGATCTGGACAAAGGAATTGAGTATGTGGCTGTCAAATTGTGAGGCAATACTAAATTTGGCTGGCCAGCTGAATTCTAGCAGAAAATCATGCAAAATAAGGTTTAGCAATTGGGGAAAAATGGCCCACAGGAAAAACAAAGGGATGAAATTCCGTAGGACTACATAGCCATAGAATTCTAACTTGAGGGCTGCAACCAGCTATGTGACCTTGTAGTACAAGGACCAGTCTTCAGATACAAAATAGAATTTGGAGTTAAAGGGATCTTTAAGAAGAAGCCATTATCCACCCCCTCCTCCCGATTTTATATGCCCTAACAAAAAGGTTTCTTTCAACTTAGAAAGGTATGATTCTTGAAGTGCGCTTCCTCCGAGTTTTCCTGAGCCTCTCAATCAAAATGACTTGCACCTGCCCATCCATTCCCATCGGCTCATGCTCCTACCCTGCAGTATTGGTTTCATTATGCCTCACCTTGTACACCTGTCTGATTCCTCTTCTAGATTATCAGCACCTTGACAATAGGCTCATATCTTGTGTATCCCTGCATTTCCGGGGACAATGATAGTGCCTGCCACATAATTGATGGTCAATAAATTTTGGTTACATAGTAACAAGAAACTCCCATTTAAAAATGTGTTATGGTTATCATTCTCAATCCGGATGCTCTCCTCTATACACAGTTTTACTCAGTAACTCTCTTAAAATTGTAAAGGCGAGAAATTGAACACAGTTTCCCAGGTCTTTGAGCAGCACGAGATACAGGGAGAAAAAAATGCTTTGTGCTTGAATACTTTACTTCCGGTTGGAGAAAATAAACACTGCACTGGATTATTTTTAAAGATACATCACATTACATTTGTGATCAACTGAAATGCTAAGATATTTGCATGTGGATTTCTGCCACGCTGCTTTTCTCCCATTCTTCATGTGTGTGATTGATCTTGAACTCAAATGGTAGGACTTTATATATTTTTTTCTTTTAACTCAAGGTAAAGTCTGACAAAAATCACGTTAAATTTGATGCTGTCAGTGAAGACATTAGCAATCCTTCCTGGCTTAAGGTCACTGGCAAATTTGATGTACATATCTTTTGTGGTTTTTGTTGGGTTTGTTTGTTTTTTTGAGACAGTGTCTCACTCTGTCACCCAAGTTAGAGTACAGTGGCTTGAAAATGGCTCACTGAAGCCTCCACCTCTCAGGCTTAAGCTATCCTCCCACCTCAGCCTCCTGAGTAGCTGGGACTACAGGCATGCATCACAATGTCTGGCTGACTTTTTTTTTTTTTTGTAGAGATGTGGTCTTCCTATGGTTCCCAGGCTGGTCTTGAACTCCTGGGCTCAACCAATCCGCCCACCTTGGCCTCCCAAACTGCTGAGATTACAGGCATAAGCCACCACATGCAGCCCTCTTTTCTGTTTTTATCCCACTCTTTGACAATGTTGGAAGGATTAGGACTAGCTCTAATAAGAGTCACCCCCTTCATATTGGGTAATCAACCAACAGCTAGAAATGTACACTGAAATACTACCAGACATCCCTTATTTTACCATCTTATCCACAAAGATCTTACAGATGACATTTTAAAAACATTGTAAGCACAGTAGCCCCTGAAGCTTGCCTGCCACATAATCTATTAAAACTTAAATGAAACGAGGCAAGTATGGTGCATGCGTATGGTGGCCGTGGTGCCAGTGGCATGCTTTTTTAAATTCTACAGTCTCTTCCAACTACCCTCTGCTTTTTAAGTAAGTCTAATTTAGCATATGCTTTGGCATCGATATTAGGCTGACTTTCCACGACTGGCATCCCATCTGATGGCTATCTCCAATCTTATTTATCTCTTTCATGATTCCTCAAAAATTAATAACTGTGACTTTGAGACTATAGTACAAGTTCTTTAAACATCCACAGATAAAGTTATTTAGATTTGAAAATAAACTTTTTGAGGTTGGCCTTAATAAGGGTAGGAGAGCTCTCCTGGATTCCTCACTTAAGTGGCAAGGGTCTGCTGTCAGAGACTGATTACTACTCTTCTTCTGATTTTTGTCCAATGATGCAGGATGAGGCAGTGGAACAGGCTTTGTCGCCTTAAATATCTTTAACTATCAAACACAGCCACCTGGTGAGAAGCTGCTTATCTTCATCTCAGGAAACTTTAAACCTTTTCCCTAGTTGACTTGAAGATTCTACACATCTTGGTATTCCTTCTATTCTTTTGAGGCTGAACATATTAAGGCCATGAATGATTCCCATGGTATAAAGATGCCAAGCTAGTTGTCACAAGATGCCAAGGACTTAGAAGAAGGAGACCTTCCAGGTCAAACATGCCAGAGTTAGAGGTGAAGGTCACAGGGCAGACTCACTCCTTCCCTGATCAAAACTCAAGCTGCTATCCTGAGAAGACGGTGCCAAACCAGGAGGCAACCAGAAAATATCCTGATGGGGGAAGGAGTTTTCCTCTTACTCCTATAGTCCTTGTTCAGAATGTAAGCCTTGGAATTGGTAGAAGATATCCATGTTCTTGTTTCCATGAGGTGTCAAACATAATGAGATTAATAAAATATCTTAAGATTTAGAAAACCAGGTCAGGCTTTGTCTCTTCCATCTGACTCTGGAACTCCTAAAGTCCATAAGCTTTCCAAAAGGGGACTCATTGCAGGGTGGGGTATTAATGCTTGAGTCTTTAAAAGGTAGTTTAGAGATAAGGTAATGAAATGGGCTCCTTCACAAGTAAGAAAACTGAAGCCCAAAGAGGCTTGATGACTTGCCCAAGGCACACGGTTATGAAAAACACCGAGCTTGCCCTTGAACCCAGGGCTTTTCAGCTTCAGGCTCCATTCTTTTTAAGAGGCTGCTGCTGCTTTTGTCCATGAAATGTAGTTGCTCCGTCAGCCTTTATTTCTGCTCCTTCCAGTTTGAAGATGTTTTTTCTTTCTAGACAATAGTCAAAGAGAAGGATTTGAATAACTCTGGCTTCTGCTAATATCATGCCGCATTTTCTAAGAGTGGGAATATAGAAAGTGGTAAATTTAGAGACAGAGAAGCCAGTCATGGAAAATCAGGGTTGAGGAGGAGAGATTTGGCACAGGTGTAACACAAAGAGACAAGAGAGGTCATGCTTGACCACAGATGGAGGGATGTAGCAGTGGACTGCTATTGCTGAAAAGCCAAAATGATACCAGGCTGTATTTATAGAAGGATGACATGCAAAGCCCACGAAGCAATCACTAGGCTACAGTCTATATTAGATCTCTATTCAATATGATGCTCACATATAGTTTGTCACACTTCGAAAAGAGAGAGCCCAAAGGGGGTAACAAAGTAACGGAAAATCGCAACTTAAAGTTAAGGAATTTGGGTTGCTAAAGGCAACCATTTTCTTGGATTCCATCCATTGTCTGATTGCTTCAACAGGCAGGAGGAAAGGGAGGAGAAAAGGGAAGGAGAGTTGTCTCAGCCAGAAATTTCTCTCCAACCTTCTGGCCTCTCAGCATAGAATTTTAGAAGCATGTTCTGCCTCCTCACCTTCTGGTCAAGGTTAAGATCCCCTCCCTGAGGTCTCTCTCTGTGAAAACTTGCAGCCTCTCATAATCAGGTCTTATTAGGGATGGCTTCTCTACCTGTGCAGGGCTCTTACTGTATAAGTCATCACCTCCACTGCTGGCTACAGAGACTTCAAGAGCAAAGCTGGTTGAGCAGCCTCAGGCTCATGCCTGCAGCCCCACACTGACCGCAGCAATCTGGTAGCCTCTACCTGATTTTTCAACTTGTTTTCAGCCTGTATGTGAAAGATTTTCTCCCTGTCTTCACCAAATCTCTGTGGGAGTCTGAACCACTACCACCTTCCCCACATACTGAGATGCTTTCTTTATGTATCAGTACATTAAATACGATGGGGAAATATATAGGTCAAACACAGAGACTCAACATTGACTTCCAGAAGTGGAAAACTAGGGTTCTTTTGATTTTAGACAATTTTTTTTTGCAGTAATTCCACATTTTGGAGAAAGATAGTGATGATTTTAAAATGATTCCTCTGTCACGTCTTCTTTTCCCTTCTACAGAGGTTTTAAGCTTCTTTTAATCTCTCCTGAAGAAAGTAAAGGAAAGAAGGCTGAAAGAAAGACATGCCAAGGAGAAAGATCCTTATACGGATCACATACCAGGTTCTCACAGGCCACTGACAGCAAGGGGAAAAGTTTGAGAGCTGGCTTCCTCCATCTTGCCCCAGGAGAAATCCCTGGGAAAAATACAAGGACACTGTGTCCTAACTATGAGGGGAAAACTTCAAGAGGCCACATCTCCAGTGACAGACACTGGGGGCCAGGTCTTCATAGGAGCATGGGCTTAGCTTGCTCCATCTGACCCCAGAGCTTAGGAGCTCTTCTTGAGAGAGCTCTGGGGCACACAGGTCCAAGGAAGTGCTGGGCACTGCAGAGAATAGCCGAATCCCTAAGTTCAAGCCACCAGAATTGCAAAAGATCAAGTATGTAAACATGAAGAGGCTGTGAATGGTTAGGAACACAGGCTTTGTGGCCAGGCACACCTGGATTGAATATTGGCTCTATCAATTTTCTTCCCTCAGTCCAGGGCGACTCTCAACTGTGTCCAAGGACAAACTCACATACCTTAGTCTCCTCTAAGATCAAACTTACGTGTCTGCTGTTTTTTGCTTAATGGTTTATCTTGTATGTCTTTCTATAACCAACACACAGAGATTGACCTTGATTGTTTTAATGACTATATGGTATTCCACTATACGACCAGATTTATGTTTGCCATTTTCCAAGAATGAATGCTAAGTTGTTTATGATGTTTGCTATGGCAAACATCATAATGCTGCAATGAATATCTTTGTATAAGTATCTGTATATAAATATAACTGGGGCACAATTTCCAGAAAGAGAATTTCTGCAAGTGCCTTTCAAATCTTGATATTGTCAAGTTGTCCTCTAAAGCACCTCCACCAATTTACCACCCACTACTGGTGCCCAAGAAGGCTTCTCTTTGATAAGGCACTAAGAAAGAAGAACGAAAGTCATGTTGAGGAAACTAAAAATGTCTTTTGCTTTTCTTTAACACACCAGCAAAGCATTGTGGGTGCTATTTTAGGGGTCCTTGGGTGCTGACTCCACTGAAGATGAGAGCACGTTTGTGCTTTCCTCAGAGGGGACATCTGTCAGAATCTGGGCATATTTTTGGCAACCTAGTGACATGCTCCCTGCATTTCTAGTGGACTCTTGGCTTCCCTCAGCAATGACCCATTTGTGGCTGAATATTTAGCTGGTCTCTTAATCCCCATGTCTGCTCTGAAATCTATTTTGGGATTTGACATGTTGGTCCCCTGCAATAACTGTGAGATGCAAATCCCAAAATCAGAATCTTATAGTCTGTTATTTGGAAAGATGTATGAGGAAAACATGGTTTTTATTTTTACTATTTAATAAATTTTAATTATGGGAAATTCAAACATATATAAAAGTATAGAAAATTGTGTGATGGTGCTCCCACCACCCGGCTTCAATAATTATCAACTTATCACCTATCTTGTTTTTCTGTACCTCGACCAATTCCTCACCTCCTATATTATCGTGACGCAAATCCCAGACATCTTATCACTTAACCCATAACTATCTCAGTGTCTACATTTAAAATATAAGGTCTCTTTAAAAAGCTACACTCATGCTATCATTAACACTCCTAAAATAATTAACATAATTTTTTTGTCTGTTTGTCTTAGAGACGAGGTTTTAGTACATTGCCCAGGCTGGTCTCAAACTCCTGAGCTCAAGCGACCCTCCCACCTTGGCCTCTCAAAGTGCTAGGATTATAGGCACAAACCACTGTGCTGGGCCGAACAATAATTTTTAATATACTCAGTGCAGTTGGTGTTCAAATTTCCAATGGCCTCATAACAATTTTAATATGATTTTTTAAATGTTATAAAAGCAAACGTTCAGTGTTGGGAGAACTGAGTTCAAGTCTCAGATTTGTCTCTTTCTCCTTGGGTGACTTTAGATAACTCCTCTGACTTTCATTTCCTCTTTTTCTTAGAATTTTAGGGCTAAAAAGGACATATAAATCTAAAAATTTTTGGATGGTGTTGAGGATGAAAAGAAAGGAATAGGAAAAAGCCTGTTGCAATAACTGAAATCAGAGTCAACTTTTCTATAACTTGTATATAATAGTTATAAAGTCATTGTGTCCACCGAATTCAATAAAAGTTACAAAATCTGTCTACTCTTATCTCTATAAAAGAGAAATGGCAGAGTCAGGGGATCCCTATCTTCTCCTCTTGGTATATAAGTACTTTTCAAAATGAAGTAGAGCTAGAAGCTACTTTCATTTTAAGGCACATAATCTTAATATAGTATTTATTTAAATCTCACAGATACTCCTTTAAAATAATCGTGTTAGTTAGAAAACTGGGAAATGGGGAGGGGAGAAAGGAAGAAAGAAGTAAGATTTGCCAGTGATTCTGGAAGTGAAGCAAGGCTACTGGTGGCTCTAATGTCACATGAGATAATGGATGCATACATATGTTTTCAAGAGCCATGACATTTTTATTAGAGAAATGAGGCTTACCACGTGGTTCTAAATCACACACAGTATTTTCCCTACTGAATTTGTATTGGCAGCAATTGTATTTCTAGAGAAAAATGTATATTCTATCAAAACCTAGAAGACCAGGTGAAGGAAGGGAAAATAGCCAAATGAAGATATGCATTGACAGGAAAGCAAAAATATTACTAAAAACTCTTGGAAGATGAAAAAAAGAGACTATTGTTCATCTCTTTTCCTTGCTTTATGTTCATGTCAGGGCAGCGGAAGGTGATGGACTGGTGGTGTAACAGGATGGAGGAGAAAATGAATAAAAAATTACCTGCAGTTCTCCTTGTGGTTTGGTGAAGACAGAATTGAGAAGATCTTCCCGGACTGTAGCCGCAGGTGGGCTCCAGCTGCTAGGGATGCCACGCGTCTCTATTTTCTCCATGAGCTGGATGCTTTAGTAGAAAAACAGTTTGGGAAGGATGAGGGGTGGGTACTTTCTCTCTCTTGTGAAGTCAACAGTCCTCAAGGTTTGAAGAGGTTGCATTTCTGCTATTACAACGTCTGTAGGGCATCGTCTCTGTCCTTCATCTGAACACAAGTGTGCACACATCTAGACTCAATATCTTCTCACTTAAACATAGCAAGAGCTCTAACAACCACCCGTCTCGTTCAAAGATCGCAGGCCAAGAGTCTGCTTCTTCCCGAGGGTCGTGAGGAGTGGGGAGACTGTGGAGGGGAGCTGGGGCTGGGGAGATGTCACACAGACAACCTGGAGATGACTCAGGTGGATTCTGGGCAGACATGCACCACCAGTGTCCTCAGCTGCCCATGGCTGGTCAAGAGCAAGATGGAGATTCACAATTACCTTGGCAACCAGGTAACAGGCAGAACCGTTACTTGGCAATTTCCATTACATTTCCCTCTTTTCCCTACAACTGCAACACACACACACACACATCAACATTTATTCCCCCTTTAATAATCCTCTAAGATCACCAGACTCTTTGTTGTAAGGAAATGAGGCAAAAATGAGGAAAACAGTGAGATCTAAGATGTGGGGAAGGAAAATACATTTTTGAAGCACAGGTGGGGGGTGAAGTTTGAATGGCCACCTCTCACTGGGGACAAGAGAGAGAGAAGTCAGGAATGGGGTTTGTGAGAACAGGAAGAGGGGGTGGTTAGCAGCACAGCTATAATATCAGGCAGTTGATGTGCTCATTGTTTCTAGAAACCACAGAAATGAAACAAAGGTGGAAGGAACAAGCAGAATTTATTCTCATTTTCATTTCTGTCGCTCCCACCTCTTTTCAGAGGTCCTGTTATGGAAACTTGCCTTTAGCGGCCCATATCTATGTGGTTCCTAGTAGGTGCTGACCTCCTTCCTTTCATTTATTGATTCCACACACATTTCGCAGGCCAGTATGTGCCAGGCATTGTGCTAGGCTCGGGGGCTGCAGAGTTAAAGACAGAGTCCCTGCCCTCATGGAACGTAAGTTTTTAGTGGGAAAGGCTGACAAAAACAAATGAGCAGACAAACAACATAATTGCAAATTAGAATAAAAGTGCATTGCAAAGCCAGGGTCCGAGATTAAGACTAAGAGAGAAGGATTTACTTTTGTTTGGGAGATCACGGAAGGCCTTTGAAGAAGTGTCATTTAAGCCAAGATCTGAAGGATGATTAGGAGCGAGGGAGAAATGGGGAGACTGTGCGCAGCAGAGGGAACACATGGGGAGACTGAGAGGCCAGGACATGCTGGCATTGCTGGAGGAGCTGGAATTAGACTGAGGTGGTGTCAGATTAGTGTGTAAGGAGAGGTAGGCAGATGAGGATCAATAATAGGGAAGGTCAGAAGAAAAAGGGCCTTGAAGGCCTCAGAAGGCATGTAGATTTTCTTCTTAGTACAACAGCAGGCCATTGAACGGTTTTCAGCCTAGGAGTGCTGTGATCAGATGTGTATTTCATTTCAATATGGCTGCTGCGCACAGACTGAATGGGAGGGTGTGGAGTGGGAGGATGCAGATTGCTGATGACTGTGGTGGTCCAGGAAAGAGATGAGGAGGCAGGTGAAAGGGCACGCGATGACATTCCTGCAACAGGGCCCAGGCTCCAAGTGCTTTTATGTTTTGCTTGTTTATTCTCTTTAGTAGGGAAAAAACTGATATACAATAAAACAAAGCAGTTAAGATGCAGGCTCTACAGTCAAAATCTGACACAATCCCTGCTTCCTGTGTGACCTTGGCAAGTTACCTAAACTCACGTCTGAAAAATGAGACTTGGTATAGAGATTGAGAGAGACAATTAATGTAAAGTGATTGGTATGATGCTGGGTATACAGGAAATGCTCAAAAAATGGAAGCTTATGTTATCAGTCACTGAAAACTTCAAACTGCCCAATTTCAGGTCAAGTAAAATTATAATAGGGTGAACACAGGGAGTGTTTTCCCTCAATAAAAATATGTCTTTAACGAAATAAGAAGTTTGGATTTATGAAAAGAATCTAGAGAGAGCAAATAAAAGGTAAATTTAAAGATGTTTAAGGATTTTGAAAATATAAACTACATGGTGGCAAGGAAAATACATTATAATCATTAAGAATATGTGTTTTGGCTGGGCTCGGTGACTCACACCTGTAATCCCAGCACTTTGGGAGGCCAAGGCAAGAGGATCACTTGAGCCCAGGAGTTTGAGTCCAGCCTGGAAAACCTAGGGAGACACCATCTCTACTAAAAATTAAAAACAAAAATGATCCAGGCATGGTAGCATGCTCCTATAGTCCCAGCTACTCAGGAGGCTGAGGTGGGAGGATTGCTTGAGTTGGGGAGGTCAAGGCCGCAGTGAGCCATAATTGCACCACTGCACTCCAGCCTGGGCAACAGATCAAGACCCAGCCTCAAAAAAAAAAATAAAAAATAAAAAAGAATATGAGCTTTGGAGCCAGACAGATCTGGATTTTGAATCCTAGGTTTGCTACATACCAGCTGTGTGAACCTCAGAAATGTCACCTAACCTCTTTGAGCGCATTTTCTCATCTGCAAAGATAGCTAATAGCCATGCTTTCTGCATAGAGACATGGTGAGGAATGAATTAAAAAACACATTAAAGGGCTTTCTTGGCATGAGGCCTAGGACCTAGCAAGGGTTCAGTAAACGGGAAGCTGCTGAAGAAAGGAAGCAACCTTATGCTGATGTGTTGGGGGTTAGGAGACCCATCTCCATAAAAGGTAAAGGTTCCTTGAAATGACAAAGGCATTGCTGGAGAAGGAGGTTCCACATTGTGCTTCTCTACACACTCAATAGGTGTACGAGCTTGCTCAGGCTGCTGTGACAAAGTACCACAAAGCAGTTGGCTTAAACAACAGAAATGTATTGTCTCATTGTTCTGGAGGTGTTGGCAGGGTTGGTTCCCCCTGAGGCTGTGAAGGAGAATGTTCCATGCCTCTCCCCAAGCTGCCAGTGGTTACTGGCAATCACTGGGCTTCCTTGGCTTGTAGATGTGTCACCTGGCCTTTGCCTTTATGTTCATCTAGCATTCTCCATATGTGCATGTCTCTGTGTCCAAATTTCCTCATTTTACAAAGACACCATTCATACTGAGTTAGGGGCCAATTCTAATTACTTCATCTTAACTTAATCATCTGCAAAGACCATATTTCCAGATAAGGTCACATTCTCAGGTACTGAGGCTTAAGGTTTCAACATCTTTTTGGAGGGACACAATTCATAGTAATAATACCAGCACTGTTTCCATGTCAGAGTATGAAGTTAGTCCAGGCTTCCACAGCTAGTGTGAAGGTTGGGGAGGGAGTGGAAGACCATGGCTGATTCTTCACAGATGGACTCTGCAAATCATCTCTCCTAGGAGCCCCTCCTCACTAAGTCAAATGCTCCCAAATAGGCAACAGCAGCTTGCTTGCGGGCAACCAGACAATCGCACCCACGTGTCCACTCCAACACTTGTAGCAGCCCCTATACAAATGAGCAAGCATCAAGCTCTGCTTCCTGTGTGCTCTTTTTTCACCATCGTTGGGATTCAGCCTTGAGATTGCACCACTGGGCCACTGTGAATATTGTCCAGGTTGTGTACTGCACAAATCTAGAGGATGTTATTTACATTATAGTCTATTTTGTACAAAAGCACGCAAAAATCTTGAGCCCTCATCTAATCCCTACACCTCAGTTTTTCTCATCAACTGCTTTCCCACAAGTTTCCCAACTGAGTATTCAGGTTTACTTCTGTTCTGCTGATAGAACACAGGAAAATGTGTGTGCCTGTGGCAGCGGGGAGGAGAGAGACAGAGAGAAAGACAGAGAGACACACATGAAGGGAGTGGGGAGAGAATGAGGGACACACATGAAGGGAGTGGGAAGAGAAGGAGGGAGGGAGATTGAGAGGAAGAAGGAAAGAGAAATGAGGGAAGTAAGAGGTCACAATAGAATAACCTGTATATAATCCTTCAAAATCACTAACAACAGGAAAAGCAGCACTTTAATAAGGGCTCTGATGAGGAAATTCATTAAATGATGGAGAAGAAGCCAACCGGCACCTTAGCTATTGGCAGAACCATTGTGCTAATTATTAACGGATAAAAGGGGGCAAAATGAAAAGTGGAGCTTCACTGTTACGCACTTGAAGGCAATATGCAGGATTTAAAACTGAGATGGATTTCCAGATCAAGGCTGGAGCTGGTTCCCAAAGTCTGGTCTCTTTTCAAGCTGAAGTATTTTGATGTTGCAGCAGGAAGATGATAAGAGATGGAAGGATGAAGTATTCAGCGCAAAGAGAATGGCCCTGATTTTTACAAGCCAGTATGTAAAAACACTTATGCTGTGTATTCAACATGATTACAAATATTTTAACAATCAGAAAAAAGTATGTCAAAATGTTAATGGTGGTTATCTTTAGGTGGTAGGATATTGCAGATGCCCCCTACTTCTTACTTCTTTCTTCTCCTCCTCCTCCTCTTCCTCCTCCTTCTCCTCCTCCTCCTCCTCCTCCTTCTCCTCATTCTTTTGCCTTTTCCTTATTTTCTCCAACGGGGAAAAATAATTAAAGTTAAGAATCCTTTGGTTTTTTAAATTGCAGTTCTTAGTGTAGATAAACTGACATCTTTTTTTTTTTTTTTTTTAAAATGACTTAAAAGTCATTGCATGTTTTAGTTTCAGAAAAGTCTTCAGTATCAGAGGAACTGGTTTATTCCAGAAGAACATACAGGCCGGGCGCGGTGGCTCATGCCTGTAATCCCAGCACTTTGGGAGGCTGAGGCAGGCAGATCACGAGCTCAAGAGATCAAGACCATCCTGGCCAACATGGTGAAACCCCGTCTCTACTAAAAATGCAAAAATTAGCTGGCCATGGTGGCATGTGCCTGTAGTCCCAGCTACTCGGGAGGCTGAGGCAGGAGAATCACTTGAACCTGGGAGGCAGAGGTTGCAGTGAGCCAAGATTGCACCACTGCACTCCAGCCTGGCGACAGAGCAAGACTCTGTCTCAAAAAAGAAAAAAAGAAAAAAAAAGAAAATGCATATTCCAAGCCATGCAACATCCAATAGGATGAATCCACACTTGGCCTCCGAAATAGCTAAGGATAGATTTTATTTTTGCTTAGTCCTAATTTTAGTGTAGATGAAGCTCAATCCTTCAGCATTTGAAAGTTATATTAAAAGGCAGACCTCTGGGGGCTAGAAACCAAATTCTCAAGCTTGGATAGCTAGAGTACTTTCTGAAGGCCATTTTGTTTTTATGACCATTTGGTTCAGAATTAATGAGAACTACTTTGCATAAGCATCATTTTACCTTCTAAAGCAGTGCCTTATGGAGATTCTTCCCACTCACCTTGTAGATATAGATTATCAAAGTTTTTTTTTTTTTAGGTCCCAACCCTTCACTGTTCTAGTATATAAACCTCAGAGATAATTATCTTTAAAGGCCTACAATTTTAGAGCATTTATCAGGTTATTAAAACCACCAGTTATGGTGGTAAACACCCAAGGAATTTGGATACTGCTGAAAAGATTAAGAAAACCAACTCCAAAGATGCCACTGCGGGGAAGGAGCACGCAGAACAAGAAAAGTTTGTCTTAATTGAACGTTTATATTTTTACATTTTTTGAAATGTTTCCTTTTTCTTCTCAAGCAGAGATAATCCTTGTGAGCAAGGGAGGTCGTGAAGTCCACAATTTTTTTTTTTTTTTTTTTTTTTTGAGACGGAGTCTTACTCTAATCACCCAGGCTGGAGTGCAGTGGCGCCATCTTGGCTCACTGCAACCTCTGCCTCCCAGGTTCAAGCGATTCTCCTGCCTCAGCCTCCTGAGTAGCTGGGACTACAGACATGCGCCACCACACCAGGCTAACTTTTGTATTTTTTAGTAGAGACGGGGTTTCACTATGTTGGCCAGGCTGGTCTTGAACTCCTGACCTCAAGTGATCTGCCTGCCTCGGCCTCCCAAAGTGCTGAGATTACAGGTGTGAGCCACTGTGCCTGGCTCAAAGTCTTTTAAGCCACTAAAATGATTCATGATTCCTGAAGTACACAATGATGGAATTCCATTGTCGCGGATGGAGAACACGTGTTAATACAGAGGGCAGAAGACCTTTGGTGGACTGGGATTTACTGTGCCAGATAGGCTAATTCCATTCAAAAATATACTTGAGTACCAGTCTCAGTGGTTCACTTTCAGGGCTGAAAGGAGCCAAAGGAAACTGCACGTCCCTTGGTAGGTCCGTCTCTTACTAAGAAGCTGAGCTACAAGGAAGAAAAGAGTAAAAAATGGCTCAGCAGCATCACAGTGTGGTGAAAACCCCAATTTGAGTCCCACAGTTTGTGTAAACAGCATGTTGGCATGAAGTTGCAGCGAACATTTGCCTTGGAATGGGCTCTGTTGCTCTTCCCCATTCCTCCTCCCTCTGCTTGTGTTCCTAAAGTCTGACCCAGGGACCACAGCATCTGTGTCCCTAGAGTGCAGATCTTTCCCCATACCCTCAACTCCTTCTGGTTGTTATCAGAATGTCATCTGTCCCTATTTAAAACCACACTTAGCACCTCCATTCCTTTTCCCTGATTTGTCTTTTTTTCCAGATAAGGTATTACGATATTGACTGCTACTTATTTCATTACCGGTCTCTCCCTACCCCACATGACACTGTCAGCAACTTCAGGGTAAAGATTGGTTTGTTCTGGTCAATGCTCCATCCCCATGACCCAGGACTGTGCCTGACACAAAATATGTGCTCAAAAAAACAATTCTACTTATAAGTAGTGTTGGTTCTTTTTGCATTTTTTTCTTGTAGATTAAAGGCCATGGAGGGGGAGAATTACTTATTTAGTCTTAACCCTGTATAGCACATTGACAAAATTTAAAGAGTGGTATAGGGAACCAAGGGAGGAAAAGCTGAGGAGTCCCCCACCCTAGGTAATCCCTTGTTCCAAACCTCAGTGACAACACGAGATGGACTCTGAAGGTATATGAAAGACTCGTTTCGCAGTCATTGCCACCTCACTGGGGGCAGACAGGGTCCTGAAGCAGGGCTTTTTTAAAAAATTTGTGTAAATTTGTGGGGTACAAGTGTAATATTGTTACATGCATTGATTAGCCGTGAAGTCAGGGCTTTTAGGGTATCCATTACCCGAATAATGTACATTGTACCCATTAAGTAATTTCTCATCATTCACTCTCCTCCCACCCTCTCACCTTTCTGGATCTCCGTTGTCTATCATTCTGCATTCTATGTCCACGTGTACACATTATTTAACTCCCACTTATAGGTGACAACACATGGTGTTTGTCTTTCTGCATCTGACTTGTTTCACTTAAGATGACGGCCTCCAGTTCCATCCATGTTGTTATGAAAGTATGAGTTCATTCTTTTTATGGCTGAATAGTATTCCATTGGGTATATACACCACCACATTCTGTTTATCTAATCATCTGTTGATGGACACGTAGGTTGCTTCCATATCTTTGCTACTGCGAATAGTGCTGCAATGAACATACAAGCTAAAGCAGGGTTCTTTATTGGTCCCCTAACACAACTGAGAGATTGAAGTACATTGTGAATGTAGAGGGAGTCTAACTGCAGTCCCAGCCACCGGACAGGGGTTAGAACTGTGGATATTATCACCACAGGGGCTGCAACCCAATCAGTGGCATCACACCCTGACGTGGGTAGCTCCAGGCCCAGCCAGTGATGCCACCAGACATGGAGAAAGGCCCTCCCCACTACCTCCAGATGACCTGCACCATCATCGACTTCAAAGTGCTATTCCACAGAAAATCCTTTCCCACTGATATTGTTTATGAAGGATCTGCTTTAAGGTGCAGCTGCAGAGTCACATCACCTCATTAGCCAGTGGGACTTTGCACAGGCCATTGACATTTTAAGCTATTTAATAATAAATACTTATATGGTATCTACTAATATGCCAAGCACTGTTTTAAGCATGTGGCTGAGATTAACTCATTGTATCCTCACAACAATGTTGTCAGGCAAGTATTATTTTATTATCCCCACTCGTTGAGGAGGAAAGCGAGGCACACAGAGGCTAAATATCTTGCCCAAAGTTACAACACTAGCAGGTGGTGCCAAGTTTCAGCTCAAGTGGTCTGACTCCACAGTCCTTGCGTGTAACCACGAGTTAAACTGTCACGAATGAAATCTTTGCAATCTAGCCTACAAAGAACACAAGAGAGGTGACAATGAAGATGATGGCTTCCAGTTCCCTCATCCTTCAGATCTACTTGGTCACATGGTCCAGGCTTTCTCAGGAAGAGGCAAAAGCAAGCTCCTTTCCTGGGACTACCCAAGCCTGCTCTCCCGTGGTGATTGAAACAAACCCATGTGGTCTTATGCACACCTGCTCTGAGGCTACTACAGAGTCAATGCCTCCCTGACACCTGCTCATTAGGCCTTGTTCCCCTGGTACTTACCCTAGAAACCAGAGTTAGACCCAGCAGGAAGGGTTTTTCTATGGACATTAGTTTAAATTGATGCTTTTTCTGGTGTGGCTTTGAAACCTCAGACTGATTATTTTTTTTTCATTGTCTTTTGAAGTCCTATGTGATCATTATTCTAGATAAAATATACTAGCAGCTGAGCCCGGCTCATGTCTGTAATCCAAGCACTTTGGGAGGCCAAGGCGGGTGGATCACCTGAGGTCAGGAGTTTGAGACAAGCCTGGCAAACATAGTGAAATCCCGTCTCTACTAAAAATACAAAAATTAGCCAGGCATAGTGGTGTGCCCCTGTAGTCCCAGCTACTCAGGAGGCTGAGGCAGGAGAATCACTTGAACCCTGGAGGTCAAGGTTGCAGTGAGCCAAGATCAAGCCACAGCACTCCAGCCTGGGCGACAGAGCAAGGCTCTATCTCAAAAACAAACAAACAAACAAAGAAAAACAAAAACCTAGCAGAAGTGTTGAAGCAATCTTTCAAAGCACACCTAGGTAAATGAATGTTCCAGATCAGTGTACACAAATCCTTTGGGGACCATGTTAAAATGAAGACTTCGATTCAGTAGATCTGAGGTTGGACCTAAGATTTTGCATTTTTGGCAAGATCCCAAGTGATACCGATGCTCCTGGTCCGAGAACCACCCGTGGAGGAGTAGCAAGATTCTAGAACATTTCTATCACTCCTAGCAAGGGAAGTTCTGCAGGGGGAATGAGTATTTTCAATCCCAGATTTTCTCCTCTCCTGAATTAAAAATATTTCAAAGCATGATTTTATTACACATCGCTGTATACCTATATAGGATGGTTGCAAAGACTAAACAGTGATTGAATACAATAAATGTGTTTTCACTTAAAATATTAATATATCCACTGTACATTTGCTGTCAGCTTTGGGTATGGTGAGTGGGGTACGTGTGGGACACTAAACACTGGACAGGTTTCAATTCAAAAATACTTCTTAGGCTGGGCATGGTGGCTCATGCCTGTAATCCCAGGACTTTGGGAGGCCGAGGTGCATGGATCACCTGAGTTCGGGAGTTTGAGACCAGCCTGGCCAACATGGTAAAACCCCGCCTCTACTAAGAATACAAAAATTAGCCAGGCGTGATGGTGGACACCTGGAATCCCAGCTACTCGGGAAGCTAAGACAGGAGAATCACTTAAACTCGGGAGGCGGAGCTTGCAGTGAGCTGAGATCGTGCTACTGCACTCCAGCCTGGGCAACAGAGTGAGACTCCATCTCAAAAAAAAAAAAAAAGGAAGAAGGGCGAGATATAGAATCTGCTTAACAAAGAAAAAGGACAAACTGTGCATAGGAGGTGAAGGGAGGCTAACAGTTACTGAATAATGATTCTGGGCCAGCACTCTCATATTTGCTAACTCTTCCATTTTCTAAAGTGGTATGGGACAGAGGTGTTGGAATACCCGCTTTTACAAGACACAGTTTGAGGAGGCCAAGTGGCACAATTTATATGGGGAAGGACTTGAATCCAGACCTGCTTAAAGATTCAAGTACTGTGCTCTTTCCACCCTCATCCCCCTGTCCCCAGCCTCTTATGAAGGGCGCATGGAGCTGCCTGAGAAGAAGCAGAGAGAAAGGAGATGGCTAGACATAATGGTCTTCCGGGAGAAAGAGGGCCATGGCTGGATTTGTCTGTAGAGGGAAAGAGAAGGAATATAGGATACCTGAAAGGCACTCTCATGTGGACAGGAAGTGTGTTTTGTTTGCTCTGACTCACCACATAGCACAGTGTGTAGTAGAGGGTTGACTCAGCTCTGGGCTTGGGTTACCCCAACTCTGCCCATCCCAAGGGAGCTCTGGCCTTTGGCTGCTGGAGATAGGTCACTTCTAAATTACCTCCATAGATCATTTAGAATACCTTGCCTGATGAGAATGCCTTTGTTCACCTGCTGTACCTTGGGTCATGCTACATAGTTGATGCTAACAATGTGACTTATGGTGGAGACCTTGGCCATGGGTCATCAGTTTGACCTCTGACAGGGCTGGAGACCAAGTAACTAAGGTTAGCCACATAGGTACTTCATGCCTAGGTGACTAACACCCCCCTCAACCGCCCCCCGCAAACACACACACACACACACACACACACACACACACACACACACATCCCTGGACATCAAGGCTAGGTGAGCTTCCCGATTGCCAATGCTTCTTCCATGTTGTCTCACAGTATTGCTGGGAGAATTAAGTGCTGTCTGTTGAAATCCACTGGAGGGGACAACTGGACGCTTGCGTCCGGTCTCCCCGAACCCTGTCCTATGTGCCTTTTACCTTTGCTAATTGTAATCTGTATCTTTCCTGTGTAATAAACCATAACCCTGTGTATAGTAGCTCTTCTGAGTTCTGTCAGTCCTTCAGACAAATCATGGAATCCGAGGGTGGTCTTGGGGACCTCTAAAGAAGAATTTAATACCAGGCATTAAGAATCCACTTGTGGAGGTGGATGGGGGAAGCGTTTAGTTTGGTTCAGCCCAGAAGCACCTGTTGAGCACTTACTGCTCACCAGATGCTGCTTGTTGTTGGGATACCAAGATGAGTAAGTCAGAATCCCTGTGCTTCAAGACAGCTTAGTGCCTGCGAGGATCCCAAGGAAAGCAATACTTTCATCCAGAGGTGCTAAGCACCACAAGAGACACAGCATGCTGCCACAGGGTTAGGGAAAGAGCTCTTCGCCCAGGTGGGTGTTCAGGGAGGAAGGCTTCCTGGAGGAGACTGCCCTCTATGAACCACCCTGGTTATTTTGGGGGCTTGGTTGTGGCTCTTGGAACTGCCTGTCTGCAATTATTTAACAGCTCTCACTAGGAACATCTGTGCCCAGAGGCTCTGAAGCTAAGGTGAGGAGGAGTAGGTGTGTTTCCCACAAACCCAGGTCTCTGCTAAACTCTGTGGGCTGCATAATTCATTTGAGACATGGAAATCAAAGTGGTGCTGCATTGGAAAAAGGAGAACAGAATGTCTCCTGTGGCTTACCTGAGGCTGTCCACAGAGCATCGGGGCCTTCTGCCTCAAAGAGCTGCTGGCAGCTGCATCCACCCCTCAGGTTACGATGCTGCAGCATAGAAGTCCCAGGATCTGGTGAGAATGTCTTCCCCATCCTACTCGCCCCTGCCGGGGCTGGGGCAGACACTCTTTAATTCCACTTGTTTTCCCTGGAAGGTGCAAGGGTGGAATGTCTTGCTCACTTCTTAAGATCAGTGGTATTTCCATTCTTTCTCTCTTCTAAGGGACATTGCTGCCAAGGTGGGGTGGGGCTCTCCCATTTCTTCAAGTTCTTTTCCGCTTTTAAAACCCTCCCCTCATCTATTCTCTAAGCCACCTGCCCTCACCTGCACTTACTTTTGAAATGCTTTACTGTCTCTGTTACCTCCAGGATGCCCCTTTTAAAAAAGTTCCACAGCTGACATTACTCTGTATCAGAGTAAATCCACACAGGTCTTCTTGTGCAAGGCCCAGCACTGTGCCCATCTTTCCACAGAGGCTACTAGCCACGACACTAATCACTGTCATGGTTTATGTCACAGCCACTTGGCCACCTTTGAGATCTACCACACGGAGATGCAGCAATATACCTCTCATTCAGGTAACCTTCCTCTCCTTCAGCCATCCCACCTCTAATGGACATTTCTTCTTTTGGGCTGCCCAGGTCTAGGTTTGGGGAATTGTCTATTCCATGCATCTTGGTGGGAGGCAGGGCTCATCCCTCAAGAGAGATTAAAAGGTTCTAAACCCGTTTTCTCAGTCTCCTTAGATGGCGCACCCATGTGGGATTCTGACACCGGAGCTACTGCCTGAGAGAAGAAGGGCCCTGGGGATTCATCCTGGTGGAGGTGGCGGCAGAAACAGCGCCATACAGCCTCAGGGCAGTAGCAGCAGCCGGGCGAGCTGTGGTGCCCAGAGTCCAGCAGCAGTGACTGCAGGGTCCAGATCAGCATGAGATGCAATTCTGGCTGCTCAGCCACACGTTTCTTTTTGCCTTCCTTCCTACAGCCTTCCAGCTACCCATGTCTCGTCAGTAAATTACTTTCCCACTTATATCAGACACAGCCAGTCTCTTTCACTGTAAATGCTGGCTGACATACACCACCCTTTACAGAGCATTTGCCTCTCCAGTCCATTTCCCTCCTCCCCTAGCCTCCCACCCAGCTGTGAGCCCAAACCTTTGAAGAGGTAGATGGGTGGAAAGGAACTGTGACTCAAAGTTAGGGACAAAGCTGATGAAGACCAGGAGAGAAATTTCTCTCTTCACTGGAAACTGGGAAACAGGTTGAGGGGTTAGAATGTAATTAGTCATTCCAGCATCTCATAAAGTCTTTTAAAAAGAGTTATTAATGCCAGTAATAGGAAAAAAAACAACAGTTTCCCTCTTTTTCTCTTCTGAATCCCTCTCCATTTTTTCTTCTTTCACCCAACGTGCAAAGCATGTACTTTGGCCTTCACATGATTGAAATGTTTGCTATCTATTTTCTTCTGGACTCAAGTTTTCAGCTGGTTATCTACATAATAATTGTACTTTTTTTCTTTACAGAACCCGAGGGAAAAATACCCTTCACCATCAAACACTGCAGCCTCCACCCACCCCCATCGTGCTCCCTACCCGTAAGCAGACACAATCCTTTAAAACACACAACATAATCTTCTTTATTTAATTGTTTAATCAGTTTACATTCCACAACTGACAGATTATTTATTTTTATTTTTTCCATGAACAAGTCATTTAATTACCAGACACTTGTTTTTCTTCAATCGATGGAAATACAATATTTCTGCCAATTCGAAAAAGAAAATTGCAAGATGCAGTCAGTTTCAGTGAAGTCCCCAAATGCTCTCTGCTTCCTCAGTCCTTTCAAAGTCACAGGAACCTGGCAATTTCCCTTTTCATCCCCCCTCCCACTTCCCTGTTAAATTTACCTCTCAGAATATCACAATAGTTTCAAGATCTGGTTTGAATCACCTTTCTTGTAATTAATTAATTATGAGAAGGAACAGACAGTACAATAGATCTGATAAGATGTAGCATTCTTGTTTAGATTAAACAATACATTTATTCACATCATATCAGAACAAATTAACATAATATTTTATCTTATTTTAGCACCAATAACCACAGGAAATGCTACCTCCAAGGGCAGAGGCATTGTTAGAATCCTGCAGTACACACCACTCTTTGTCTGACCAATCAGAAAGCATTATGCAAATTAAAATAAAGGTAAATAAATTTATCTTGACTGAGCAATAATCTGGTGGGCCATAAACACTCCAGGCATTTGAGAGTTTTATCGGTTATGGTCCCTGTCTAATGACCATATAGAAAACATACTCACCAAATCATTTTTGCTCAGTAACACAGGGTTCAGAATGTAATATTTTAAATCAATCAAACCTTGTCATACTGACCTCTGAAATGCTTTGAGAATACCCAGGAGTTGGCACCTTGCATTTTATTCTGTTCTCTCCATTAAGATCTCGATACTTATCTTTTTTGCAAACGAAAGAGGTTTCTTCAATCATAAGGAAGGTCTCCAGGCAGGGAAGAGAGGTAGGCAATGGTGGGTTGAGTCCCAGTGCAAGTAGAACTTGTCACCAGCACCGCCACCTCCTAGGAGACCCAGTTTGCCTGTGGCCACTGCCCTTCCCAGGGTATCTCCTTTTTAGCATTTGACTTTAAGATAAATATTTAAGAAAATTAAGGGATTCAGAAAACAGCTCCAAATATTGGTGAGATGATCTTAGCAGGTGACTGGCCCAGATGACGAAATGTTGTAGAGATCTTTGTTCTTGACAGAGAGAAGGCCTGCCTGCCCCTTCCCCACTATATGATAAAGGGATCAGATTAAGGGGTGGGGGGCAGTAGCTGACATTCCTGCAGCTGAAGAATATGGCCTGCTTTGGCCTCTAGGACTTGGACAGGTCATCAGGGACATGCCTGGGGCAGCGCCGACACCCTCTGGGGGCAATGGGACATGCAGTCCACAGGAGTGGTCATCTCCTCTTACTAAGCAGGTGACGGTGAAGCAGAACTTCCAGAGGCTGAGACAGCAGCCTCGACATAGCTCTGTGCTTTCTACTCTAGGCCAACACAATAAGACTCACTCCTGCCTTCATCAGCTATGACAAGAGCTATGGCAGTGAGTGACCCACCAGGGAGGACCACCCCATCAGTCTCCTAATGAAGAACCTAAGTCTGTGCTGCCCTATACAGCAACCAGTAGTCAGGTGTGGCTATTGAACACTGGAAATAGGGCTGGGCCAAATTGAGATGTTTTCTAAGAGGAAAATCACATTGGATTTTGAAGACTTCATTTGGAAAAAAGAATGTAAAATATCCCAGTAATTTTTATATTGATTCCATGCTGAAGTGATACTATTTTTGATATGTTAGGTTAAAATGTAGTCTGAAAATTAATTTCACCGATTTTAGCTGTTTCTTTGGACTTTAAAAAATGTGGCTACTAGAATATTTTAAATTGCATATGTGGCTTGGATCATGGTTCCATTGGATGACGCTGGTCTATACTACCTTCCTGAAGCTGGTTCCATCACTGTGACCCAGCAGAGGAGAGGAAAGTTGGGATTGAAGGTGCCTCTAATCATGGGTTGGGTCACTGGCCAAGCTCGATGTGCCTCCCCTCTCCAGGGCAGCTGGTCTTCTCAGTCCTGCAGGGAGACAGCTGTTTATGCTGCAGATTTACCTAATCCCTGCTCCTCTTTCCTACTTCCTATTACTTCAGGGTTACTGCTTTGAGGATCCTTCTCTGCTGCCTTGCTGAGGATTTTCTGGTGATTCTGCCATCTCTCCTTCCCAAAGCTCCCTTCATCTTACCTCTGCTCCCAACCCACATCTTCTGCCTACTGCCTCCACGCCACCACTGCCTCCGCCATCTTCATTCTTATTTGGTAGCAACCTTCATCCAGACTCCCTGCTTCTGACACTGCAAGCCACATTTATATGGTGAGTCACAAATTACAAAGCAATTCACGCATCATCTCCTTGGATGCTCTGTCTCCTACCCCAGCCCAGTGCAGCAAAGCTCAGTCAGTAGAGACAGATAGTAAAATGAGATCGTCAAAGCGGGTGGGAAAAGGAATCTGAGAATGAAAAGGTAGGTAGAAGGCTCTGGACTCTGAGTGCAAACTGGCTGTTAGCTCAAGGTCACTTTCTGAGGGGTGAAAGCAGGGGCCAGGAGTAGCAGAGAGAAAACGTCTCCTAATTTACCTCCATGCAGTAAGCACACACTGGCAAGGGCTCAAAGTCTCTCTAAAAATAGCAGCAAAATACACAAGGGGACTGGGCACCCCCAGAGCCCTGGAAGCCCCTGATCCCCATTTGGCTGAGAAGACGTGGAGACAAGGTGAGGTAACGAGACTCCCCCAAGGCCCCGAGTGAGCCGGTGACAGGGCCACTCATGCCACCCCAGAGTCAGGTCTTTGTCATGACCCTTGCCATGACCCTTCAAACATTGCTGATTTACTTTTATTTGGGGGGAAGTACATTCTACTTTACAGGGAAAAACCTTTAGAACACAGAGTTCTAAGCAGACACTGGTGACTGTGAGAGAAATAACCAGAAAAAAACCTCCTGTGTCAATGGTATCCCTGCCTTCAAATCCCACCCTAAGTCAGGATTTTAGGGCCGTCCACATAAGTCCTCAGAAAACTAAGGGCTACATCATTGCATTTGTTTAATCTCAATCTCCCTCCCCTTTATTTTCAGTTTTCACTTTTATTTGTACATTTTTACAGATAGTCTTGAATAGCAAAACAGTCACACCATGGGTGGAAATGGGGAAGGAGTATGAGAATGAGTTCGTGAAAGCTCTTCACAGGAAAGGCTTCATCACACTCACAACACAGACGCACTGGTACAGACAGACTGGAGAGGGTCTATGGGTGACCCGGAAAGGAAAGGAAAAGCTCAGCCAGTGGGAATAATGGGGTTCTGGAGAGGAGAGAGGGATACAGAGTTCCTTAAGGAGCAACACCTGGTCCTTGGGAATGAAGTGAAGGAGTTGCATTTGCTGCGGTTGGTGTTTGCCAAAGAGATGCCAGCTTCTTCGAACTAATGCTATGCAACTCTTCATGTTTAGACCCAGTTTTCTGTTTTTCACACCTGAACATACACCCCCCTGCAGTTGGGTGGCTCCCCTGTTACCGGCTGGGCTCTATCTACAGAGAGCAATGGCTTCCCTTCCCTTGGAGGAAGTCTCACCCTCACACAGACACTTGATCCATTGCAAAGCAGAAAGTGTGCGGACTCTTTGGGAAGGGCGTTCTTTTCTTGTTTAGAACTTAGGATTCTGTTTTTCCCAAACAGGATCACACCCAGACACGTCTTAGTGAATGTACCATCCAAAGGGCTTCCTTATATGAATTCATATGTTTTTGATGAAGCTACTGGCTTCAGCAACTGACAAAAGAAAGATCCCAGCTCCTTGAGACTTGGTCTCATCCTAAACTTGAAAGATCATTGAAATCTTTCAGAATCTGATTTGCTTCCACCCATCCTTTTGGGAATGTACAGCTAGAAATAATGTTAGGAGAATTAAAAAAAAAATACTAAGGCATTGACCATGTGCCTTGGTTAACAGTTAACTGGTTTAGCTCATATATGCTATTTGCCCCATATGGTTTACTCATTCTGTCACCTCTGGGAATAACTGAGATGGATAAATGTGCCCTTTGCAAAACTGGCTCTAGACAAAAGGAAGTCTAGGAGCAGGTAAAGTAAAATAAGGAGCCAATTTCTCTGAAGGACCTGAATGAAGAATAGAATCCTTTAAGTGTGCTTAAGTGGGACAGGTCCAGCCCTGTCCAGCAACAAAGATGACCTTGCACTCTGGGTTATCCTTCAGCAGCGAGGCACAGACACTTGATGTGAGAATTCCATTCCAGCGGGGGGTCTTCTGAGGGATAATTAGAACACACATAACTCATATGACACGTCATGTTTGCAAATCACTTTGCAATTTCTTTGTCACCCTTAATATACCATGAGGTAAGGTGTTATCACTTATCCTCATTTTGTAGATGAGGAAGTTCAAGTATGGAGAAGACACAGTGCCCAGAGTCACAAATCATTTCAGTGCAGAGCTGTAGTGAAATTTACAGTAACTGTTATACAAGTGTAGCTTAATGAGTGAGTTACTCTGGCTTCCGCATTCTTACATCTATGATTAGATTGAGATGGCATCTGACAAAAAAAAAAGGAAAGAAAAGGAAGGAAGGAAGAAAGGAAGGAAAGCAGGCAGACAGCCCTGAATAGAAATCTTTCAGCCCTGCTCCATCCTGCCCCTAAGGTCTGGCATTAAACTTTTAGGCCTCTTTGCTATCTCTGGGGGCTCAGGGCCCTGCACTCTTGCTGCCAGGAACACAGGGTCAACTCAATGCAGACCAGTGTGGTTCTGTGGCTGTACACTGCTCACATGGCCCCAGCTGCCAACCCAGAGACAAGCACTCATTGGGGGAAGTTTTGAGGTCATGACCATTTGGATTGGGCCCACGGTAGATGCCTCAGAGTGACTGGATTATGAAAAATCTTGTAGTCTTTTTCGTATTTTATTTTTCTTATTTTCTACAATGAGCAGGTATTATTCAGGAAAGAAATCCAATACTTAGTAATCACATATTCTAAGAACTAGGAATAATGTTTAAGAAACATTTTGCATCATGGCAGCATCAATGAAAAGAGGGCAAACACAGCCCCAGACATTGAGAGCTTTGAGAGACAGACACCAGAATCATCTGTGTATGTCAACTCTGGTGGGGTTCTTAAAAATCTGCCCCCTTAGTCTATCCCACACCAGCTGGAAGATGGCATGGAAGGCAACCCTGCTAGTGTGCACCAGCTCTTTCTATCTGCACTGAAATCACCTCTCACTCAGAAACATCGTATTTCCCTGGAAAGGGCTGGCTGTGTCCCCTGGGATGGGTAAGTCCCCTGAAGAGAGGGAACATTTTCAGAAGAGCAACTTCACTTTAACTACAAGAATCAACCAAGTATCCCCCACAAACCACACCAAAGGATGACCAGAGTGTATCTCTTCCCACTCCTTCCCCCAGATATTTGAAAAATCAGTTAACACTCAGCGCATAATCCAGGTGAAGAGAGAGTCCATTCTAAATGCCTCTGGGTGATGTACCTGAGTTCATTATTCTGAATTTGACCCAGGTGGGCATCTTTGGAGACCTAAGCAGCACATCCTCCCACTAAATCAAGACAGCTACATACATTGCATTCATTTCCAGCATCTTCTCATGAGTGTGGATGAATATTGAGATATAGGGCCCAGTCTCAGAGTCTTGGGATATCCTTCCCTCTTGTCACAGGAGAGGCAAGCATTGCTAGGTGGGACCACTCATCCCTGATGGGAAGATATGCACCTGGACTCAGGGCACTTAAGAAAGTCTTCGTCTAGATTTGGAGGAGTTGTCCAGTCTCTGTGACTCCATGATCCCTGAAGTTGAAAGGGTAGGGTTGTTGAAAAGCTAAGGCTTGGAGGAGGATTGAAGCTGGAACAGGCACAGATTTTATTTTTCATATTTTGATGCCAGGGAGCCACAGACCTCCTTATAAAACCTACCGCCACAATGAACAAGGAAGGGGGCTGCTTGGAGTCTAGGAGACTCTCTACAGATGAATCACTTATCTATGTCAATTGACCAAAGTTGATGCAGGAGGAAAGTAGGAGTGAGTGGAGAGAGAGGAAATGGAAACAGAAGAAGAAACCATAACTCCCAAAACAAGGAGAAAAAGATATGGGACCTCTCTCTAGGTGGAATACCTCACTTTCCTGAATCTCAAGGTAGTAGAGTAGGGAAGGAAATAAAAGTTGCAATGGGCCCCAGGCGCAAGGTTGACTTGCATGGAGCTCAAAGCACATACATGTTCATATGCCAGTAAGAAGTTTGAACTTGACCTGGGGTTGCGGCTGGTGACTTTAGTGAGGTCATTGACCCTAAATGCCCTCATAAGGTTGGGTTCTACTTTGATTTGGAGTTAGCAGAGTCTGACCTACAGAGCCTCACAAGTCAAGGCTCCTCTCTTCCTCCTCCTCATCTCCCTCAGCTACCTCACAGCCAGAAAGCTTCCGTAACTGGTTGGAGTCACATGTTTTAATCTGTGGTCAAGCCTTTATGCTAGAGGGATCAAGGTCACCTGAGATGTCCTCCCGTTGGCCAGGACTTGCCCTCTGAAAGGGGCCTCTATCCTGGTCATGTGGCTGGGCGTCTTTTGCTTCCCAGCAGGATCAGATCCCAAAGTGTGTTCATACTTATCTGGCCCCACTATCAAAGAAGTCACTCAAAACCCCTGCTCTGGGCTGGTGAGTTGAGCCCAGGTTTACATCTTTCCTGGGAGCTTTCTAACATTTCAGGAACTCTCAAGGTTTCAAAGGGATGCAGTAAGCTTTGCTAAATGTCTGTCACAAAGACAATAATTGGATAGAGCAGATAATCTATTCATTGAAAGTATGGGATTTTTTTTAAAAAAGAGGATATACATAATGATAGGTCTGTGAGCCAGCACCCTCAAACATGGTTACTTACAAAAAGTTTAAATGGTTCATAGCAAATTTCCCCATTTAGAATTTTTCCCCTCTCTCCTGCAACTGGAAAAAAGCTGGAATTTCAGTGTGGTCACAGACAAGCCCTCTCCCCCAAATGGATGCTCGTGAACGCCTGTCTGTCCCTTCCTCGGCAGAGCCCCTTCAGGACACTTGGAAGGAAGACACAAGGCCTCTCAATCTGAGATACTTTTCTTCACTTTTCCTTAAGCCCAAGTATACCCTTCCCCTTAAGGGAGAAATCTAACTTTTCAAAGAAAATTAGAAATAAAATGCCCAATTGAAAAACTGGGTTTTCCTGAAAATTATTTCCCTTCTCATAGCATAAATCCTTTGTTTTAAAAATAATCCTTAGAATCCCAACTGGAAGCTAACAACTTTCCCCGTTGCACAACTTACCCTATCGCCCAGCACACCCACACACAGGGAACTCACACGAGACCTTTTGCAGAAGCTGACCAGCGTCCCCAGTAAGGAAGTCTTGAGTAGTGCACCCACACCTGTGTGCAGGTGCGTACTGACACAAACGTACACAAAATGCACCAGAGAGATACACATACAGAGAGATCCACATTCAACCCCATTCATGCACATCAGATGTCATATCATATCCAGATACGAATTACACATACACAGTTCAAAGGAGCAGATGAGGGTGGAAGATAGAAGAGAGAGAAGGTAAGTGGTTAGTAGGTGAGAAAAGGAGGAGGGTGGTAGGAAGATGGGTTGGAAGACGTGTAAATGAAACAGATCACACAGCAGTGGAAGGAAGGCTGCTGAGTGCCTGGCAAAGCTCCCAAAGCATATTTGTTTATGAAACAATGGGATTCTCTGCTACACAGTTGACCATGGCTGCGCCAGCTCAGGGATTCTCACCTGGCCTCCCCAGGGCTGCTGGGCACCAGCAGGCTCACTGAGATGACTGTGAGCGGCTCCAGCCCACTCCAGCAGAGTCCCACCGCTACAGCATTCACAACTCTCTGGCTGACTTTGCTTGCCAGCACCTGCAGTGCTAATTTGCTCAAATGAGCCCGAGACACTGGGGTGGATTTATTCCACCTCTGTTTGGGTGCTAGCCACTAAGACTATTATTTTGGGATTCATGGCCTTGAATATCAAGAGGGAAAGGAAGAGGATGGAAAGAGTCAAGAGTTCTGCATTAATTTACACAATATCATACAAACTTGAGCCCATGGGAAATGGAGGTGCTCTCTCTGCATGTGACCCACTTCCTTTCGTTTGTACAGAGGTCACCCCTAGGGAAAGGGGAGATGTCCAGTGACAAAGGACAGCTTCTATAATGGGGAGTGAAGGTCTTGTTGGTTTATGTTCTTGTACAACAGCAACCAGAGCAACATTCCTTCTCTCTCCTGAACCGTGTGTTCCCCCTCTTCTCTCATGGCTTATGTGCCCAGCTGTGCCTTGAACTTCCAAAATTAGAGGACTAAATCATGCAGAGTCCCAGAGCTGTAATGTGGAGAACCACGGGGGTCCTCTGGCCCAGTGGCTTTGTTCTTGGTTCTGCCCTCTGGAAATTTCAGCTATACCAAAAACAATACTTTAAAAAAACACAACACAAACAATAAAATCCCACGCTCAAGAAACATCCACCACACACACGCACACACACACACCACTCCAGGGATCTGTAGCTGCAGAATTGGCACCCTTATAGGCCTGTCCCTCATGACAATTTCTAGGTCTCTGGGCCTCTATCTGGGGCCATGAAACCACTACAGTGATAGAGAGACAACAGTCATAATGCAGTATTTCCATTTAAAAGGTAGAAAAGAAAAAAAGGAAACCACCGGAAGTACACATGCACACACACCCACACACACACATCACAGCATGACTCCAAGGCTCCAGTCTGCCCAGGGAGTGCAGGTGCGGCTGGGGACAGGGTGGCCTCTTGTTTCACTGGGTGTAAGGCAGCTGGAAGGTAAGACTGGGTTGTCTGAGCATCCACCGAAGCGTCCTTTCATTGATGCAGATCTTGCCTCTCAGCATGTTCTCTTCCCTTCCCACCGATGAAACATTGTCCAAAAGTTTGGCAGCAAAGAGAAAACGTCCTTCTCAGTTTGTTTTCTCTTCCACTCCTTGCGTGTTGCTGGTGGGCTGGGAAGGAAGTGCGAACAGGAAGAGCAGGAGAAGAAGTGATTCTGAAAATGGCCTCAATGATTTGGTTACATTCTAGGAACTAAGGGCTTTGTTACCCTGTGATATGACTGGTTGGGGTGGCGTCCTCTCTCGTTGGCCCGGTGGGTGGCACTTCCTTCTCTACATCTGTGCTGCCTCAGACCCTTGCCACTGTACCTTCACCACCCCATCCTCGCCAGTGATGGGGATCAAGATGTGGTCGCAAGTGGTGGTGTTTGCTCTGTCTTCAAGAGACCATGAAGCCAAAAGTCAAGAACTGATGGAAGAGCCACAGGATGGAAAAACTTTCCCCATCTCAGAGATGAGGCAACACAAAGTCCGGCGAGATGCAGGTGCCTGAGCCAACTCAACTCTATCTTGGCACTGGCATGGTCTTGATTTAGTTTTGTTTTGTTTTATATATGTATATTATATATATATTTATATATATATATATGTATGTATGGGTTTGTTTTTTAGCACACTGTCCCATTCTCGGGTCTGGATTTAGGGCAGTTGGTCCTCGGGACAGGTTGAACAGAAGGGGCTAAGGTACAGAAGAATCCCGAGATGAGTGTGAGGCCCAGGCCCCCCCATGCACAGAACATGGACCAGCCATAGCCATGGCTGATGTCATCAGGGAGTCCGTACAGGTAGCGTGGGTAGCGTGACAGCTCAAAGTTGATCCCGGCCACACAGGTGCACAGTGAAATGATGCAGAAGGTTCCTGGAGGACAAGGGAAAAGACACAGGATGGGGAAATGGAGAAGGAAAGGGGAGAGGAGAGGGAGAGAGAAAGAGAAAAGTTAATACTATTACATTTTCAGTTTTCTTGAGTAGGAAAAATGGGAAGTCTAGGTAAGAGCAGATTATCACCAAGGTCAATATCTGGAAATACTCATGTAGCGGAGAACAGTATTAAAGGATCATCACTTCATCACTCTCTAATAATGGCCCAGTCTTGGACACACTCGGGGAGTCTCTCCTTTGGGAAGATACTAACAGATATCTCGTGAGCATTTTGTGTGGGGTAGAGTGAGCAGAAGAGCATTCAGTTCATTTTCCTAAAGTATTATAAATTCATTGTATTTCTTTGGAGACATGGAAAACACCTCCTGTTTGCTACTTCTTTAAAGAGAAAAACAATCTTTTCTCTTTCTTATACATAACAACTTACTCATACAATTATGTTTTCCTTTAATCTGTTCACCAACAATTCTTCCAAAATCTGGAAATATTTTCCTTTTTCCTGTAAGACATTTCCCAAAGTGTTCTCTCTGGGATGCTAACGCTATGAAATCCTTTACAAAGTGGGAGGCAGAGTCAAAAGACAGGGAATCCTGCTCATGACTTCTCACCCATGAACACGCATCATCTACATTAATATTAAGGTAACTCATCTACCCTACTTTATGTGGAATTTCACAAACTTATTGATGATGGGACGTCCTCTTAAAAACATTACTTATATCAGTCTCTAATAAGAAAACTGCATAAGAGGTAGAATGATATAAAATGGTTTAGAATTATAAACTCATTTTAAACTAATACAACAAGTTTTGGTGTGCCTAAAATGAATTCAATAACTTTCCTCTGCATTTGCTGTGTTTTCTGTTCTTTATGTAACCACTGATATGAGAGCAATGAGCAGAAGAAGGATGTATAGTTTGGGAAGGCTGACCTGGGTCAATGGAAGGAAGAAAAAGGAAAAGCGCCGGGTGCGGTGGCTCACGCTTGTAATCCCGGGAAGAGAATGGTGAACCGGAGGCGGTGCCATGACCGAGATTGGACAGAGAAGACTGTCCCAAAAAAAAAAGAAAAAGGAAAAGCATTTTTATAGGGAAGGAACAAAAGGAGGTGCATTCAATTTTATATTTATTATTAAAACTCTTGCTTTCTAACAGCCAAGTTTCTTTAAGATTGAGCCTTGTTTCTTTAAGATCTAGCCTAATTTTTTCCAGAAGCTTCCTGGAAGACAAGGAAGAAAATATAGAGTGGAAGAATGAGGCTCACGAGCTCGTGATAATTTAAATGGCCACAGTTGACCCTAAAATAAGTATTAAGTGCTATGTGCTAGGAACTGTGCTAATGATATAGTGGTTAAAAATGAATTATTTAGGCAGATAGTGAGGGTAAAGAAGTCCTCGGCAAGGTTTTCCTTTTAATAAAAAGCAGCCCCCAAATCATTTCTTTGAGCAAATGAGCAGCCTGTAAAATTGAGCTGCAGACATAGATAAGTAAGCTGGAAGCTTGCACGTGTGCATACCGGCAGCCGTGCCAATAGGAAAAGGCTGCCTGGGGGCTAGGCATGTTCAACACGGTGGCTGCATCTTCCCTTTTCTTTGTCAACCACATCAACAGTAAGGAGCAAACAAGATGGTGCCCGCCAGGTAGAAAATCCATTTGCATAATGAAAAGATTAGGATGGGGTGGCCAGCTTCATCGCGCCCTATGTAAATGTCACACCTGGTCCAACCAATCTTTGAGCCCTATGTAAATCAGACGCCGCCACCTCAAGTCGGTCTATAAAACCCTATGCACTTCGCCACAGACTGGAAGTCCCACTTGGGCACCCTTCTCTCTCTGCAAGAGAGAGAGCTATTCTCCTTTCTCTGTCTTTTGCCTATTAAACCTCCGGTCCTAAACCCACTTCTTGTGTGTCTGTGTCCTCGAGTTCCCTGACGTGAGACGACAAACGTTGTATAATTACCCCAGACAATGACTCTGCCTCACTAAGTATGTAGCATGTATTGAAACCTTAATTAATAAAACAACTCTAAGATGTGGGTTATATTATCCCCATTTTACTGATGAGGACATTGACACCCAGAGAGCTTAAGTCATTTGCCTAAGATCACACAGCTAGTAACTGGCAGAGTCAGGTTACAAACTCAGGCAGGCTAGTTCCAGAGCTTGCAGTCTCATCCACTGTACTGTTTACAACTGGTGCCAGGCAAAGTGGGTCACTTCATGGGTTTCCCTTGTTTGACACCTAGGTTCCAGATGCCTTCTCTCTCACTCGGCATGGGTTAGGGCCGTTTGTAGTTTTGGAGGACTCAAAGCAGATCACTGAGCCCCACACCCACAGTTTCTGGTTCAGGAGGTCTGGGGTGGGGGCCTGAGAATTTGCATCCTGAAGAAGTTCTCGGGGCATGCTGATGCTGCTGGCTCAATGACCACACTTTGGAGCTATAGGATTTGGAACAAGTTTTTACTGGAGAAAGATAAAACTTAATCGGCCAAAGCCCAGATCACAGAGGAAGAAATACAAATGGATAGTACGTGTGAAAAATGGTCAATTCTACCAATAACAAAAGAATTGAAAATTAAAAGCATAATGATAATCTATTAAATCAGCAGGATTTTGTTTTATTTTGTTGTGTTTTTTTTGTTTGTTTGTTTGTTTTAAGATCATCTCCAAAACTAGTAAGGGGGCAGTAAAATAGACCATCCCATAGACTCTAGGGGGAGTGTAAGCTGGTGTTTCCTTGCAGAAAAGTGATTTTTAAAATACTCAGACCTTTGTCCTAGTAATTTCACCTTAAGAAAATAATCCCACCTGGGGACAAATATTTAGGTATGGACATGTGCAAGATTTAGATATGAAGATGTCTATGGTGAGGGTGCCTTGAGGAGTGGCTGTGGGAGGGCAGACCAAATGAAGCCCCAGATACTGGGCAAGCACTGTTTTCAGAGCTGAGAAGTTTGACCTTTATGTAGGGTCAAGGCACTTTGGTGACTTCAATCTGCATTTCCAAAGACCACTAAGTCAGAAGTGTAGAGGGCGGCCCAGAGGTAGGGAGACCAGTTAGGAGGTTGCCGTGGTCATCAGGGAGAAGGGGGAAGTCTGGCAAGGTGGGAGCAGAGCTGGGAGCTCCAAATGGCTTAGTGGATGATTGTTTACTCAATGATTATTTGTAGAAACAACTGAAGGTGATCTGGGCACAGTGACAGTATGACTAAAGTGCACTTGTGTCACACGTATGTGCATTTGTATTTTGTGCATGTGTGTGGATGCATTTGTGCATGTGTGTGATGTGTGTGTGTAGTGCCATCAACGCTTGTGAGAACAGTACTCCAAACTTGTGGGAGTTACAGAACATCATAGTTTTTTTCATGTTGTGCACTAGGGCTCAGACTGAATTCTCTGATGGTCCCCAGAGTGGATTAGGTCTCAACCTAGACTCCCTGAATCAGAAGGTCTTGGGGAACAGCATGGGAATCTATAGTTTTTACAAGTTCCTCAGGATGACTTCTGTTGGTCAGCCTGCTTGAATCCTTGTGTGGGGCAAAGGTGCTTTGTATGACCTGGAGAAGTGATTCCAGGTGGGTAGAAGCAGGGGCAGGAGAGGAGAATGAGGCAGCCTGCAGGACACAGCCAAGGCAAGAGCAATTGCCTGGGGTGGGAGAGTAAGAGGAAGCTGTGTCTTGGCACTAGTTTCTAATAAACCAGATTCCAGCAGACCAAAGCCAGCCTGCTCGTGCCTCGCCTACTGTGGATGCTGGTTTGTGAACCTATCATTGGATGTGTAATGCTATAATTTACTAAAATTTAGATTTAGGACAGAAAGGGGGGGCAGTGAGGTGAGTTCAAGTTCAAGCCACCCTTGGGATGTTCAAGGCATTTGGAAACATGAATCTGGAGCCTGATAGAAAGTTCTGAGCCAGAAATGTGGTCTGAGTCATCATCTCATAAATTGAAGCTGTGGATGGGATTGAGGTCACCCAAGGACTTTATATAAACTGTTTCTACAGAGGATACTTAAAGAAATGGAGAAATTTCTTCTTATCAAAAACCATGCTATGCTGGTGAAGTCCAGTGATTTGTTCTGAGACAGGAGGTCGACCTCAAGGAAACTGTGGTCTTCCCAAGCTGACAGTAGCTGATGAAGCTGGATATACATGATTCTCATGGCATATTCCACAGCAGGGCAGGCAAGACACAAAGGATGTGGCTGATGAATGGGGAGTGAAGGGATAAGGTCTGGGTGGACCTAAGTACCAGTAGAAAATGACTCGACTTCTTCATAACATTCATCTTGCTGTTCTGCTATACTAATGGAGTTGATGAGGAATCTTCCTGCCTTCACTTCCTGTTGGTTGCTCTGTGACTGTGGAACCTTTTGAAATTCCTTCTGTTAGCTCTTGTCAATATTCCCATAGATGGGAAAACACCTTTATGGCTCCCACTTGAGATGGCCTTTAAAGTAGACCATTGATACAACTTGCTCGGAAATTGCATGTGTCAAAGAGGGAAGACTTGGAAGAGGTTTGATTAATTTCCATATATGGTACTGTTTTCTGTTATGAGCAAGGATTTATATGTTTTTAATATATACATTTTTTGAGACACGTTCTCATTCTGTTGCCCAGACTACAGTGCAGTGGTGCAATCATAGCTCACTGCAACCTCTGCCTCCAAGGCTCAAGTGATCTTCCCACTCAGCCTCCCTAGTAGCTGGAACTACAGGTGCGTGCCACCATGCCCAGTTAATTTTTTGTAGAGACAGGGTTTCACCATGTTTCCCAGGCTGGTCTCGAATTCCTAGGCTCAAGCAATCCACCCACCTTGGCCTCCCAAAGTGCTGGGCTTAATAAGGATTATAAATGTGAGCCACCACACCCAGCCAATAATTTATATTTTTATGTACCTCCCCACATAGAAGTTCAAATTTGAAAATGTGTGCTAATAATTAGAAATAGATAAATGTAGGTGCATAGTAGATCCTCAATAAAGGGACTGAATGAATAACGCGGTGCCATTCCTACTCAGCACCATATTCTGACAGTTTACGTAAAGATATGCTTTGACAAACATTGATTGAATCCCGTAGAGAGGGGGACAAAGGGGAGACATATGGGCAAGGACCCTGACTGACAGATTTCTGTCTAGTGTGATGAACACAACTCTCTGCCTGTGGTTTGGTAGCAAACTGGGGAGTGTGGCGTTCAAAACTCCTCCCCATTGACTAGCTGAGGTTAGGGGGCAGGTCCTCTAGGAAAATATTTCAAATGGCTCTGCTGGAAAAGATGTCTAATTAAAGGACAGCAATAGCTATTACAGCATGGGAACTGCAACCTACTCCATTTACCCAAAGTTCAGCAGTCCCCTGTGCAAGTGGCACAAGCCTGGGGAGAGCTACTGATGCAGATGAGGGGGCTTCTGCTCAGAAAAGAGTCCGTATGCATCCCCTCTATGGGAAAGATAAAGTCCTGCTCTCCCCAGCAGGAGCAGACCATGGCCTCTGGGGCTAAGTCTTCAGGATCTGTCATTGTATTTCACATGGGCATTTATTGATACATAAGTGAGGATCCAAGAACTAGAATAAATAGTAATGCATAGTCATATCTTCTTAGTAACGCCCATTATGAATTGGGGTTTGGGTCTAATCCCAATCAGACTCCAATACTGACTGTAGTCATGGTGTAACAACAACATGAAAAGAACTCTGCCCCCAACCCTTCCTTTGGGAGCTGGGTTCTGCTGCGTGTTCCACATGCTTGCTGTAAGCAGTGCCAGGCATAACCCTGGCCAGGGCAGTCATGACAGTAGGAGTGGTGGCTGGTGGTAAGCAATGTCAGGTCTTGGGGAGGGGGCATTGGTGGCATAGTAACTGTGGTGACGGGGAAGAAGGGAGACATTCCTGTGGCTGTGGGTGCCCTAATATGCAGAACAGCAAATCAGCAAATATTTGTTGAACTTCTATGTTTGGGTCAAGCTTTATGATACATGCTACGGACATCAAAGAAAGAATAAGACATGATCCCTGCCCTTAAGAATCTTTAATTAATCTAAGAATTAATCTTTAATGAATCTAAAATAAAAAGCTTTTTGAAAAGGCCTATAGTCTAGGCAGGGATATGAGACGTGCATAAATGAAAAGTTGAAGATGAAGTGAAAATAGTATCAGACTGAGGGTGAAGAGACCTGAGTTTGTTATCAGCCCTGAACGGTGGGTCCCTCATCTGTAAAATCAGGGAGCTGGAGTAGAGGACTGTAAGGTTCCCTCCCAAGTCTAGGAGTCTCTGGGAACAGCATGAGTCATAAATACCCAGTAGCAACTGGTAAGAGTTACACTCTGATACAGATGATGATGCCGGGTCGGGGAGGGTTTCCCACAGGAGTAGAGTCTTGAAGGAGGGACAGGGTTTCTGCAGACAGTAAACAGAAAGTGGTCCCCACTAGGTCTGGAGAGCATCCCTCCTTTCATCTCAGTGCCCCTTTGTCCTAGGGCTCTGTGCCTGCGGTAAGACGGCATGCTCGAGACAACACTTACTATGCCTCTAACTTCTGAAAGGCTTGCTGCTACCCTCTGAGTCATGCTTCTACCATTTCTCACACAGACCACTGTAACAGATCACTGGAGTACTGCCTTCTACTTTTGCCCTCAAAGAGTAGCCAGTGGTATTTTAAAAATTAATCAGATTATGATTCTCTGCTGCTTAAAACCCTCCAATAGCTTCTATCACACTCAGAACACAATTCCTGTATCCTGCGCATCTGGCCTTACCTGAGTGCATCCCGCCTACCTAGCCAACCTTGTTTATCACCCTGACTCCCACCCTCCCTACACTCTGGCCATACTAGAGAGCATTCTGGCTCAAGCCAGTGAAGGTTGCCCTACCTCAGGGCCTTTGTTTGCACTGGCTGTTCCCGTGCCCAGAATGGCCTTCCTCCAGCTCTGCTCAGATCTCAGTTCAAATGTCATTCTCTCAGACTGTCCCTGGCCTTCTTCAGAAGTAGCATCTCCCCCAGTGGTTTTCAAACCCTGATCCATGGCGGCAGCTCAGGAGCTGCCACTGGGAAGGAGGGCAGGAAGTAGAAGAGACTCCCAACCCTCTCTTCTCGTTGGCCAGAATAGCTTTGGTTTGATCTGTTTCCATGTGAAATTTCACTGGAAGGAAGAATTCCAGTGACGTAAACATTTTTGAAAATCACCGGCTTTGTCCATCTGTGAGGGGAGCTAAGGTACGTCACTGGAGGAACTGTCCTTTGGATAGCAAAGTCCAGTGGCTGCTCTGTGGGTGGCAAGGCCATGCCATTGGCAGAAACAGCAAATTGATCTCAACCCTCTTCCTACTGGTTCTGGAAGGGACCTCAGACTCCTACTCAACCCAGCCCTCCAGGCAGCTAGCTGGAGACAGCCAGTCGCAGCTGGTTGGAATAAGAAACGAAAACTAATTACCCTTTCTGTTGCAGAACTCTCACTGGCATTGGCTCAGAGTTCAGGAGTCCACTTAGAAGAAGGGATGGCACCACCCCAAGTAGCTGCAGGCCGAGAGCTGTGCTGTTAAGACCTGCTGACATATAAGCAGCAGCACCCTGCAGACCCCTGAGCTCCAGTGTCCCCGTCTGTAAACACCTGTGAGTGGCAAGGCATGGCCGAGGTGGGGAATGGGCTACGTAAACACACATGCTTCCTTGTGTTGGCTCAAAGGCAGCACCTGCTTCCTTTGATGACTGTCCCCTCCTGAAGCTCTTTCAGGAATCACATCCACAACGTCACCTTGCAACTCCCATCTCTGAGCCCTTGTCAACACCTGGCTGGAAGAGGGGAGGATAGTCTCGGTGCTCTGGACGTGCTGCTCCCCCAGGACCCCTCCACACTGTGAAGGTGAAAGAGAGGAAGCCACTTTCATGCCCAGATTGCCCACTCCTTGTCCCAGCACCAAACTTAGCTGCCTCCTCCATCTCCTTCACATTCACATTGCTGCCATCCCTCATTAATATTTCTCTGGTTGCCAAATATTAGCTTCTAGTTTCCTTGCTAATTTTAGTTTTTTGGCTATCTGACACCTTCCTCCTGCTTGGATATCTCTTTCCTCAGTTTCCAGGCTGCCCTGGCTCCAGGCTTCCCCCTCAGTCCTTCCCACCCTCCACTGGTCTTTCCAGCCCTGCAATTCCCAGCTCTCCTCTCTCCCCACATCACACGTCCTCGCCGGCAACATCCTCCTCTCCTCTGACTTGAACTCCCACGACTGGTTCATGTGATAATTTCCTTCTTTCTACACCCCATCCCCAGGGGCATGGTATATTCAAGGTGTTCCCTGGCCACACACACATTTTTAGTGCTACCTCCATCAGCCCAAATTTCCATAAGATCCTGACTTGTTTTATTCCTTCAAAGTCTTGCTTCCCTAGTAGGATGACCAACCATTCCAGTTTGCCTGCAACTTGAGGGAGGTTGGTGCCTGGAACATGGGACTTTCAGCCCTAAAACTAGAAAGTCCTGGGCTAAGAGAGTCCAATTGGCCACCCTCTCTGCTGTTTCCTCACAGTCCCGCTTTCTGCTCTGGGGCCAATAGGTAGTGTAGCGATGACATCAGTGAATCCCTGCTTGAAAGTTAGAAAGCACCACGCGGGCCAGAGGAAACAGAAACTTGGATCCCTGGAATGCGTCGCTAATGTTAGGAAGTGCCAGGTAGGGACAGCATTGTTGGGGAGCAGCTAATTCTTTTGTCACCCTGAAATGTCACCAGGGAACAATTAGTCAGCCAACCCAATAATGGCTCTTTCCCAGTACCACCTTAAAGTTTAATGACCAAAATATTTCTGAGTTGATATTCAGAGTTATGGAGCCAACTCCCTGCTCAGCTCACTCTGAGTGCTAATTGCAGGTGTATAAGGTGGACAAGGCGGTGCTTCCTGTGTGCTTGTTGCTGGCTTGGCCTACACAGAAAGGGGAGACTAGAACATGTGTTTCCACTCCACTTAGGGATTCTCAGAGAAGCCACAGCAGTCAAGACACAGCAATGGACCCTATGGAGAAATAGCATCAAAATTGAGGCCTCAGGCTAGGCAGCAGAACTGCTCTTACTAATTCAAGAAGCTGTCTCCTAGGAAACCAAGGCCCTCACGAGGCTTCTCACAGAGATTCGGGGCAGTTACACATTGTGTGCACAGGCATTTGCCCAAATATCTATTCCTTATGTGACCAAGTTATGCCCACAACTTCAATGGTGCACAATTTCTACAGGTTTCTAGATCCAGATATCCATCTGTGTGACATTTTCTGCTCCCGGGAATAAGGAATGGTGTCTGCGGATCCCCAGTCCTGGCTTCCTCCCTTGTTGCTACGTGGAGAGAGGGCCTCTGTTCTGACTGGAGCCCTACAGGTTGCTGCGAGGCAGGCTCTGCAGAAACACCCACGTGGCTGTGCATGTCAGGGAGGTCAGAGAAGCAGCAGCCAAGTCCTCCATGAGACACCTCCCTCTATTCCCTCTCCAATCTTTAAAGCCAACAAGAAGCAAATCAGCAAACAGAAGGAGAGCGCCTCCTCCTTCCACGCTGGCACATCCATCCTGGGAAGTGGATGATACAAAACCCTGCCTTTGCTTAGATTAAACGCTTCAGCCGCATTTAGCTCTTGAGAGCACTTTACAGCTTTGTTCAGACCTGCACGGAATACAAATTACTGTTGAATTATACACGATTGCATCATCAGCACTCAACAGGCAGGTCACAGGGTTTTACATCAAAGGCGCCTTAGGGATTTGTCGGGACGAGGCAGGGGAGGGTGGATGTGTTCAGAAAGAGAACATGCTGAGAGGGATGGGGCTCTGAGTTGGGGCAAAAATCACTGATCGTTCTGCAAGCTGTGCAAATGCTCCAGGCGCACACTGCCAGGAGTAGAACTCGGGAGTCAAGCCTCTGGGGCAAGCAGGGTTTGTGTTCCTGTATGTCGTGTGTCTATACACGACAGGGCTGCTCTGCACCCAGGTGTGAGCATTCCACAGCAACACAGCATCCCAACTCAAGCGACTACAGGCACTGGTCCATCCATAGAGGCTAGCCTCATTTCCAAAGAGAGTACGCTCAGATTCCTATCATAGAACCTGGAATCTTCTCCCTTGGTTTTTACACATCTACGGATGGCCATGGAAACACAGGAATTTTGCCCTTGAAAAATTCGTATGTTGAAACCCTAACCCCTAGTATTTCACATGTGACTGTATTTGGAGATTGGGCTCTTAAAGAGATAATTAAAATGAGGCCATTAGGGTGGGTCCTAATCCAATTTGACTGGCGTCCTTATAAGAGGAGGAGCTTGGGACATACAAAGAGACACCGGGTGCGTGCACATGCAGAGGGACAGCCTTGTGCAGAGGCAGAAGAGGGAGGCCATCTGCAAGTCAAAGGAGAGAGGCTTCAGAGGACACAACCCTGATGGCGCCTTGAGATTGGATTTCTGGATTCCGGAACAGTAAGAAAATTAATTTGTAACGTTTTAGCCACCTGATCTGTGGTATTTTGTCATAGCATCCCTGACAAAGTAATACAATAGGTGAATATACAATAATTGGCTTATTAATATTACTTTACAACACAGGATGAAATAAGAATATCTGTGTGGCCAGAACTTGTGGCCATCCTGTAGCCAGAACATGCATCTAACATAGCCACAGAAAATAATACCTGTTAGGCATCTTGTGTTCTTTTCTTTTCTCCATCTATTCTCCCTCACCCAGATAATTATGCTCACTCCCACTCAGCTCCCTTCAATCCATTTGTTCTTTTGGGTGTAAGTTTAGATTGGATTACAAGATCAGTGGCCCTGGTAGCCTCTATGCTGAAGCTAGAGCCTTTACAAACTTCTGAAGCCATCTCAAGGGCTGAGCAAATGGAAGGCGACATTGGCAGGGTGTTCAAAGGGTTTCATTACAACGGGAATTTACTAAGCTCAAAGTGCCATTGTCCTGTCTCCTGGACTGGAGTCTGAAATTTTCACCCTCCATGCAGTCTACACAGAGTCTTTGAAGTTACCCATTATGGTCTAATCCTAGTCCTGAATCTCCCAAGACATCTTCCCCAAGTATGCCTAGCACGAGATTATCCACACTTTTTCTGAATCTTTAACATTTTCATGGTCCGAAACAACAACCTACCAATTAGTTGCACCTCCTATCCTCTGTTTGAGTTTGTGCTCAGCCAGCCTGTGAATTTCTCAAGAACTGGTGTGGTGGTGTCTCCTTTGGTATCACACACAGCACTGAGCATTCAATCCCTATCACTTGGACAAATGGGATTTCTAGGCTGTGCAGCTTATAACTAAAAATATGAATATTGGCCGGGTGTGGTGGCTCACACCTGTAATCCCAGCACTTTGGGAGGTCGAGGCGGTGAATCACCTGAAGTCGGGAGTTCGAGACCAGCCTGACCAACATGAAGAAATCCTGTCTCTACGAAAAATACAAAATTAGCCAGGAGTGGTGGCGCATGCCTATAATCCCAGCTACTTGGGAGGCTGAGGCAGGAGAATCGCTTGAACCCTGGAGGCGGAGGTTGCAGTGAGCCGAGATCATGCCATTGCACTCCAGCCTGGGTGATAAGAGTGAAACTCTGTCTCAAAAAAAAAAAAAAAAAAAAAAACATTGAAACCTAAAGGAGAATGAAGTAAACACACTATGCCTTGTCCCCTCATTCCCCTTTCTTAAATTGTTATGTGATTGCTGAGGTGTTCGTGCATTACATTGCTGTGTTTGTGTGTGTGTGCACACACACAGGTGCATGTACCCATCCACGTACACACCTTGTGTTTCAGTGGACACCTTGGACTTCAGAAAGCAGTTTTCTTTTTTTGCAGGACTTTAGCATAAGAATAATGCCCTCTCTGCAGGATTATTTTGAAGAGCCATAATAATGAATGTGAAGAGTTAAAATTGCTTTCTACATGTAAGGTATAATATTAGAAATGGAAAGCTTTAAGTGAGATTGAAGAAAAATTGTTCTCAAGACAAAAAAAATGTTTGCTGTTTTCATCTCCGTCACCCACTCCATTCTCCTTCAATCCCACCCCAGGTTTGTAAATACTACCCCGGGGAGCAATTGCTCTCAACAGAGAACAGACGAAGTGCTTACTCAGGACCCTTCATTCTGTGGACTTTGTCAGAACCAGAAGCATGGAACTTGGAAGGATCTCAAGATACACTTCTGAGACAGATCCTCCTTGGTAATGGAACTTATCTCCTAGATCCAAGAATTTACAGCCTCCAGTGGGGGTACATGATGACATTGGTGGGTCTGTGAAGAAACTTGTTAGGCTCATATCTCAACCAGACTCTACTAAAAAATACAAAATTAGCCGGGTGTGGTGTCATGCACCTGTAATCCCAGCTACTCAGGAGGCTGAGGCAGGATAATTGCTTGAACCCGGGAGGCAAAGGTTGCAGTGAGCTGAGATCGTGCCACTGCACTCCAGCCTGGGCTACAGAGTGAGATTTCATCTCAAACAACAAACAACAAACAAAAAGTAATAAAAAGTTGAGAGAAAAGGTCACCATCCATCTAGAAAGGGATACATGACTCGAACAGATGCTGTCCTTCTTCCTACTTGACTTCCCCACCACTTTCAACCAACACTGCCAACAGTTCGGTGTGTACTCTTTCCATTTTTCTTTCTGTTCTTATATATTTTTGTAAGTTTTATACCTATAAAATCATACCTACTCTTCTGTATCTGGCTTTGACCACTTAATGTGCTTTTGATAACATTCCATGCCTATACACCAAATCTTAACCACAAAAT
The DNA here is from genome assembly GCF_009828535.3 of Hylobates moloch. NCBI lineage: Eukaryota > Metazoa > Chordata > Mammalia > Primates > Hylobatidae > Hylobates > Hylobates moloch. The sequence goes on along the minus strand of NW_026652276.1, from coordinate 222,531,964 downwards.
ATGTTGCCCTGTATGCATGTACCAAATTTACCATTCCTTCACACTGATGGATGTCTGCTACAGTTGCACATTTTTCAGTATTACAAAGAATCCTGCAGTAACTATCCAAGTTGGGGACCTTTTGTAAGAGCTACAGAGGTTCTGACCCTGGCTTCTCTGGAATATAGAGCTGCCATTGATGGTTACCCCACACTTTCTTATTAAATGACTGTGAGAGTGGCATTTTTATTAGTTTTAATCAACATGGCATACACTCCTTCTTTCTTCCTTTGGTTAAAACATCACCACTATTCTTTCTTATGAGGAAGCCATTCTGTAGTCACAGTGATTAATTCAGGCATAGGCTGAATTAAGTTGAGCCTCAGTTTCTGTATCTTCTGTATCTCTTGGGGTTTCTGTGAGATTATACAGATCTACACATGTATACACACATACATACATATATATGCCTATGAAAATTATATATACACACATCTTTATATGTACGAGTATATGTATTAGGATATATACAGCAAATAAATTATGTAATTGACATAGTCATCCTAAGCTAAATAATTTGCTGAAGGTCTCAAAGCATGTGACAGTGCAAACATTTGATTTTGCTGTAAAGCCTCAAATTATTTGGCAGCAGAAACATCTGAGAACCATTCATTCCACTTGCTTCCACTGCTTTCGTTAAAAAACAGTCCTCCAGGGGAAGTAACTTCTAGCCCACTCCACTTGGCCCACCTGGCCTCGGATATTTCATGCTCCCCGTGAAATGAAAAGTTGTGAAGATCTGCTATGAGCTTTCTATATAGGATGGGAAGGAGAGTTCTGGAAAGGAAACAAATTAAGAGTGCACCATCCATATTTTTTCCAAGTGAATCTTTGCAGCTTCTTATCCATCTGGGCCTTGGTTCAGAGCTGAGAGTTAGTGAAATCCAACTGGCTTCTTAACTAAACTGAGAGTGGCACCTACAGCTGTGCAGTAAGGAGCATCCTCAAGCTGTGATTAGTGTGCTTCCAAGAGTGAAGCCACTTAGAGTGTGCCATCCTCCTGCCCCTGCTTTTCTTCTCTCACCTTCTTCTAGCCAACTCTTTCTGGTGAATGACAATGGTCCGTGGAGCAAACTTGGAGAATCTGTAGCGCAGAGGGAAACCTTGCCCTGGGTTTCTTGCTGGGGAACGAGGCTTACAATAATACAGAACTTCCTGCAGACCTTTTCTGACACTGCATCTTCCTGGTTGCTCTGGCCATTCATATTCTAGGTACCATGCAAGGCTTTTGCAAAGAAAGCCGCATTACTCCCCCAGGGCTGGCATGAGGCCCAGGACACACAGATCTATCATTGCATTTGAATTCCTGTTTTGGTAGTCATAAGGTTCTCTTGACCAGGGGGTACATCAGGACAGCCTGTACCAGTTTCCTGGTAGGGGAGCTACAACATACAGGGGTGTGGTTTTGTGGAAAGTGTACACTACCAAGAATCAAAAGACCTGGGTTCTGGTCCCATCCTTGCCCGTAAGTGGGCAAATCACTTCATCTCTCTGGATCATGATCCCTTTAACCATAAAATACAGCGGTAGGATCTCTATGGTCCTTCTTTTTCATCTAAATGATCCTACGACTCTAGGTATTGGGGTAATAAGGTGCCATTCTCTCTGACTTGCTCTAGAACTAGCTGTCACTTATTTTGTCCAACATGAACTATCTGGAGAGAGGATACTGCTTCTCACCTCCTGACATGCACAGAAGGGGTGGTGGATGAGACCATTAGATGTCATTATTTGACATCAATGTGCATATGAGGCTCAGCTCTAAACTGCCTTGATTCTAAGCATGGAAGGATTGGGCCCCAGCTGTTTAAGTGTCTGGAATAAATTGTCTCCTGAATGAAATCTCTCTGGCTTCTGCCCTATCTGATTCAAGCCAATGCCATGTTAATTAGTAGAGGGAGAAGCTTGGGGTGCTAGCCAAAAGATCAGGCAAGCCTGCCACCTGGTTTGGCTATGTTTCCACATGCCCAGCACATTTGTCAGCTTGGCCCTGGCCTTTCTCTGAGATGAAAACCTAAACCCAAGTGAATTTTGCATGCTGCCACCCCACCACTGGGTCACTGAATGCATACATAGCTTTATATGGATAAATCATTTGCACGTAATGTTTATAATATGATAGACATTGTTCCAAGAGCTTTACAAATGTTAACTCTTTTAATCCTCGAAGCAACGTTATAAGGTTTAGATGAGGAAAATGAGGCACAGAGAGGTTAAGCAATTTGCCTGAGGCCACACAGTAAATACTACAGCCAGGATTCAAACCCACGCTTTGGCCACTTTTTAGGTTGCCTCTCATCACAGCAACTTCATTTTACATCTGTATTGATTGTCTCTCCAGTTGCACTGAAATCAATATAAGCAAAGAAGCTCTCTTCTTCTCCAGTAGGACCCTACACACAGTGGTCTTTAAATAAGATTCATCAACTAGCTGGTGAGATTGGAAGAAGAGGGATTATCATTATCAAATGTGGCCCCGAGGAGGTTCTGAGGGCCCTTCAGACTCAGGCCGAGTTGGTAAAATCTGACTACTTCATAGAACTAGGGAAGCCTATCACAACCTGTATACAACTTCACACATTATTTGTGTCAGGTAGAAGGGTGACTCCTTCTGAAGGGACACAAGTTTTCTATGAGGAATAGGATAGAGAGGTCAAGAAAGGAAATGAATCAAGATCAGAGCACTAAATCTCTTTCAGTGAGAATCCCTGTAGCTTCTCAACAGGTCAGGGACTAAACCAGTGGACAGAGGAAGCTGGTGGTCAGAAGAGGGCCCAAAGGAGCTCAGCATGGACTTCAGCCCATCAGGAATGTCCTCTTCTCCCTTCAGGTCCTCCCCCAAGCCCTCTGCCTTGGGAATGGGTCTCTACCTGGCAGCCCTTTTAGCTCTACTTTCCTCTCGGGGGGTTATTCAAGGAATGAGAATTATTCACTCAACTTCCGCACCCCCTTCTGAATTCAAACTCTAATGAGAAAAGAACCACAGAGAGGCAGATGAGGAGAAATATACCAGCTCTGTTACTGACAAGGCTGTAGTTGCAACTGTGGCTTGTTCCATTGTCTCATGGCCACAATCAAGATCCCCAATACTTTCTCTCCAGGCTTACATTTTAGGAGGGAACGTTTGAATCTGTAGAGCAGATACACTCGCCCAGAAGTGTTGACTCATATTGGTGGGTGGAAGAAAGGAAAGGAAAGGAAAAGAAGGAGAGGAGAGGAGAGGAGAGGAGAGGAGAGGAGGAAAGGAAGAAAGGTCCCCAAAGTGGCCTCCTGAAGCTGGCCTGGGTCTTGGGCCCTGACCCCAGGAAGGCTGACCACATGGAGAAGTGAGCAAGGGGAGAGGACCCAAAGGGTGCTGGGCCCTACGTGCTTGGCTTTCTCTCCCACCAATGTCACCATCAGAGAAGGCAGTCACTTCTCTGTAAGGCCTTAGAAGGTGGAGTCTGCATCCTCCTAAAGAGAGAAGTTTCCTACTTTATGACATGGGGTCTAGGTGGAATGCCGAGGTGAGAAGAGAATGGCTGCCCCACTTCCCTAAGCCATGCTCACTCAGGGGCTATAAAAAGCTGTGAGCCAGAGGCTTTGGGGAAATGTGATTTTGATGGAACTTATCTGAAAATGTTAAGAGCTGAGCCAGAGGGGTAATTATATTAATTATTATTTTAAATAAATTGTGCCTGGGAGTGCGGCAGAAACTTCAAGAAGAGATTGTTAGGTTTTGCTAGGGTGGCAATGGGAAGGACACAGCTCTTGACATTCCCTATTACACAGGGCCCAAATTGGAGGGTCAAATATCATACTAGATTTACATTTTAACTTTATGTAAAGCTGCTTAGGCTTTTTTTTTTTTTTTTTTAGATAAAAGGGATTTTTTGCTTCATTCACAACAGAGTTTAGTTACATAGGGATATATAAAAATGGAAATCTATTAATGACATGTGAAATCCTAAACTAGAATGAATAAATAAAGACTTGGCATACTGCTTCCGAAAAGTTGCCAGTTCTAGGTCTAGGGAGCAGTTTCCTTTGATAGATGGACATTAAAAACCCTTCGAGGGGCAATGAGAAGAACGGGGCATTCCTGCTCCAGCCTCAACCATTAGCTCCCCTGCGAGGCCTCTTGACTCCCCAGCAGAGGGAGGCTCCCTTTGTCCATATTTCCACAATCTGCCCTGTTACAAGCACTTGTCATGGGCTGCTCTGAGCACTTACATGCCTCTACCACTTGCCTGGGCAGTCTTTAAGGACAGGGACCATACAAGTTACTATTTGAGTCTCCTAGGTATTAACACAATGTCCAGCACACAGTAGGTATCCAATCAATGTTTACTTAGCTGAACTTAGTTTGTAAAGCAGATAATTAAGAGTGTGATAGAGTTGTTTCCAAATATTTGAAAGACTTGGAGGAAAAAGGCACTGGCTGTAATTTATGTCACTTTAGCAGAAAGGACCCAAGGCCAAGAAGTCACAGTGACCAGAAACCTTAAAATAAAGATGAGCAAAATAACAACTGGAGTCACCCACAAGGAAGGGAGCCCCTGCCACCAAGGAGGTTTTGACTCAGAGGAAAGCTAGGAAATGACTAGATCACTACTGTCCAAGACACTCACAATGAGGCCAGTGGCATCAAAATGGAACAAAGTGAGGTCTGAGTTCAGAGGAGGAGTCTGGGTCTAGGTAAGATCATTCAAAAAGGTTTCTAGAAGATGCTAACTATAAGTTGAGCCTTGACAACAGCTTCGGGCTTCAATAGGCAGAAAAGGGTGTCGTGGAGGCAGTGACAGTCAGTGGCTGGGGTGACTGGAACACCTGTGGCTCACGGACCTGTGGCTAAGGCACATGAGACAAGATTGTGGCTGACATTCAACTCCAGGCTCGGGACATTGGCCTTTATTCTCTTGACAACAGGGAGCCACAAAATATTTTTTCAACAGAGAAATGATGTAAGTGTATTTTAGAAAAACAGTATGCTGTAAAGGATGAATTTAGTGGAAAGTAGGGAAATGAACATTTATAGAGTGCCTACTCTCTGCTAGATTTTTTTTTTAATATATTAACTTGTTTTATCTACACGACAACCCTACAGGGTAAGCAGCACTATGTCAATTTTACAGATGAGAAAATGCAAGCTCAGAGGTTGGCAACTAAGTGGTGGGACAGAGATTTCCATCAAGGGCTAAATGACTCCCAAACTACCGCAATAGTACTAAGGGCCCAGATGGCACTCAGGGAATGGAAACAAATGAATGAGCCGCAAAGAATATTGCAAAGGAAATATTGGCAGATGCTGGCAATTGATGGAAAGGTAAGGGTGAAAACGGAAAAGTGGAAGATGACTCAGGTAATAGACTGATCTGCAAGGAAGTGAAGAGAACAAGCTCATTTGCTGGAGGAAGGGAAAGATCAGAGCAGACATGTGTTGGCTGCCTACAGTCAGTCATGTGCTTAGCATGTACTCAATAAACACAAAGCACATGCACAACGTATATAGAGAAAGGACAAATACGGGTCAAAGTATGTTTGAGGTTCCAGAAAGGTGGAGATGTCTAGAAAGCATTTTTAAAACATGAGGCCAGAGCTCAGGAAAGACTGTTTCATACACATGTTCCAGATTCATTTGTGCAGAGATAATCATTGCTGTGATGGTGGGTGTTGTTGACAAGCAGACATGTTTTTAGGTAAAAAGCAAAGAGAGTCAAAAGCCTATATTTATAGGTAGAAAAGGGCAAAGAAAACAGAAAAGGCAAAGGAAAAAGGAAAAATCAAAAGGGTATTGTTATAGAAGACAAGAGATGAGAGTTTCACGAAAGATGGAGCTAGGTCAACCCTAGTGAGGTCAGGAACAGGAGGGTCAAGGACAGGTGACAGGTGGAACAGCCAGGAGTAAGCACGTCTCCAAGAAGCCAGCTTCCGAGACAGGGCGGTAACAGAGACTCCAAGAGATGAAGTGGGTTGGTAGTGGAGCTCTAGAAGTAATAAGTAAGGATTATCCTTTCTGCCTCATGAGCCCCAAGCTTTGCCGTTTGTCTTAAAACACATAAAAATGTTCATATATCCAGCCAAAGAGACTCATTTTCCTATTTCTCTAAGAAATATTTTATGAACAGAACCAGCTTCCTCTTTCTTGCCAGCCCAAGAACACTGCCCTTCGTGTACCATGCATGATGAGATGGCCGTGTGGAGTCGTCTCTTACCCTACCAGGTCATGAGCTGTTTGAGGATCACAGCCGTGTCAGTAAGTTAATGGTTATTTGGAAGATAGTGCTGCATAATTAAAAGCCCTGGCTTCAGAATCAAATAGATTTGAGTTTGAATTCTGGCTTTGGGAATGATGTGGCCAAGTACCTTGTCCAAGGTACTTAAACTCTAAGCGAGTGCTAGGAACTGCAAAGAAGGTAGGAGTCTAATGAGTGCTAAACTGAGCACGCATTATTAAAAATGTACTAAGTGCTCACTACAGGCCAGGCATGGTTCTGGGCATTTTGCACATCAACTCATTTAATTCTCAAAACAACCGTACAAGGCAGGTATGATTTTACAGGTGGTGATACAGAGGTGTATAAAGGAGAAATCTGCCTAGGGTTGCAGAACTTTTGAGTCTGACTCCAGATAACATTCATTCCATCTGGCCTCGAGGCCTTTGTTAACACTTCGGTAGCAGAAGTGGCTCCATTTTGCCTTCTTGGCCTGTCTTCCCCCTTCCTACCCCAAACAACATCTGCCTGCCCCTTGCTGGTGGGAGTGGAGGAGGACCCTCTGGCTTATGGCGGTGAATGAATGCATGTGAGTAAGCCTGCGTTTTGGGGGCCTGTCCCTTTACCCCAGGTGGCATTCCCAGTAACCTTTCCTTTTCTCCCATTGTCACAGGAACACAAAAGTAAGAATGGGTACCAGTCGGAAGACCTTAGATTAAGACTCCATCATTTACTTAACTGCATGGCTCCAAGCTTGTTTCATGGCTCTCTGGGTCTAATTTATTATCTACAAAATTAGGGTGGTAATGTCAACCTTAAAGGGCTGCTGAGAGGATGAAAGGAGATAATGTTGGAACAGTGCCTACTATTGACTTGCTATAGATTGTCTGCTCCTCTTCTTCCCTCTCCACCTCTTCCACCTGCCTCCTATGGGGGTTTTCAGGTCAAATGAGACCTTATCCTCCCTTTAAAGCTCGGTGAACTGTAAGGTGTTACCCAAAACATAAATGGCCCCCTTTCCTCCCTTTTTGGGTGACCACAAACTTCCTGCTCTAAGAATGTTGGATGGGTGGATTGGCAATGTCCTCTTTTCTGCTGAAACAACACAAAATTCTTTTGTTTTAAATATTTTGCATTTAAGGGTTTCGGTCCTGAAAAAGAAAACAGCTAATTTATCTCTTATTGATCCAGGTGTCTAGCTCCTCTCTACAATTGTGAGCAACCCTGAGGCAGAGATGGATTTGATTTTATTTTCTCTCCCACAGCACCCAGGACGTAATAGGTACTTAACAACTGGTTGTCCATTTCATGAATAACAAGCACTGGGCATGTTCAAATGGTTCACTAAAGTGGGGATGGGCTTGCCTCCTTCACAGCCACATCTCGGAAGTCCTTGACCTTTTGATAGCATCTATCAATAGGGTGAGTGCATTTTCCAAACCCCAAATCAAGACGCAAGGTATGAGAAATGATCTGATCATAGGAAACTATGTTTGAAATCAGGAGGACTCCAGAAAGTCAGGGAGGCACAGTAGCTTTGCATAGAGTCTCCTCATTCCTCAATTATTTCAGACATGGTGAGAAAATGCAAGCCATTTCCTGCCTGTCCCAGTAGCCCAGACTCTGTTAGGATGAGCAGGTACATCCACAAGAGCAGAATTCATTTACAGCTCAGGGACTGTGTTCACAGATCCTCTCCAGTGTAATGCTTTGAGACCTTCCCAGAGTCCCTCTCCCCTAGGCCTTAAAGGCCCCTGTATTGTACGGACTGCTGAATTGTTCAGGCTTGCCAGGCTTCGCCCACCTCCTCTGCAGGGGTGCATCATCTGCAGTGAGATTCAGAGAGACTGCTTGGGCCAAGGTGTGTCTGGCGGCTCATAGTGAGGGCTGCTGCTGAGTCCTTGCTCCCCAGCTCTCGATCTGGGCCAGTTCTTCCGAGTCTCTGGTACCCAGAGGGAGCCAGGCTCCCTCCCTCCTGTCTGCACATTCTGACTTACTCACTGAAAATGTGCTCTAAGCCTATCTCGGGGGACCCTGTGTCTGGTCGGGTCTGGTCCGGTTTGCCCTGGTGCCCAGTGGCTTCAATTCCATCCTCCAGGCTCTAGACCCTGTAGTACATCTCAGCCATCAAGGATTGGAGGTGACAAGGAGCCTCAGGAGGGCAGAGAGTGCCCCCTTCCTTGGGTCAGGCTATTTTTGGTCACTTCTTACCTGTCTTTAACCCCTCTACTCTCAACCTTCCCCCACCCCTGCAATCAATGCCCCCATCCTCAGAGGACAGGAGAGAGAAAATTCCTCTTCACTTTGACCTGCTTCTCCCTCTTGTTTCCTGGAAACAGCTTTTAAGCCTAATAGGAGGGGTCTCTCCATTTACTTCAGAAACCAGCATTTTTCTTTGATTTGTGACTTGTTTCAAGGGCCAGAAGCTTGCCTGACAAGTTCCCTTTCTCTGAAACTTACAAACCTCTGTAAGAGCATCCCAGAAGAGCCACGGGGAGGGAGACTTTTGAAATTACTTTAGAAATGACCTAAGTTTCCATAGCAATCCAGCACTGTGGAGTCATCATCACATTCTAGGTCTTTCTGTTTCCACTGAAAGGGCTGTTGGAGGAATCAGTCCCTTCTCGACAACCACTCCAGAGGTAGAGATGGTCTTCATCTTCCCTGTCCCCCTTCTCTCCTCCTGTTCACCCTCCTCCCGGCCCACCTTGCTTGTCTCTCCGTGATATGGAAGCAACGGACCCCAACTCAGCACAGTTTCGTGATTTCCACCCCAGAGAAGACAGGGTCTTGTAAATGCTGACAGGAGGAGACCTCGGGGTGTCGGGGTCCCAGTCTGAGCCTGGACTGCATTCACTCAGTCATTTGGACATGTCCAGCACGGCTGTGGTGGTGGAGGCAGGCCAGCCAGGAGGGCACCGGGCTGGGGCAAATCACTCATCCTAAGTGAGAACTCAAATCATCTCCCCACCCTCAGTCTGGAAACTGAGAACCAAAGCCTGACCTTACTGTCTACAGGAATATGGCTTTGCTATTCTGCCATCTCCTTTACACTTCTGGGACTGTCCTGTGCACGTAAATGATTTGATTGTTTCATTACAGGAACTTTCCGAAAGATCCACCAACACTTTCATCAAAAGCATTAACTGACAGCATGTGCCCCAAGATTCTCTGAATCCCTGGCCTCAAAATCTTCACCTTGCTGTTCCCACCAGTCCAGGACATTATCATTATTCTTACGCAATCATTATCTAATTATTCATACCCAACGTTAATCACATATCCACACTGAAATAATGGCTTTAAATCAAACGTCCAATTCTCAATAAATTCTGATCTTCCTCCCTCCCCCAGAGGCCTTGTCAAAGTTTTGTAAGGTGCATTCTGTCTTATCATAGAAAGCAATTGTCTTATTAACAGCTTTTCCTGATTAACAGGTTGTGTTCTCAATATTTGGGGAGTAGCTTTTGACGTAAGGAAAGAGGCACACATGCTTTGTGTGATTATTCAATCATCAAAGGCAAGTGGTGGTCTTAAGCACAGCAGACTGGTTAGGGAGAAGGGGCTTTACAAGCAGAATAGAGACTAGATCTGGTTTCTTAAGATCTCTGGGAGCCCCTGCAGCAAAAGTCTATGGAGTTCCAGGCTCAGGGCATTTAAGTGTGGGACAATGCGAGAGGCAGAACTGGCTTCGTGGGCATGTGATCTATGCAGTCACCCACTTGCTTGGATCATCTACTGTTGCTGTCCTGAAATTCTCAATCATGTTTGAACAAGGGGTACTGGGTTTTCATCCTGCACTGGGCCCCACAAATTGTATAGCTGGTACAGGCTAGATGGTGCGGCTGCCCCTGCAACACCTTCAGGGGGCACGTGCCAGCCCCCTAACCCTGCTCGGGCTTCTCCAGATATGGACAGACACAGCACCCCACTCACTGGAACTGGGAGTGGCAGGTGGTAGAGAGGCTGACGTAGCCAGGGAGGCTGATAAAAGTCACACGGTTTCAAATGATTGCCCAGGAAAGAAGCCCAGAGCAAGCTGTGAAACCGATAGAGGGCAGGGCAAACAGAATGGGGACGGACGCCCCTCAGTCCATCAGCCCCTGCCCACGCCTCTGAGGCCCTTCATGATCTGCTCTTGGCAGAGTCATCTCTGTCTCGCTCTGCTCCCATCACAGTCATCCTCTCACTCAACTTCTTCAGACCCAACAAGCTCAGTCCTCTCCTAGGCCCCTTCTCCTTGCTGCTCATTTTACCTGGCATGGTCTTGCCCCAAGTCTTCTTATGGCTCTCTGCCCCCTACATTCAAGCCCTGTTCAAACATCACCACCACCGATAGGCCCTCCATGCCCTCTCTAACAACAGCCATGCCCCCATCTCTATCACCTTCCCAGCTTTATTTTTCTCTACAGTTCTTATCACCTAACATCGCACTATATTTTGATGGCACTTGCTTTTAGTCTGTCTCTCCAACTCGAATGTAAGCTTCCTGAGGACTTTATCCTGCTCTTCCTTGTATCCTAGGTGCCTCAACCGTGTCTGGCACATAATAGGCAATCAGTATTTATTGAGTACACAAATAAATGAATGAGTAGGGGTGATCAGTCGGAGAGATATTATCTGTCTAAAGATTTCTTCTTGTTCATCTCGATGGCATGTAGTGTGTTTGTGTAGCATTTGTAGTGATGGGATGATGCTGCTCAGGGCAGTGTCACTAAAGGTGGTTATTTAAAAAAAGAAGTATTTCAGTAGCTAAATAATAATAATACCTAAAAAGGTATTGAGCACAATGCCGGGCATTGTTGTGAGCCCTTCACATGTATTAACTCTGCAAGTCTCATAGCTGTGCCTGAAGTGGGTCCTGTTACTTGACCTCTTTTATAGATGAGAAAATTGAAGCAAGGCATGAAAAGTGGATAAGAAATTTTCCTAGGACCACGTGGCTAGTCCAAGACTCTTTTGGTCCTGGACTGGTTCTCCATGACAAAACCATAATTCCCTCTTCAATTTGGTGATTCAACTTAACTAGGACTCTCACCCCCAATCAAGAGGCAGAGAATGGAAGACAGCTCATGTGCAAGTGTAGACAAGGGTTGGCTCTTCCCAAAGAAACACTCTGAGATGACTTCACCAACCATCCTCCTTTGCATCTCCTTCCAGGGGCTGCTCTGTCTTAGCATTTCCATCCATAAAGCCAATGACAAAGACTCCTCCTGCTCTGGCGAACATGTGGCACTGTGGCTTTCCTGAAGGCTTGGCAGGCGAGTGATGGGGCACTCTGACATGGCTTTTAATCGCTGACCAGATTTGGATTCACAGGGCTAAGGCTGTTCCCTATTCTCTTCTGAACCCCACATCTGTCGGAGGGGCAGGTCCCATTGGGTGGCAAAGGTGAAACTCCTTTGGGTCTGCCGAAGCTTCAGTGTGAAAATGAGGCCCTCCTGCTGCCTGGGTTACTGAAGTGGTGCATCCTGGCCACTCATTCTACATGAGGTACATTAGGTAAGCCCGGATGTTATTTCCTAGTCTTCCTGACAATGTGTCTTCTCCCTCAAATGTCTTTTAGTGACATGATTTACCCCCTCCCTGATTTGTTTTAATTGTAATCATCAAATGCTAATAAATATTGAAATCTGCACTTTCCAAGAGGCAAGATACACTCCAGGGTATGAAGTAGTTTGTGAGTCTCTAATCAGGATTTTGAAAGAAAGATTATAAGACAGAAAGTCAAGAGATGAGTTGTGATGTTCTAGTGAAATCTCACATAAAACTATAAAAGCAGATTGGCAGGGTAAGGAGATGGGTTTTATGCCAGAGTTGCCCTTGATTCGCCATGATAGATCACAGATACTTCTCTGCCTATTAAAATGGACTTCACTTAGGCTATACATGTAACAGTAACAGTTACCATTTATCAAGGGTTTATTGTAAGCCTGTCTCATAGTAAGTCATTAGCTTACTGAATATATTCTCCCTCCCCAAAATATCTAACTTACATGGTCCTTCTACTCCATGTCTCCCCTCTCTGACTTAAGAGTCATGAAGTTTGAGACATAATGCCTCCTGAACTTCTATTAGGTTTGTGCAAAAGTAACTGCCATTTTTGTCATTACTTTTAATTACTTTGAAACATCATCCTAGCCATGTTTCTAAGTACAGCAAGCTAGGAATAACAGTGGGGAAAGGCTGGTAGGGAAACCTGAATGTTGTTCTATAAGACAGTAAATCATTTTACTGTCTAAAAGAAACAGTCCTCCAGGCAAGATGGCCATTGCTTGGACTTTTCATTTTAGGCTTGTATATTTTCAGAATGCCCAGGCCTCCATCCAGGTCTTTGTCTAGCAGCAGAAGAGTGTTATGCTGAGTGTCTGGGGGTTCATCACACAGCTGAACTGCTCTCTGGTGAGCTTGGTGGAACGGGTATAGATGCCAGACATGTGGCATCATTGGTTTGCAAATCACTGCAATCACTCACACATAATAGCCTGAGCTTCTTTAGGGCATTCTCTTCGTTCCCCCTGGCTGACTGGGAAGGTATAAAAGGTCACACTGATCACAGGTGGTAGGAAAAGAAACTTTCATGATTTCCTTTTCTCATTACCACCTGTGCCCTTGGTTCTGGCCACGGTCTCCTCCATATGCCCCTTTGTGCTTTGTGAAAGGAGGGAAGGGAGAGAGGGAGACACAGAGTGAATGACACATACTAGCACCCACTTAGAAGCCCAGAACAAGAGTTGTGCTAGTGTGGGAAGAAGCAGGGGCTGTGGGGCCACAGAGATCTTCAACATGGGGTGCCAAAAGCAGGGGCAGGGCTGGGGATGCAAGAAAGCAGGCTGGGTCCCAGGCTGGGCTCCAGCTGTCATCTGCCACTCACTGGCCAGGTGACCTAGGACAACTTGACATGACTACTTTTACCTGGTGACACAAGGAAGTGGAACTGGTTGGTCTCTAAAGTCCCTTTTATTTTATATCTATAAGTCCAAGTTCAAGACAGAAAGCTCTTCATGAATTCAAGTGTAATTCATACTCTACCTCCAAAAAGAATTTGAGATAGTTTATAACAGAAGTAGATAGATCCTTGGACTGTTCAAATAAAGACAAGAGGATCAGAAATCTCATGAAAGGGGAGATGATTAGAATAGGAACAGAAGATAATATGGGGTATTTTACTGAAGAATTGCTGCTCTATTGAGACAAAACCAAAATATTTTGTTTGTTACACACAATTCACTTTTCCTATATATTTGTTCCACAAATATTTATTAAGAGCACAGACATTGTTCCCAACATTAGTGATACCTTAGGGAAGGTATCCCTTCACGAAAGCAGACAAAGTTCTGGAGATAATGGAGCATATATCTAAGTTCAGGGAGAGAGACAGTGAACAAATCCAGAATGTTAAAAACATTTCGGACACCTAGCACCCAAGCACCCATATCTTGGTTTCTAATGCCTTTCTCTAATAAAAGGAAACAGAGCTCCTTGAAGAAATGGCTGATTCTAGTTCTGGGGCAGGAAATATATAAGATAAGCCTGCCAAAAACTAAGTGCTCCAACAAGCAAACAAACAAAAAATAATCAAAACCAAACCCCACTTTGATGGGGGTATCTCAAACAGGCACAGGAGCCAACAGAAAGCTCTCCCAATGGCCAAAGCTGTAACAATGAGAGCAACAAAAGAAGGTAGTATTGGATTAAACCCAAAGATAAACGCTCATCAGTCCACACTGGTATAAATGACTGAATAAATTAATAAATGGGGGAGAAGAGACAGATCTTCTCCCACGCGGAGGAATTCCAAATTACATAGCTACTCCATCCTGCAGGAGCATCTCCGTCGCAGCCCTCCATCTTCACGTCCCATTCCTCAAGGGTGAGCTGCACGTGGTGACTTCCTTCTGAGGAAGTCATGGGAAATGTGGGAAAAATAATTTTACAGTGTGGAAACTTGAGAAACACATGATCAGGACAACATCAACAGTCACAAATCATGTTGAAATAATGTGATGAAAATGGCATTTTAGGCCGGGCGCGGTGGCTCCTGAGGCAGGAGAATGGCATGAACCCGGGAGGCGGAGCTTGCAGTGAGTCGAGATTTCACCACTGCACTCCAGCCTGGGTGACAGAGCGAGACTCCGTCTAATGGTATTTTACCTCTTTCTCCCCAAAACCCCTAACCCAGTCTAATCGTGACAAAAACATCAGACAAGTTTCAATAGAAGAGCATTCTACAATCTGCCTGACTAGTACTCTTTCAAACTGCCAAGATCACCGAAAACAAGGAAAGTCTGAGAAACAGCTACAGCCAAGAGGAGCCTATGCAGGCTCAAGAATGACGTGCAGTGTGGTGTCCTGAACGGGATCCAGAACAGGAAAGGGCGTCAGGTGAAAACTGAGGGAATCCGAGTCAGCTGGGGCCGTTGGCTAATAATAATGTACATATTTACTCATTAGTAATAACAAATGTATCATAATCATGCAACATGTTAATAATACAGGGAACTGGGTACAGTGGCAGAAGATACTCTGGGAAGTCTACAATCTGCTCAATTTTTCTGTAAATCTAAAACTGTTCTAAAAAATAAGGTCTATTAAAAATCAAACAAACAAACAGAGGGTCTAGAGGTCAGAGATGGAAGAAGTCAGAGATTCTCTCTCTTGCTGGCCTTGAATAAGCAAACTTCCCTGAGTTCTGCAGCTGCAAGAAAATGAATTCTGCCAACATTGTGATCTTGGAAGAGGGCCTCAAACATCAGATGAGAACCCAGCCCCAGCTGATGCCTTGATCACAGTTTTGTGGGACCTTCCACAGAAAATCCAGTTAAGTCGTACCTGGGATTCTGAACCATGTAATCTGTGAAATAGTAAGTGTTTGTCGTTTTAAGCTCCTAAGAAATCAGCCAGAATGAAAACACCACCACCACAAACGTTTTGGAAAATAAAGAGGGTGCTACTGAAAATTAAATAAAATGGAGAGCATGCCTGGGTGGCTGCATGAAACTGGGTGGTAAGAAAGCCCTCTCTAAAAGGGTGGAACCTGAATTGGAAAAATGAGCCATCCACAAGGGATTACAACGAAACACTACGGGCAAAGAGGTCAGCTTGCTCCAGGGCCTTGAAACAAAACTTTGGGTGTTCCAGGGTAGAAAGGCAGCCAGTGTGGTGGGAGTGATCCGACTTTAGGGAAAGAAACAGAAAAGGAGGTGAGGGGCAGCATGAGCCCGATTACAAACAGCTTCTAAAGAGGTGTAAGGAGTTCAGATTTTAAGTTCAACTGGAAGCTATTGGACCATTGACAGTGGATGACTGACATATCTGATTTACGGTTTTAAATAAAATTATGCTAACTGCTCTGTGAAGGACTGATTACAGGGTGGCCAGAGTGGAGTCAGGGCGTTTAGAGAGGAGGCTCCAGCATTAGCCTAGACAAAAGATCATGGAGCCTTAGACCTGATTCTGGGAGGAGGTGATGGGTGTCTTCCAGGGAGTGTGGGAGGGTGTGTGAGAGGGATCCTGTTGGGGTAGGGCATACATTGATGTTTACGCTCATCTTGGGGATCCGTATCCACGAAGCAGTACTGAGGTGCACCCAGCAAGGGAATCACACGAACACATAGCAGTCACGTGCTCCCTTGCCTGCAGCCTTTCCCTGGTGGCATCCTGTTCCCGAGCTTCTGAATGTCACTGGTGAGTCATCAGGCACACAAATGGTGTTGTGCCAGTCCGGGCGAGATTCTCCCCCGAAGGCCCTGCCAAAGGGAAAACTGGATCCCACTTGCCACCCCCGGCCTCCTGGCTGAGCAAAGCTGCCCTCCTGAATTAATCATCTCCTCGGGGCTGAGCGTTCATTAAACAATTTGTTGCTAATTCTTTCCCAGGGTGCAGGGTGCCCCTACTTTGACCAGGAAATAGTTAAATCTGGAACAGAAAAGTGCCCAGCGCAGGCCATCTTCCTTCATATTGGAAGAGAGAAGAGGTTGGGAATAGAATTCTTCCATTTTCATGTTGGCCTTGGCAGTTTCCTCTGAAGTCACCTGCAATTTCATCTCTGAACTCTAGCCTCCAAATTTACCTTCTTCATTCTTGCTGCGTCTTCCTGCTGTACCTGCTCCACATCCATGCCTGGCCAGCTCCAGGCACTGCCAATGTTGTCCCCCCACCCTTCTCACTTGTAGCCTCATTTTGCCCCTCAGGCTCCTGTCAGTGCTCAGTTATAGATGCCTGCAACCTGAGCCTGGGTGAAAGCTAAGGCCACGGGGCCTTTCTGTCCCACTTTGTGATAACTCTCTATGGTTCGAGTGGCTGATTGTTCTGCTTTATCCATGAGGTCGCTGTCACAGGTGGCTTACTCTCCAAGTTTTTCAACAGGCCAACCCCTAAAGATTAACTCCTAGAGAGCAGGGACTGGCCAGGTTCTGAGAGGGGTGGTGCTGACACGTCTCTTTGACATACAGGGTTCTAGAGGTCAAGGCATCATTTTTGGGTTGATGCCCCAGGCTCTCAGTTTGCTCTATCTGCTGAGCAAGGAAGGGGGAAGTGCAGCTTCTGTTCTAATCTGCTCCTTCCCTAGTCCCTAGCTCACAGTCAGCAGATGGCAGCTGCCTGGGACTTCTGGACTCCCATAGCTGTGTCTAACCCAGTTGGAAAGAACCCTAACTAGAGAAGAAAGGGAGTGCCCTCCCACCCCTGAGAGAGTCATCTTCAAGAAAGACTACATTTCGAGGGACCAGCTCTTAGTGGCTTTGTTCTCCGGCCCCTTCTGTTAGTGCCTAATGGTACCCACAAGGTATGTGGACATCCGTTTTTTCCCCAGACTCTTTCAGGAAGACATGGCTTTACCTATGGACACAGGTAACAACGCACCAGGACAAATAAGAAGGCGACCTGATCTGTGGATGAGATGGGTTTGCTCCAACCTGGATAGTGCTGCAGTCAGCAAGAGGCAGCTTTTAGAAGAGCAGCTTCCCCAAATCTTTCTGTGATGCTAACACTGTATCTTAAAGGATGGTTTTGCCACTTAAAAAATAGATTGCATGTCCCCAAGAAAGCAGATTCACCTGGGACCCTCAGTAGTAAAAGCTTGGATGAGCTTTCCCAGTAATAATCGAGGCCCCATCTCAACCCCCCTCCATCTCTTGCAGCAAAAAGTATGGAGAAATAGTCCTTAAAAGCTGGAGTTAAAAAAAAAAAAAAATGAGAGGTCTTGGCCAACCAGTTCATCCCTAGTACCATAAAATATTAGCACTAGAAAGAACTGGAAAGTTCATCTCTTTCACTAGTTCCCAACTCTGGCTGTACATTAAGATCACCCCCAGAAGTTCCACTTGGATGGGTCTGGAGTGGGGTTCCAGCATCAGTATTTTTTTAAAAGCTCTCCAGGTGATTAAAAGTGCAGTGGTTGAGAATCACTGCCTGGACAAAGGTAAGCAAGGCTCTCGCTCACTCACCCTATAGAAAGGGGCCTCTGACTCCTAACTGAGCCCAGGGGCATTCAGAGGTCTTCCCCAGAGCCCTGGGCTTTTGGGAGGTGCCTCAGCACGGTCTAAGGGCAGGGCTCCAGGCACACTCGTATCCCTCACTGCCCCCACACTCCATCCTGGGAGGGTGCTCACCAAGGTCTCAGTTAAGTGGGATATAGCCCAATGACCCTACCACAGTCACATCTATTGGTCAACCACTGTCACCCAATTCTGTACCTTTATTGTTTGACCAGTGATGTGTTCCCTGTCTGGAAAAGATAAGCCAGCGAATTACACAATCTCTTTCTCTGGAAGTTGACTTCAACAGGCCAGAGGGAAGTTGTCAAAGAGTTGAAAAGTCCTAGAGATGTAGCACCTGGGTAGGATCTGAACCTTGTGCATGGCATGAAGAGAGGGGAAAATGGAAAACCATGCAGGAGCCTCAAATGCCATCAAAGAGGTGGAGATGAAAGGGAGCTGGCCCCAGGGCTCACTGGATTCCTTATCTGCCCGAGGCCTGTTTGCTCAGCTTTTCTTGGATTCCTGGGAGACCTCTCTAGAGCCTTAGGAAAGCCTTGTTTTACCAGAGCCTGCCTTTATATATCCGAAAGAGTCTTAGAGAGAACACTCACTACAAACAGAGCTGCTCCACTTTTATCTTTTTATATTTTGGGGGGCTACATAAGATTTGGATTGCAAAGGGAAAACCAAAAAAGCTTCCATTGCTAAAATATAGTGTGGAAATCATCAAGCTAGTTTGACTCCTTGTTTCACTGAAGGGGATGCTGAGGCACAGAGCAGGGAAGCGTGCCTGGTTTTGTCAGCCTCTGTCTCTGTGGGAGACCAGAAGGAGGAATGCGGAAACTACTAGACAGAGCCACCACGTCCCTCTCCCTCCCCCAGCCTCTGCCACAACCACAGGTGTGGGGCTCACCGAGGAGACAGCTCTGGTGTGGGGCATCCTGACTCTAAGAGCAGAGGGTTTTTTTTAGCCCTGAGTGATTTTTCCTTGGAAAGACCCTGCTTGTCTTTGGCACAGAATGGCTGTGTTTCAAGGGAATAAGGGTAGACCTTCAATAAATTCAGAACTCAAGCCAAATCCCACAGCTCACTAGCCCCCACGATCACTCCATACACCTAGAGCAATGAACTCCTCCTGTCCCCAGCTTGACCCGCAGACAAAGAGCCAGCATGGCTGTCTCCTTCCCCCTCTGCCCCTGTTCAGAAACCCAGAGCCTGGTGGCTCACAGAAGGGACCTCAGTTGGGTGTTTACTCCAGGTGCCTAAATTCTAACTGACATTTGTTTCTAAATGCAGGACTTACTTTTATTTCTTTCCATAAGCATTTCTTTTTTCTTCTTTTTTTTTTTTTGAGATGGAGTCTTGCTCTATCGCCAAGTTTGGAGTGCAGTGGCACGATCTTGGCTCACTGCAACCTCTGCCTGCCAGGTTCAAGCAATTCTCCCGCCTTAGCCTTCCAAGTGGCTGGGACTACAGGCATGTACTACCATGCCTGGCTAATTTTTTTTTTTTTTTTTTTTTCAGTAGAGATGGGGTTTTACCAAGCTGGCCAGGCTGGTCTCGAACTCCTGACCTCATGATCCTCCCATCTTGGCCTCCCAAAGTGCTGGGATTACAGGTGTGAGCCACAATATTTCTAAATTTCTAATTCCCTCTGTCCAGGCCCCAATCCCCCTCTACTGAGCCCCACACAATCCATCCATCTACCTTTGTCTGAGGGGTAGATGGTGATGGATATACCCAGTGGTCAACTTCAGCTTGGGACTGAGACTCAAACCAGGAGAACAAAAAGCACAGTTTAGCTCTTATAGGGAAAGAAGAGGCACAAGAGGAGTGGACTCACTGTTACTTCCCATGGACTGGACCCCTATTCCCACATAGCTGTGCAGTTCTCCTTATGTAGAATCCCTTTAGAGGGACACTGGAGTGGTCCTATGCACATGACAGTAAAATAATAGAGTAAGAGAGACAGATATAAAAGAGGGTCTAGTCCTGCCCCACCCCCACCTTACTTGAAAGGGGAGCAGCTTCAGGACCTATAAGTCAGAGGTGAAGATAGACTTTTGGACGGAAAGTGCCCAGATAGCACCTGCTTCCAGCTTCCCACACTAATGCCCAGGGCCTGTGTATAATGAAATGCCCAAGTACTTCCTGGGCTCACGCTTGTTCCAGGTCTGATATCTCCATCTGCCGTAACCACCCGTCTCATGATCATCTCCATAAGTGTCTTTCTTCCACACAGGCAGTCAGATCTGAGTGGAAGGTGAGGATCGTGTCTTATTTTCCTTTGCATCCCCAACAGCTGGTGCAGTGGTGAGGAGCTAAAAGCAACTCAAGAAGTGCTTGTGAACCAATGGATGGGTGAATGAGAACCCCAGTCACGTCATGGTCCCCTCTGCTGTGCCCTCTGGCCATTCTCCCCAAATTGTGGTAAACAGGACCCTGTCCACTGCCACCCGCAAGCCGAAGCCTGCAGCCTTACCTCCCATGAGGAAGAGCAGCCCTGCCACGTACTGCATAAGGCCTCGGTCCCAGCAGCAGCCCAGCACGCCGATGATCCAGCCAAAGAGGATGATGGCCACCGCCATGCCCATGAAGCCAGCCGTCATTCTGCGTAGGTCTGTGGGGAAGCAGGCGAGCAACAGTCAGCAGCAGAGCCTGGGACTGCGGGCCAGGGTACACCCCAGCCCTGGGGTGGGTGCGGAGAGGGAGGGGCCCTCCAGGAGCAGGAAGGCAACCTGCTCTTCTCAGATAGGAGCACACAATCTTTGCAGAGGGAGGAGCCCCTGTGGTGACTCTATCCTTGTGTGCACAAACAGGCCACAGCAGTTTGGCTCTAAGCACAGGGACAGATCATCACAATATCGTGGCCATTTCTTCTATGCCTCCTTTGTGCCAGGCATAGTGCCGCCTATCTATATAGCTATCTCAACCTTCTGAGACAGGTACTATCTTTATTCCTTTTTTTTTTTTTTTTGGGACGGAGTCTCGCTCTGTCGCCAGGCTGGAGTGCAGTGGCGCAATCTCGGCTCACTGCAAGCTCCGCCTCCCGGGTTCACGCCATTCTCCTGCCTCAGCCTCTCCGAGTAGCTGGGACTACAGGCGCCCGCCACCACGCCCGGCTAATTTTTTTGTATTTTTAGTAGAGACGGGGTTTCACCGTGGTCTCGATCTCCTGACCTCGTGATCCGCCCGCCTCGGCCTCCCAAAGTGCTGGGATTACAAGCGTGAGCCACCGCGCCCGGCAACTATCTTTATTCCTATTTGCAAAATGCAGCAACTTGCTGAAAGGCACACAGCTAGTAAGCGGTAGAACAGAGACTGGAACCCAGACCTGTCCAGCACTCCCAGCTTCCAAACACAGCATCACTCAGCCTCTCCAAGGAGCTGAGAACCAGAGAAATGGGCTGCTGGATCTGGGTAGTCAGGCTGCACCTGCCAAGCCCTCCCTGTCTCACTAGGAGGTTGCATGTGAGGGAAAGCTATCAGCGTGGGGGTTCTGGTGTTCTGTTCCTTCAACTCCAAGCTGGCTCCCCGGCTTAGTTTTCCCTGCATGCAGGGCTGCAGGAGGAGAGCCACACTTCCTGCTCTCTTCTAAGCTCCAGAGCAGACCCCTTTCTTGCGCTTACTCCATCTCCTCCGCCCCCGGGTCAGCCCCGCTTTCTGAGTCAGTCCCTTCTCTGTTCCATGCCTGGCTGACCTATCAGCTCCAGGAGGAAGAGGGTTGTCTGGAAAGGCAGTATTTTTATCAGAAGGGAGAGGGCAGAGCTGTTGCCATGGCTCAGTTGACCACTCAGCATCTGGCTTGGCTTCCTCCCCAGCTCCCACCCCTGCCCTCCTGCACCCAGAGGCATCCAAAGCTGCTCTCAACCCCCCTACCCTTCCACGTGCCCACCGCACCCCAACCCCCGCCAGCTCCGGGCACACTTTCCTCATCCATCACCCCTTCTCTAGAGCTCAACCTTCTGACCCTCTGGTCATGCCACCCACTCCTCTACCCTTCACCAACACCCACCACAGCTCCCTGGGCCCTCTCTCCACCCACCCACATCTGAGCCTGTGCCCTAGGCCCGCCAGTGGGGCTCCACACAGGAGCAAAGCTATTTATCCTGCCTCTGCCCCAGGGTCTGTGCTCCGCAGGGGGTTGCAGAACAGCCTGGAGGACCCTTGGGCGTCCCTCTCTGTCAAAGGGAAGTGCCTGAAGCAAAACACATCAACACCCCATGCAAGCACACCAGCTGCTGCCTGGACAATCTTTTCTCAACCCTGAGAAACAAACACCCCACAGGTCTCTTTGGAGAACACCTCAGAGACCACATACCTCAAAAGGTGTCCAGGTCCCATCCCCTCCATTCCTCTCTCTCACTCCAGCCACCCCATGGGGAACCCCAGCAGAGCAAACAAAAAGACATATGGTGCAGTTTGGCTTAAGACCCCTCTGTAGAGGGATCCAGACCACCCTTCTTGTCCTGACATTGACCAGCAGACACTGACAGCTCCCGGCCAGGGAGGAAGTTGGCCAGGGAGCAGGGAGAGATGGGGCACAGGAGGGGAAGAGCAGCAGACCCTTCCCTCTGGTGAGGAGGGGCCTACAGAGGAAGGAGGACAGGGCTCCAGTCACAGAGGCAGAGATCTTTGAGAGCCACAGGGCAGGTTCCTGCTCTACTAGGGCCGCCCATGTCTGCCCTGGCTGACCCAGGATGCCTGCCCCAGCCAGGTAGAAGTGATGCTTACAGTCACTTATGGGAACTGCCCAGGATGCCTGATTATCATGCACAACTGCAAACCCTGCTCATATTACCGTATGTGTCAGATGGAACTGCTGAAACCATCGTTTGATCACAATAGGAGCTTGTGAGCCCAGCGGCCTGCGTGGGCAGCCACAGCCAGTCAGAGAAGGGAAGGAGCACTCCTGCCCCTTCTTATTGAACCATCTGTGCCATCCTCTCCCTCCATCTCCCCAAATGCTGTCTTCATGGCCACCAGCCCTATACCTTAGTCCCTGCTTTCCCCACCACCACAAGAGACTCTGGAGTGACCGAGGCCTGAGCTGCCTTCTCAGTAGAGAATGGTCCCCACTTGACATGAGATCCCATTTAGATCATCTCCTGGAAATGAGATACTCTTTACTACCAATGCTTCTACTCCTCAGCATCTTCAAGGGCAAAAAGGTGGTGGGAAGAGGAAAAGACAGAACAGCTTATTTTCAATGAAAAGAAGGTTTCCCTTTAAGGGGCTTATACTTCCTTAAACAGGATGTATAGTTTTGGGTTTTGCGTTTAAGTATTTAATCCATTTTGAGTTTATTTTTGTACTTGGTGAGAGACAGGGGCCTAGTTTCATTCCTCTGCATATGAGTATCCAGTCTTTCCACTTACTGAAGCACCATTTACTGAAGAGGATGTCCTTCTCCCAGTGTATGTTAATGCCTTTGCTGAAAATCAGTTGGCTATAAATATGTGGATTTCTGGGTTCTCTATTCTGTTTCATTGATTCATGTGTTTTTATACCAAAATCATGCTAAGTGTCTTTCAATGAATGAATAAAGAAAATGTGTTACATATACACAATGGAATACTATTCTGCCATGAAAGGGATGAAATGTTGTCATTTGCAGCAACCTGGATGGAACTGGAGGTCATTATGTCAAGTGAAATAAGCCAGGCCACAGAAAGACAAATATGGCATGTTCTCACTCACATGTGGGAGCTAAAAATGTTGATCTAATCAAAGTAGAGAGTAGAATAACGGTTATCAGAGGCTGGGATGGGTGTGGATGAAAAAAGATTGGTTAATGGGCACAAACATACAGTTAGAAGAAATAAGTTCTAATGTTTGATAGCAGAGTACAGTAACTACAGTTACCAACAATGTATTGTGTACTTCAAAATAGCTGGAAAAGAGGGCTTGGGATGTTTCCAACACCAAGAAATGATACATGCTCAAGGTGATGGATATTCTCAATACCCTGACTTGATCATTATAAATTCTATGCATTTATCAGAATATCACATGTACCCCAAAAATGTACAAATATCATATACTGATAAAAATAAACAAACAAACAGGAGGTATAAAGGGTTAGCACATTCATCTTCTGGGCCCTTCTCTTTTTGGTGTGTGGAGGTTTCTTTCTAGGAGAAATCCTATCCCATTCGGCAGCACTAGACAGGACAACTTTGCAGAGCCCCACCTTGCTGGTGGCCCAGCTCTCACCTGGCCTTGCTCATTGGAAGGCCTGTACTGTTCCCCAGGCTCTGCAGACGCCAGGGAGCAAAGGTTCTGCCTGGGGGAATTAAGTGGAAAATGGGTCAATAAGAGGTGTCCACCTTGGCCACGGATGGGAAAGTGGGCTGGGCAGAAAAATAAAATGGAAATGCAAATCAGAAAAAGAGGGAAGGTGAGAATTGTTGGAAGATGAGAACAAAGTGTTTGACTTAGAAGAAAACAGAGGAAAAGGCAGAACAGCAGCAAAATGAAGACAATAATTCCTCTTCCAAAAGTCTGTGTTCCAAGTCGGGGAGGGGCTGTTGTCCTGTAACACAGATTAGGTACTCTTTGCTTCCTCCCAAAGGGCTTTGTCAACAGAAGCTGAGAGTTGTGCTAAGTTGTTGATCTAGAAACAAGAATGAAAACCAGAGGCCAGGCCTGTGTATTTCCACTGACCTGGAAAGATTTTCACGTCACCCTGAAAACCTTATTTTGCCAGAGCCGTGCATGAACAGCTGGTTACTTTGTCCTTAGACCTGTGTGGTAACTCAGGCAAGCTGCAACAACAACTTATAAGGTAGATAGGACAAGAAATATTCCAGTTTTACAGATGAGGAGAGCAATATCCAAAGAAGTTATATAATTTATTGACAAATAATCTCAAAACCAGTGTACTATAAGAAGAGTGAGTTGCATCTTGAGTTACATGAGAAAATAATGCAATTAAAGATGTTCTGGGTTATAACAGCAGATTGAAAAAAAATGTGTCTAGCATTTCCTCCTCCTAAACCAAGCCAGACTACAGTTAAGAGATTTCTTAGAAAGACAGAAGTCTTCAAGGATGGGGAAAATAGAAAAGGAGACAGGGATGACAACAACAAAAGTCTGCAGGGCTTACGGACGCTGTCCTAAAGAGTCAAAATTGGACCTAAAGAGTCAAATCTAAAGTCAGTATCAGAGAAGCTGAAAATCAACTTGTGGAATCCCCAAAAGGTTCATGAACTGGCACCAACAGGTCCATTTGGATCTGGTTGTTAAGCAGAAGAAAGGGAAATAAAACAGGGATTTGGTGGAAGTTATTTAAGATCAATCTAGATTCCTACATCGCCTTGGCCACTCCATATCACTGAGAGATTCCTCTGTCCCTTGACTCCTGGGATCAGGGTACGAGGGGGTCATAAAACACAGTCCTTAGGTTTGGAGATCAATAGGTGAGGGTCAGCCAGCACAGTTGAGGGTTGGGGTATTGTACTGAAGTTCACTACAGCACCCTGATGGAGTTACGGACTGTGTGTACATGGATGTTGAGTTTTAGCATTGATCCCAGCTCTCTTCTACTTGGCTCTCAGACCTGCTGCCAGGGCTTTGTCCTCCAGCCTAGAGACTGGGAGAGGACCTTCTGGGGATGACCAGCACAGAGGAAAGACCTACAGACGCTAACAGTGCCCCAGAATCCGCCCCTCAGGACCCTCTACAATGAAGCCCCGGTTGAACTGGGGTTCATTCAGTGCCCGCAGGCATTTTTCAACATGAGTAAACAAGTAACCATCTTCATATATCTGAGAAAAGCCCATGAATGGGGAGAAAAACAACTTGCAGAAACAGGTTACATGGAGAAGAAAAAAATTCTCAAAATTATTTTTAATATCTGCAGAGAGACAAGAGAAGAAAGATACTGCCTCTGTGAAACAAAAACAGAATACTATTAAAAAAGAACTAGGTGGGGAACAAAAAGAATACCTGAAATAAAATAATGGACCAAAATCTATGAAACTTATATACTCAGTTCTAACTTATATATTAATAGTCCTGCCATATTCCAAAAAAGACTTAAGGAGGCTTACAAAATGCACACAGTAGAGTGGGATAAAAATAGTGATGCAAGGCTGGGCGTGGTGGCTCACGCCTGTAATCCCAGCACATTGGGAGGCTGAGGTGGGTGGATCACCTGAGGTCAGGCGTTCAAGACCAGCCTGTCCAACATGGTGAAACCCCATCTCTACTAAAAATACAAAATTAGCTGAGCATGGTGGCACACCCCTGTAATCCTAGCTATTCGGGAGGCTGAGGCAGGGAGAATCGCTTGAACCCATGAGGAAGAGGTTGCAGTGAGCTGATATCGTGCCACTGTGCTCCAGCCTGGGTGACAGTGAGACTCCATCTCAAAAAAAAAAAAAAAAAAAAAAAGATGCAGTGAAGGAGAGAAAAAGAAAGAAAAGGAAGATGAGGCCAGACATCACATTCACACACAAAACTTGGCCCATGAGGTCCTCAGGAACGTTATTCTATCCCATATTTGCACTTAAAGGCATTAGACATTATTTCCATTGTTTAAAAAATCGTTCCTGCTTTTTATTTGCACTCCTGACTGCCTCTCTGCCCGAGGAAAGGCCTGTGCATGTATTCCCGCCCATTCTCGTTAACCTATGCATCAGTCTCCTCTCTTTAGGGGTAAGAAACTGCCTTTTTATTTCTTTGTGATTGCTAACTGCGCCCATAGCAGTATTTTGTACTCAGGAACATATATATAGCGTGTATTTCTTTCCCCATCTCTTCCTGCCTTTTTAGAAAAGAAACAGAAAAGAAGAAGGAGGAAACCCGAACCCTGAGGCCTTGGAAAAATATGATGTGGGACTGGCCTAAGAATAACCCCCTTGGAAAGAGCCCAGAATGATGAGTTGGACTCTGCAGGCAAAGGCCAAGATAGAGAAAAATCTCCTCACGAATCATGTCGGGCTTGAGTCCATTATCTGTATTCCATGACCCTAACGTTTAACATTCTAATGCTTGAAATGAGAAAGGTGCATTTACGCTTTGTTGAATTGAGTTCAGGGTGGTGGAAAGGAGTGGGCAGAGGGAGGTTGATAATGAGGGAAGGTGGAGGAGGAAAGGCGAGGAGAACCATTAAATAGAACCAGAAAAAGCTGTTCTCCCTCATGGAAAAATTTTGATTTTCAAGTTTACACTCCTATTAACATTTAAATGGATAGGTATTGCTTGCAACTCTACACAGGAAACCAGGATATCTGCATTTAAATAAACACCACTTAGAGAAAGAAAATATATGGGCTGAATGTCTTTCTATTTGCTCTTTAAAGACCTTGCACAAATAATGATGATGATTGGAATTTTTTTTCATGAAAAAGAAAAAAAAACAGAAATGGTGAGGGTAAGTATGTGTTAGACCTTGTTGCGATGGTAATGACTGGGGCTAGAGAAAGAAGCACATCAATACCGCTGGATTCGTGGCCCCAGCAGCCAGTGCCTGTAGCGCTGCACTGCAGCTGGAGACCAGCAGGGCCATGGTCCTCTGATGGCCACACGGGCACCTCTTGGGGAGGTCTGCTGGAAATTCTCCCTTCTGCATGATAGGAGCACATGGTATGGTGACAAAGCAGGAGAGTGTTAGCTGCCCTGAGAGCCGGACATTCATTCACAAATGAATCAAGCCCTTAAAAATCAAGGTCACAGGAATTGAAGGGCACAGCAAAGTGGTGAGGGCAGAACTCAAGTGTTTTTGCCCCAAAGGATCAGTCGGTCTGGGAAGTAAGAAGTGGAAAGAGAGAGAGAGAATCTGCAATGAACCTGCTAGCCATGGGATCGACCAGGACAAGCGAATTCAAAGGATAGGAAAGATTCCAGGGCCCAATCACTGCACAGCAACCACCTCTGAAGGAAGTGGGGGTTTTAATTCTGGGAAGCCATATAGAGATGCAACTGGCAGGAACAGGAGAAATCAGGCTGTTCCCATTCAAATCCTGGCTCTTCCACAGCCAGGGTGCTGGGAACTCAATTAGTCCCCGTCTCTGGGTCCGTTTCCACATGTGTAAATGAAGGTTATGACAATACCTACTTCAAAGAGCTGTTAAGAGGATTAAATAAGTAAATATGTGGAAACTGCTTAGAATAGTACCTGGCACAATGCTAGAGCTATATAAGTGTAAATAGAAATAGAAGTCACCTAAATTAAAGCAATTCTCATTTTTTCATGCACTACTACATCCCTTGAATTTGCCATACATGAGCACATAAGGCGCTGAGTAACATGTTGGGATATGCCCCTAATTAAGGATTTGGGACCCAGAGAAAGCAGAGTTCTGAAAGCTGTTCTTATGCTTTTCAGGCACCTGGAGAGGCCAAGGTGAAGGCATTACTTCTTAATTTATTGACACTGAGTTGCATCCACCCCAGGGGGCTGGTACTGCCTAACCTCCGAGGACCAAAACAGCTGGAGGCTAAAGCAGCTAATAGCAGAGGCACCTGTGGCTATAGAGGCTGTTTGAACCCTGGGCTCTGGCAGTAAGCACTGCACTGATCTGGAAGGAGAAGACATGGGGCAGGACTGAGACTCTGCTGGGAAAGCATCAATGATTTAGTTAAGAAGAACTAAAACAGCGAATTCCATAATGGGAGGTTTTGCCTATGACTTTCTTCTAGGGTGTAAGTTGGTTCAGCATCATAATGTAGTTATATATTGTTCACTTTTTTAATTGACAGATAACATTTTATGTTTTTATCATGTACAACATGAAGTTTTGAGGTACATATACAAAATGGAATGGTTAAATCTAGCTCATCAACAAATGAACTCACACAGTTACCACTTTCACGGGAGGAGCACAACAGCTACTCTTTATGTATTTTTCAAGAATACAATATATCACCATTAACAATAGTCACCTTATTGTACAATAGATCTCTTGAAATTTACTTCACCTATCTAACTGTAACTATGTATCCTTTGACCAACATCTCCCCATACCCTCCTAACCTCTAACCACACCAGCCTCTGGTAACCACTGTTCTATTCTCTACTTCTATGTGATCAACTTTTTAGATTCCACATATGAGTGAGATCATGCAGTACTCGTGTTTCTGTGCCTGGCTTAGCATAGTGCCCTCCAGGTTCATCTATGTTCTTGCGAATGGCAGGATTTCATTCTTTTTTATGGCTGAATAATATTCTATTGTATGAGTGTGTATGTGTGTGTGTGTGTGTGTGTGTATCACATTTTCTTTATCCATTCATCCATTGGTGGACACTCAGGTGATATGATTCCACGTCTTAGCTATTGTGAATAATCTGAATGAGCATGAAAGTGCAGATATCTCGTTAACATACTGATTTCAATTTCTTTAGGTATAAAGTCAGTAGTGGAATTGCTGGATTGTATGGCAGTTCTATTTTTAGTTTTTTGAGGAAACTCCATATGGTTTTCCATAATGGCTGTACTAATTTCATTCCCGCCAAGAGTGTATAAGGGTTCCCCTTCTCCGTTTTCAGTACTTGTTATCCTTTGTCTTTGTTATAGTAGCCATTCTAACTGAGTGAGATGGTATATCATTGTGGTTTTGTTACCAGCAGTAAATCCAGTGGGTCTACAGCAAACTTGATCCTTGCCTCCTTGGAGGAAAGAATTCAGCTGAGGGGCAGAAGTAGGTTTAAGGCCGAGGAAGAGACCAAGGCAAGTTTTAGAACAGGAGTGAGAGTTTAGTGAAAAGTTTTACAGCAGGAGTGAAAGGAAGTAAAGTACACTTGGAAGAGGGCCTAGCGGGCAACTTGAGAGATCCAAGTGCCCTGCTTAGCCCTTAAGATGGGGCTTTATACATTGGCATGGTTCCAGGGTTTCCATTTCTCCCGCCTTGATTTTTCCCTTGGAGCGGCTGTCCACACGCGCGGTGGCCTGCCAGGACTTGGAAGCGGCTGCACACACAGTGTGTTTACTAAAGTTGTGCACATCCTCCTTTGAGGCATTTTTCCCTTATCTGGTCTAGCATTTTCAGAGGAAGGTCATATACCAGTTAAATGCTGCCATTTTGCCTCTTAGTATGAATGCTTGAGCCTGCTCACCCAACTCCTGAGATCTTATTGGGAAGCTGCTGTTCACCAGCTTCAGCTGTTTTCTTTGTCTTTTTTTTTTTTTTTTTGAGGTGGAGTCTCGCTTTTGTTGCCCAGGCTGGAGTGCAATGGCGCAATCTCAGCTCACCACAACCTCCGCCTCCCAGGTTCAAGCAATTCTCCTGCCTCAGCCTCCTAAGTAGCTGGGATAACAGGCATGTGCCACCATGCCCAGCTAATTTTTTTTTTGTATTTTTAGTAGAGGCAGGGTTTCTCCATGTTGGTCAGGCTAGGTGTTTTCTATCTATTGGGAGACTGTCTTTCCCTGGCACCAGGTATGACCAATTATTATTTTATTAATAGAGAGACAGTTAACAACTGACTGACCATCACCTGATGGTCACCTGGCATTCACAGGGAGCCCTCTCCTGTTCTGGTCATGTCTGCCTAACTACCTGCTCTAACAGTTTTAATTTGCATTTCCCTGATGATTAGTGATATTGAGCATTTTTGTATATACCTGTTGCCCATCTGTATGTCTTCTTTTGAGAAATGTCTATTCAAAGCTTTTGCTCATTTTTAAATTGAATTATTTGTTTGTTTTATTATTGGGTTGTTTGAGTTTCTTACATATTTTGGATATTAAGCCCTTGTCAGATGTATAGTTTGTAGCTATTTTCTCCTATTCTGTAGACTGTCACTTCACTCTGTTGATGGTTTCCTTTACTGTACAGAAGCTTTTTAGTTTGATCCTGTTTGTCTATTTTTGCTTTTGTTGCCTGTGCTTTTGAGGTCTTATATAAAAAAAAAAATCCTTGCCCAGACCAATGTCATGAAACATTTCCCCTGTTTTCCTCCAGTAGTTTCATAGTTTCAAGGCCTATGTTTTAAGTATTTAATCCATTTTGAGTTAATTTTTGAATATGGTGAGAGATAAGGTTGTAACTGAATTCTGCTGCATGTAGATATTCAGTTTTCCCAACACCATTTACTGAAGAGACTGTCATTTCCCTATTGTGTGTTCTTGACACCTTTGCTGAAAATTAGTTGGCTGTAAATGTGTGGATTTATTTCTGGGCTCTCTATTCTGTTCCATTGGTCTGTTTTTATGCCAGAACCAGGCTGTTTTGATTACTATAGTTTTGTAGTATATTTTGAATTCAGGAAGTATGACATCTCCAGCTTGCTTCTATTTGCTCAGGATTGTTTTGACTATTTGGGGTCTTCTGTCATTCCATACAAATTTTAGAATTGCTTTTTGTATTTCTGTGAAGAATGTCTTTGGTATTTTGATAGGGGATTGCATTGAATTCTATAGATTGCTTTGGGTAGGTATGAACATTTTAGCAATATAAATTATTCCAATCCATGAACATGGAATATCTTTCCGTTATTAGTGTCTGCTTCAATTTCTTTCATCAGTGTTTTATAGTTTTCATTGTAGAGATCTTTCACCTCTTTGGGTAAATTTACTCCTAAGTGTTTAAATTTTTTGTAGCTACTGTACTGTACTTGATTTCTTTTTCAAATAGTTTACTATTAGTGTACAGAAATGGTTTTTGTATGTTGATTTTGTAACTTGCAACTTTAATTTATTAGTTATAATAAATATAGTATCGGTTTATTAGTTATAATAAATATAGCTTTTTAATGGAGTGTTTAGGGTTTTCTCTATATATAACTACATAATGCAGTTATATTTAATAATTATTCTTATGTCAAAATAAGATAGTTTTTATGTTTCCATGAAAAAGTACATGAGTTGGAGCTTTGATCCCTAAAAGGCCCTTCAGAACTGTCCTCTGCCTCTTCCTGCATCACCATCTTTCTCTAAGCCCCCCATGCTTCAGTCACAACAAGCTGCCATTCCCCTTCCTCTTTCCATGATGACACTGTGCTCTCCACCAACATGGGTCCCCACTGGCTCCATCTGTCAAGTTTCTCATCATCCTTGCAGAGTTCCCTAAAAAGTAAATGTCTCTGAGAAACTTCCATGGTACTTTAGTAGACACTCACATTCAGTCCTTGGGGTTCCTGGAGCAGTTGGTTGATATCACTACCACATCTTTTTATAATTATTTATGTCTCCCTCTCACCAATAAATTTAAGCTTGTTGAGGGTTGCATTCATGTTTGGTTTGGTTTGTCTTTCTAGTCTCCAGAGCACTGCCTGACATAAGCAGGTGCTCACTAAATATTTATTTGCTAAGTGAGATCACCATTCCACTCTGCAACAATTGCTAAAACTGTATGCACTGTGGCATAGTGTAGGGTGAGGTGAGCGGATCCACTTCAGTGACTCAAATATAATGGCAACTTAAAGCCAATTTTTCTCTTCTCCAATCTCATTTTTTAAAGCCAGCATTAACTATCACTTAATAATTCAACATAATTTTTATTGTCTACAATGAAAACATCAACATGGGGCCAGATTCCAGATGACACACAGCAATAAAGTTTAATGAGCACATATGATAGCCCACAGATTAGGAACCCAACAGACATTTCTGCACTGTCCCTCCCCCAAGTCAGAAAGAGATAGTGGGGGAAGGTAGTTTCTGTGGA
Organism: Hylobates moloch; assembly: GCF_009828535.3. Lineage (NCBI taxonomy): Eukaryota > Metazoa > Chordata > Mammalia > Primates > Hylobatidae > Hylobates > Hylobates moloch. The sequence goes on along the minus strand of NW_026652276.1, from coordinate 222,499,638 downwards.
AATAAGAAGTGGTTTCTGGGTCAGAAGACAGGCTTGACACTTCCTCCTCCTCAATTCTACCTCCGGATCACAGAGCTGCTCTAAGTAAGGATATTATGTGAGGCTGACATATACAAATCAAATCTATTGTCAAAACAATGAAAGAAAAATTGCAAAATTTGTACTCGCCTGATGAAAGCTAGGTCAGCTGGTAACACAAGTGCCTGGAGGGAAGAAAGAAGGGGGTAAAACGCAGGACCAAGAGGCAGAGTCGCAAACCCAAAACTCACAAGAATGGCTCCTTTCTCGCTGCTAAGCCAACAGCAGAAAATGAAGAAGGGAAGGATGAAAGGAAACTGCAGCTCAGCCAACCAGGTGTGCCTAGGTAGACCCAGCTTGGAGTCTGATTCTCTGTCCTCTGGCTGTCTTTACTGATGAAGACAAGCTAGGTTGGTACAATCTGCTACCCCACCCAAAAGAAGCTTCCATTTCTCCTTCCCTATATCACACAACACTGACAGCTGTGCTGAGTGCAAAGTACAGGAATTTGGGGTTGCTTGGCAAGAATGTTACCCCAGAGGGTTACTACAAAACAATTAGAAGATGGGAGCTTTAAAACACATGGGTACACTAGAGGGTGTTAGCCAACCCAGAAAAATGTTGCAGGTGCCTGAAATTTGGCTGATGGCAAAGGATTTGAAAAGCCTGGGAGAGGGGAAGATAAATAGGAATTAACACTGATTATGCATTTACTAAGTGCAGGCATGTGTTGAGCAATTTGCATAGCACATGTCAATTCATCTTCCCAACGACTATATAAGGTAGGCACTATTTTTCTCATTTTGTAGGTTTGGAAATTGAGACAAAGGGAGTTTAGTTGGCCAAGGTCACACAGCCAGTAACAGGCAGCTCTGGGAAGGTGTCTTGGTCTGTCCATGCCCTTTCTATTCCTCAGTGCTTTTCATGATCCGTGCCACTTCAAACCCCAGAAGGGAACTGGACATTCAATCAAATGTAATGGAATATTATTCAGCTATTGAAAGTATTCTTCTGAAGGACATGAGGAAAATTCATAAGAGAATATTAAATGAAGAATAATGCACAGGCCTACATTTATGACCCCCATCTGAGTACTGCGGGTGTATATCTGTGCTGCCATGCATGTCTACCCACGTGGGAAAAGCAAAGGAAAAGTACACCAAATGTTAACGGGAGGCTTTTTTGGGTTGTGATATTTTGGGTTTTGTTTGTTCTTTTCTACAATAAGGATGTGTTACTTTAACAATCGGCTTTTGAGTTATTTGAGAGATGTGAGCTTTATTGTTTTTAAAAAATTCCAAGCACGGATCATGAGGCAAGCTGCACTAACTGGAGCTCTGATGGAAGAGAGGCCTGGCCACCGATTGCGTCTCATAAGTTTTGTCTTTTAAAAGACATACTGCCACTAAATATTTTCTTTTTACAGTGAAAGCTACAGACCTGCCATGCTCCTCTTTGGCCAACAGTGTGCATGTACTGTGGAGAGGTTCACCTTTGGAGGACTGAGCTTCCTTTACTTGGCAGCTCCAGTGAAGGCCAAGACTGGCTGATTGCCAGGAAGGAGGAATGGGGCTCTATGGTGTCATGGCCACCATTGCCTTTTTTGCATGTGATGCTTTCAGTGACGTGTGCCTGGTTCCCTGAGTACCTGTTGTCTGACTATATCTCACACTTTAGTGGCAAGGCACTTTGGGACCATGCCGGAATCTCAAACAAAACTTATACAAATGTTGAGGTCAGGCATGTGGTGGCTCACACCTGTAATCCCAGCATTTTGGGAGGCCAAGGTGGGTGGATCATCTGAGGTCAGGAGTTCAAGACCAGCCTGACCAACATGGTGAAACCACATCTTTACTAAAAGTAAAAAAAAAAAAATTAGCTGGGCATGGTGGCATGCAGCTGTAATCCCACTCAGGAGGCTAAGGCAGGAGAATCACTTGAACCCAGGAGTTGGAGGTTGCAGTGAGCCGAGATCATGCCACTGCACTCCACCCTGGGTGACAGAGCAAGACTCCATTTCAAAAAAAAAAGTCACTATAGAAATCTTTTTACTCAAATCTGCCCCTTTAACTACTGAGGTCCATGGGAACAAAGCACGGCAATTTGTTTGAACAGCATGACAGCATGGGAAGAACAAACAAACAAATACTGAACTTAAGGCTAGAAGACCAGCGTCTGAGTCCTCGTTCTGCACATCCTGGTTGGAAAGCGTTGTACATGTCATAACCAAACTCTTAGTTCTGAGCCCTCAAAGCTGAGAACAATAGATGGCAAGCCCCTCCTCCTCCTCCATATTCTAAAGCTGAAGAGTCTAATATGGTAGCCACCAGCTCATGTGCATATAGAGCACTTGAATTGATACAGGCTGTAAGTGTAAAATACGTACCAGATGTCAAAGACTCAGCATGACTTTTTGTAAAATATCTCAATAGTAATTGTTTATATTGATTGCACGTTGATATGAGAATATCTAGATATATTGGATTAAATAAAATATATTATGGGCTGGGCCTGGTGGCTCATGCCTGTAATCCCAGCACTTTGGGAGGCCGAGGCAGGCCAGATCACCTGAGGTTAGGAGTTCAAGACCAGCCTGGCCAACACGGAGAAACCCTGTCTCTACTAAAAATACAAAAATTAGCCAGGTACCTGTAATCCCAGCTGCTTGGGAGGCTGAGGCAAGAGAATCACTTGAACGTGGAAGGCGGAGGTTACAGTGAGCCGAGATCGCGCCACTGCACTCCAGCCTGGGTGACAGAGCGAGACTCCATTGCGAAATAAATAAATAAATAATGAAAATTAATTTTACCTGTTTTTGTGTCTGTAAGGCAGCTAATAGAACATTTTAAGTTACACATGTGGTTTGCACAATATTTCCATGGGACAGCACTGTTCTAAAGAGAGGTGTGAGACCTTGTGTAGAGCTTGCTACAAAGTGCCCCAACCTAGTTCTGCAACTCGTAGTGCACTCGCCACCTTCAGTTTACATATAACAAGAGACCAGGAGATTGAGGCAGAAGGTTGGTGAGTGACAGTTTCTTGCATTTCTATTTTCTCCCCATGGGAGCTTCCCCACTCCAGCCACCAGCACCTCTCAAGCTGGTGGTAGCTGGCTCAAGGACAGAAAAAGGCCCTCAAGAGAACCACACAGAGAGCTGTGTGCAGGTACTCTAGAGTTTAGAGGACATAGGGGAGGGTGCCTAGCTGTGGCCTGAAACAATGAGGCCAGAGGCTGTTTCATGCTGCCTGTGGCAACAGGGCCAAGACAGGCTGTGTGTGAGGAAGGATCCAGTGGTTTCTCCATGTACCAAGCAGATGCCAATGAAGACTAAAGCTCCTTGAAAAGACTCCGTACTACAGCTTTGCTCATTAGTGTACGATCACACCAACAAGAAGAGTCTCCGTTGTGGGGTAACACCAGAAACGGGAGGTGAAAGGGGAGCAAAACCAGCTCAGCTGGAAGGTGTTCTCCCCATGTCGGGAGACAATCAATGGTGTAACACCAATTCCTGCAAAGCTTTCCCAAAGGAATCCCAAAAGTCCCCTACAAGAGAGGGAGAGCCAGCCTTTGGGCCCCACCACATGGAGGGCCCGGAGAGCAATAACACCAGGCAAGTCAGAGCCTTGGCCTTTTATCTGTCCTCGTTTCACTAACCCCAGCCCTGGAGGAGCCAGAAGTGACAGGGTTAACAGGGAGCAGGTAGAATCATAAAAATAAAGAAGCTGAACAGATCTCTTTCCGTATTGCAGGTTTCTAAGAAAATGTCAAGCCCAAGCTGGGAAAGGAAGAAGAGGTAAACTAAATATTAATATAAGACCGAGGTTCCGATATTAGATCTGAATCAAATTTTAATACCTACAAATTAAAGCTTATGAATATGCGACAATTTACCCCCAAATCTATGGAGTCTCCCAGAGATATCACCTAGGAATGGATATGGCAGCTCAGCAAGGATGGCCTTAAAAGGTTGTAGTGAGAAAAAAAAAAAAAAGTTGTAGGTACAGTCTTTTAAATAAATTGTTTACAGATGACCTTATGCAAGTCATATGCGAGACAAGAATGATATAATGATGATGATGATGATAGTGATGACGATAAAGCTAGGATTTCTTATGTGCTAGGCATGTTCTAAGTATTTTCTATACATCGTCACATTTAAATCCTCCCCCAGAATTGATGAGCTTATCATTTCCCTTTTACCCATGAGATCATAAGGAACTTGCCCCAAGCAGGCAGCTTAGAAGCAGCAGAACTAGGGTGAGAATCTTGGTCTGACTCCAAGGCCCATGCTTTTAATCACTGTGCTCTATGGCCTCTTAGAGTCATTGATCAGATGAGATCTGTGAAAGCCCTTTGTAAACTGTAAAGTGCTACCACAAATGCCAGTGATCATTTGTGTTCACTGCCATGCTACGAGGCAGAGGAACAAATACAAGGCTCAGTGGGTATGACTGGTATCATCCAACGTGTATTTAACAGGTGCAGGATATACCAGTCTTTACAAACAACGTGGAAATGTAAGAGTAGCAACTTATTTTTTTCCCCAAAAAACTCTTTAAATTCTAAAATTCTAGCAAATTCTGTTTTCTAATTTAGAAGTATGATGGAGAAGGGGCCTAAAGAGTATGTTCTCACCTCCAACCACATATAAGCAAGGGTGTTTTCCAAAGCCCATTGCACAGGAAGGCAGGATCAAGCAGTATGGCAGGAAAAATGAGGGTTTAGGGGTAGTGAGGACTACGGTAGCTGCTGTCCTGGGAACAGGAGATAGCCTCTGACTCCTTCTTCTAGTTCTTACTTTATAGAAGCTGCTTAATTTCTGTGTTCACCTGTCTACTTTCCGACTTGGGAATAACATTTCTTGCTACCTGGAAGTTAGGGGGTAGACCAGATGACTCTGCCCCAGTAGTTGTGATTCTCAATGCCATGTATGTATGCAATATGCCAGCCCGTCTTTATCTCAAGAGACGGAGTAAAATGTGCAAACTAAGAGAACGTTATTTAAACACTAATAATACACCATGGAGCCATTTTTGAGGAAGGCTGAGGAACCATAAATCAAATCAATGATAACAGGTTTGTGTACCTCCCACAAAGCTGGGAGTCATTGTGCATGAGGTAACAGAGCCTTCTCCCCTCCCTCTTTCAAAGGCAGTGCTTCCTTCTCTCCACTCGTTCCCTCTCCTGTTAAGGAGACGCTTGTTAGTAACCTGTAAAGAGTGAGTGGGCTCGGTCGACCTCTCCTTTCCCCTGTGCCTTTCTCTGCAGCTCTATTGACTTATTTTTGAAGGCTATGTTGACCCACGCTTTTTTTAGCAGATGGTTAAAGCTCATTCAAATAAAGATCTTGCCAAGAAAAGAAACTCCGTAGAAGGAAACTAAAGTTGGTATCTTACCTCTCACTTGAAAAAAAGTTCCATCAACAGAAATTCCCTCTTTGGGTTCATCCTACATTCATTTATTTATTCATTCAATGCATGTTTCTCAAGCAGCTGCTGTGTGCAAGAGGTGAAGCAGTGGACCTAACCGAATTACCGGCTCCATTAAACATACTTTCCAGAGAAAGACACAAACTACATGCATATTCATATATACGTGTATGTGGTGCAGGGTGGGGGGCAGTGATAAATGCTATGGAGAAAAAATTAAGTAGGTTGGGGGATGAGCTGTAACGAAGTAGATGTAGGAGAGTTGCTATTTAACATATGGAGGTCAAGAAAGTGCTCTCAATAAGGTGACATCTAAGCAGACACCTGAGGAAGGGAGGGAATGGGTATGTGAATGTCTGGGGGAAGAGTATTCCAGATAGAGGGAAGAGCAGATGCAAAGGCACCAAGGCAGGAGTCTGCTTATCATATTTGATGAATAGGAGAAAGAGTAAATGTTCTATATACTCTTGTGTAATGGGTTTTTTTTTTTTTTTTTGCCTTGTAATTATTACAACATGCTGACTTAGAGCCACATAATAGATCGTAGTGATCTGTTAGGGACAAAGATATACTTGCTGTAACCAGCTAAGTTCTCTTTCTGGGAATAAATACATGTTCCAATTTTCCATCCTGATGACTAGAGAAGGGGATAGAGATTTTTGCTCAATTAAACTGCTTTTAATGAGGAATTCACTTGGTCAATCACTCACCAGGGACTCCATATGCCATGCTTAGAGCATGGATTTCATCCCGAAGGCCATGGAGAGCCACTGAAGGAGTCTAAGCTGGGGAGAAGGTGGTTAGGTTTTCGTTTTCTCTAGAAAGATGACCATGGCTGCAGAGTGGAGTTCTGACTGGGAGGAAGAAAGTCTTAGAGACGAGACAATCCCATAAATGATGAAGACCTGCACTATAGCGGAGAACAGGGTTGAGAGGCTGAATTCAGGGGTAGTAAAACAGTCAAACTGATAGGAATTAGTGATCAATTGAATACGAGAGAAGGGGAAAGATGAGCCACTGATGACTCCCAGGATTCTGGTTTGGATGATGGGGAAAATGATATCCTTGGTGATATCCTTGACCAAGATACAGACTCAAAGAGGAGACCTAGAGTGTTGCCTTTCTTTTGGGATTTCTTTTTCTTTCTTTTTTTTGGAGGAGGGGCATGATAGAAAGCATGGACGGGGCCAGGCGCGGTGGCTCACGTCTACAATCCCAGCACTTTGGGAGGCCAAGGTGGGTGGATCACTTGAGGTCAGGAGTTCAAGACCGGCCTGGTCAACATGGTGAAATCCCATCTCTACTGAAAATACAAAAAAATTAGTTGGGCATGGTGGCTCATGCCTGTAATCCCAGCTATTCAGTAGGCTGAGGCAGGATAATCACTTGAACCTGGGAGACGGAGGTTGCAGTGAGCCAAGATTGTGCCACTGTACTCCAGCCTAGGCAACAGAGTGAGACTTCATCTAAAAATTAATAATAAATAAATAAAAATAGCACGGAAGGACAAATCTCATAAGAGAAGAGAAATTTGTCAAGTTCAATTCGTTAAGTGCCTAATACACACCTAATTGGAAATGCCCTTTATGGCACTGGCTGTACAAGTCTAGCACATAGGGGAGCAATTACTACTTGAGACACTGACTTGAAAATCATGTAGTTAAAGCTGTAGGATTGAATGCCTGCTTTCCCAGAGATGGAACATAAAGTGAGAAGAAAAGAAGGGTAAGGACAGAATTTGAATACCAACATTTAAGGGATAAGAAGAAGAGGAGAAGGAGAATGAACACAGATGACCTAAAAGGGTAGGGCAAACCTAGCATAAGGGACACCATGGAATTGAAAAAATGAACAGGTTTCACTGACGGCTAATGTTACTGAGATCAAATAAGATATAAGATCATAAAACCTTCAACTGCAATTTGCTGAGTGCCGATTGTGTGCCAGGCATCGTGCTAATGATATGAAGTACGGTTTCTACTACAGCGTATTTTTTTCCTGCATGGCCCCTACTAGATTTACAACTAGAAGAGGTCCCTTGTGACCTTGTCAAGGGCTCTTTTAGTGGAAGTCAATTTCATTGGGTTACTGGGGATGAGTGGGGGGTATGGAAGTGAAAGTCACTCCTAACCAGTATGCTTTCAAGTAGCCTGGCTGGAGAGAAGAGGAGGGAAATGGAGCAGTAGTGAGTGTGGATGGAACACAGAGTCAGGGAGGACTTCTCTTTTTATAAAGGACGTAAGACTTAAGTATATTTCTATGAAGAGGAGAAAGACTTAGCAGAGAGGATGAACCTAATACCCGGGACTTAACCTTTCCCATGCTCTGAATCTCATCCAAGTCAATATAGCAGACCACAGGCAAACTGAGGGAAGCTCTTCCTGGTTCTACTTGATAAACGTGGACAGCAGAGTTCAGTGGTAAAAGACACTGCTTTGGAGTCAGACTGTCTGGACTTGAGCTCTGGATCTATCTCTTACTAGTCATGTGACCTTAATATCATTGGGCCTCAGTTTCCTCAGCTCTGAGAAGGTCTAATAATAGTACCTATCTCATAAGATTGTTATGAGAATTATATTTGCATATTACTTAGAGGCTGGCACAAAGTAACTGCTATGTAAGTGCTCAAAAAAGGCTTAGAAACAGACACGCAATGTACAGGTACACCCACACAGGCACATTCAGTGGAAGGCGCTAGTGGAGAGTGAAACAAGAGAGAACACAGCTTGCTAGGTGGGGGGTAGGGAGAAAAGTGGATGAGTTTACAGGTGAGAGGCACCTTTCCTCTTCCCAAATCACTCACATGTCCTCTAGAATCACCCATTCTGTAAGAAGTGCCGATCATGTAGCATCACTGTGGGTGGGACTTCTCACTTAGTGCCCATTCATTCATTTATTCATTCACTGACTCATTCATTTATTCATTCACTGAGGTCTATCTCTCAGTCAGGTATTATTCTAGGCCGTGAAGAGACAAAGATGGGTAAGACACCAGCCCTTCTGTCTTGAGAAGGCTGCTGGTCCAGAAAGCCTTGGGGTTCTCTTGTTGTGTTCTTTCCTACTGTTCTCCCACATCTTAGGCAGTCATCCAATTGTTTGGAGAACAGAGGCTGCATTTTTTTCTTCTTTGTGTCTCTCACAGCATCTAAGACATAGCAGAAACTCTAAATCTCTATGGAATGAAGGAATCCATCTATTCCATTTGGTAGGAGCATGAATGACTAGCAGACCACAGTGTCTCTCCTGGATGATGAGCTAGCAAGGGAGGAAGGAGCTGACATTTACTCAGCACTTACTATGTGCCAGGAACCGTCAACAGTGCACTGTACACAGCTCACTTAGAGGCAGATGATGAGAAAGCCTTTTCTATTCGTTTTGTTCAAAAGTGATGCCTAACGGCTTTGCTTTTATGTTTTCAAACGCTTTCCATTTTGCATGGTTTGCTTTCTATGCTTGAAGCGTCTCACGTGACTGGAAACATTTTTCATGCTTCACGTGTAGTCAGTCACTTTTGAATTTTGCCGGCGTTTTGCCGTTGGATCTTTTGTTAAGTAAATGTTCGTTATGTACTTTGTGTCTGGTTCTACAAGAGACAAGCATCCCCACCCCGTTAGCCCCATGTGTGCCAATCTCTCCCTCTGCCCTCGATGTTGTCTTTGTTCTGTGGCAGGCTATCGAAGCCTGCTTGAATAAGGTGCTCACTAATGAGGCCAGGGTCATTGGCAGATACATGAAAATCCAGAACAAAATGAGAAACATTTGGGCAAAACCTTTTTTTTCAGTTCTCCCAAAGGAAACGGTGTGTTTGATTTACCTCCAAGTTGGAATAAAACTAAATGGATCGTGGATTTTTTAAAGTATGATGGGTACAATATTTAAGGCAAGATGTTTATATATTGATAGCCAGCCTGTTCTGCTCCCCAGGTGATTCCTAAAGGAGCAAGAGGCAAGATATTTCTCTGAAACTAGCTCATGGAGTCTTTATACTTCCTGTGTCCTCCTACTCAGTAGCACAAAACAATTCTCAAGTTCAAGATTTATTTCTGCCTTCTGCAGACACTGTCTCTGTCACTGGGAAAGAAAAAAGAGTCAGGGCCTTCCGTGCTTGTAGGATTTGGATGTAGAATGTCTTTGCACTTGGGACAGCACCTCCGATGTCTGTGAATAGGACGGACTCACTGGTGTGTCCTCCACATGTTCTTGAGGAAGTTAACAAGGCTAAACAAGGAACTCACTGTCCTGCCTGCTCAGAAGACTCAGCACAAGAGAACACATAGCAAAACTCAAGGTTTTGGAACTGCAAGGAAGCGGAAACCTGGCTCCTTCTGGCTCTCAGATCTTATGACTCAACAAAGAATTTAAAAAGAATATTCTCCCTATTGAAAGGTGAGAGTTTACATTTATATAAGCTTATAATATTACATTGTGCTTTAGCTTCATTCATATATATTTGTAACTTACATGAATCAGAAGTGCATTTCTATGCATCTTATGTCTGTCACATCTCCATCAGTGGTGCCGATCTTACTCCTGGGCTTCTGATCCACATCTCTCACAGCTGATTGGACATGTTGACCTGAGTGGTCTGCCTGTGCCTCTAATTCAGAACTTTTAAAACCCAGTTTCTCACCTTCACTATCAAAGGGCACCTCCCCTATTGATGCCAATGGCATCACCATCCTCACCATCTGTCTGTCCCCCAAATCTCAGGGACATTTTGAGTCTCATTCCTTTTTGCTCCTGGATTTCTGATCGGTTGCCAAGTTAACCTGATTTTGCCTCCACAGTAACTAGTGTTTGCAGCTCCTCCTCTTGGCCCCTGGAGATGCTGCCTCTGCTCCTGACTCTGCCCTTCTTCCCTTGAACCCAGGCAGCTCGGCATAGTCAAGTGAGCCTGAGCTTCAGTTTTCAGTTTAACACTGTCTCTGCCGCTTTCTGCCCTGTGACTTTCAACAGGCCTCAATTTTCCCTTCTCTATGGACAGGCGGTAAAATGAGATAGTTTACATGAAATGCTGTCTGGCCCTCAGCAGGAGCTCAGTAAGCACTGGTCTTCTTCCCTCTTGCAGATCCACTCCCCAGAGTCTGTCTTTCCGGAGTTTCTCTGCTCCAATTCATTTCATGTCCTATTGCCAGATGACTTCTCCTAAAGCCAACCTCATTCTCTCCTCCGTGCTCAAGCCTTGTGGCTTCCCACTGTCTGTCAGAGTGAAGTGCACACCAAAGGCCTAGGTTTTAGGCCCTTCCTGTGTGACCCTCCTCACCAGCACAATCTCCTTTCTCTCTTCCCTCCTTCACACACTCAGTGTCATGGCCAATTGGGCAGCTGGCTCACCCTTCTCCATGCCCTGCTTCATGCTCTGCTTGTCCCCAGCCTTTGCTGATGCTGGAGAGAAGGCACTTCCTCTCCAGCCTTGCAACCTTCTAGCTCAGCATGACCCTTAGCCCTCAGAAAGATACACTTATCTTCTAATGACATGGAAATGATCAATTGAGCTTGATTTGTAGCAAATAATAGAATAAATAATAATGCACACATATAATTGACCCAACTTTTGGAACTCTGCAGGGATCATTTAATTTCTCAAAGTTAGATAATGTTTATGTGAAGCAGATATGTATATATAAATACACATTTATAATAACTTAGTGTATTTGTGGGTATGTGAGTATAGATAGGGAGAGAGAGGCTCAGAGAAGATGGAGATAGATATAAGCTAGACAATAGCTTTCTATATAAACATTTACATCTTTCTATCCAGCAAATTAGTTTGAGAAGGAAGTCATTTGCAGATACTCTCTAGTGAAGTATTAATTTCCAAATGTTACAGGCTGACCAACTATATGCTTTTATGTAAGAAGCATATTGCAGACATTAAATACCCTATTGTGAAGACTGAAAATAACCTGAACTATTCCAACAATTGGGATATGGTTACAGAAATTATGGTATACTCACATTATGAGCTATTACACAGCCATAAAAATGATGTTTTTGGAGAAATTAAGTAATGTTGGAAAAAACTAGACATGAAATTGTAGTTTTATCTGCTCCTGGATACGTAATTATAATGATTATAAACACTAATGATAATAATAAGCAAGAAAAAAAGACCAAAAGGAAATACACCAAAGGTTAATAGTGGGAGAAGAGAATTTTCAATGATTTTTTTATTCCTCTTTATCGTTTTCTGTGGTTTCTAAATTCTCCACAATAATAAGTATGTGTTGCCCTTACATCAAAGAGGAAAATACTTAAAGCATTATTTAAGAACAAACACAGAAACAAACAAATGTCCTTGAGCTTAGATAAGGAATATAAGGATAAAGGAAGTTCAAACAGCTCTTTTCAGCATCGTCTACCCAGAAGCTGTCCTTCCATGGAGGCATTTGGATTCCACAAAGAAAGTTTTCTCATCAGCAGCCTCTGTGAACCAAATACGATCAGCAGCTGCCTGCTAAATACTCTCAATGACTTGACTTAGAGGAAAATGACCCAAGAATGCCAGAAAAAAGGATCCAAGGTCTTGCAAAAGAACAGAGCACTTTTTTCTATAACGTCTCTGTCCATGATTGACAATACGCACGGGCAGAAGTCTTTTCCATTTTATTTTGCTTTTCCTGAAGATCCTTAAGGCTGTTATGCCATTTGTCCATGAGGCAATCTTTGAGTAGGTCTCTTTCAAGAATTGGAATATACACAGGAATCTCTAAAAGAAGTATCAATGTGACTCACAACAATTACACATTTACAGATACACGTTGGGATTGGGGGAAGAAAAAAAGTTGTGATTTGGAATCACTTTTCTACAGAAAAATAGAAAAAGGAAACGCAGATACCCTAAACAATGTATCAGCTGTAAAATCCTGAATGTCAGGCAGAGGATGGGGGTGGCATACAATTGCTTTACACATGGCACTGTGAGTGGTGCACAGAAGGGCTCGGGTAATATTCATGGTTGGCGGACCAATGCTTTTCATAACATGAAAGATCAAAATGACACTGAGGTAGAAGAGCACAATCAACTGTGCTTCTCTGTGACATCATGAAGCTGAGCATTCTTCCAAAGATCTAAAGGAGAACAAAAGACTTCACCAATTACAGTGATGCTGTTAAATTAAAACTAGAAATTGAGACTCTTGAAACCCAAAAGTGTCTGAAGTCAGACTGCCGGGTGTGAACACTGGCTCTTGTCAGACTGGTTATCTCTATGCCTCAGTTTCCTCCTCTGTAAAATGGGATTAATAGTAGTGCCTCCCCTCAGAATGTGAGGGTTGAGGGGCTCACACATGGCACATACTATGTGCTCCACGAAGGTGATCTATGTGGGCACTGAGCACTGGGTGAGCCTGACTCCCCCGAGCTCCACTGAGCACTGCACATCGCTGGCAAAGCCATTTTCTTTTCCTTCCCTCATCTGAATCTATCCAAATACTCTCTAGCAAATGGTTCAGATCAAATAAAACTCAACATTTTGCAGAATCTAAATGTATAAGTGGAATTTTTTTTGTCAATATACAGCATGAATTGTGTTGTCAACCAATTCAGGCTGCTGCAACTCTCTTGGGCCCATGATCCCAAGGCAGAAACCTAAGAGATGGTCATGCTGCTTCTCTTCTGAACTTGCCTCCACTCTAAAGCACAGATCACCTTTAGAGCAGGCTCTTGAACAATTTATATCTGGATGAGATTGAATCAGAATATTCAAACGTTGGTTAGATTTTACACTTCGTTCCTGCACTCTCCCACTCTCATCCTAGAGTCTTGCGTTGTGTCTTGTTTCATAAGAATGACAACATTGATTCAGCACTCACCACGTGTTGAATAAAACACTGTTCTAAGGACTCTCCATTTAACTCATTTAATTGTCGTAATGATCTTATGCTTCAGAGATGGCGTGGAGGGATGCCCTGCCCTGTGTGGTCACTTCTTACTGAACAATGACAAACTGACCCAATCAGATGCTCTTTGGGGATACAGGACTATGAAGAGCATACTGAAAGGGCAGCTTACTCAAGCTCAGCCTGAAACCCAAACAACACTGAGTCACAGTTTCTGCAGAGTCCAACCTGGGAAGCCCTGGGACCCAGGGAGAATACAGTTTCCCTGCACCCTTCATTCCCTCACATCCTTGCAACAAAAGCCTGTCACCAAAGACAAGCCAGACCTGCCTCCTCCCGGTAACCTGAAAGAGACTCACCAATACAACCCACAAGAATCAAAAGATGCTGGATTCCTTAGGTTCAGCAACTTGTCAACCTATTTGTAAGAAAAATGTCAACCGTTTTAAATGAAAATCAATTAGTGAGTTTGCACTGATTGTTTTATTTCAGGCTGAGCATTCTGCCTCCCACATCATCTCCATAAATGTGCTGAATGAATGGGTGAGTTGAGTTATACTTTTAAATTGAATGCGCCAAACAAACACAATGATTTTTGTGAACAACCCAAATTATACATAATCCATTTTTTATATCCTAAAGCTAAGAGAATGACTTTGAGTCAATAAAGGGAGCTTTTAAAAAGTTATTTTTACATTTTTTGCTTTTTTAAAAATGCTCATTTGGGGCTTTAAAAATGCTTTCATGGTGGTTCCTTCCTCCCCCTTTAAAACTTATGTTTATACATAACATAAAATTTACCATTTTAACCATTAAAAAATATACAGTTTGATGGCATGAAATACATTCATACTGTTGCACAACCATCACCACCACCCATCTCCAGAACTGTTCATCTTTCCGAACTAAAATTCTGTCCCCATTAGGCATTAACTCTCCATCTTCTCCTCAGCCGCTAGCCTTCACCATTCTAATTTCTTTTTTAAAATTTTTCTTTTTTTATTTTATTCGAGTAAAATGGCAATCATCATGAACACCATTCCAATTTCTCTATGCATTCAACCACTCATATACCTTAAATGCGTGGAACCATACATTTGTTATTTTGTATCTGATTAATTTTACTTAGCATGTTTTCCAAGTTCATCTACGTTGTAGCATGCATCAGAATTTCACGCCTTTTAAAACACTGTAGTACAATTGATCATCTTCATCATATTCAAGTGTACAATCCAGTGCCCATGGAGGTCCACTTTTAATATGATTGTCATGGCAACAGCAACAAGAGATTGCATGATATACACAGTTCTCTCAACTTTTCAAAGTTCTTTCAGAGTTTGTGCCAAAAAAGAGGTGAGGAGGTTTGGGTTAGGATCTGGCTCTGCTGAGGACTTTATAAGTCACCACACCTCTGAGGCTGCGATTTCTAGGTCTCGGGTGACAGGTACCAGGCCAGAGGATGTGGGTGGATTATTACAAACCATTACCCTGACCTGGGAAAGAAAAGAAAAGAAAAGAAAAGAAGGAAAGAGAGAGAGAAAGGAAGGAGAGAGAAAGAAAAAAAGAAAGAGAGAGAGAGGGAGGGAGGGAAAAGAAAAGAAAAGAAAAAAGGCCCAAGGACACAGTCTCAAGGGAAGTAGGCAAAGTGATAACAAAAGGCAGAGCTTGGAGCCCTGACTTGTGAAGGCGTCTGTTCAGGGAGTTTTGTTTGGTGGAATTTGTTACATCTGCATTAGCAAAGCAGTGCTCCTCTAGGCTGGCAGCTGCGATGCTGAGAGGCTCATTATGCAGACCCAGACTCCCCGCTGAAGTCCATGAAGGCATGCCAAGTCAAAGCAAAGTGCTTGGAATAGAAACACATGCCCCTTTTTACACTAGGGAGAAATTGGGAAATTTTCCAGAAAACAGGTGATGGGGATGTTGAGATAAAAAGGCAGGCACAGAGCAAGGATGTGCAAGGCAGGTGGAGGTGGAGGAGGCAGGCGGCCCATGGCCTGGTGGCTGCTGAGCCCAGGGCTAAGCAAAGACAAAGGGATGGCTCCAAGATACATATGTCACCCGGGGCTCAGCAGAGGAGAGAGGCTGCAACTCAAAACCCAAGGAAGAAAGGGTGAGTTTGAAAGGAGTTGAGAGCTGGAGTCCCACATTGTGTTAATTAACAGAATTGTGATTTGCCAATGAATGCCCAGCAGGGACGATCATCTGCTTGATATAGGGTCCCAGCTTTCCTGATGGAATATCAAGTGCATGAGCCATGAAATTACTTCTAAAAAAAAAAAAAAAAAGACAAAGACAGTCAAAAAGGACAAGCACTTGTGTTTGCCTACTGGAGGAACTCTTGCTGTTCTCTTTCTTGAAGAAAGCAGGCTAATTACAGAGACCAGAGATGAAACAAAAATATTCAACCATATCATCTCTCCCAGGAAAGGAAAGGATGCCAACTAAAATAAATTAATAAAAATACCAAACATGTGTGGAGCACTTACAATACACTTGGTGGCATTTTACTTATACTATCCCACGTAATCCTCACAACTCACTGCCATCCTCATACAGATGAGGAAAACAGCAGCACAGAAAGATTAAGTAACTTGCTCAAGGTCACACAGCAAAGTAGAATCAAAACAAACATTCCCTTGTTCTTCCTGAGACATTCAATAGCTCTCTGGTGACTTTTTTTTTAAAGGTCTAAAATGCAGTTAGCAAGAGTCCCAAATAAAATGCAGCTGAGAAAAGTTTTTCTTCCCTCCTATTTCCAGCCATCTGCAGTGGCATTGCCCATTTCTCCCACAGGTCCTTTGTCCTCTCACGTGGCCTAATTCCAGCTGACAGTATGTGCATCCAGTCTCTGCATCTTTCTCCGATGCACACCTGATCTTGCTATTCCACACCTTGAACTCCTTCAGTGGCTCCCCACTGCTTCTAGAAGGAGATCCCAGCTCTTCTGATATGCAAGTCAAGACCTTTAGTGGCGTGGCTGCTGTTTTGCCCCCTGGACTTTTCTCTCATTATTTCCTGCCTCCCTGTCTCTTGCACACAAATGCACCTTTCATGACAGTCAGATCTACCGTGAATTCCCCAACTCATGGAGGCTCTCAGCCCTCCCACTCTCCTACCCTGTGCCTCTTCACCAGCTGTTTCTTAGGAATAAACTCACCTCCCCTTTCTGCCTGGTTGACACCTCTGGGACTTTCAGAGCCCACCAGGGGCCAACTCCTCTGCAAAGCCTTCTGGACTCAGCCGGACTAAGCTGGCTTCTTTATTCGGTTCCCTATACCTATCTCTATTCTAGTTCTTTCCACACAGTGTTGTAAAGGTGTTCTTTACTCACTGCACTCTCTCTGCCCCCACACTCATTCATTCATTCATTCATTCGTTCATTCATCCACTCACTCACATATGCAAGCTCCATTCAGGGCAGGAACCGCAACTCTTTCTGATTCAGTCACCGTGTCTCGAGCCTCTAATAACAGTGATTCTCTCAATGTGATCCCTAGCAGCAGCACTGCCACTCTGGGAAACTGGTAGAAATGACAATTCTTAGGCCCACCCCAGACCTGCTGAAATGAAATATCTGGGGGTGGGGACAAGCAATCTCTGTTTTCATAGACTCTCTGGATTGAGACGTACTACTCTAATACAGTGCCTGGCACATAATAGTCAGCACATGCGGGATGAAAGGATCTGCAGCTGTCACTAGAAACCAGCCACCCCAAAGCCTCGGGAGGCCTCATGTTGCCCCGTCCTCCTCAGGGAGATGATCAGACGTTCCTGGACTAGCTCCCCTTTCTTGCCCAGGGATTATAGGTTCACCTTTTTTTTTTTTTCTAGCCCTGGTGCTGCTGATGACTAGCTAGGAGACTTTGGAACAAGTGAAATGACTGAATCCTTGGGTCATGTGGCGTTTGGAAATCTAATAAATCTCAGTGTCAGAAAATGCAGGGATGAGGCCCAGGCCAGTCCTGGCTCTTACTGAGCGATGTGTGTAAACTCTCTGGTCCTCCATTCCTTTTCTGGAAAAGGAGACCTGCCTACATCATGGGGTTGGCATGTGTATCAAATAAGAGAATCTATGTAAACGTGCTTCTTTAACGTTAAAGCATCATATACATGTTAGTTACTACTGACAAAATGAGACATGCTGGGCCAACAAGTACCAAAGTGTTCCAGATATAAAATTCTACGATTCTGTGAAAATCTAGATAAAATTTCATTTCAACAAACGCTATAAAAAGACATGCTTCTCAGAGTGTTGGATCATGATGTAGGTTCACGCATCAGACTGGGTTCCAATGGGCTCTGATGCTTCCAGGTGTGTGACATAGGAAAGTCAGTTACCTTCTCTGGACCACAGTTTCCTCGTCTGTAAAGTGGGTCATGATTACCACCTACCTCCCCAGGGTTGTTTGAATATGTGTAAGCTATTCAGACGAGATCGGGCGTGTTCAGGGTGGCATGGCCATAGACGAATATATGTAAGCTATTCAAAGCATATCAGAAGCATTCAATAAATGCTGGGAACCATTCAAATGCAGTATTACTATTATTAATGGTGCTATTTTCATTCCTGAGGGGAAAAGCATATCCAGGAGCAAGCAATCTACAAAGAAGAAGCATAGTTAATCTTCTGACTATGTGACACTGGGTTGTATAGTTTTTCTATGCTCCAGCCTCTGGAATACAGATTATTTTGTTTTGGTTTTATTTGGTTGCTGCAGACATCAAACAGGGAAGCCTTTCAGATTCTTCTGTCAGAAAGTTCACCCATGGATGCTAAACTGCACAGAGTGTCAACAGCTCAAAGCAGAAGCCAACAAACTTTTCCTGTAAACGGCCAGATAGTAAATATTTTCAGATTTGCAGGCCATATGGTCTCTGTTACTCAACTCTGCCATTGTAGCATGAAAACACAATAGGCAATATAGGAAGCAACAGGTATTCCTGTATGGGACTGGTGGTGGGCTGGGTTTGGCCCATAGGCCATAATTTGCTGACTTTTGGCTTACAGAAACAAGGATATGAGGTGATAGAATGGTGGTCCCTCCTTGCCTCATTTAAGATACTATTTTCCCCTTCCCTAATTCATTACAGTGAAACTGGCTATCAACTCTGTTTTATCTCTAGTTTATGCAACCTGGAGGTGCGAATTCTAGAGATATATGCATTGTAACAGAACCCCACTTCAACTTCAGAATTTGAGTCATGTGGCACTTGTTACAGGATTTTTATCTTAACAGATGACGTTCGAAGGTCCAGCATTATAAAACAAAATTTTTTCCATGTCTGCCTACACAAACTGCTTCTTTCTCCTCCTACTTAGAATATGATATATTTTGGTTAAGTAAAACTTTAAGTGCACCACAGGCATTTCAACTGATCTCTGTCTTTCTAGGAGTTAGTCACAATTATGGAAATATGGTCCTTTTGATCCAGCATATATGCATAGTAATTGTGTAACAACATCAGTGCAATGATAAGTAATCTCAATAAATAAACGTAGACACAGGTCTCCAAGCGATGTGGGGCTGAATTAGTAGTTGTTTGTCCTGTTAGAAGTCCTTAGGACTTATGGGCAGTGAAGAGAGTTTTTATTTCACATCCAACTCTACCATAATCTGGGAGAGAGGATTAGGGGTTTGGTTAAGTGCAGGGTCAGGATGGAAGGCAGGGAACAAAGACATCAATGGAAAGAGGCAGGAACTTCCTGACACTTAGGGCAGTGGCTTCATGGGATACAAGAAGGGGAAGAGGCCAGAATGCAGAGGGATGGAAGCCAGAGGCAGGGACCTTCCTAAGAAAGAACAGAAAAAACCCCTACAACTTGCCAGGAAGCTAGACAAATCAGATTTTGGAGGTACTGCTCGGGGCTTCTGACACTCTGGTAATGTAACATTTAACATACAATGTGCAGTGAACAGATGTGAGCTGGAAAATGACAGGGTGGAGAGAGGTGGGTGGCAATTTTATCTGCCATTTGAACCTGAACAGCCCAGTTTTAGGAAAACAGATAAAAAACAATAAATAATGCAGCATACCTCCTCTGTGCCCTGTAGCAATGGGCTTCCATTTTAATGAGGACTGAACACAACAGAGACATTTTGATGCCCTGACACATCCATTAAAATGGAAATCCATCCGTAGAGCCTGTCACAGCTGCTTCGTGACACCAGGAAGCCCCATTCCCACTCCAAAGAGACCCAGAGGTTTTCACGGTAGTGCAAGGGGGAGCCCCACTGCCGTTTTCAAGGCCCCTGCCTCCTCCTTTAGGGTAGACCATCTCCCCTCTGAAAGGCAGGGGATTGCTTTTGTGCACCTGGGCACTCTGGGAAGAGGAACAGGTGCACAACCTGGTGAAGGAGTCCAGTTTGTCAGGAGTCTGGGTTTGGTTTGTGTGTGATGTGGGGAGGACAAAAGTGGGAGACTAATCACCATATAATTAATCCTCACACTTGTATTAAAGAACTTTTATATAAGTTAGTTCATGTGATCCTCACAGCCTGGGAGATAGCTGAGAGTGTGTTTTTATCCTCCTTAAGTTAGGAAACTGGCCCCACAGTCAAAATCAAGTAAGGTCAAAGTCAAGGCAAGCTCCATAGGCAGCTCACGACCTTGTCTCTGGACTTGGGGAAAGGCCTCCATGATGGTGAGGTCCCCTCCTCTGGCCCAAGGACATGCGGTTGTTGGCATCGTCCTAGCCAGGCCGAGCCCTTGGCATAGATGCCAGGTGGCTGGCTGTCTTTGGGCATGATTCAAGGTATCTGACAGCTTGATTGCCCAAACAGCACCAGTTTGTCAGAGGAGGTGCAATTCCTATATCCCTACGCCCTCTACTAGATTAGGGCTCAAGGCCTCTACATCTGGCTGTGGTTCAAGTAGGAGAGGGGAGGGTCACAGATATAGGTTAGTTTCCACTGGAAGAAATTAGCATGAAACAGCTCCACAGAGAAAGACACATGGAAAAGCCTGCGCTGATGTTGGAGGGAGAGAGGGTAGGGCCTAAAAGGCCCAGAACAGGAGCTCCGTGTGCCCACATACTGCAAGGGGGTGGAAGGGAAACTTCACCCCTAGCCTTGCCCTTGGGCTGTTGGATGCTGGTCAGAGGGTTGTTCAGAGCAGTGGATACAGCGCTGGACAAGACATCAGGAAACCTGGATCTTAGTTCAAGCTGTGTCACTAAGCAGCTATACAGCCTCAGAAAAGGCAGGAAACTTCTCTGAGCCCCAATTTCCTTATACATAACATGGGTGTAGTGGATTGCATTTATACCAAAAGATATGTGGAAGTCCTAACCCCTGGTGCCTATGAATGTGACCTTATTTGGAAACAGGGTCTTAGCAGATGTAATTAATTAGAGTTGTAATTGAATGGAGGATCTCAAGATGAGTCATCTGGGATCCAGGGTGGGCTCTAAATCCAATGCCTCTTACCCTTAGAAGAGAAAGGACAGGAAGATCTGAGACCCAGAGACTCAGGGAAGAGGATCATGTGAAGAGCGAGGCAGAGATGGGGTGATGGCGCCACAAGCCAAGAAGTGCCTGAAGCCACTAGAAGCCAGAGGCAGAGGCAAGGAAGGATCCTCCTCTACAGACTTTGGGGGGAGCGTGGCTTTGCCAAAACCTTGCCTCTGGACTTCCAGCCTCTAAAACTGTGAGAATAAATTTCCGTTGTTTTTGTTTGTTTGTTTTTGTGTTTTTTGTTTTGTTTTGTTTTTGAGACGGAGTCTCACTCTGTTACCCAGACTGGAGTGCAGTGGCACGATCTCGGCTCACTGCAAGCTCCGCTTCCTGGGTTCACGCCATTCTCCTGCCTCAGCCTCCTGAGTAGCTGGGACTACAGGTGCCCACCACCACACCCGGCTAATATTTTGTATTTTCGTAAAGACAGGGTTTCACCATGTTAGCCAGGATGGTCTCCAGCTCCTGACCACATGATCCGCCTGTCTTGGCCTCCCAGAGTGCTGGGATTACAGGCTTGAGCCACCGCGCCCGGCAATTTCCATTGTTTCAAGGCCTCTGGTATATGGCAAGTGGTTATGTCAGCCCTAGAAAACTAATACATGGGGGGTAAACACCTTATCCTGCTTATTTCCAAGGAGGAACTCAAAGGATGGACTGCAAAGGAGCATCCTTTATGAACCGCAAGGGACAAAGTAGTGAAGTGGTGCATTTTAATGGAGAACTTTTAGTCTTTCTGGAGAAATTTGTGTCTGTAATAACTACTCATGACCACTTCCCTCCTTGGGTATTAGGCACTTGCCAGGGACAGGAATTTTCTGTAACAATAGACTAGCTATTAATGATTGAGGGGGGCCATGTACCAGGCATGGGACTAAGTACTTGATGTAGATTTTCTCACTTTGTGCTTTCACAGCCATATGAAATAGAGACCATTATTATTCCCACTTCGGAATGAGACACAGATATTGAGCACCTTGCCCAAGATCATAGTAAAGCAAGTGGCAGAAACAAGACTCCAGTCAAGAGAGTCTGAGCTCTTGCCTGTCTCACGAGGGTGGATAATAACCAGGCTCTCTCCCTGTAGGGGCTGAGCAGTTGGGAGCTCTGACACTTCTTATACCGATTCCTGCTGTGAGCATCTACACTATGCCAGGCACTGGAAAAGGCCCTGACACTTGATCAGATTAAATCATAAACCAGCCTTAGTGTGTCCATTGATAGAAAAGAAAACTGAAGCTCAGAAAAGGCAAAATCAATGTCCAGGATCACACAAGTAGCAGAGAGAGGGTCTGATGAGGCCCCTGTGATACCAAACCCTCACTTCCTCCACCGTCACTCATGGCCGGCTGCATGAACCACTGCCCCGCTGACCTCCCCGGAGAGCATGTAGGAAGGCCAGGGTTGAGATAACTTTGTCACGGTGTTTTGCTTTGGCCTTAACAGCCATATAGGCTTATCTCTGGGGCCTCTGTGACCTCAAAGCCAATCTTCAAATAGCCACAAACTCAGGGCAAATGAAATTTATACCAGCCACAAAGAAACAAATGTTCATGTCCCCATTTCCCGTTTTGGGGCCTGCTTCCACAGGATTACGGAAAGTAGCATTCTGAGAGAATGCTGCCAAGGGCAGTAGGTTCCTCTTTACAGCGGTTAACTGAAAAACAAAGGGAAACTAAGTATCCGCATGTCTCTGTTCTACTCCCTCTGCTACTAAGCCAGAGCCCTCTGCAGATTTGCAGTTGCTGTCAGCACTCAGGCCTCCAGTGCGCAGGCAGCCCCAGGCCTCACCTTGGAATGCCTAAGTGCCTGTCATCACAGGTTGGTGGGGGCTAATTACAGACCCAAACTAGCCAAAGTTACAACATCTATCTCTTCTAGTCCATCTGTCAAGGTCCCTTCACCTCTGTCCTCCCGTCTCCAGGCAAATGCCCATAAATTCACTTCTCTCCCACCCTCCATCTTCTCTCCTCCCCTCGCTCAGCTGTATCTTTGCCTGGAAGTACCAACCCGCTTGCTCCTAGGATGCTGGTGGCTTGGCACGCTGAGGTATACCAGCTGCACAGCCAGAGACAGCAGTACTTGAGCTCTACCAAGATGCAGCTCCCACATGGCAGGTGAAAAGTCAGCAGGAATGAGCGGCAGGGGGAGGGAAGGAGGAACGCAGTTATGAAAGAGAACGGACTCCCATCTCTGCAGAATGCACAAAGGGAGCCTATACCCACGCTGGCCAATACCACACACCAGACAAGGGGAAAATGGAGTGAGCTAAACCCGCAGGTGTAAAGGAGCTTCCTCAGCAGCCTTCTGGCCCTCCCATGCTAGAATGGATTTTTCTCTCTCCAGAACTAGAATACTGTCCATTGCCTGTGCAGCTCCTCATTTGTAACCCTTCCTTGGAGTGCCTTTTAGTGTAGTGATCGGGTCCTCTGGAGAGCAGGACTGTTCCTCACCCTTCCTTGTGTTTCCCTGGCACCGGGGAGTACCTTACATGCTGCAGCGTTCAGTAAATGTTTGCTGGTGTTATTAATGAAAGAAAACATTGCTAAGAACATCCATCCTGGCATTAGAAACAATTGTGCAGGATTTGGGGATGCAGCAAAGGATTGATCGCAGGTCGTTTTACTATAGTGCTGGGGGAAGAGTATTTACCTGGAGTTACCTGATGTTTTAGGGGTGTGCTCCTGGGTTCGATTTGCTATTTACTATTGATTAGGATGTTTACAACTCCATCAGGGATGTTAACTTTTAAAAAACCAACAGCCAAGTAAATTATTCCCTCCAACAGCAAGGCAGATGAGTATGGTCTGTAGAGACACAAATAATTTCTGTCCTGTAGAAAAGATAACTGCAGGCTAGGCACGGTGGCTCATGCCTGTAATTCCAGCACTTTAGGAGGCCAAGGTGGGAGAATCTCTTGACCAGCCTGGGCAACATACCATAACTCCATCTCTTAAAAAAAAAAAAAAATAGCTGGGTGTGGTGGCATGCATCTGTAGTCCCAGCTACTTGGGAGGCTGAGGCAGGAGGATCAGTTGAGCCCAGAAATTTGAGGCTGCAGTGAGCTATGATCGCACCACACTGTGCTCGAGCCTGGGTGACAGAGCATGACCCTGTCTCTAAATAAATAAATAAGAAAATAAAAGAACAGATAACCCCTGTGCTTAATGTTTATTGTCCAGTGGTACCTGAACCAATTTTATATCTTACCTAGCAGTCTCATTCTAATATATTTTAAATGTTATTTTAAATGCCTTTCCCTATGGGAGGAATAAACTCTTGTTCTTTAATGGTCTTAGAATCAGCTTTTTGCCATCTTAGTGGGTTCCCTCATTCATTCATGAATTGTATATATTTTTGAAATGTACTCATTCTATTTTGTATGAGAGTCATATTTTTAACTTTTGCAAAATGATGCTTTGACACTGGATAAAACTGAGAATGAAAGAGGGGCTCCCAGGCTATAGCTACCTTAGATCAGCAATGACCCATTGGAGACTTGGACCTTTAATGGCCACTGGCCCATGCTTTTATTGTCCCTGATAAGTGCTTCCAGATAGTCATTCTGAAGGAGGAGATTCTCAGGCCTTTGGAGAAGATCTCAGAGGCTAAAAGAGAAGACATGCAATATTGGGACAACTGGTTACCATCTAAGCTGGGGGGCAGAGAAGACAAACCAGACTGGTGATGGTGACACACCATGTCCTTGCACACTCTGTGTTTCTTGTGTGCCCCACCAGTGACTCCCTGTACTTAGAATACTTCCCCACTCTACTACTCACACCTCAAGGCCCAGATGAAAGGTTACTTTCTCCTGAAGCCCTCTTTGACCATCCCTACAACCCACGAAGAGCGGGCTGCAGCCTTCTTTGTGAGAGTGTTAAGGAGGCCCTTGCTTTGCAAAAGGATTTAAACACCTTTTGTCAGAATTACGTGAAAGACTTAATGCTGATGTAAAGCTGCCAGCTGCCTTAAACAAGAGTATGGGTGAAAGGCACTATTCTGGGAATGGGTGGGTGTATTCCCTGCCTCAAACAAGGAGGAGGAGGAGGGAGGAGGAGGAGACAGGAGGTTCTAGGAAAGATGAAACAGCCTTGGAAAAAGAAGGGCAAAACTGGCCCAAGCTAAGGGATACATACCTCCCAGGGCCCCAGTTGAAGCAGTGGCAGCAAAATGCAAATGTGATTGAGAGAATAAGCCGGGGCAAGAGCATCTTGAAGTTCAAGGAAGGGTGAAATGAAGAAAGTATATAGAAACTTCTCTGTACTTTTGAACCTCCGTCTTAGTTCATTTGGACATATCTTTGTCTTTGTCATCTGTTGAATAGATGCAGGAAAGATAAAAAATATGAGCGGAGACCTCTGCTAAGCTTGGTCCAAAACTTTAGAACTCCCAGTATAGAGGGGTGGCCTTCTACTAGAAGAATCCCTGCAGTGGTGCATGACGACCCATAGCACTTGGAATTTCATGTTCTAAACATCTGTACCCATGGGCTCCTGGAGATCAAATATCAGCTTCTATTTATCTTTGTGTTCCCAGAACCCAACATAGAGTTTGACACGTGGGAGACTGATTGTTTTTAAAGTTCCTGAGTATGAATTTTGTTGGCCATCACGTTTTCTTTTTAGATGGAGAATACTGATGCACTTATTTTCAAATATAGGAAGGAAGAAAGGGAGGAGTGATGAAAATTTCAAGACCCAAAGTAAGACATAACTTTAAAAAGGAAAAGAAAGTAGAAAATCCCTAGGGCCAGCAGAGGAAAGGATTTGTAGAGACGTAGAGAGCCCTTGCTGACTTAGCAGTCTGGAAGCCATCTGATACTCCCTTTAATGTAGTTTAAGGTGCAAACAAAGAAGGCGAACAAAACGATGCCCATAAACCATCTTCTGAGAAATGCAAAGACACATGCCTAGAAAACAGGTGTGAAATGACTTGTTCTGCAAAGACCCAGAAGTGTCTAGCAAGCTTAGTTAAGGACAAGCCACCCTCCTCGGACATTTGTGATTATTGGGAACACTTCATCACCATAGACTCCAAAGAATGGGCACCACTTTTTACTTCTACTGTACTAGAATGTTATGAAAAAAGCACTAGACTGGGAATCAGGAGACCTGAGGTCTTGTCATGATTCTGCCCTGACTATATATCAGCTAATATATTCAAATATGATGCCACCACACTCCATATTTCCCACTAGCTTCCCCACAGTGCTTATGCTAGCAATAGACTCCAGTGTTACCCAAGTCAGGGACAGACTGAAGGCCAGGCATCCAGTCAGATAGCTGCAGCCAAAGTCCAGGTATAAGGAGAAAAGCACTTCAACCGGCCTGTGCTGTGCTTTGAGATAAAGGCAAGGTCTGAGTGGGGATGTGTGGTAGGCATCTGAAGATAAGAAACAAGAAAATGGGAGGGAAGTCAGGACGGAGGAGATAAATCTGGTCAGAATTAGCATTGATGTGAAATCTTTCCAAAATTAAAAAAGAAAAAGCAAAGGAAGAAAACAGGTGCTGAATCTGTGCTGTCCGCATATTCAGAGCACACTGATTACCGCTTGATACTTTCTAATTGGGATGACTGGGAAGACAGCGTGTTTTCCCACGATGAAGATGCCCTTTGGGCCATCTCTCCTCAATGCCTCTTCCCTGAAAATGTACCAGGAGCTTTAACAATGACAAATAGTGGGGTCACTGCCCTTCCTCTGTCACCTCCTAGCTTGATGATCTTGGCGAAGTCAGTTCATCTTTCTGGGTCTTAGATTCCTCCTCTGTAGACAGAGAGGGTTGGGCAAGAGCTACCTGAATCACCTGCCAACCCTAGGCCCTCTGAAGCCCTCCCACAGTACTCCCTGCAGCTTCCAGAAAGCTCAGAGCTTTCCATCAAACTATTCCAGCAAATCACATTTCCTGCTTCCTGCTGAACAGTCAAATTTACCTCCCATGTGCTCTTGCAGATGTCCCAGTGAAAATACCACACTGGTGTCTGAGGCTTCAAACCTTGGGAACAAAAGAAACCTCAATGTGGTGGGCAAGAGGTATGGAGAGAAACAGAGGGAATGGGAGGAAAGAAGTGGAGAGCAGGGGATGTACTGTTCACTGCAGCTTCCCCTGAGTCGGCTCCTGTGCCACCTTCCTGTTTCTCTGGGTATTCCCCAGACTCCAAGGCATAGGAGCTGGGTCACAGCTGCTACCCAAACAGCACAGCAAAACAGAGGATCCCCCTATCCTCAATGTTCCAAGATGTCCAAGGTGTTTCAGAAGCAAAAGGCATGAAAAGGGCTTCTCCTTTTCAAAATGGAGATACAGAACTCAAATTTACCCTCCTGAAGGAGTTGCCATGAAGTTCTAGACTGCAAAAGTCAGGCAATATTCTAAAGTTCGCTTTTGATATCACCCTTAACCCTTGTCAAATCCTCCTTACAGAATTCCCCATGCACTAGCAAGTTGACTGGGATACCCTTCCCCAAACTTGCCTTGGTGACCTCTCCTACCTGCCCACTCCACACACCACCACCAATCTTCTGACTCTGAAAATGACCTTGACTCAGATCCTGGTATAGAGTTGGACCCCTTCCCATTTCCCCTGCTGCCCTGATGCCAGAGGGGCCAATATCACAGCTCTAGCTCTCCTCTGAGTCCCCACTTGCCCGATAACTATTGCAGCCAGGCTCTGGGCTGCTGGGGACAGTGTAGGCAGAACTTCCTTGCCTCTGCCTCGGATGGGCGAAGAGATGCATTCTTGGCATTACACATGAGGAATTGGAATATAGCTTCCTATGAAAGTATTTATAATGGCAATTAAATTCTATATTAGCCAATAGAGAGAAATAGTCAGACTTGGGGTGAGAAAATCAGGGGCAGTAATTAAAGGATTTGCTCATATCACATAGGCAGCTAGTGACAGAGCTGAAACCAGAACCCAGGGCTCCTAACTCCCATCTCAGTTACAAATGGGCTGACGGGTGTTTACTCACTGGCTGGAGAACCTGTCTGCCATTGATAGCATGATTCCTAACAGAAAATGTGTTCCAAGTTCCAAGTCACCTACTATGGAGAAAATCCAGACCATGGCTCATTCTAAGTTGGAGGCTGGTGGCTCTGTGTAAGGTCCGTCCATCTGAGGGCTTGCTGGAGAGGTCTGACTCAGGGAAGTGACGTCACTCCTGACCTGATTTGCCAGCGGAGGGATCTTCACAGCACAAATGGCCTCAGGATTCCCATGTTAAAGGAAGTCCAAAAATTACTCAAGAGAAGAACCTTTTCTTGTCTCTCAAGGCTCTGCTTACTTAAATTGGTTTTTATTTTTCCTCTCTGACTGTACCATTTCTGGGGGAAAGAAGCTGGATGAAACAGTTAATCACTATGATTTGGGGCAGAAAATTCCATGATCTCATTACTTCAGGCACCAACTGAAGTTCATCTTCCGTGCAGCCCTCAACCTTCAATGAACATGAGCTGACCCCGTGGTGTTCTTAGGGTGATGATGGCGGTAACAGTGACACTATTCCCACATCTCGTTTCCCTCCTCAACAATGCTCATGGGACAAAAAACCAAGCTCAATTTTGATGACCTTTTGTCCTCTTGGCTCTCTTTTTTTCTCCTGAATGACAATAATCACAAATGTCTTGGAGAGCTTTTGTCCCCATATAGAATTGATGGTGAGATTTCAACAACACCCAACCTGCAGCGACTGTTGAAGTGTGTTTTTTACCAGCTCCATCATCACTTTCTCTCTCATTTCCACTCTGCAATGCTGACCTTCTTTATCCTCTCTCTGGGCTCATGTGGACATCTAACAGACTGCTAAGACAGGTCACTGTGCCCACTTTCTGTGTTTTGTTCCTTAAACCTTATCCCATTTTTCTCTTCTTTGAGGCCACATCTGGAGCAGCCTCTAGCCTGTGAACAGATGCAGATATTATGATGGGAGGAAGAAAGGCAGTGGTCAGCCCAAGCGTGGGTTGAAACTTTTCTAGTCCCAGCACTGTCACTTCATCTTTCTGAGGCTCTGTTTTCCACTCTGCAGTATGAGAGGCCCAGACTCGCTGAGCCCTGAAGGTCATTCTGGCTCTCAAAGACCTTCAAGGCTGCAAATGCCGCAGGACCAGGGACCCCCGTGGTGCAGCAGAGTAAGTATGGGGCACCTTTGGGAAAAAGGCAGGAGAGTGGCAGGTGGGGGTAGGCATGGGCGATGGGAAAGTGGTGGGGTATTTGCCTCTTTTAACATGTTGAAACAGACTCTTACTCTTCTTACTTTGGATTTTGGGCAGCAAACTCCTGGGAGGGGAGGCACGCAAGAAGACTGGGAACAACTTGGGATGCCCAACAGGTGAGGCGTGCTGGCCCGACAATGCCACTCTTTCCCTGCTGTGATGGCATGGCCACCCCCAACCCTGAGCTGTTGCCTGGCTCCCCACTTCCCCTCTCTGAGAGAACTGGTGAGCACCCCTAAGCCCCTTGCATCACTCTCCCTCTCAGGGCATGGCCAGATGCAGAGTTGGGAGGATCCCCGTATCTCCTTGATGATTAAGAGGGTGAAGATAATTCTATTACCAGTAATAGTATGTTGTAAATTTCCCAAATCCACCTGTTAATTAGTGCCACCCCCTCCCTCTCCTCCTGAATATGAAGCAATGCTGTAAAATCACGGCATTTTGCGGGTGATGCTGTTTATTATATGTGGTATTTCAGTGGTTTGTGTGGGAGAAAGGATTAATTATAGCTCTCTAGTTCCAACCCATTCCCAACCCCCATGCCCATCCTTCTCTCCCATTCCCCTGATATAGAAATCCATATGTGTATAAATAAGCACATGAATATACAGTGCTGATTTGCCATTGACTGAGGGGGAGCAGAGCGTGGTGGAGCGAGGACAGAGCCAGACGCCATCAGCTCAGGTTCTGGAACCACTGCAGACTGGCAGGGAGGCCCTGGGGAGACCTCTGATGTCACTAAGCTGTAGCTTCCTTGTCCTAAGAAGAGAGTAACCAACCAGCTCTGCTCCTGCTCTGAGCTTCTGAGGAGATTCAAAACAAGGAAACTCTGGAAACTGAGCAATGCTATCTACTTGTGAGGTGAAATTCTTTTTGATTTTGTTTTTGAGACAGGGTCTCACTATGTCGCTCAGGCTGGAGTGCAGTGGCATAATCTCAGCTCCCTCCAGCCTCAACCTCCTGGGCTCAAGTGGTCCTCCTTCCTCAGCCTCCCAAGTGGCTGGGAACTACAGGTGTTCATCAACAAGCGTGGATAATTTTTTTGTATTTTTTGTAGAGATGGAGTTTCACCATATTGCCCAGGTTGGGAAATTCTTAGTAACTGCTCTACACTTCTGTGGATTCCTTCTGTAGATTCTCCTGGAGTACATTTGCAGCCAAATTTCTATGGATACTAAGGGACTGGAATCGGGACGATTAGATAAAAACAAGTAGGTGTCCGGGGGTCAGCAGCAGAGGACTGCCCAGTGTCTGGACAAGGCAAGTGGAAACAGGAGTGAGAGGGTCACATTGCGGGTGAAGAGGCAGCAGGGTACTGAGGGTAGATGAAGAGAAGCTGTGAGATCATGAAAGGTCAAAGGGATCATAGGTGGGCACAGAGTTCATGGGGAACACATAGTTAAAACATAGAACAAGAACTTTAAAGCAGGCTTGTATGCTGGAAGACATTCAGAGTAGTGAGGCAAAAGAGGATTTGGGGTGAGATATAGCTGAGGAGAAAAAATATATATAAAAAGAACTGTTTATGTCATTCCTCTATTCTGTATCTTAGTAGAGTCTGAGAATATGTAAACTAATATAGCATAGATGCAAAATGGAAAATGACAGAACGTGCTCAAAATACCATAGATCCACAGTAACACTGGTGTTGGGAGAAAATGATATCTATGTCAGGGACTGTATCCCTGGGTCGGAGATACGACACAGGTTATTATTCTACACAGGGGCTATGATTTGGCTGGTGTTCTCATGCACTGTGGAAGATGAGGCATTTTATAATGTAACTCACAATCCCCAAAATAAGTTAGATATTATTGCCCCAATCCTGTAGATCAGGAAACTGAGGCTCAAAAAACTGTAGGTAACTGATCCAAGGCCACATTGCCAGTAACTGGCAGAGCTGGACTTCAAACCCAGATTCGACTCCCAAGCCACCACAGAGGAGAGGGTCTTCTTGATATTAGGTTCACATACCAAGGATGTGGGGAGGCCACATCTGAATCAAACCCTTTTAGGCCCAAAGCCTAAGTTCTTGCCATGACACTAAAGCTCTGTAGACAAGCACCAAGACCAGCAACAGGTGGGGGTGAAGAAGCTGTCATGGAGGTGACGCATTCTTTCCAGTCTTTTCAGGGTCTCATGGAAGGTGCAGAGGGCACAGCTGTGATTGTTAGGGGAAAAACCCCTGACCAAACTCTGAGGAATCATTCTCAACACAAAAGCAAAATCCTCAAGAAACCCAACTGCACGTTATCAGGACCTCAAGTGACAGAGCTTGCCACTGATTCATTGAGAAAAAAAAAAAAAAAAAAGAGGAGTTTCCCTTGAACATGTCCAGTCTTTTGAAGGTAAAAAGAACATAAATAATGGAGGGTAAACACCAAAGAATGAAGCTGTCCCTTTGTCTAAAGAAGAAAAGAAATATTCTAGGCTAATAAATTCCTCCTAAATGAAAGTTAAAAGCATGTCTTTGAATGAATTCCCCACAATGGAGTGTTGTAACCTTGAAATTCTCGTCTAGTTGGCCTACCCAATATTCTCCATGCCCCAAACACGGCTCCCTGAAGGAAAGCAAGGGTATGATCTGTGATAACCACAAGCATAAACAACCAGGAGGAATAAAGTTCCAGTTTTCTTGAGATTATGAGAACATCTTTGCAAGAGATTTCTAACAGTGTCGTCTCTCTTTGGACCTTTCTCTTTCTCTTTGGAGCAGCTGCTGGTATACCCACTAAGTCATGGGAGGGGATGGTTTCCATGAAGAGCACTGAGCTCTGATCTCATGGTGTCCAGAAGATAGAAATCTTCCCCTGCTTCTGACGTCTTAGCCACGTGCCACACATCCTTCTTTCCTGGAAGTCCTCTGGTTCCTTCCTTCCGCTTTGATCTCTCCCTAATTTGAACAACTGCTACACTTTGTACTCTTGGTTGGAAGCATGGATTCTGTCATTATTTTGCTTCTATTAGTTTTCTTTATCCTGGTTTCAAGTGCTTTATATTTCCTGTGACTTCGCCTCGATGCTGAGTAAATAGTTGTCTCTCAGTAAATACACTGCTGATTCAGTGACAGATTAAGAATTTAAGAGTTCCTGGTTTCACGGTAGGGTAAAGACAGAGTTGCCCTGGAGAAGAAAAACACCCCTCACGATCCGCCCCAGGAGGGCTGCCTCCTTCCCCAGAAGCAAGTTCTCTTTACCAAAGAGGAGAGGAAGAGCCCTGCAGAAGAAAATGAGTTATCATACATATTGTGAATTCCCAGCAACTAAATGTACCACAAAAGCACAGGCTAAGATTGCTGCAACTGGTGCTTTATTTACTTTAAGTAACAAGGCTTGGAGATGGTGAATGCAGAACTTGTGGTTGCTTGGTAATGACTACTCTTTTTTCCAGTTATGTTGAAGGTTGGCAAGAGTATATGACAGATGAAAGCCCCATTAGAACCTATATCTAGTTTGCCTCTGAGTAGGGATTCATTCTTCAGTCTTCTAAATCCACCCACCAAGAGTTAGATTATGGCTCCCAGGGACCTAGAGAGATGCTGCTGTCCACTGAGCCAGATTTGATCTTTTCTCTCCTGCTCAAAACCTCCAGAGACTCCCTTTTAACTGCTGGATAGAGTCAAGAGCCTGCCATGTGCGATCCTCCGTTACTGTATTCCGGTTTGGAAAAAGAAATCCAACCATAATAGACATTTGGGGGACATTTGTGAACACTAAAAAATGAACGAGGCATGGGTGATGTTAGGGAATTACAGTTCACTTTGTCGGATGTGATCACGGCAATGTGGGTATGTAGGTATGCTGATGTATGCAGGGATGAAGGGTCCTGAAGCCTGCAATTTACACTGAAGTGGATCACTGAAAATCAAACTTTTTGATAGGTAGGCAGAGAGGAAGAGAGAAAGATGATGTAAATATGGCAAAATATTAGCACTTGTTAGATTTGGATAATGGATTTCTCTGTTCACTTCAGAAGCATAGAAGGATAAATTTTCTTTCAAGCAAATAAGTATCAGAATTTTGTGCATGATATGGAATTAAGCGCTAAAGGCCAGAACTAGGATATTATAATCTTTGTCTCTCTATCCCATACTATATGTAAGATCATCAATCAAATTGCATTCTAGGGTTAGGTAGTTTGAGACTCTTGTTTTGTTCTGAATCTGAGTGATGAGTATATAATTGTTTATTGTACTTTTCCTTCAACTTTTGTACATGCCTAGAATTTTTCATAATAAAACAATATGGCAATTTCTCCAAAAAATAAACATAGAATTCCACTCCTCTGTATATTCCCCCAAAAGTGAAAGCAGGGAGTCCAACAGATATTTTCATACCCATGTTCACAGCAGCATTATTCACAATAACCAAAAGGTGGAAGCAACAAATGTATCCGCTGACGGATGAATGGATAAACAAAATGGGGTACGCACATATAATGAAATGTTATTCAGCCTTAAAGGGAAAAACATTCTCACACATGCTACAACATGGATGAACCCTGAGGACATGATGCTAAGTGAAATGAGCCACTCACAAAATAACAGGCATGATTCCGTGTATCTGAGGTCCCTAGAGTCAGCAAATTCACAGACACAGAAAGTAGAGTGGGGGTTATCAGAGGCTGGGGGAGGGGAGAATGGGGGAATTCATGTCTATGGAGGACAGAGTTTCAGATTTGCAAGACGAAAAGTTTTGGAGATGGATGGAGGTGATGGTTGCACAGCAATGTGAATGTGCTTGAGGCCACTGAACTGTACGCTTAAAAACAGTTAAAAGGGTAAATATGTATACTTAACCACAATAAAAAAAATCACTTCAAGCCAGCGATGGTGTGTTAAAAAGTGTTTTTAAAGAGTTGAAAGAGGCCGGATGTGGTGGCTCCCACCTGTAATCCCAGCACTTTGGGAGGCCGAGGCGGGTAATGAGATCAGGAGATTGAGACTCTCCTGAACAACATGGTGAAACCCCGTCTCTACTAAAAATACAAAAATTAGCCAGGCGTGGTGATGCCTACCTGTAATCCCAGCTACTAGGGAGGCTGAGGCAGGAGAATCACTTGAACCAGGGAGGCAGAGGTTGCAGTGAGCCGAGATCACACCACTGCACTCCAGTCTGGTGACAGAGTGAGACTCTGTCTCAAAAAAAAAAGGTTGGGGGGGGGGCGTTGAAAGAACAAAACTGTCCCCATAAACAGTAAACTACAGCCTGGCCTTCAAGGCCATCTCAGCTCTGCCAAGGGTTTCCTGCCCAGCCTCTTTGGCCACTTCACCCTCTCTAGCCCTTCCCTCTGAACTCTCTCTTCCTTTCCCATCTGTCAAATCGCATTCACTTTTGGCGTCAAGCTCAGATGCCATCTTCCTTTTAAAACCCTCCCTTGTTCTCCCTACCAGAGTGATTCTTTCCCTGTCTAATTCCTGCTGCATATTGTTTGTATTCTCCATAAATATTTGTTTGCTCTCTTAGAAACAAAATCAATGTTCAGATACTGGCCAAGGCTGAGTACACTGTGTATATAGTTCAATTGAGATTCCCTGCAGAGGTAGAGAAGCATAAATTTTCTTTCAAGAAAATATGCACAGTAGAAAGGTTCTGAGTAAAATGGGATTGAGAGCTAAAGGTCATAACTGGGATGTTATGATCCCTGCCTTCAATCCCAAGCTATGTCTAAAATGTCTAATCACATGTCATGTCAGAACGGGGCAGGTAGTTTGAGAATTTCTGGCTTTGAAAACGCAAAGGCAAGGTGAACCAAATTGTAGAATGTGGCATGCGTTCTTCAAACCCCACTGGGATACCGTGGAAGGGAAAGGGCTGCAGATGAGGCCAGCCCCTGTGGAGTGGGAGAGGATTTCATCAACCAGTAAAACTCACTTGATTCTGAGTGGGAGCTGATCTGTCTGAAACCACAGTAAAATGTTTTCGTGAAATAGGAAACAGAAATAAACAAAAAGCTTGTCACTTGAGAATAGAAACCACCAAAGCCTGTTCATAGTAGAAAAGTGTAGGCCTGGGCCTTAGAGCCCCCAGCGCCTGTGATAAAAGAGTAACACAGAGCCACCTCCCAACTTCACAAAGAGGGTGTGGCCCCCAAAGCCCAGGAAAGAAGGAGGGAAGGTCGCGGAGAGAGGTATGATTTACCTTTTAACTCAGTTTTGGCTTGACTTCTCTCATTCCGTCCTTTAAGCCTAAATAATTCCCTCTCTTTCTTTCTCTTTTTTTTAAAAAGGGAATTTTAACCTGAGAGGAAATGGATTTTAGTGCTTGAAGTATTTCTAGGTGAAATGCAGCTAAAATGTCCCTTAGTGGTAATTGCTTGGGCCTAGAACAAGACGTTTTCCAGCCATGTGCCTGGTCCCTGAAGGCCACCTTCTGTCAGAGACTGCTCGGTTTCCAAAGCAGCCACATTTTTAAAAGGAAAAATATTCTCCTTTTCTAGACATCCCAGGTGGACCTTTGAGGTGCTCATGCCAGTCAACCCTCTGAAAGACCAGGGTCACTAGGAACAGCCTTTTCCCCCCAAGTCTCTGAATGACTCCCTGTTCAGACTCAAAGATTTCTTGTAAAAACCATAGACTCCACATAATTTTCTCATTTAGATTCATTTAGACATCTCCTAATAATAATGGCTTTGACACTGATCAAGGACAATTTTGAAAGTAAAGGGAGCTGTCACTCTATTGGTGACTTTGACAGCTTGGTGCTGCCTCGTGACAGCTGCATAGTTGGTGCACTAGTGTGTTATTATTGGCTGATCAGAGATCTTAAGATCATGGGAACATTGGGGCCTCCCACACCCATCAATCTTCCCAGCTCTAAGTAATAAACACATAATAGCTATCACTGCTGTTTCTTTTACTATACTATGTTGTATACAGATGTACCTTCTTTCTTCCTTTAGGCTGTACAAATGGAAGTCTAGGCCTGGATATGACCCAGTTTCAAAACCAATCTACTAGACAGACCACTCCAGGGTCCAGAAGGGGCTGTCAGGAGAGCACAAGTGACTTACTCATTGTGGCAGGCCGGTAATAGAGAACAGATACCCTTTCCCTTCTACGTTATCCATTATATGTAATTGACAGAGGAGAGCCCAGAATAGCTACGTGTTTTTTACTACGCATTCTGTACTTGTACCTCTTGAACCTAATGTGAGTAGTGGTATCGGGAAGAAGTGACAAGTTTGCTGGCATGTTTCCGATGGCTGGAGTTTAGGGTTTGGAGTTTGTTTCTGCCAGCTTAAAGAAACCCAAAAAGGCCCAGTTCCTAGATCCTGTAGATCAATAGGTGGTGACACTATACTAGACACGGCTGGACTTTGGAACCTAGGAAAAGCTATTGAAACTTTACTGCTGCCAGGAGTAAGGTACCACAAGTGAGCTTTTGGACTGTCCCAGGATACTACTCATGCAGATCAGTTTGCCAAAGTGGTATTATTTAAAACACCCACATCTTCCTTAATAGAAATTTCAGGAAGCTCCAGGGTTATTTGATTTAACTCATTTTTGTTTATGTGTGTAGATCTTTGGAAATGAGAGTAAGTCTTCTGACCCTACCTAAATCAGCTCCAAACTGTATATAAGACATCCAGCATCATGCAACTTCCAAACAGCAAAGGAGTTGAACATGTGAAAGCCAGTGCTCACCACTTATGTTGCAGTGATTGGTGGGAAAAAATTAATGCCAACCCGGAGTAGTTATTACTCTAGTACTTTTCAATTAGCTCTTTAACCATTCCTAGGATTAGGTTTTGGATATCACAACCTGAGTGTTCTGATGGGCAGGAATGGGTGTGGGGGCTGAAGGAGGGGAGCAAAACAACCTCAGGAGGAAGAAAGAATTAATCTACTTTCTCATTGTTTAGAAGAATTCAGCATGAATCAATTAAAGTGACAAGAATATTTTTTACCTAGAGGAAAGTAGATCAATCTTTAGTGAGTTCACAGTGATATGCACAGCAAAACAGGTGGTATTATTGGAGACCATCTTCTTCAAGTAGAAAGCGTGCACATGATTTATCTCAGGCAGATGTCTCCATTTGAAGCCTGACTATTAGTGACATGAGTGGGGTGGTCCAGGGTGAGTTCTTACGGAGACCCTACG
Organism: Hylobates moloch; assembly: GCF_009828535.3. Classification (NCBI taxonomy): domain Eukaryota; kingdom Metazoa; phylum Chordata; class Mammalia; order Primates; family Hylobatidae; genus Hylobates; species Hylobates moloch. Next base: position 222,462,580 of record NW_026652276.1, on the reverse strand, counting down.
ATGAGCCTGGCATTCTGGCAAGTCTGAAGGAGCCAAAGACACACCTGGGCTTCCTCCTCCTAACCTCCAGGAACTTTACAGCCACCTGATACCATGCTCAAGTTGAAATAATAATTATTTGAGTAAAGAAAGCTGCTTCACTGACAGACATGTCATATAATGTCATCTGTGGTCACAACCTCACACCCAGGAAGACACACACACCCCAGAATCCGCTGATGAAAGCTCAAACGGTGTGCGGCTTGGCAGCCAGAGCAAGTGACAGCAGGTAAGTGGATGAAGGCAGGTTTCAGTGCAGGTGGGGAGAGAGTGGCAGAGTGGGCTTCCTGCGGGAAAGGGGGAGTGGCCGACAGAATGACCACCAAAGCGAGGAGGAATCTGCAGGAGTTCTGGGTTCTGTGACAGAAGAACAGAGCAAGAGTGGGTGGATGAGAGGCCCAGAAACGGAACAGTTGTGGGTGAGACATGTGGAGATGGAAGACAAGTGTCAGGCCACAGGGAAGCGCAGCAGGAGGTGGGCAGGTGGGCAGAGGGAGGCCACCCACTGGGTGACAGGAACGGAGGTGCGCAGATACGAGAAGGCTGAGCACTTCCTCCTTTATTAAAAGGAGTCTGCTAAATATAGCTCCTCGCTATGAAAACCTCTTAAAAATCCTGATTGACTATGGCATTTAAAAAGACGGGAATGAGGGGGGATTTGTCTGCCCTGAAATCCATTTTAGATGGGGACAAAATGTTATTTTGTAATTTACCTTATTAACTGGATATAAAATATGGATCTCTAGGAGCTCAGAAGAAGGAGTAGAATTTCTTCCTCTGACTATAATAAGTTATGAGGCATTTAGGGGATGCCAAACTATCTTTTCTATGGTGATTGTCTCAGTTTCCCTATCTGCAGAATAAAAATGCACCTGTCTTATGGGGTTACTGTAAAAATAAAAGGAGAAAGTGCATGTAAAGTGTTTAGCCTGATATCTGACACATAGTAAATGCTCAATAAAGCTATGTAGATATAATCTAAGCTCCTTCCAACTCTAACAGTCAAGATTCCATGAATTCTGTCAAAACTAGTCATATCTTCCTTCAAAGCAGGAAGACTGTGAATGCCCTGGATTGCATGCAAATTTGAGATTTAGGAGAAATGCCTGCCTAGCTCATGATGACTTCCCCGTTACTGGGAATGGCCTCACCCTCCACCAGTGGACCCTAATAAGCATCCCAACCTCCTGGAAAAGCCCACAGATTCTGACTCAAGCTAGAATAATTTGACTTCTTTCTTCTGGGGTTTTGAAATTTGGGGCAGATATGGGCACTGGGGATTATTGAAGCTGAATTGTTGATGGTGCATCAGAAAGAGAACACCCAAACCCCGGCTGCTAAGCCCCTAGAACTTCTTTGCCCTCATCCAGGTCACTTTTCTCTTATTCAATTCCATGAGCCACCTCAGGATCCTTTCTTGATTAAATTAGCCAGAGTTGATCTCCACTGCGTGCAAACGAAGGACAGGCCGAAGATAACGCAGGTATATGCATAGTCGCAGTGTTTGGAAGAAGATCCACAGCTTTTGTAATAGTTTCAAAGTACTCATGACTTGCCCCCAGCATGTTTAAAACCCAAGAATGTTCTCACCACAAAGAAATAATAAATGCCTGAGGTAATGGATACACTAAATATCTTGATTTGATCATTATACAACATGTATTTATCAAAACATCAAATTGTACCCCATAAATGTAACTACACAATGTGTCCAGAGAAAACAAACAAAAAACCAAGAATACAAGACCTTCATGTAAGGTAATAGGCAGCTCCATGGAAAGCAAAAGTAGCACTTTATTTCACTCAGTGGAAAGCAAAGTTCCTGAGAGCAGATTTTAATGCTTCTGACATCTCCCATATTTCAGAGTCCAGGGAATACTGCCAAAGTTTCTGCAAGGTCCCCAAACAACCCTTTGTACTAGAATGGCACCAATGGAGGCATTCTACTACAAAGGGTCATCACCCAGGAGAGAAAGGAGCTGGAAGAGGAAACAGGGAGGACTAATTAAATCCATGACAGCTCCCGAGTCCAGAAGATGGGAGCAAAGCTTTCAAACCACTTCAGCCCCTCAAAATCCCTAAGTTTTTTAGAGGCCACCTGCTCATAAGGCCCAAGATTTCTGGTCCTCTTGAGTTGATGAATGAATGCTGAGAAGTGCTGAAAGGTAGAGGAATATTGTAGCAAGTCCAGCGCTTCACAGAAAATCTTGTCACCTTTGTGTGATTTAATGAGTTCAGAAAGAAGCCCCAGAAGAAGAGTCCAATCTCTCTGTAATACAACCAGGCCCAGGTGGGGCCAAACTAGCAGCTGGAATCATTTTTAAAGTTAGGGTGGTATAGAGAGAAGGAGTTATCTTCTGAGTTCTCAGGGAATTGCTCTTCTTGCAGAAATAGAAGTGGACCCGACGGACTGGTAACAGCTGTTCCTAGACTCACCTAGGCCAGGCATAATAAGACCAACAGGTGGTCTGGGAATAACAGGAAAGGCGCTACTGGTGCAAGTAGGATTTATGTCTTGAAACATGGCTGAGAATAAGCAGGATAAACAGGTAGAACTGAATATAAAGGTTGTTGACCCCTTAACAGAAAGGATGATGGGAAACACTGTTTGCTAATATTTAGGTGAGCACTAATGATATGCATTTGGAGCCTAGAGTTTTCCCCCCATTTGCTCTAGGTATGAATTACTTATAAATAGAGTTCACAGTTATATGTAATGTTTTCTGAATTTTTCAATGTACATTTTTATTTAAAAAGCCCAAATATCTGGGTTGTGTGGACTATCGCTGAGAATCCCCACCGTGCTTACAGAAAGTCATTCTACCGGTGAGAATGCCCCTAGAGCAGACCATCTTATGGCAGGGCCATATTATGTATACAGAGCCCAAGGGGACTGGTTCCCGGTTAACGGTTATTCTTTCAACATACTATTTGATTTCAGAGATGGACACACTGCAGCTGCTGAAGAGCTGGCATAATTAAGGACCATGAAACATCAGGAATAGTGTCATGAGATTTATCTGGAAAAATACAAAAAATGGGAAAAGATTCTCTTTGTAGTAGAAAAAAATTGGGTGACCTAAAAGCCACATACATTTAAGTTTTGATGGTTAGTTGGAGTGAAGAATGTTTTGGGTTTCGTTTTGAATTCAGGGGTACATAACAAATGTAGAAAGATGGTTTGTTTTCTCTAAGAACAAAGAAATGTAGAAATAGAAATAGAAGAGTACTAGCACGCTCCATAAGAGAAGATGAGTAGATCAATTATGCATTATGGATTTCCACACTATATAGAATATCAAAATACTAGATCAGTGAGATCTCAAGTAGAACTTGATCTGTAGAAAGCAAATCCCTGAGAACAGATTTCAATACAATATAGAAAGATGGGTAACTCTGCCAGTAAAGAGTCTCCTCCACGTGTTGAAAATAAAAGCTACCAATGACTTTCTTCACAGATTGGGAAAAAAACTACTTTAAAGTTCATATGGAACCAAAAAAGAGCCTGCAATGCCAAGTCAATGCTAAGCCAAAAGACCAAAGCTGGAGGCATCACGCTACCTGACTTCAAACTGTACTACAAGGCTACAGTAACCAAAACAGCATGGTACCGGTACCAAAACAGAGGTAAAGACCAATGGAACAGAACAGAGCCCTCAGAAATAATACCACACATCTACAACCATTTGATCTTTGACAAACCTGACAAAAACAAGAAAGGGGAAAGGATTCCCTATTTAATAAATGGTGCTGGGAAAACTGGCTAGCCATATGTAGAAAGCTGAAACTGGATCCCTTCCTTACACCTTATACAAAAATTAATTCAAGATGGATTAAAGACTTAAATGTTAGACCTAAAACCATAAAAACCCTAGAAGAAAACCTAGGCAATACCATTCTGGACATAGGCATGGGCAAGGACTTCATGTCTAAAACACCAAAAGCAATGGCAACAAAAGCCAAAATTAACAAATGGGATCTAACTAAACTAAAGAGCTTCTGCACAGCAAAAGAAACTGCCATCAGAGTGAACAGGCCACCTACAGAATGGGAGAAAATTTTTGCAATCTACTCACCTGACAAAGGGCTAATATCCGGAATCTACAAAAAACTCAAACAAATCTACAAGAAAAAAAACAAACAACCCCATCAACAAGTGGGCGAAGAATATGAACAGACACTTCTCAAAAGAAGACATTTATGCAGCCAACAGACACATGAAAAAATGCTCATCATCACTGGCCATCAGAGAAATGCAAATCAAAACCACAATGAGATACCATCTCACACGTTAGAATGGCGATAATTGAAAAGTCAGGAAACAACAGGTGCTGGATAGGATGTAGAGAAATAGGAACACTTTTACACTGTTGGTGGATCTGTAAACTAGTTCAACCATTGTGGAAGACAGTGTGGCGATTCTTCAAGGATCTAGAACTAGAAATACCATTTGACCTAGCAATCCCATTACTGGGTATATACCCAAAGGATTATAAATCATGCTGCTATAAAGATACATGCACACGTATGTTTATTGTGGCACTATTCACAATAGCAAAGACTTGGAACCAACCCAAATGTCCAACAACAATAGACTGGATTAAGAAAATGTGGCACATATACACCACGGAATACTATGCAGCCATAAAAAAGGATGACTTCATGTCCTTTGCAGGGACATGAATGAAGCTGGAAACCATCATTCTCAGCAAACTTTTGCAAGGACAAAAAACCAAACACCGCATGTTCTCACTCATAGGTGGGAATTGAACAATGAGAACACTTGGCCACAGGAACGAGAACATCACACATCGGGGCCTGTTGTCGGGTGGGAGGACGGGGGAGGGATAGCATTAGGAGATATACCTAATGTAAATGATGAGTTAATGGGTGCAGCACACCAACATGGCACATGTATACATATGTAACAAACCTGCACATTGTGCACATGTACCCTATAACTTAAAGTATAATTAAAAAAAGAAAAGAATTATCTTACTCTGTTTTCTTGTTTATTAAACAAGCTAGACTTAAAAAAAAAAAGAAATAAAGAAAATAAAAGCAATGCTAAAAGCAGCAATTCAATGCCAGTGTGAACTCATGCACTATCAAGGATGCAAAGGTTGGGCTGCAGCCTCCTACCCTGGCCCAAAGCTTTGCCACAACTTGGGGTATAGCAATGAGTTTGCTTTTCAAGCTCCCCAATTTCCAAGGAGATTGGGGTGGGAGAATGGGGCAGTGATGGTAAAGATATCTGAAAGGAAGGCAAGGAAGTTTCTGTGGATTCACACTGGTAAATGTTGCTGCGATTTCTACATTTGTTAAAAGACTCCAGAGACATAAAGAAACACCCCTTTGCTAAGGCATTACTTTGAGTTGTGTGCGCTGTGAGGTTTGTTTGTGGGACTGAATCATTTAGCTAGTGACATACCCAACTCAACGTGTCACTGTTGTTTTCTCTTTGTCATTACATGTATAATATTAACACGCATAAAGTGATTGTTTTTTAAAATTGCCTTTCTTGTGAAATACAGTCCACTAAAGAAAGCCAGTGTTAATGCTGGTAATAGATGAGAAGAGGTCTTAGAAAATGGAGTTTTGTAATAAAGTAAAAGTAGAATATTAAATTTGGCAGCAGATCAAACACATGAAATGACAAGTTCACTTATATGGACTAGGAAAATTAGAAAACGTAATTTATGAGTGTTTCAGTCAGTACAGAAACTGTAATTTATGGGGGATCTTAAAATAACAAGCAATAGTCACAAACTGGTGGATTCTCAAAGGTCCTGGGACCCATGCTTTAAAATCTCACAGACTCACAGCTCTAGGAGAGGGCAGGCTTTGTCTGGCACTTCACAGATTCCTGTGCCTACAGTGATGCCTGGCACACAGGAGGTGGAGAGACAGCCAGCAGCCAAAAAACACAGTGCCTAGTGATTCATAATGAGGAGTCTGGATATTGATCTAAGCGTAATAGGACGTCTTTGGGCATTTTTACAAAGGGGACTGACACGTGATTTCTGTTTTAAAAGGCCACCTTGGCTGCTATATGGAGAACAGATGATAGGAGCAGCATTGGCAGGAGGTAGACCAGTTCTCCCTATAGAGGATAATGGGCCAATGAGGGACCATACTTGGTTGAATGGGAGAGGAGAATCCAGCCCTGTTGGGGCATGTTACATTTGAGGTAAGTATTAGACATCCTGTGAAGATCTGTTAGACATTAACTAGATAGCAGAAGGTATCTGATCCTGGCGCTCAGAGAGTAGGGTTGAGATTGAAATCTGGCATGAACAAATGGATCTCTGAGGCCCAATCTCTGTATTAAAAATGGGGAACATTCTAGCCAAAACAAAATAGATGAGTGTAAATACATTCAATGCCCCTCAGATAAAACAGAAAATGTACCATCCTTGTGGGCAAAAGCGGGGGGATCTGAACTGTCATTGTCCTAAGACATAAAAGTCACTCCTATACTTGTCAACCAGCCCTAATTACACAAAACCTCAGAGAAGAAGTTAGGGCTTTTTAAAAATATAGGCAATGTTGGCTACTAAGGCCCTCAAATTTTTTTATTCACTTAAATATATTTGAGACTCCTTATGTCCTAATCAAATAAGGTTGGTGGGATATCTGGAAAGAATTAAGAGAAATAGGACTTGACTTTTGAAATAATGACATTTAGATAGAAGTATTTGGAGCTCAGGAAAGAAAAAGAAGAAATATAAAAAACAAACACTCTTCTAAGGAAGGACAAATTTCACACAACAATTGGTTCTCTGACAAACCAAGTGTGGCACAGGAATATCAAATGGAAATTACTTCTTCTACTACTACAGGGAAAGAGTCTACATCTTTATTATGAATAAGAAACTAGAATTATCTGTTACTTGGCTTAAGGATCTAGAAGAACTTAAGAGATGTGAGCAAGGCCATGAGAATTGGAAGAAGCTATTGCTTATTAACTACAAGATTTTGATACAGGTAGGGGGTTTCACATCACTGAATTCCATGTAAAGATTACAGTCACATCGATGCTACATTTGCCCCAACTTCAAGGACTGGGAACGCTTCCATTTGTCTCACCTCACTCCTCTGCAGTATTATGAGACAGTGAAGTGTGCATACAAAATATGCTGTGTAGGCAGGTAAGATGTGAATTGTGTTGTGGTTATGGGGTGGGTACGGGGAGACAGTGATGGATCTGTTATCAGGTACTCAGCAGCCACCATGTTAGCCTCTGTAATCCCCAGTTAGGTCTGCTTTCTTCTAGATGTATATTTGAATCTGAAATTTCCTAACAGACTGAGAGGCATAGCCTTCTTTCCTTGCCTCTAAAATGCACTGAGATTAGCATGCTGAGACTACTTCCCATTCATGCCATGAACAGCTGAAAAGATCTAATACTATAGCTGAGAATGATTGTAACTTATATGAATAATTATCTCAAGGATCAGAATAAATGCATTCAATCAATATTTGCTTATAGAAAGGCACAGAATACTCCCCAAAACAAACACATACACACACATACAATAACAATAACAACAACAATAAGCAGTTGGATTTCCACTCTTAAAAAGGACATAGAATTCTTTTTTCCCCAAGTTTAATCAAACTACTGGGCCTATACATAGCACAAAATCATCCTAGTAGTAAACAACATATTCTACTTGAGAAAGACACTTAGGAAAATGTATATTCCAGTTAGGAAGGCAAAAACACTAAAAACCAAAAAATTTTTGGAATGAAAGTCATCAAGTTTAGATATTGCAAAGAAGGGGTATGGGATATCATTTTCTAAACTTGCAGAAAGTTTTTTACAATTGAATATAAGAAACATAGAGTTTCCTATTCAATTAGGGAGGTCTTCACAAAAATAACAGAATAGGACTTAAAGATTAGATTTTGTGCACAGTGAACAAATGTTGACATAATTGACTTTCTTGCTGTCCCTCACTAAGAGCTATAGAACTACAATCAGTTCTAGGCTAGTGAAGTAGTCAGCACCAATGTGTGGGGACTTTAATCAAGTATTCCCCAAAATACACATCTAGACCTCAACATATTGTCGCTGAAATATGCATTTTTAAAATTCGACTAAATTTGTTTTTAGATTTACATTTATGGGTAGAGGGTGGTGAGCTAAGCAACTTCTTAGTCTATATTTAGAGTAGTAAGAAGAGATGGATAGAAAAAGCCATTCAATGTAAAATTCTGTAAATTTACATTCATTTCCAAACTCTCTAAAGGTAAAAGGATTTTCTGGTAGAATTGTAATATACTTGAGACATCCCCCAATTTGATGAAAATCTCTTAAGAACTGTTTAGTGTTAGCCTGAATCAGAAGCCTTCACTTCTCACATTATAATACTCATAATGAAGAATGGAAGAAAGGGAAAAAGAGAGAGAAGGAAGATGGATGAGAGAGATGGAAGGAAAACGGATATAAGGTACCATATGAATCTATGAAGCTCTGTGTCCACGGAGAAGACTCTGTCTAAATATCACGAAAGGATTCTCATGCCACAGAAAACTGAATGGCACAGCACACAGCCCTCTATTGGACAAAGTTGCGGGAAACCAGCAAGGCCTAGGATTCAAAAAAATAACAAACCAAGTTGTTTTGAAGATAATGTGACTGCTTTGGTATTGCTTCTCGTGAACCTGCTGAGGGGAACTCTAGACATTTTATTTTATTATTTTAGACAGGGATTTACTCTGTCATCCAGGATGGAGTGTAATGGCATGATTATGGCTCACTGCAGCTTTGGCCTCCTGAGCTCCAGCAATCCTCCTGACTCAGTCTTCCGAGTAGCTGGGACTACAGGCGCATGCTGCCATGCCCAGCTAACTTTTTACACTAAATTTATTTATTTATTTATTTATTTTTTACACAGACAGGGGTTTCACTATGATGACCAGGCTGATCTTGAACTCCTGGGGTTAAGCGATGCTCCCACCTTGATCTCCCAAAGTGCTAGGATTACAGGCATGAGCAATTGTGCTCGGCCTACACTCTGGCCATTTTAAAAGGCTCCAGAACACTCTGTTAACTGGCAGTCCGACAGAGCTTATGGACTATATGGCCTGTCTGAGCAGAGAACTGGAGAGAGACTAAGATGCCCCTGCATGGCTCTCCAAATCCGGAGTGGCTCCTTTTGCTCTGTGCTTCCCTCAAGCAGAGGATGTTTCTGAGGCCCGTTGGTGCCCCTGTTGTGCACCGTGAAACAGACTGCTGTTATGTCACATAACTTTCACATCTAGGGTGCCCCAAAGGCAATTCTGAAATGTTTCGTGGCTAGTGGCAGGCAGCATATCCCATTTCCCAGAGTGGGAAGGGATGTCCACCAGGGAAGAGAAGTTGGCTGGCAGTTTTCTTTCACTCTCGCTACCATCCTTTCCTTTTTCCTGCAGTTTCTTCTCCAGTAGCAATGAAAGCTCTGTGGAAATAAAAAATAGCCCCTCTAAAGGAGGACCGCCTCTTGAATAAAGTGAAATGCATGCTTTTTTAATTTAGCCTGGAACAGATCTGCAGATTGGCAAAGGTCAGTATGTAGCTGCAGAGGCTAAACAAGGACTCTGGGCTTTATGCCCCAGGTACCACCTTCGCTTAGGGGCCTCTCCCTCAGTACCATCTCCGCCAATGCCACCACCCTAGTGTGTGTTGTTAACCAGGCAATGCCTCTTTCAAAACTAGCCAAAAATTAACTCCTCTTAGCTCAGCTAAAATTAATGAGTGTTCTGGTTTTGGGTGGGGGCGGGGGGGAGGGTTCAGAAAAAAAACATATGGGCTGGACTCAGTGACTCATTTCCAGAGAATAAAGTATGGAAAGGGAAAAATAGTAACTTTAAAAAATAGTCACTAGAAAAATAGTGGAGGGGTCTGGAACACACTACCTTAACCAGGTGATCAAGGCTAACTTCACCAGCAGTAAGTCATGTCGATATCATGTAACGCAAGAAGGAGAGCACTTGACCTCCATGGTATGACTCACAAAGCCTATAACCCCGGTCTAACTATGAGAAAAACACCAGACAAATTTAAAATGAGGGACGTTCTACAACATAGCAGAGCAGTATTCTTCAAAACTGTCAAGGTCATGAAAAATAAGGAAAGGCTGAAAAACTGGCACCAACCAGAGGAGACAAAGGAGACACGATGACTAAATGCAGTGTGGCGTTGTGGAACAGAAAAGGGACATTAGTGGGAAAGGGGATGAAATCTGAATAAAGTTGAGAGTTCAATTAATAATAATGTACCAATGATGATTTCTTAGTTTGACAAATGTATTGTAGTTACATAATATGTTAACAGTAAGGGAAATGGAGTGAAAGATACACAGGAACTCTCTGTACTTTCTTCGCAACTTTTCTGTAAATCTAAAATTACTCCCAAATAAAAATTTATTTTAAAAGTACTCAACTTCCAAAAGAACCAGTAGATCATCATATAAAATGAAATCTTAATTTATTTTTGATATGTTTTATTTATAGTGATTTCTTTCTTTTTCTCCTTTTTTTTTTTTTTTTAAGATGGAGTTTCACTCTTTGTTGCCCAGGCTGGAGTGCAGTGGCGCGATCTTGGCTCACTGCAACTTCCACCTCCTGGGTTCCAGTGATTCTCCTGTCTTAGCCTCCTGAGTAGCCGTGCTTACAGGTGCCCACTGCCATGCCTAGCTGATTTTTTGTATTTTTAGTAGAAACAGGGTTTCACCATGTTGGCCAGGCTGGTCACGAAGTGATTTCTTAAAATAGAAGCAGGGAGGCCAAGGCAGGCAGATCACTTGAGGTCAGGAGTTCAAGACCAGCCAGCCAATGTGGTGAAACCCTGTCCCTGCTAAAAATACAAAAATTAGATGGGTGTGGTGGTAGGCGCCTGTAATCCCAGCTACTAGGGAGGCTAAGACAGAAGAATCACTTGAACCTGGGAGGCGGAGGTTGCAGTGAGCTGAGATAGCTCCATTGCACTCCAGCCTAGGTGACAAGAGTGAAACTCCATCTCAAATAAATAAATAAATAAATAAATAAATAAATAAATAAATAAATACAGAAGTAGCCCCCATGGATTATAGAAAACTACAAAATATAGACAAGTAAAAACTAAAAATCAAAGCAAATTACCACATTGCTACTACCTGGAAATCAGCTGTTACAATCTTAGGGCATATTTTCTTTCTGGCTCTTTTCCTAATATATGTGTAAATATATATTTACCAATATGAGACCTTAGGTTGCACACTATCCTACAGCAATTTTTTCCAGTCAATGATTTCTTCTTTTCCATTTTAGTACATTTTCACATCATCTAATTCTTTTATCACATTCAAATTTCTCTCCAATTTAATCTAATCAAGGATGATTATATTTGATTGTCATGTCCTTTAAAATATTTCAAATCTAGCAAGTCCTCCCCATTGACCCTGATTTGTGAAAACACCAAGCCAGTAGTCCTGCAGAATGTCTCAGCTTCTAGCAGGTTGGTGCAAAAGTAATGGTGGTTTGTGCCATTAAAATCTCAAGAACGCCATTACTTTTGCTCCAACCTATTGGATTTGTGTGATTGCTTCCTCGTGGTGATGCTGAGCTTGTTTCTCTATCCCCTGTATTCCCTGGACACTGAAATATCTATCTAAAGTTTTAATGGATTAATGTTAAACATATTTGTCAAGAAGACATCGATGATGTTCTGTAGTTGTATTTAATTAGATCAAAGACATATAACACCAGGCTGTTACATCATTAGCGACATTATGGTTACTGGATTAGAGTGATATCAATCTCTTTCCCATACTAGAGTTATGTTTTCCTCTTTAGACCAGAAAGTAACCTGTGTAGTTGGTATAATTTTTGGTAATATAACAAATGTTGATTTCCCAGGTAGGTACATATCCAGTGATCTTCCTGCCAATTAATAATACTTGCCTAAATCAATAATTCCACTGAGATTGGCAAAACTATTTTTTAATTCTTATTATTATTATTAGCTGGCTTTCTTCTGTAAAGTAGAACATTCCCTCATCAACAGGGACTATTTGGTTACCCTTAAATATAGTTCCTTACAGAAAGGACAGGAAGTCTGGCTGAAGCATTTAAAAGACTTTGCTAAGCATTAAGAAAGATCAAAAAGGAGACAAATGCTGAAGGTATTACAAATCTAAAATAGAAACTTGCTTTGGCTTACAAAGATTAAGATAGGGCCCCAAAGGACTGGCACAACTTAGGGTCATCTTGCCTTAGTCCCCAGGTTGCCAGCTCTGGGGCTACCTCCCCGTTGGTCCCATCTGAACTCCTGCAGGTTACGGCCAAGAGGCCTGTCTCCTTCTGTGGCTCACCCAAGGCTTGCCCTCTCTGTTTCTATTTTATGTCTAAGAGGCTGGCCTTTTCCCCAAGAATAATCTCTCCTTTTAAGTGAGCCTCCCTACCTCCTAATTAATACAGCAGTGTATTAAATTCTTACAGATCCATAACATGACCAATTCTAAATACACCACAATAACCATGGCTTCCTAAATATAATTCAGTAACTGTAGCCTCCAATAACCCAGAATTATACAGAGTAACAGGGGTCTCATTTCTTCATGGCTTCCTTAACAGAAAATGGTGGAAGAACCCCTGGAGTCAAATAATTTCCCCTGGAACACAACGATTACCTACTACTATAATAAGAAATAGGATGTCATGCAGTTTGCTTCTAACACAGATGTTAGTCCTGTCTGCTAAAATCAGCATCATAAAAGGTTTCTACTATATTTGTAACTCTCTGTCTTTTTCGTTTAAAAATAAGGATCTGACTTTGACAATCTCTATGCAGGTGCAATCAAGATGGATGTAATGGAAGGACTCACTTTTTGCAATTCACATGGCATATCACAATGACCCTGAAATGATGGGGACAGTATTTTCAGGCTGCAAGCAGTTTCAAATATGTACCACACTGAAACCTTTCCATTGTGTCAGAGTCCATCAAGGTTATACAATCCTAGGCATAATTTACTCCTAATTATTAAAATCACAGAAAGATGGAACAACATGTAAGTGTTTTAAAGGAGCAAATAAAAGCAAATGGTCATAACCATCATCCAGTAAATCAAGTGAGAGGATGATCTGTTCTTCAAATCTGCAAAATCCTGAAGGGAAAGTATCTGTCAGTATCCAAGGATATGTTAAATTATGAACAAGAAACAGCATAGAAACAGGACGACAAACTCCCAAATCTCAGCCATGGGCCATGGGGACATATATCTTAAGACAACTACAAAATGAATACTGAAGAGGATGCAGAAGGTGTCGTGTGCCCTGGGATTTTGTAAATGCAGTTGGTATACTGCTTCATTACCTCTGGCACACATGGAGTCTTAGGAAGGCAAGGTCTCTAGTAATGATCTCATCTATCAGATTAAATTTTCACAAATTTAGTTCAAATATCAAAGATGAATCTATAGTCGCACAGAGAAAATTGCCTACAAAAGTAAATACCGGAGTAAAATCAAGTGACAAGTTGCAGGTTTGAGAAAGGAAGTCCCATGAATGCTTAAGTAATTGTCACATGGGGTGGCATGTGCGAGAGCACTCGGGAAGAGGCGGTTTCGCAGATGGAAGAGACTCTGACGCTGTATGCGCGTGGGGTTTTTAAGCTGTGCTACTGGGCTCATTCTCACTCCAAGTCTACCTCTAGGCCAGCTCTCTCCCCTGAACAATCACTTGTTCTCACCCACCTGTGTACGCTTCTCTCCACTCTAATGCACACAAGGAAGAAGAGGTGGGAGAAGGTTGTGTGCACAAGAATGTTTGTGAGTGTTGTCTATGCTGCATATCTGTGTGTGTGTGTGTGTGTGTGTGTGCCTAAGTATTGTTTTAAAGAGTGTGTGTGTGTGTGTGTGTGTGTGTGTGTGTGTGTGTGCCTAAGTAAGTATTGTTTTAAAGAGTGGTTAGCCAAACAGGGCAACTGGCACTATGGAGCACCAGGAAATCATCCAAGAGATGCCACAGTCTCTCCTATTAGAGCCACAGACACCTGCTGGTGGAATCCCGTTTAAATGCTGACGTCAAATCAAGAAGCTTGTATGAAGCCCCACCTTAGTACCACAAGGCTATGAAAGAGGAGCTGCTCCTGGGCGTTTACAGTCCTGGACTTCACATCAGAAACACGCTTAACCTTGGTGACCCAGCTCAGGGCTTCCCATGTCATCAGCTACAGGGTGGATCTAAGCTTTCTCTTCATAGCCACTCTTTAAGGAATAAATGGAAGGAGCGGAGGGCCCATTGAAAATCATGGCCATTTCCTTGTCTATTAAAGTCCATCCCTCAGAGTTGGATTTCATGCCTAACTAAATGTGTGCCCATGTGAGGAATTTGGGGGCATAGTTGTGAGTCCCTCTTCACAAAATTTAGGTTCACATTTTGACTCCTGAGCAGAGGTTTAAATATTTTCAATCCCCTGCCTCTGGACCAGCCCTGTAGTGAATACTATGGTGTGTTGCCTGGCTCACCCTTCAGAACCAAGCCCTCCCTCACCCAGCTGTGGGCAATGTTGGCTGCTGTAGGCTCAGTGGAGGCTGCCTCACCCAAGGGAATGCCCCTTCCCTGGGGGCAGCCTGCTCAATTTATGTTGGGGGGGTGGAGGGTGGCAGTATTAGGCCTGATCTCCTTGTCTCAACTGGGACTTCTTAAAAGGCCACGCAAGCTCTAGAGCACCTCATAAGTTGGCAAAGGCCTTGGCTGCAACTGCATGGCAGTTCTCCCTCCCACTCTGAGCAGTCCTGCTTCCTTCACTCCTTCCAGGCGTCATTCCTAAGAGCATCCCCTGAGAAGCCCCCTGCATTCAAATCTCAGTCTCGCAATGTACTTCCCAGAGAAACCCAACCTTCTGCAAGTCCACTTCCAACTGTGGCTCCATACTGGTCCTCAGGACTTGTTGTTGTTGTTGTTGTTTGCTGTTGTTGTTTATTTGGGCCCGAGGATCACATCTCATAGACTTCATCTCATCTGTATCCTTTCTCTCACCATTTGCTCTGGCCTCTGCCTATTCTCAGAGCTTGCACCACAGCAACAAGAACACCAGAGTTCCTGTTTCCAGAGCACTTCCAATATGCTGTGAACTGCAAGAAGTATTTCATATGCAAGATCTCATTTCATCATTGAAGTCCTGAGGGGAAGGCCCAATTAACTCTATTTTTATATAAAGTGACCAAGGTTCAGAGAGATTAATTTGCCCAAAGTCACACAGCTACTAAGTGTCTAGCCAGCGTTGGACTCCAGGCTGTCTTGACGCTAAAACCAATACTCTTAATCACTAAGCCATTTCCCTCTCCTTTTTTCCATCCCTTTTAGTTAAGAGCCTTTTAGTTTTCATCACCCCACCCCGTTCCTCATCACCGCTGCCTCCAGTCTTCTCACAAGCCTGGACGGCTCAGATGTGTGGAAGTCATCTAATCATTTGGGTTCCAAGTCTGGCTCTAATAATAAATCTAATCACCACGTTCTTATATTTACGGAAGACATCCTCAGAACTACACATAGTTTTCAAAGCAGTTCTCTAAGGTTTTGCTCATAATTTTAAAATAATTAAAATGACATTCTATATGGGAACATAGACACTTCCAGCAACTTCTCTTGTGTCCCTTATAAAACCCGTACAGATGAGGAGGGAGGTTCTATGTGATTGTCCCCTGGGGTTGCAGAAGAAATGGACTCTGATCAGAGAGGCAATGGGCTTTGGGAACCTTGAATGTAAGCGGACATTATGCATTTTATAATGTAACTGCCGCATGGAAGGCAGCCCCACCGAGAAGGTAACATTTGAGTAAAGACCTGAAGGAGGTGAAGGGGTGACTCACAGGGTTATCCACAGGGAGGGAACTGCCTATGTCAAGGTCTTGAGCAAGAGCGCACCTGGCCTGCATGACGAACAGCCTGGAGATGTGCGTGTCCCAAGCAGAGACAGCGAGGGGAGGATGGTGGATAATGAGACGCAGCTGCAGGTCACCAAGAGAAGGGAATGATCCATTCTGTCCAATGATGCTAATAGGTCAAGTGACGGGAGGACTGAGGACTGGCTGCTGGATTAGCAATGTGGAAGTCATTGGTGACTTGGCCAAGGGTAGATTTTGGGAGGGGGTGGTGAGAGTCAGACTAGAGTGACTTTAAGAGGGAAAGGAAGTAGAGTAATTGGTACCAGTGAGGAGAAGGCAACTCTCTGTAAAGCTTTGCTGAGAAAAGGAGAAAGGATGTGGGGGATTAGCTGGCAAGAAACATGGGTCCAAGTGAAGACTTTTATTTCAGAAGTGAAAAATAACAGATAATTGTACACTTCTGAGATTGACCCAATGGAGAAAAGGAAATAAAGAAGATGAGAAGTGGAGAACTGGTAGAGCAATGTCTTTAGTAGTTAAGAAGAGATGGGATCTAGCTAGTGGTAGAGGGACTGGCTTTAGCAGGGAGGACACGGGGAAGAGAGGTTGTGTAGGTGGACAGATGGGCTGAGTGGCCTTAGCCAGTGGCCACTTGGTATCCTGGCCCTAGTGGTAAGTCTACCTCTAATGCAGAGAGGTATGCTGGGGGTCACAGCCTTCAGACCTTTAGTGTTCTGGTGTCATGCATTCTGTCCTCACAGAAGAGACCAGAGGTAGCTGAGAGATCAAGATATCTAGTTTGTTTCAGCCTAGTGCCATTAAATCCCCTTTCCTTCTAGCCCCACTTATTCCTATTCCGTATCTACAGTGTCTTAGTCTGTTTTGTGTTGCTACAAGAGAATACTTGAGGCAGGTAATTTTTTAAGAAAAGAGGTTTGTTCGGCTCCTGGTTCTGCAGGTTGTATAAGAAGCACGGCACTGGTGTCTGCATCAGGTGAGGGCCTCAGGCTGCTTCCACTATGACAGAAGGTGAAGGGAAGCCAGGGTGTGCAGATCATTTGACAAAAGAGGAAGAAAGAGAGGTAGCGAGGTGTCAGGCTCTTTTTTTACCAACCAGCTCTAGAGGGAACTCATAGAGTGAGAACTCACTCACCCCCAAGGAAGGGCATTAGTCTATTCATGAGCAATCCAGCCCACAATGCAAGCACCTCCCATTAGGCTCATCTCTAATATTGGGGACCAAATTTCAACATGAGGTTTGGAAGGGACAAAGATCCAACCTGTAGTACACAGTAACTTCTGTTGCTTATAATTCAGCTTTGCTCATAGATCTGCCAACATGGGAGAAAACAAGAGCTGGTCACATAAGCTAATGAATATTCCCACTCATGTGCCCATTCATCTGTCAGTGTGAGTACACAGTACAGTGTTTTGGTTTTCTACATTCATCCCCTGAACCTGGTAACTGTGCATCCTCTCAGAAAAGAGAGATCCATACTCAGAATGCGGACGATATCGGGCCTCTAAGCTGCATGACTGAGAGTCTTGATCAGTGGTCAAATAGCAGATGTCCTTGCCTAGGTGGAGACCAATGTGCATATCCTCTGCATTTGCCATGTGCAAAGAGGAACGCTGTGTTTTTTCTAATCCTTAGGAGCAATTACCCAAACTCTAAGGGATCACCCTGGCAGAAACGATCCTACTAAATATTGGCAAATGTCACAGAGCCAGAATCTGCAATGCTTTGCAAGTCCTGTCCAAATCTCTTTCTTCCTCCAAGACTTAGCACAGATCCTTTTCTTCCCAGGAAATCCTACTTAACTATATCAGTCTAAACTAGCTCCTCCTTCTGAGCACCAATAAAACTCCCTGTCTATTATCTGTACAAGAACACTTTATCACACGTTGTTTTACACAATGTGTTGCATATATTAGTCTCTTTTGCTGGATTAAAAGCTCTTTGAAGGCAGATATCATGTCTCATGCATTTTGCACATTGCAAAGCTCAGCAATGTTCCAGGGTGGTTCATCTGGAAGAGTAGCTCAGCCCAGCCCTGTCCCTCTTGCCAAGGCATTCCTCAGCTGCCAAAATGGAGCACCAGATGCACCTCACTCCCTGAATTGCTGGTCAGTTCAAACCCCACTGCCTTCTCCTGGGTCTCTTCACCACCATTCTTAATATCCTGAAACTGGGCCTTCTGTCTTAATGATCTCTCTGCAATGTTCCATTCCTTTTCTCTCTGCTGCCACCCCTGCTATGACTCCTCCCTCTCTGTGGTCCAATCACACACTTGGGGGGTTCCTCCCAGTTCCACTGGAGCCAGGACCCTCCTACCTGGGGCAGGCCCCCCTTGCCTCAGGCCTGCGAGTTCAAAACCTACATGGAACCCATTGTTATTTTGCAGGACTAAGGACTAGGTTGGTCTTGTGCTGGGAGAAAGAGAAACAAAATAAGCAGCAATTTGTTCCTTGTTGTTGCTTTTATATTGTTCTCTTTATTTGTTTCTCTCCAAGCTGTTTGATTCTATGGGCCTTTTCAAGCAATAGAATATTTCCCCACTTGCCAGGCATATTTCCATTTTATGGCTTATTTAAAAGTTGTGTTGAAAAAGTCATTGTGGCTATAAGGTAGGAAGTAATCCTGGCTCCAGGGGACAGATGGAATGACCCACTGGGATTCTGCCATGTCTGTTCCCAAGAGTGAAAGTGGCAGAATGTATTTGTCTGAAGTGAATTTCTGTAAACCTGGGCTCACAGCCAGTCTGCAGAGAGCAAGCTCCATTAGGAACGCGGGGTGGAGGCGCTTCCCTGCTCGGCATTCTTGCTCATGGAAAAAGCAAAACACCTTCGTTTGAATTTTCCACTTTGCTCAGACATACAACCAAGGAAGCACACAGGAGGCCAGCCATTTTAAACAGCTGGAGAAGCCCAGAAACCCTGCAAGGAGTTGCTGCTTTGAGAGAAAGCCAGAGCCAAAGAGATCAACGGAATTTTACCTTCTCTATGGTGATATTTATTTTCTCTCTCCTCTACATAAACACACACACACACACACACACACACACACATACACACACACACACACACACGTCGGGGGGGGACAGAGAGAGAGAAAGAGAGAGAGACTGGAAAAGAATAATAACGAGAGGAAATTATACTAGGCAGTATCACTTAAGAAACTACATCTTTATTAATTCAACAAATACAAACAAATACTGAATATTTGTACCTTATGGGGAATGGGTGGGTCCACTGGGGAAAGAAATACCAGAGGAACAGTTGAGAAGCCCAGTTGAGGCTGAAGGGATGTTTACCTCTTTCCGTGGCTTGAAAACCTCTTCTACTGACAAGTCTACTGGGAAAGGGGGGTGGGCAAGAGCCCCATACTTTGTTCCTAGAGTCAGCCCCATCTACAGGAGGGGCCCACGGTCCACACGTCAGTCTTTCCCACCAAGTCAAACACTCACTAACAACCCCTTCCTTGAGAATTTTTCTTTGTTCAGACTGATGTAAGGGAGCAAAGCAGGAGCAGCATGGTCCTCTAGTGAGAGACCCAGGTTGAAGAGACGACCACACAGAGGGGATCCGGAAATGTTTTCATACCATTGGAAATCCTGAAGTAAAAAAGGAATTTTTCAGCAATCTAACAATATGTATCAAAAGCCTCACCTATATGCTTGTTTTACTTCCAGGATTTCTATGATAATAAGATATGCATCAACATTTATCCACAATAATGTTCAGTGCACCGTACAATCGGGAAAAATCTACACAAAAGAAATGCACACACTGAGCATGGATAAGAAGCCCCCTGTAGTAGAATTAAAAGACTTAATGTATTCAGTCTTTACGTTTCATATTCTTGAAGTACTTTTAACAGTGCAAAATATTTGTGATATAATGTTACATTAAAAAACAGAATCCTAAGTTTATAGGCATAGAATCTATTCATGTAAAAATCCAATGAGGTGTACAATTATGATAAATACACTTTATGCACTTTACATGTTACAGCTCAGTGAAGTTTAAAACATGCAAATATAGTATGATACCAGTTCAGAAGAGTGACTAGCAGGGTTTCAGATCATTTTTCCTTATTGTAATTTTCTTTTCTTTTTTCCTTTTTTTTTTTTTTTTTTTGAGGCAGAGTCCTCACTCTATTGCCCAGGCTGGAGTGCAGTGGCACAATCTTGGCTCACTGCAACCTCCACCCCCCAGGTTCAAGCAATTCTCCCACCTCAGCCTCCCGAGTAGCTGGGATTACAGGCATGCACTACCATGCCCTGCTAATTTTTGTATTGTTAGTGCAGATGGGGTTTCACCATGTTGGCCAGGCTGGTCTTGAACTCCTGACCTTAAGTGATCTGCCCACTTCGGCCTCCCAAAGTGCTGGGATTACAGCCGTGAGCTACTGTGCCTGGCCTCTTTTTGTATTTTTTCAACATGTCCCTGCTCTTCCAGAATAAGCGTGGCCTCTGCCTCCTTCTCTTGGGTCTTGGGCCATTCAGCCTTTATGCTCTCCAGCTCCCACGTCCTGTCTTCAGAGCTTCAGATGCTCCAAGGTCGACCTGCTCTAAAGGTCTTTGCATTCGTGATTTCTTCTGCCTGGAACCCCATCCTCTCCACCTTCCCTTGGTTAACCACCTCTCAGCTCTCAGCTCAAGGTCCCTATCCCATAGGAAACCCCTCAGTCTCCCCGCTCTGCTTCCCAAGACAGGAGGTCAGGTTATACTTCACAGTGCTCAGCACAGCCTGAAATTATACCTTGTTTCTATAATTATTTGTGTATTGACCAATAAGATCTTCTAGTTTTAAGAAAATGTTTTATCTCACATTATACTCCCAGGACCCAGCATCATGCCTGGGTCCTAACAGGAGCTCAAATGGTAATTGTCAGCTGGGCGCAGTGGCTCATGCCAGAACTTTGGGAGGCCAAGGCAGGCAGATCACATGAGGTCAGGAGTTCCAGACCAGCCTGGCTAACATGGCGAAACCCCATCTCTACTAAAAATACAAAAATTAGCCGGGTGTAGTGGCACATGCCTGTAATCCCAGCTACTCAGGAGGCTGAGGCACAAGAATCGCTTGAGCTTGAACCCAGGAGGCAGAGGTTACAGTGACTCGAGATCATGTCACTGTACTTAAGCCTGGGCAACAGAATGAGATTCGGTCTCAAAAGAAAAAAAAAAAAGGTAATTGCTGAACCAGTGAATGGAACACCTTCTGACTTTGTTATCAAATAATTGGTTTGTAAAAGAAATTCCTTCTCCTTTTGAGAAGGACAGAAAGAGTCCCTTCCTCCCTCTGCTGGTCCACTGGGCTGGTACTGTCTTCACAGGCCCTGGCCACCCACCCCTGTCCCCCCACCGTCATGTGGCCCCCTGAATGGCAGCAGCACAATCCATCAACAAACAATAGAGGGACACAAATAAGCAGCTGTCCATCAAGGAGCAGCGCCACCACCCAGACTCTCCACATTCAATTTAGCATCAGTAGTCTCCTTTAGGGAACCAGGAGATTGAATAGTTTTCAGGTCCATAAAACTTTATAAACTGTCACAGAAGAGTTGCAGGGTATACTGCAGGCCGGAGAGCCTGAGCAGCCCCTAGAATGAAATTAACCAGAGGTTAGCCAAGGAGCCCATCCAAATCGGATGAAGGAAAGGACGTGAGTGGGAGAAGGGAGAGACATCTACATTCTGGAAAGGGAGCAGAAGTGAAGAAGAAAAGCAGAAGGAAAATGGGACAGAAAAGTAGAGAGGGAAATGGCAGTTAAAGAAAAGAAAAGTTATAGAAAACCAAACAAAACGGCCCCATAAAGAGGACAAGAAGAAATCCAAAGGCAGACAAGACAGGGCAGCTGGGAAGACAGAGAGGTCAAAATGCCAAGAATGCAGAGAAGCCCCTCCCCAAAGCAAATGATCCCTGAGCTCATACACACCAGACATGCATGTTTTTAAACCTTCAGAAACAAAGAGGCCTTAAACACAAGGAAATGTATCCTTTGGGCTAACAGGCAACCAAGTCAGGGAGTCAGCATGGATTTGAAAAGCAAAATTCCTTGAGACAAATTTGTCATGACCCTTGCATAGCGTTTATTTTCTCTGGGAGGGAAAACAAAACATTCATTTCCCTTTTGAGCCAGAAGTCAAAGACATGCTTTCAGGAGAGGGAGTGGTCAGGAGTAGGAAAAATGAGAAGCGTGTCAAAGGATCCCATCAGCAGGCTCTTTGGCCTCCAGGGATCCAGTAAACAGGTTATTAATAATAAATGCTACAAGCTTTTATTTTTATGATAGCTCCAAAGGAACGCACACACTTCAGCAGTCATCCTCTCTGACCTTACCACATCCCTTCCAGGGTGAGAACAAGCTCTAATACAGCTATAAAGGTGCTCTATGCTTTATAGAAAGGTTTTTCCCAACATTATTGCATTTGATCTGCTCCAAGAGATGGGTGAGGCAGACAAGATGGAAGTGACATTCTGAGGGTTAAATGACTTGCCTGAGATCACTGTTGCAGGGTGAATTGTATCCCCAAAAAAGATACACTGAAGTCCTAATTCCTAGAACCCGCGACGGTGACCTTATTTGGAAAGAGGTAATTAGGATGTCAGGTAATTTTTATAGAGGTAATTAGGATGTCAGGTAAGACGAGGTCATACTAGAGTTGTGTAGGCCCTTAATCCAATATGACTGGTGTCTTTATAAGAAGACAAGAGACACAGACAGACACTTGCAGACAGAATGTCATGTGAAGACACAGGCACACAATGAGCAGACAGCCATGTGATGGAAGAAAGGCAGAGACTGGAGATATGCTATAAGCCAGTCCATTTATCTTCCACTGAAAACAGAAACTTATGGTGACATTGATTTAGCTCTGTGTCGAGATCTTTACATACATTTCCTCTAGTCCTGAGAACATCCTTACAATCCCCATTTTATAGGCAGGAGAACTGAGGCTCAGAGGGGTGAAGGAGATGGGCCCCAATTTATACAGGTCCTAAGCATCCGGCATATGAATTAAAACAGGCTTAATCCCAAAGCTGGTGGCCACCATCTCACTGCACACTGTGAGGGCATCAAGTCAGAAGTGTCCCCCGGAGGCCTTCAAGCTTGTCTGCCTCATTTTACAGATGAGGAAACTGCCCCCTATCTTTGCCAAGGTCACACTCCCATTTAGTTTCTAACTGACATCATAAGGGCCAATTTGAACCCAGAACATCTACAGCAAGGGTTTGAAGACAGCAATGTGGTTGGAAAGACAGAGGGTTATCAAAGCTGCATTTACCCAGTGTTCTACATAAGGCTGAGAAAATGCCAAGTGTCCATGTTAAACAGATGAGGAGATGGGGTTTCTGAGACAGGCCTACAGGCTCCCCAAGTCAGTCTTTGCCACTATCACTAGGCTACAGATGTGTTTCGTTTAGTCCAAAAAATGTTTTAAAATTCTTTTAATGAGTTACGACATCAATAAGTCAGGAGGCATTACATTCAAATATTGACTTCCAGGTTTTATTGAAAAACCAGAAGATCTGGCAACATTTGGCCTATATACTCACACAGCATCATGAGTCAAAGCTGCAAAGTGGCAGCGGGCATTATCCTCAGTCCCCACCACTCCCTATTGCCCCACGCAGAGGCTGAGGGAATTTCCCTTTACATTACTCTTACAGGGCTGCTTTTCTGACATCCAGCCCACTCCATTCTTTGGGTTACCTGCCTAGCCTGTAGAGTGGTCACTTCACTGTGTGATCCCTGGCCCAACTTTTTTTTGTTCGTTTGTTTTTGGAGACAGAGTCTTACTCTGTCACCCAGGCTGGAGTACAGTGGCATGAACTCGGCTCACTGCAACCTCTACCTCCTGGGTTCAAGCAAGTCTGCCTCAGCCTCCTGAGTAGCTGGGACTACAGGCATGTGCCACCATGCCCGGCTAATTTTTTGTATTTTTAGTAGAGACGGGGTTTTACCATGTTAGCCAGGATGGTCTCGATCTCCTGACCTCAGGATCCGCCTGCCTCGGCCTCCCAAAGTGCTGGGATTACAAGCGTGAGCCACCGTGCCCGGCCCCAACTTTTTAATGTGTTCCTAATGCTTGGGAACAAATATCTGGGAGAGGTATTTTCTTTGAAAGGGAGTATAGCCCAGAAGCACAGTACAATTGAATGCATCTCTAACTGAACTAAAATAGTACAGCTACTGGGAAATTTTTTTAGGGCAGGAAAGGGGAACTGCTCACTTTGCAAAGTAGCATTTGAAGGAGTTAGTCATAGGACAAGTGAAAAGAGGCCACATTTTTTGTTGTAGGCAGAAAACATATAAATCTATTACTTCTAGAAAATGTAAAGCTGTAACTACACCTAAACATAGTATAGATACATTCATGGGTGAGAAAAGCCTAAACAGATATTAGGAGTGTGTCAAGGCAATGTATGAAGCCTTCTTAACCTTTTTTTTTTTTTAATTTTAAATTCTTTAATATTTAATATTTTTATTTTTTATTTTCATTTTAAATATTCTTATTTCTTTTTTTATTATTTTATTTATTTATTTATTAGAAACAGGGTCTCGCTTTGTTGCTCAGGCTGAAGTGCAGTGGTGCAATCATGGCTCACTATAGCCTCAACCTCCTGGGCTGAAAGGATCCTCTACTTAACTTTGAGAATAGCCTCAGGGAGGTTGAGCACCACAGCTCCTGTGTATCCAGGCTTATCTTTATTCAAAACAGCACTTTGTTTCAAATGAGCAACTACAAGAGACCTAACTTCCACAGAACTCTCTGTTTTCCATTTCTTTTTTTTTAATTATTATTATTATGCTTTAAGTTTTAGGGTACATGTGCACAATGTGCAGGTTTGTTACATATGTGTACATGTGACATGTTGGTTTGCTGCACCCATTAACTCGTCATTTACATTAGGTATATCTCCTAATGCTATCCCTCCCCTCTCCCCCCCACCCCACAACAGTCCCCGGAGTGTGATGTTCCCCTTCCTGTGTCCATGTGTTCTCATTGTTCAATTCCCACCTATGAGTGAGAACATGCGGTGTTTGGCTTTTTGTCCTTGCGATACTTTACTGAGAATGATGATTTCCAGTTTCATCCATGTCCCTACAAAGGACATGAACTCAACCTTTTTTATGGCTGCATAGTATTCCATGGTGTATATGTGCCACATTTTCTTAATCCAGTCTATCGTTGTTGGACATTTGGGTTGGTTCCAAGTCTTTGCTATTGTGAATAGTGCCGCAATAAACATACGTGTGCATGTGTCTTTATAGCAGCATGATTTATAGTCCTTAGGACAGAAGAGGATAATTCTTTGAGACACACCAACCTCATCTCAGGAAAACATTCAGCCTCAGAGAGAAGAAATAGCACTGAAGTTAGAATCAGAGAATTGGGTTCAAGTCTTGATCTCCCACACATGAGCCTGACCCTGGCCAATCACTTCACTGATCTTCAGTTTCTCTCACATGAAAATTAAATACTTCCATGAACTCCAGAAGGTTACTTACTGGGAGAGTCCTACAAGGCCACGTGTGGAAGCACTTTGTGAACTAAGTTATGATATCTTGAGAAACTGACACCCAAAAGATATGTGCAATAGACTCAGGGAAGAAAGTGATGTGTGATGCATTTTGCTCAAAATATTTTGGCTCTCAACAGCAAGATCCTAAAGGAACTCCTGTTTACTAACCCAGCAAAGGCGAATCCCGAAGGTTTGTGCCAGTCCCATTCATGAGTCACAACATGCTGACTCATATTAACACTCACTCACTCTTTTTTCCAAACATTAATGAGCTATTTGGTGTTAGGGCCCTTGGGACTTTTCCGATGATTTTTGTCTCCTTTAAATTTTCTGCCTTGCCAATTTTCCAGAATCCACTGGCATGGGAGCTCTCAGCCTGCTCTGTCTCCAGAGGACAGACCCGTCTTTATCTTCCCAGCCTTTGCTATACCTGCTCCAACAATTTCCCTTTGCCATGGTTCTGGCCATATCTGACCTCATGAGGGCTTTTCCAGATGGCCAGCCAGTGGTGTGCTTTGTCTGGATGACACGCACTGACCCCTGAGTGTCTCTGTCGCTCCAGGAGAAATGGCTACAGCCCAGCTGGTTTCCTTTCTGCCTCTCCTGTAACTTTCAAACTGCTCATTGCATCTCTGCCCAGCTGAGGTAGGGGAACTCACAGATGCTGTCCCAATTACTCATGGATGTCCAGATTCCAGGCCCTAAGCCAGTCCTTCAGCCAGAATGCCAGCAAAGTTATGACGCTGACCTCAAAGCACCAAATGCCCCCATACAGTGATGTTTCTTAGATTTGACACGTTCATCATAAAACTATCTAGGCCTCCTTGTTCCACAGAGCACTTTTCTTTTAGTGGACATATTAATTGTCTGACCAATTAATAGATCTTTTTTTTAAAAAAAAAATGCATGTGTTATGCTTTCATGCTTAGGAGAGAATCAAAGAAGAAAGCAGCAGTTTTATAGGCACCGTGGGGACAGCATTTTACTATGAAGCATGAGAAATGATCAGGCTGCAGGCAACTTGTCTGTACACTTCAAAGCCAAAACAGGTCCACTTTGTCATGACTATGGTGCCATATGTTTATTTTCTTGCATTGGAATTGAGTGATTTTTGCCCTAGCAAATGGTCCTGGTGGGGCACTCTCTGCTAATAGAAAGTAAAGGGCCTACTGCTGACACCCAGGACTTCCTCAGTGCCAGATGAAGATTGCAAATCATATCTTAATCTGTGGGACCTGTTGAAAAGCACTAATGGTGACCTCCAGAATTCTCTGCCATGACTCGATGCACTAATTAGCAATGGCATTTGTCAGACTAGCTGTCTTAGAGGAAAGGGGTCTGGAAAGCTGAATTAATTTAGCCATTGCCATGCACTAAAGATGTTTTGCCTTGTAAGAAAAATCAACCTTATCACCTTCCCTCTTCCAAGAAGGATGAGTTTGAAAGTGTCACAAAGACAAATTTCCATTTGTGGTCTGTAGTACAGTTATAGTAGGGTTTGCAAATTCTAAGGCCTACAGGTGCTGGTAGGCAGCTAATTTTAATGATGAAGTGGGCTGGGTGCAAGAAACATGCAGCCTACTCTGTCTTTTCTTTTGTTTTCCTACTCTTGAGAGAGATAGTCTCAATTATGAGAAAAATAACATTGCAAGAGTGATGATAGATAAACTAACACTCAGCCTCGGTGTCATGGAGACAGTCAAGAGAGGGTGATGGTGGCAAACTAGAGAGAACACATCAGGCTAAAATGGGACAAGGGTTACTCTGCTCTGACCAGAGTGTCATGCAGAAATATTGCCAGGATGTCATGTCATGCAGGCTTAATAGTGCCAGGATGGCTAATTTTTAAAAAGAGATCAGAAACATAGGTTTTTATGTAAAATCTCCTGATTCTTAAATGTTGGCAGCTAATCTTTTAAACATGTAAAGTGTGTGCATCAAACAATACACATCTTACCAATCCAGGACCTCTCATTCTCCTCTCCCCCAACTGTGCTTGGACATAGAGAAATTGAAGATTTTTCCATTTCAAAGATTTTTTTTTAGTACTGGTTTTACAGGACATTATTCAAATTACTTGATGCTCCATTTGAGTTGCTTGTCTACTTCCTGTTTCACCACCCTAAAGCCTAGAGGGATGGTGAAGACAAATGGCCCTGTGATACTTGCTTCTGATACAACTCCAGTAAAGGAGCAAGGACCACCAGCCAGTGGCAGGACAGTCTCAGGCCAGTGTTTGAGACTGGCCTCTCTTGAAATACCAGACTGCTTCCCTTGAAATAGTTATTATTCTGACACACAGTCCTGGAAAATGTACATGAGACACCCCTACCTTTCCTGGCTTAATGCTTTTGACCTTTTCTTCTGTCTGCCCAGAGAAGCCCCATTCATTGATTCTTCCCTTCTTGGAGGCCTCTTCTGGCTGAGTTGCTCAGTGATTAATGTTCTCTTTTGCTGACTGGTCTTGCAGCTCCCAAGAATTACCAAATCACCTTTCGTTTTTTCTTCCACCATGGAGTATTGGATGATATTTTGTTCCTAAAAATGTCCTCTAAAATGTTTGATTCTTACTTATCAGTACACCTATAAACCAAAACCTAGAACTTGATTCTAACCTAAATCCCAGATGGAAATCGCAGTTAAAACACTATTTTATTTTAAGCCCAAATCAGTTAAGAATGTGTTTGGCTGCAAGTATCAGAAAATCTGATTTATGAGAAGTTGTTTCTTTTTTTTTTTTTTTTTTTTTTTTTTTTTTTTTTTTTTTTTTTTTTTTTTTTTGAGACGGAGTCTCGCTCTGTCACCCAGGCTGGAGTGCAGTGGCGCAAACTCGGCTCACTGCAAGCTCCGCCTCCCAGGTTCACGCCATTCTCCTGCCTCAGCCTCTCTGAGTAGCTGGGACTACAGGCGCCCGCCACCATGCCCGGCTAATTTTTTGTATTTTCAGTAGAGACGGGGTTTCACCGTGGTCTCGATCTCCTGACCTCGTGATCTGCCCGCCTCGGCCTCCCAAAGTGCTGGGATTACAAGCGTGAGCCACCGCGCTCGGCCATGAGAAGTTGTTTCTTTATCCTACATAACGCTAAGTCTGGAAATGGATTCCTACAGAGTTAGTGAGGGCAAAGAAACATTAGGCTGCTGGGTCAGCATTCTGTGTTTCTCTTGACCACTCCGTCATACTTGTCAGACAGCTACAGCCACTGCAGACATCCTGCCTGTGCACTAGCATGCCAAGCAGGAAGGAATGAGTGAGGAAAAAAGGCTTTCTCTTCATGAAAACCTGGCCTTAGATTTGGAATCAAAATCCTTTCTGGAAGCCTCCAGAAGACATCTTCTTTCCTCTTATTAGCTGTAATAAGAGAATACCTACAAATATCCCTTGATGCATGGGGGCCAAGAAAAGGAGTTTCTATGAGAGCAGAATGGATTACCATGGCTGGCTCGTATCAACTATGACTCATTCCCCATGGCTGCA
The DNA here is from genome assembly GCF_009828535.3 of Hylobates moloch. NCBI lineage: Eukaryota > Metazoa > Chordata > Mammalia > Primates > Hylobatidae > Hylobates > Hylobates moloch. The sequence goes on along the minus strand of NW_026652276.1, from coordinate 222,433,676 downwards.
GGAAGAACCTGCCTTCCCTATCTTCCCCTCCCTATCCTTATCTGAACAGAACCAGGATTTTGTTCGTAAGAAAGGCATGGTCATGTGGCTTCTATGTAGGTAAAGCATGGCACAAAGCTAAATTTATGAAATAAATATAAGTCAGTTGTCAGAACGGGGTGATGATATGGTTTGGCTGTGTCCCCACCCAAATCTCATCTTGAATTGTAGCTCCCACAATTTCCATGTGTTGTGGGAGGAACCCAGTGGGAGATAATTGAATCATGAAGGTGGTTTCCTCATACTGTTCTCATGGGAGTGAATAAGTCTCAAGAGAGCTGATGGTTTTATAAAGGGGGAACTCCTTTCGCTCTGTTGCCAGCCACCATGTAAGACATGCCTTGTGCCTTTCGCTTTCCATCATAACTGTGAGGCCTCCCCAGCCACGTGGAACTGTGAGTCCATTAAACCTCTTTTTCTTTAAAAATTACCCAGTTTCTGGTATGTCTTTATCAGCAGCATGAAAACAGACTAATACAGGTGGCATGCAGCCAAGAGTTCTGAAGGAATTTCAAGAATACAATTGGCCAAAAAATGTAGTCTACTCATAAAAACAGCCCCCGATTCTGGACTGGATAATTGAAAATGCATTCCCTATTCACAACAACTCCAAGGTGGACCTGGAGAAATGGCTGATCGAGCCTGTAATAAGAGGGTATGATCCACTGTGAGCCAACTTGTTTCAGTAACCCTTGTAAGAATACCTTATCATCACAACTGTTTACAGTCATTATGGTTAGAGTAAGCTAACAATTGAGTTAATGATAATGGGTCAATTAGGAGAGATTGGAGTATAGGTTTGGATGGAGTGAATCCAAAAGGCTGAATGAAAGCACGGCAGTTACTATAAGAAAATGGTAAAGAGAAACTCAATGCAGAACTTCAACAATACCATCAAATGTGTTAATTATGCAAGACTCAACTACAAAGAGGATACCATGCTGGGAGGCTATACCCTGGGGCAGAAATGATGAACACATCTCACTGAGACCAAATGTACTCTGGAGAGTCAGGAAGAAAACAAATCATCAATAAAACACTGAGTGAAAAGGTATTTTTTCCCTTTTTTCTTTTTTAGATGCTAGTGCAAGTTTCCTGGATTTTATATGAAAGTGTCTCCCAAATAGAATTTCTTGGGGCTAGTTCATTTAAATGACACATGTAGCTGCTTCCTACCATTTTAGTTATCAAAGCAATGGGTTCATCAGAACCATTTTATGAAAAGCAGCTGGTCACCTGGTTAGTTATAGCAACTACGAACTGTCTGTACAAGAGTACGTACAGAGGTGAGTGGGTGCATGTGGCATGTGTGTGAAGGCCTGAGTAGCTGGGAATGACTTTTAGTAACTAACAAAGCTTCTGAAAATCAGAATTCTGAATCTATTGATGATTTGTCTAAACCCCATCTCCCTGAGATCTAATAGTTACAAAAATATTCCTTTTTAATGGATAGTTATAAAATCTAAACATCATTCCCTATTAAGGGAAAGCCAGATGGCTCAAACAAGGGAACGCTTGCCGACTTATTAGAATTCTTTGAGAAAGGAAGTAGGCATCTAGATAAAGAGGAACAAAACGTTAGTCGTTAAGAAAAGTTGGGAAACTTTTATGAAAGAGCTCAATGGTTTTTTAACTTACGTAATGAGTTTTCATGGGATTGAGAAGATAGGGTAGGGTTGGAAGTTCATGTATATAAAGAGTTGGTTTAGGGAACAAAGAACATTCCTGTCTCTGGGTAGAGAAGCATAATGTAAAGAGCTGGTTTCTCAGAGATAAGCTCCAGACCAGTGCTTTTTTGCATCTTTATAAATGATGTTGAGGGGAAAAGACATAGAGGTTTCTTGTAGATGAAACTGTGTGGGGAGAGGAACAAGCTACTGAGAAAAATATATAGGAAACACTTGTAAACCAGTGCAATGGGCAAATAAAGAAGGGGGAAGCATGCATCTTTAAAAAACAAGGCAATGCATTTCAACATAAGTGATACCAACTTCCCATGTGAAATTAGATACTGAGTATCCGTTAAGAAAGGATGTTTCCTGAGGATACCAGGGCAGTGTGCTGCTAGGAACCAAGCTCAATAAAATATTAATCATCATCAAAATATATATTGGAAATAAGGCAGAAAGGCCTACCTTTCCTTTATATGAACAATAACATTTCAGTTTCTTAAATGCTATGCTCAATTCTGTTCTCAAGAACTGCGGTTCTAGATAAAGGGCAGTTAAAATGGTTTCCAGGATACATGAGCTGCTGTACGAAGACAGAATTCCAAAAATCTTGGGAATCTGTAGTCTGTAACACAGGGATTCTTCACCTGTTTTGCACCTGGACATCTGTGGCAGTCTAGTGTTATTATGAATGCCTTCTCAGGATAATGTTCTCACATGTACAAAATAGAATACACTCTACAACTAAGAAAACTCATAATAATGCTACCTAGTTATCAAAACACTTGTATTAAAAATTGGTGATGTAGTGATATATGTTTCTTTATTCACACAGTAAGTAACAAGGGCTGATGGCAGATATACTAATTCCATAAATTCAAAGTAGTGATGCATATAAATGATATTTAAAGATACCCACAAAAATTATAACATGATATGAAAAACCTGTGATACCTATTGATGGTATTTTTAATGGAAGAAAATACTAAATTAAGATGTAATTTTTCCCTTCCAGGTCCATGAATCACCTGTATTTCTCTCACAGATATCTCAGGGGCTGGGGAGCCCCAGGCTAGCATTCCTGCTATGACAGCAAGGGCTGAGAGAGACAATGATCTATGCTTATCATGCAATGAATAATGTACATAAAACAAACTTATTTCACATGTCCACAAACAAGAAGACGGGTGGGAGAGAGGGCATACAAAACACAAATGAGTTTAGGATCAAAAAAGGGTAATTTTACAACAAATTTTATAAAGAGGTACACCTCATTATTTCTGTAGGTGGTACTAACTGGAAATATGAAAAGATTCAAAAGAGATTTGGACAAATTTGTCAACTTTAGCCACAAAAGGCTCCTAAAAGAGAAGAGCTTGAGGCAACTTAACTTTTAAGGCTGACATTAGGGAAAATAATAGAGCCCTCATTTGAGGATATTATTTGCAGCAGAAGACAAGTTGGAGATGGTGGGTCTGAACCAATATTGCAGTACTTTTCTTCTTCTTTAAGAATCTACTCTTGTTCTGAATCAGTTTCTCTTTTCACAATTAAAACAAATTACAATGCAATCCACCATAATTACATAATGGGCATTTCCTCACTGGCCCCAGTTTAAGGGGTCTGTGTTCACAGTTATTGATTTAGGATATATTTTATGGACCACAAAATATCATGTTTACAGTGAAGTGGGTAGAGAGTGACTGCAGGATCCAGAGAATATGTTGGAAGGAGGGATGGTATGAGGTCATAGTGCCAAGGGTAGCAAGATTCAAAGGTAGTCAAGTTCTGAGGCAGAAACTCTGAGAATCAGATCAACGACCAAGAGGTCATTTGAAGCTGTCCAAGTTGCTGAGTGAGGCCATTCAGCGACTTGGACAGCTCATCCTGAGGCAGAGACCCCCTCCAACCTCCCACTGCAACTATGGTCTTACAAAGGTCTAATATCCACAGTCTATACGGAAGTTAAACAATTCAACAAGCAAAAAGACAAATAACCCCATTAAAAGGTGAGCAAAAGACATGAACAGATTTCTCAGAAGACTACATATAAGCGACCAACAAACATATGAAAAAATGCTCCACATCGCTAATCATCAGAGAAATGTAAATCAAAACCACAATGAGATACCATCTCACACCAACCAGAACGGCCATTATTAAAAATACCGAAAACAACCAGATGTCAGTGAGGTGTCAGAGAAAAGAGAAAGCTTATACACTATTCGTGGGAATGTAAACTCATTCAGTCACTGTGGAAAGCAGTTTGGAAATTTCTCAAAGAATTAAAAATAGAACTATCATTTGACCCAACAATCCCATTACTGGGCATGTACCCAAAGGAAAATAAATCATTCTACCAAAAAGTACATGCATTTGTATGTTCATCACAGCACTATTCACAATAGCAAAGACATGGAATCAACCTAGATGCCTATCAATGACGGATTGGAAAAAGAAAATGAAATGTGGTACATATACACCATAGAATACTACACAGTCACAAAAAAGCATGAAATCATGTCCTTTGCAGCAACATGGTTGCAGCTGGAGTCAATATCCTAAGAGAATTAACACAGAAACAGAAAACCAAATATCACGTTATCAGTTATAAGCGGGAGCTGAACACTGGGTACACACGGACATAAAGATGGAAACAATAGACAATGTGACTACCAGAGAGGGGAGAGAAAGAGGGAGTGGGGAAAGGGATTGAAAACTGACCTGTCAGGTATTAGGCGCACCACCTGGGTGATGAGTTCAATCATACCTCAAACCTCAGCATCACACATACCCTTGTAACAAACCTGCACATGTACCACCCTGAATCTAAAATAAAATTTGAATAAAAAGCACAGGTGATAAAAACAAAACTAGATGAATGGGACTATGTCAAACTAAAAAGCTTCTGCAGAGAAAACAACCCTGACCTGCATTGAATGCATCGGCATTGAATGCCCATCTGCATTGAATGCCAATCAAGGCTCACCTGGCTCCACCTAGTCCTTCCTATCCAGCACATACCCACCCCATCTCACTCAAGAATTGGCATAGTTATTACAGCTTCTTCTTCTCTTTAAGAAAATCAGTGATTTTCATCTGTTCTGCATCTCTCTCAATTCATGGCAGGTGCATGACTGATGAAGGGATTGTCAGGTGTCCATGGGGGTCCCAATGCTTCTCTAAGGCTCCACCATGAGGAGGGAAGCCTGACTGGCCATGGCTCTGTTTTTCTTCCCAGATTTCCCATCCACCCCTTTGACTCCCTTTATTTCCTGAGTTAGTCACCAAGTCTGAACAGCAGCCAAAGCCCTGACAATATTAGCAAGAACATTTGATGCCCTTCAATAAAGCTGGAGACGGCCCTAGAAAGTGATCATTGTTCACCCTGGATCTCTCTCTGCTTTCCCAAGGGACAGTCCTTCATCCCTTCCATCACCACCCCCCACCCCACCCCATCACAGCAGCAGAGAGCCTGGTGGAGGAAGCTATTTACTTTGGTCTGGTTGCCTTGGGTGAAATGTTTTATTAACATAAATAACTTTGATTCCTCTAAGCAAAACAAAAATAAAAATAAAAACTAAAAGGCGAAAACTGGAATCTTAAAATAAGCAGCTAGAATCTCTGAAACATTTTGCTAAACAGGATATTCAAAATCAGTTCACAGAAAGGGGAGAAAAGTCAGAAGACACTGGAGTCCTGAGGAGATGAAAGGAAAGAGAGAAACTCAGTGCAATGTCCCAGGAGGAGGCGGTGCAAGTAACAATGGCTCAGGAACAAACAAAGGACACAGAAATGGGAGTGAACAAATAGGAATCACGAAACCACAGAGGTGAGAGTGTGGGACATAAAGATGGGCTACTACAGTAGGTTTCTAAGGCTTAAAAGGATTTGACTTTGGAGGTTAATAATGGAGGAATATGGTTGAATAGGTAGGAAGGGGATACGAAAGAATACAAGAACCTGCTCCCAAAAGAAAAGACTTTAAGGCCTGAGCACACTCACATGTGAACACATACACTCAGACTCCTGAACATCTCATTTTCCTGGTCCATACTGGAATGAGTAAGCTGCTTCATTATTTTGTCAGAACTGTCTGCTGTGCCAAATTTGAGGTTTCAGAGTTGTGGCAGGAAGTGGAAGAGAACTTACTGTGCATAGCATAACTGCCTCAGCACAGAAACATTTCTGCCAAATACAATGTATTTCTCTGATACATAAATTCTTTAACATTCTTTGAGGATATCTTATTCTAAAGAAAAGAAACCAAAAATGACAGTATTTAGAAGTCTATATTAAGCTCAAAACATAACATATATTCATACTCAAATCATATATATTACTACTGCCTCCTGGAGACTTTACGAGTTGCAGACCATAAACTGCAGAGCCAGAGAGTGGGCTAAAAGACTATAGACTCTTTAAAGCTTGCTCTGAGGATTTGGGCTAGTTCTCAGTTTTGCTTTGCAAATAATTGGATGCCCATATTTCATTCTCTCATTTGATCCTTTTAACACTATGAGGTAGACAGGGGTAGGTTTATTCTTGTTTAGCTAATGAGGAAACTGAAACTCTAAGAGGGAATGAGACTTTCTCAAGGTCAAATAGCTATTAAGGGGCAAAGCGGCCTCTTCTGGCATCAAATTCAGTGATCATTACAGGACACTTTGCTGCCTGTCCATTAGTATAACTAAAATGAACTTAATATTTTCCACTTCTTTCTGGTTTGATTTAATTCATTCCATTAATATTTATTAACTACTAGTTGCTGAATAGAGAAAGCTGAAAAGATATATGGTCACTGTCCTAAAGAAGGTTACAGAGACTGAACAAAACAGAACAAAGGCAATGATGGTGCAGTGTGATCCTAATAGGAAAGGAGCAATGGGGCTTAGGCTTGAAGTAGGAATAGAAGTCTGAAGTCATCAGAGACAGCAGTAATAGTGTATGTTTTGAGTATCGTATACAGCTTCTAAGTAATTTTGAGAATGACCTGCCCTCAAAGAAAGTTACAGGCTATAGGCAGACAAGTGGGAGAGGAGTGGCTCTTGTCAAAGGGAACATCTATGTAAAGCAAAAGATTTGAGAAAGATTGGCATGTTCAAGAAACTACCAACAGTTCTGTTTTCCTCGAGAATAAAATGTGAGATAAGCCTGGAGAGACGGTGGGATGAGGGCATGCCAGCTCAAAATGAGTCTTGTGTTACACGGAAAGATCCTTAGCTGTGAACCTTTAGGCTGGAAAGATCCTTAGGAGAATGCTCACGAGGGCATTCTTACTATGAGCATGTCGCATGGCTAAGTTTGCATGTCAGAGGACATTCCAGTTGGAATACGAACTCAGCCAATATGTTGGCAGAGAAGGAGAGATTGATGTGGGGAGACCAGCAAGTAGGTTGTGCTGTAGTCATGGCAACAGATGAAGAGGACTGAACCAAGGTGGTGGTTGAAGGGATGCATCCAAGGAGGCATTTAAAAGCAAAATCCATGGGACTTTGTGTTTAAATGTAGGGGTAAGGGAGAGTGAACCACCAGAAACAATGCTAAATAATTTGAAAACAACTGTGAATGCCTCAAGAAGAGAAGTTGTATTCTATTCATCTTTGGTTCTCTTTTTTCTTACTAAGCTTGGCACATTTGGGATACTCAACGAACTTCTATGAAATCATGTTGTTCTGAAGTCTCTTTTTCAGGTTGCATCACTTTATTTCAGAAATACAGTGATAGTCATATAGAGCCACATAGCGCAGGGGGAACCCACACAGCTGTCTCAGGCAGCAGCAGCCTCCTTTGCAGCTTTTCTCTCCACCAGCATCCTCTTCCTCTCTTTCACCAGGTACTTCAGAATAGTGGCGTCCCGGCCGGGTGCGGTGGCTCATGCCTGTAATCCCAGCACTTTGGGAGGCCGAGGCAGGTGGATCATGAGGTCAGGAGTTTGAGACCAGCCTGACAATGTGGCGAAACCTCATCTCTACTAAAAATACAAACAAAAATTAGTCGGGCTTGGTGGCATGTGCCTGTAACCCCAGCTACTCAGGAAGGCTGAGGCAGGAAAATAGCTTCAACCTGGGAAGCGGAGGTTGCAGTGAGCCAAGATCGCACCACTGCACTCCAGCCTGGGTGACAGAGCGAGACTTGGTCTCAAAAAAAAAAAAAAAAAAAAAAAAATAGTAGACTCCCTGGTCATGATAGCAGTCCTGGCATGCCTTGGCCACCAGAGTGAATGGTTCCAGCTCCTTGGCACAGTGTGTCTGTAGCTCCCACTTTAAGACTCTCCTGGATGATGCCAACAATTTCTTGATTGACTTTGTGGTCCCTTCTCCATTGCATTTCAGCTCCAAACATGCACAAAACATCCTCCTTGCATTCAACGATGTCTGGCATGTGGCAATACTCCCAGTGGTAGTAGTAATACCTTCTTCACATGCTGCCCCTTTATAAACTCTCTCTCACAAAGGCCATGGATGGATGCATGGACGGATGCATGGATGGATGCATGGATTCTTCCTCAGGGTTTCAGCAAATAGTGAGAACTCAGTAAATAAACAATGAGGGGGCTGCCTCCTCAGTGAGGCTTACCCTGACCATGCAGTTTAACACTACATTCTGCCCTGGCTCTGCCTTGTTCTTCCTATCCAGTACATGCCCACCCTACCTCACCTAAGAATTAAAAGGCCTTGACACTGTTATTATAGCTTCTTCCCCTCTTCAAGAAAATCAGTGATCCCACCACTGGCACTCCTGTCCCCTTATTCTGCTGAATCTTTCCTTTGTTCCATGAAATGATTGCCTTCTGCCATAACAGATAATTGACCTATTTGTTTTGTTTATTGCTTGTCTGTCTCCATCACTGGAGTGCAAGCTCCTGAATACAGAGATCTTTGTCTGTTTTGCTCATTGCTGCAACCCAAGCACCTCATACAGATCCAGCACACAGCAAGAGTTCAAAATACGCATGTTGAATATCTAAATGTGAACCCATCCATCTCAGGGTTTCCAGAGCCTGATTAAAGTGTGTCTGGGCCCCTTTCCTGTCTATCTTCTCCTGCAATATGTCTGCTTTTAGGATGATCCATCAGTCATTTGTTCCGCCCAGAGATTGTAGGTTACTCCCATGACTAATGTGCGTTTAAATATACATAGTGTCTTTTGACAATCTGAACATTCCAGCAAGCTCAATACACAAAGAAAATATCAATACAAATAAATACATATATAAATATACTGAATATATAAATCAGAAATAGAATACTTTAAAAATACAGAACACTTCTGGTTTATAAACAAAAACTGGATTGTTTATTTATGAGCCAATAACAATATTGATTAGCTATTAAATAAAGTGCAGAAGAAAAGTCTAGTGGAAAGATTACAAAATATACATAAACTATATTATTTATTATTTCTTGATCTTTTTCCTTTGCTGTGTGTCAGTCACTGTGGGAACATTTCCTGGTCCTGTCAATCAGCGATACCCTGCCGCCGTTACCCAGTCATGAACCCCGCCAGTCACTCTGTCATGAGCTCCGCCAGTCACTCTCAACAGGATGCTGACAGCTTCCACTGTCAGTTCTGCTCGCTAATGCTCTGATTTTTTTTGTAACCTAGTTGAGGTTTCATTAGCTTAACTAGGCTAAAGATATCCTTTTTCAGACAAAATCAGCCATCCACCCAGGGTAATACACATTAATTACAATTGCCTCCTTTCTTTACAGGTCCATTTCAAACTCCTATATTCTGATTTCTTTGTAACCTAGTTAAGGTTTCATTAGCTTAACTAGACTGGAGATATTCTTGTGGGTGAAGATTTACTTTCAGCCTGAAATTATCCACACTCTTTCGTAAATGGCTACATTTTCCTCACAGTCTAAATTAGATTAACTAATTTCAGACTGCTCTCCCCCTAAATTACAATTGCCAAGATGGCCCAGAGATGGTCTCTTTCTTCCAGAAACCTGTCTTTCTTCTAACACTTGACTCCCCAGTCGGAATGCCGTTCCTTCACAGCCTCCTCACCACGCTGCTTCTCCCCAAAAAAGCCCAGCATCCTGTAAAGACTACATGAATCTTGCCCATCTGAATTACACGTTGGATGCAATGCATTACATAGCTTCTGCAATGGCGAGTTTAGAAAACTGTCATACAATTTGGGCTTTATTACAAAGGAAACTTTGCTTCATTGATTTTGTGATCTTATTTTTCAGTAGAATGAAATAACTGCGAAATTTGGAAATGAACCAACAAGAAACAATGACAAAAAAACCAACCCGCTATCGTAAAACCCAAGATTTTAGCTAAAACAAGAATAAAATAAAGTAAAATAACCTGGCTGATAAAATCTCACAAGGACACAACAGCATATGTAAGCATTGTTGCTAAACGTGGTTAGATCTGTTTAAACCCTTTTCTCTCCCAGCTAGTAAATATTGTTCTGTACTCATAGAGGTGGACCTTTGGAAATTAAGTTTTGAAAGGTTCTATGACAGGGGCTATTGGTGAAATCATCTCTCCTAGGTAACTACTGTGATAAGGCAAGATTGTCCCAGTTGTTTGTCCTGAGGTTGCATTCATTACATTACACACACTTTCTACTTAAGTGAATTCCACAGTTGGTGGTGCGGCAGAGTGGAGAGGTGGGGTACAGACAGAATAAAGTGAGGTAAGGAGGACAGGAAATGGAGACAGATGAGGAGACAGAGAAGGCAGAGGAGAGGCAGGGGAGATGTGGAGAGTAAGAGACACAGACCACACACAGACCTTGTGCTTGTGTGGAGAGACTGTGATCCAGAAGAGGGCCATGAGCCTGCTGGCCCCAGAGGCATCCCTGGTTACCACGACTCCCTCAGCTATGAGCATCTTGCTACATGGAGCATGATGCTAGTGCTTAAAGATAAGTATTTTTGCACAATGTGGCTCCTAAACACCAGCCAATTATGTCATAGCATGTTCAGCTGGACAGTGGTCTGTTCCCACACCAAAGGAAAACCAGCTCTGCTGGGAGACCCGAGAGACTGCATGCCTGTCTCCAATGTGGCACAGCCCAAAAGATTTCCAAGGGAATGATTGACCTTACACCCTAACTTTAGAGTCTGCATACAATATCATGGCCCTCCTCCACACTATATTTAAATTTGAAGGAAAATCTAAGTAGAACCTGATCCAGAAGATTCCTTATGGTGCAAGACACACCTCTCTTTTATGAGTATATTAGGCTGTTCTCACACTGCTGTCAAGAACTACCTGAGACTGGATAATTTATGAAGAAAAGAGTTGTCATCGACTCACAGTTCTGCAGACTTACCAGGAATCAAGATGGGGAAGCTTCAGGAAACTTACAATCATGGCAGAAGGTGAAGGGGAAGCAAGGGCCTTCTTCACATGATGGCAGGAGAGAGAGAGTAAGGGGGAGGCGCCACACTTAAACCATCAGATCTTGTGAGAACTCCATCATGAGACAGCACTAGGGGGATGGTGCTAAACCACGAGACACCACCTCCACAATCCAATTACCTCCAATCAGGCCCCACCTTCAACACATGGTGATTACAATTCCACATGAGATTTGGGTGGGGGCACAGAGCTAAATTATATCAATGAGTAATTTACTTTGTTATGGAAATTTGCTTTCTAATTGTAAAACATGTAATCCTATTAGCATGTGTGTGTGTGTACCACACACTGTTAGTATATACATATCCACGTGGCTCTTTCTTTCTTCTCTCCTTCCGTGTGGAAGAGAATCATGAGGCTCCAAAAAAAAGCAAAGAATTAGAGGTGTGTATGTGTGTAGCAGTGTGTGTGGTGTGTGTATGGGTACACACATGTCCATTGCCTATGTGTGAGGTGGCTGGAGTGAGAATAGGGAAGAAGTACAGGTAATGGCACATGATACTTATAAGGTCCTAACAAACCTTACACAAAGCTGACTATAAGTCAAGCCCTGAAGGTAGGTACTGTCCTAAGAGGGGCTAATTTTTCCAGGTAACATTTAGATAAATCAGGAAAGAAGGAAGTCTGGTGATAACACCAGGGTTGAAGTAAAAGTTGTTGAAAATAGTCCCAAATTATACCTAGGTCTTTATTTTTTAGTATTTCTCTATCCAATTTTCTACAGCATGATTTACTGTTTTTTATATTCATCCATTTGGGTAAAGAGTTTTTTTTTTGTTTGTTTTTTGTTTTTGTTTGTTTGTTTGTTTGTTTTAGAGATGGAGTCTTGCTCTGTTGCCCAGGCTGGAGTGCAGTGGCATGATCTCGGCTCACTGCAAGCTCCACTTCCTGGGTTCTCACTATTCTCCTGCCTCAGCCTCCCAAGTAGCTGGGACTACAGGCACCTGCCACCACGCCCGGCTAATTTTTTGTATTTTTAGTAGAGACGGGGTTTCACTGTGTTAGCCAGGATGGTCTCTCGTGATCCACCTGCCTCAGCCTCCCAAAGTACTAGGATTAAATAAATATAAATTTCATAGATAAGATCTGAATCATATGCCACAAAACAAAAGTTTTATAAGGTTTCCATTAAAATCCTACAAGAAAACCTAGGCAATACCATTCAGGCCATAGGCGTGGGCAAGGACTTCATGTCTAAAACACCAAAAGCAATGGCAACAAAAGCCAAAATTGACAAATGGGATCTCATTAAACTAAAGAGCTTCTGCACAGCAAAAGAAACTACCATCAGAGTGAACAGGCAACCTACAGAATGGGAGAAAATTTTTGCAACCTACTCATCTGACAAAGGGCTAATATCCAGAATCTACAATGAACTCAAACAAATTTACAAGAAAAAAACAAACAACCCCATCAAAAAGTGGGCAAAGGACATGAACAGACACTTCTCAAAAGAAGACATTTATGCAGCCAGAAAACACATGAAGAAATGCTCATCATCACTGGCCATCAGAGAAATGCAAATCAAAACCACAGTGAGATACCATCTCACACCAGTTAGAATGGCCATCATTAAAAAATCAGGAAACAACAGGTGCTGGAGAGGATGTGGAGAAATAGGAACACTTTTACACTGTTGGTGGGACTGTAAACTAGTTCAACCATTGTGGAAGTCAGTGTGGCGATTCCTCAGGGATCTAGAACTAGAAATACCATTTGACCCAGCCATCCCATTACTGGGTATATACCCAAAGGAGTATAAATCATGCTGCTATAAAGACACATGCACACGTATGTTTATTGCGGCACTATTCACAATAGCAAAGACTTGGAACCAACCCAAATGTCCAACAACAATAGACTGGATTAAGAAAATGTGGCACATATACACCATGGAATACTATGCAGCCATAAAAAATGATGAGTTCGTGTCCTTTGTAGGGACGTGGATGAAACTGGAAAACATCATTCTCAGTAAACTATCGCAAGGACAAAAAACCAAACACCGCATGTTCTCACTCATAGGTGGGAATTGAACAATGAGAACTCATGGACACAGGAAGGGGAACATCACATTCCGGGTACTGTTGTGGGGTGGGGGGTGGGGGGGGCGGGGACAGCATTGGGAGATATACCTAATGCTAAATGACGAGCTAATGGGTGCAGGAAATCAACATGGCACATGGATACATATGTAACAAACCTGCACATTGTGCACATGTACCCTAAAACCTAAAGTATAATAAAAAAAATAAAAAAAATTAAAAAAAGAAAGTAGAAAAAAAAAAGTTTTATAAGGTTTCATAAGTCCCTTATAAGGTGGTGGAAGATAAGAACTGGTGACAGCATGCCCAAATTGCAAGTCTCATTTAGTTAACAACTCTCTTAAAGTTTAAAAGTTAAAAATGCTAGTCTAATGTTAAAAATGGTAGTTAGTATAAAACAATCAGTAAGCATTTTTTAGTAAATATTTATAATTTGAGTTAGTAATTAAACTAACCTCTTTAACTTTTTTCTTCGAGAGATTAAGTGTTCGTTTTCACATGAGATCTTCTTTTGCATTTTCTGTGAAACATGAACCATCTGTACCAAGCCCATTGCAGGGTGAAGAGAATGACAAAATCACCTAATACTTGAACATAACAAGGATAACATGACCCTGAGGCACACAACACAGCTTGCTGTGTGATAACTCTATCGTTCACTACAACGGTGCCATCTTTACTGCAGCTTGGCAAAGAAAGAGACTAAGTACTATAACAACGAGGAAAACAAAACCAAAACAAAATCAAGGCAGAAGGAGATACCCTACTTTTCCAAAACCTCTCCGAAAAATCTTTCCTACCAATCTCAAATTGTTGATATTATCAATCTCGAGTTGTTTGCCTAAATGATTTTATCACAGAATTATTAACTCCCTCTCTAACTTTATTTGTAAGTTTTGGGGTTTTGACAACCTGTTGCTGACTCTGGTACTATTGATCATGAATTTGTTCCAATCTGACTAGGGTTAGGTTAAAACGTAAGGTCTCTTCAATATATAAATGAAAAAGTGAGAGTGGGGGGTATCCCAAGCAAAGTAGCAATATATATGAAATATATCTGTAATTTTTTACTTGATTTAGGACAAAATTTCTTTCCAAGCTCTTTTTCATGACATATTTGTATGCAACATGCTAATTATGACTAGTTTTAATCTCTTCATAAAAGTAGAACCTATTTCTTTACTACATCTTGTTAGCTATTAATTCATGTTTGGTAATTAAACAATGAGTAGCATCAGAGATGTGGTCCTGTTCATTTCTGTCACTTTACAACCAAGACCACCAAGTCCTGGAGGGTTTACTCCCACAGCTTCCACAGCCAGCCGGTGGCAGAGCCACAGTTAACAGACAGGTCTTCTGAGTTCCAAAAGTTTGAAATCTTTACAATCCCCAGTAGTATTCAAACTGATTTTTGAACTCCTAGGGGCCTGGTGTGTGTGTGTTGGGGGGTGCTGTACCTTCTGTGTCCATCTTTATTGTTTTATACTTTGTTCCTCCCTCTGAGAGGTCTTTTGATGAAGGAAGGAAGGAAGGAAAGAAGGAAGGAAGGAAGGAAGGAAGGAAGGAAGGAAGGAAGGAAGGAA